>NC_051154.1:388698956-389298956 GCF_013339745.2 Dermacentor silvarum | reverse complement strand
CACGCATGTGGGCACTCATATTGTTGGGATGTACCATTCCTAACCATTCCTCTTCAAGCAGATCCACCACGGCAGTACAGAATTCTTGATGTAGAACATTCACAGTGGAGCGACCTATTCCAAAGAGGTGGGCAATCGTTCTGTCCTCGGCGCTGGAGCACAAGCGGTACAGTCCCACTGCGACATGTTTCTCCAGAGAGATCGGCTTCATCATGTTGGTGGTTTGCCGCTCAAGGACCGAGCGGCACGATTTCACTATGTACCGAAAGGTGGAGGGAGACACATGTAGAGCTTGTTTTAAATGAAATTCACTTAGGTTTGGTAGAGTGTCCTCAAACCATGTGTCGCTCCTTACAAAGCGCCTCCGTTCCCGATGGGCGGAAGGATAATGCTCTGCCAGGACGGCAGCGATGGCGAAATTGTTCGCCATGAGCTGATCCTCGAAGTTCGTTAAGGTTGACTCTGCCTCTTGAAGTTCATCGTCGAGTTGTTGTTCTTGACGTTGACTCCGGGCTCTTGCTTACAGATAATAAGCTAGCACTCGCTCATAATCTGGACCAGCAGGAACAAACGCAGCCTCGTCGCACGCCGCCATATTGTTCTGGATTGGTTAGGCATTCGTCCTGGCCGGCATTGACTTTGCAACACCTCATAGTAAAGGAAATGACGTTCTTGTTGAGGAAAAATAGATTAAGTTTGTTTTTATTTATAATACCACGTAAAACAATCACTTTTTAGAAGTTTTTTTTTCTTTTTTATCTACATCTTAAAAAAAAAACGCTCCTGTCTGTCGCCATGTTTCTTTACGGCGAGTGCACTCCGTTTTCCCGTTTAGCACCGCGTAGCCTAAAGTGTCACTCAAGGTCCCGAAGTGCACTCCCCGTAAGTGCACTTAACTTTCCCGCTTGACGGGGGTATAACATTGCCGATTGAAAGTCTGTCCAGGAAGAGCAAATTCAAGCTGGATAATTCCACAAACTTCATAGAAAAAAAAGGATCATCTTCACACATCCACATTTTTCACTTTATTTTTTTTTTGTCTTGGTGAAGGGGTCAACTGGCTCAAGTTGCTTGTTTTCAGCGTCACACCCTTAACAGCCAACTGAAACGAAATTCTGCAACGTGTAAAAACCCTAGTTGAACATAATGTCGATACAAAAGGGCCTCCATGCAAAATTTGACTATTGAAGTATGTGCGAGAGCATCCCAGAAAGCTCACAATAAGTTGCAGTTTTTGTTAGAGAAACTGAAAAAATACCGCCATCACCGCTCTCTCAAAGTGACGCATGACCCAAGACGCGGCTTCATGGCATGACCTCCGTGATTGCAACGGTGCACCTGTGCTATCTCTGAGGCCACACTGCTGCGTAGCATAGATACCACGGCTGGCACGGAGTGCCGCAACAAGCCCTTTTGCATAGTAGACGTTCGAACTACCACTTGCTCTGATTGGTCTTCGTGGGCCTCCAGGTGTGGTGTCGTGAGTGAGCTTGAGTGCTTGGTGCCCGTGGTGGGCTGAGAAATCTTGGACGCGATGGGCTGGGATCTGCATCCCAGCGACTCTACCAGGTGCATGCATTGTCTGCTTAGGTGCTTCTGCTAACCAAAAAAAGTATACAATTACCAGCTCTGCAGCTTTACTTGGTTCAGTGGTTCATTTATAACAAATGTAGCCAAAGTGCAATTTCATTGCACTTGGTCTTCAAGTTACTACAACCTTTGCTGTGACAGGAAACGGGCCCCTGAGACAGATGGTGTATTTAGTATATGACAATGTTTATTTTTTCGCATCACTACAGTGTGATGATATGAAGGGATGTGCGGAAAAGGCTGTCATTTTGACTGCTTGGCAAAGCTGCGGGCCCCCGCATTGGAGATCACAGCACTGACATAAACACACTCAGCCTATAACTTTTGAGAAATTGTACAAAAGTTATGCAAATAACAAAAGAAAGTTGTGTACAAAAGATACAAGCTTATACAATGATACAGGAATACATAAAATACAATTATAAATTCTTACACAAACAAATGCAATTTTGTACACAGACTCAAAAGGAAAAATCACGTGTGCGTTATTATACAAATATATTTCTGCTTGATGAAGAATAAGAACGAAAAAAAAGCAAACACTGCTCTTTTCCAGAAAATAAGCACCAGACCAAAAACAAGTTCTTGCTCAGAAAAAAAAAGAAAACATTCAAAGAATTTCATCTAGTTTCAAGTTGAGAAAACTACAAAGAGCTTTAAAGGTACTGTTGTCCAGTTGTATTGCTTCGCAGTTAATCTATTTTGTAATCATGGCAGGTTCATGGCAGATGTTCGAAGCATCTGTTGTTCATATGTTCTTACTGTTGGTACTTTCCAACATTCTTTTTTGTGTTTGCATATGTAATGGTATTGTTTTGTAACTTGACAATCCAGGTGATAACTCTTGCTTATGTGCTCTACACAGTCAGTACTCATACATTGTTGCGATTGGCATCACCCTATATTTAAAAAAAATTCATGCGCATCTAGGGACATTTTAAATTACACGTAGGAACGTTCTTAGAGAGGGACTCCAACCAAATAAGAGAATTTATTAGTTGCTGCACACCGCCATCTCCGAAGAATACCCCCTGAAGAAGGAGCCGAATTGGCTCCGAAACGGGCTAATAAATTCCCTTATTTGGTTAGAGTCACTCTCTAAGTCTTAATCAATTTTCCCAACCGGACAGGTAATTTTTTCTATGTTTAGCTTCAAGGAACGTTCTTTGCTAGAGATGAATACTGTACACATTTTCTTGAGTGGTAGGCTATTCTAAATGACAATAATTAAGCCGAGATTGAAACAAACTGTTAACAATAAGCATCAGAAGGTTTTGTGGCAGTATATGGCGATTGCGTTAATACTAATTACCTGTGAAAGTTTTACTGCTAAGCAGTCGACATGTTTATCCCATGATAAGGTTTCATGATATACCCAAATAAAGAAAAAATACCTAATGCTACTTTTTCTCTCAAATTGCCTTCTTGTTGCTATCCCTTTTTTTTTTCCATAGCGCAACCATTCACAAATCGTATTATGCGGTGGAAGCAACGAAAACAGCTACTGAAGGCTGTGGCTGGAAAACAAAAGGCCCCATTCCGACCACCTAGCTGCAAACCAAGTCCTCTGCCAGCTTTGCCGGACTTTGCATCGTTCCGCCAACGACACCTGCGCTACTATGACAGCATCCGCCACACGGTAATTACCTGTCGGACCAGACAGGATTCATGACAATCTGGTACTGAGTGAGGCTTCAGTGTGCTGCTAGTTGAAGCACAGTCTTGAAATAACTTCGAAATTGGAATTCAACCTGCTTTTTAATATCCATGTGTTGCACGGGCCCATTCGATTGCGATCAAGCCCGGTAAGTATCGAATTTTTTTTACTATGACTGGTTTCTTTCCTTAGCTTGTGCAGAAGAGCCAGTCACAGTCAAGAAATTTAATCACGACCGAGCTCCATTGCAACTGAGCTCGATTGGGATTGAATTTTTCAGCTGCGATTGGCTCCTTTCGGTAGCTTGTGCACAGGAGCCAGACGCAGTAAAAAAATTCTATGCCTATTGGGCTCAATCATAACCTTAAGTGCACTGTCGGACACCCCCATCAGTTATTTTATTCCTTATCGCATCTCTTAGAAAAAAACCTACATTCACTTACTGTATATAGCAATAAACTGCAGTCACTCTACGTACCTCCGAAACCTAAGTTACATGTAATAAAAAAACACGCAAAATGTACAGGTGCTTCTAGCTGTTGATGTAAGGGGAATCGGGGTTCATATACCTTGAAATCTTGAAAATAGAGATTCAAAGGCCCTTAAAACTCCTTGAAAATAAAAATGCTTCTTGTAATTCCTTGCAGACTAGGGTTGGGGGAAAGTTTTGAACATTCAAAAAGTTTGTTTGATTCAGAAAAAGTGCCCATCACCACATATGAAAAGGTGCAGGTGTTGCCAGTTGTGGTGCTCCAGGCTGCACCAACTTACTGAAAGGTTCAAGGGTGCACTGCACCGCAGCGGCACCTTGCCTTGCACCCCATGCAGTCGAGCACGGGGGTGCAGGGACACCGCTGTACCTCGGGGAATCAAAGGCCTAGGTGCAGAACGTGCAGAGAAACTTGCTTCAATTGAATAAACCTAAACTAACAGAGCGAAAGAAGAACTAAGAGGAAAAGGTAGGGTGGGAAATCAAGGAGGTGCCCGGTTGGCTACCCTGCACTTGGGGAGGGGAAAGGGGGAAGAATAGATAAGGAAAGATAAGAAAAGCAAGGAGGCAGTTTTAAAGTAACACTCCACATAGGGGCTACGCCATGGACGCTATCGATGGAGAAACAATCCTAGTATTTTATTCTGAGTGCCGCTAAATGATTGCAATGTATGGCGTGTCCACAGCCACCAAACACTGGCTTGTTTAAATCATCATGGAGCTAGACAGACAGGTCTAGTGATCAGACTGTGCCACCATTTTGTTGTTTTGATAGTCTGTTCAAGCTGCAGCCATCGTGGCTCCATTTTTGAGCCCTAGGAATGCCTAGCAAGTTTCAGCCATTTGGCATTAACATGGCAAGTATCTTTGGCTAAGTGGACCACTACTAACCATCATGCCAGGATACAATTGACATCATTGCAATGGAAAAGTCGACTTAGAAAAGTGACCTGAAGAGCTTCAAGCATGTCTAAGTCAGCAGCTAAGAAGAAAATTTATATTTTTCATTGTGGGTGTACAAAATAAGATTGTTTCTCCCCTCCTTGAATTCTCACCTTTGGCATCCTTGAAGTGCTTGAATTGTCCTTGAATTCTTTGTCAAATGAACCCTGAGGAATGATCGCATCAACGTGAGCTGGTGGCTTAGTGGCTATGGCATTCTGTTATTAAGCATGACGTCATGGGTTCCATTCGTGTCACGGCAGCTGCATTTGGGAAGGTGTGTAATGCTAGCCGAAATGGAAGACGATTTAACCTTTACTTCAAGTCGATGAAAGACACCGTCTTCCTTGGCAAGTTGAGGGTGAGAATTGAATGGACTCGCTGCACGCCGTGCTCTTTTGCGTCACCCCTTGTGTGAGGGGAGTAAGAGCATCGGGCTGCTTAAACTTTTGTGCTGCACTATCTTCAGGATCGGCCCACATTTTTTAGACAGCATTATCTTCAGGATTGGCCCACAAAAAAAGGCTAGAAACCCTGATACTGGATATTGATAGTGCGCGTTTAATAGTAGATACGCTCTTCGTTTTTATGAATGCGCCGAAACAGGCAATGGCCAAACGGAGCGAGCGTGAGCACCAACAACAAACGTCTTATTCTTCGTCTTCTGCTGGCGCCCGTATTTCTCACTACAATCACTCCCCGGTGAAACAGTAGCCATCCTGGCGACCTATGGAACAGGTAGCACTGGTGGGTCGTAGTGCGGCTTCAGTCGATCGATATGAACCGTGTCGCGTCCGCGACGCCATTGGTTCATAGATGGGTGAATAGGCTCAATGACGTAGTTGACTGAGGATGTCTGTCGGAGAACCCGGTAAGGGCTGGCGTACTTTGAGCTGAACTTTGTTGAAAGGCCGGGAGTAGAGGAGGGAACGTGGGAGCCATACCAGCGTTCCAGGTGAATATGATGTAAAACACAAGCCTGTGTCGCGGCTATGTTTCTGGCTGGCCTGATCTTGCGCGGTAAGTGAGCGGGCAATCTGACGACATTCTTCGGCATAAGTGGCGGCTTCGGATACAGGAGTAGATTCTGAAGCGTCGGGGCGATACAAAAGAATCGTGTCCATAAACGAAGAAGGTTCACGATCATAAAGAAGAAAGAAGGGAGAGAAGCCCGTGGTAGACTGAGTGGCGCTATTGTAAGCATACGTAACAAAGGAAAGGATGCAGTCCCAGTTAGTGTGGTTAGCGGAAACGTACATGGCGAGCATGTCGCCGAGAGTAGGAATAAAGCGTTCAGTCAAACTATTGGCTTGCGGATGATATGTGCTTGTAGTTCTATGGACAATGTTGCATTCGTGGAGGAGGGCTTCTACAGCTTCGGAGAGGAATGAACGACCACGGTCACTCAGTAGCTCGCGAGGCGCACAATGTCGAACGAGGTTGCGAAGGATGAACACGCCGACTTCACGTGCTGAGGCCGCCGGAAGCGCTGAAGTTTCGGCGTAGCGCGTGAGATGGTCCATGGCGACGATAACCCAGCGGTTTCCATCTGGGGTGTACGGTAGAGGGCCGTACAAATCAATGCCGATACGGTCGAAAGGCCGGTAGGGACAAGGCAATGGTTGGAGCGGCCCTGTAATCTTGTTAGGTCTGCTCTTGCGGCGTTGGCACTTGGAGCACGAGTGGACGTACTGGCGAACGAAGTGGTACATTCCACGCCAGTGATATCGTAGCCGGAGGCGTGCATACGTCTTTAGTACACCGGCATTGGCGCATTGCGGATCCGCATGAAAAGACGCACATATGTCAGAACATAAATGGCGAGGAATCACTAGCAACCATTTACGGCCGTCAGAGAGGTAGTTGCGGTGGTACAGAAGCCCATCACGGATGGCAAAGTGACGAGCAGCGCGCCGAAGTGAGCGGTCGGTGGTGTGTGGTGACGGCTGAGATAAATACTCCAGAAGAGAGGCTATTCAAGGATCGCGGCGTTGCTCAGCTGGCATGTCGGTGTATGTAAGAGAAGAAGAATCGTAGCTGGAGACAGACGCGGCACCATCCTCATCGGGCAGTGGCAAGCACGAAAGAGCGTCGGCATCCGAATGCTTACGGCCGGAACGGTAGACAACACGGATGTCATAGTCCTGTAGACGAAGCGCCCAACGAGCTAGGTGACCAGAGGGGTCCATTAATGATGACAACCAGCACATGGCATGGTGATCAGTCACGACGTCAAATGGACGGCCATATACGTAAGGTCGAAATTTGGTGATTGACCAAACCATTGCAAGGCATTCTTTTTCGGTGACTGAATAGTTTGTTTCCGCTTTGGTGAGAGTGCGGCTGGCGTAAGAGACGACGTACTTTTCGAAGCCAGACTTACGCTGGGCAAGAATAGCGCCGAGGCCTACTCCACTAGCATCCGTGTGGATTTCTGTGGGAGCGTCTGGTTCAAAGTGGCGTAGGATAGGTGGGGATATCAAAAGACGGCGTATGTGGCGAACGCGTCTTCGCGAGCTGTAGACCATGCCGAGATGCCTTGGCTGTTGGCAAGCAGCGGCGTTAAGGGGGCGATTATGGACGCGAAATTACGCACGAATTGGTGAAAGTACGAACACAGCCCGATAAAGCTACGGAGTTCTTTCAGCGTAGACGGCCTGGGGAACTCGGCGATGGCGCAAAGCTTTGGAGGGTTGGGAAGGACACCGTCCTTGCTGACAACATGGCCTAAGATGGTAAGTCAGCGGTCGGCAAAGTGGCACTTCTTCAAATTAAGCTGCAATCCAGCGTCTGAAAGGCAATGGGAGGCAAAGTCCTTCGAAAAGACTACGACGCCGTCCAGGTAGCACAGACACGTGTGCCATTTGAGGCCTCTAAGAATGTTGTCCATGAGACGTTCGAAGGTGGCAGGCGCATTACAAAGGCCGAATGGCATGACGTTAAACTCATATAAACCGTCTGGGGTTACAAAAGCAGTCTTGGGACGGTCAGGTTCATCCATAGGGACCTGCCAGTACCCAGATCGAAGGTCCAAAGAGAACTCTGCTCCTTGCAAGCAATCGAGGGCGTTGTCAATTCTGGGCAGCGGATAAACATCTTTTCGTGTGATCTTGTTAAGGTGCCTATAATCAATGCAAAAGCTAATGCTACCGTCCTTTTTCTTTACCAGCACAACTGGGGAAGCCCAAGGGCTGTGTGACGGCTGTATTACGCCACGATGAAGCATGTCGTTGACTTGTTCATCAATGACATGGCGCTTAGCATGAGAAACTCGGTATGGGCACTGGCGCAGGGGTGCATGGGTTCCAGTGTCAATGCGGTGATTGTTGGTGGATGTGCGGTCCAAGGAAGACTGCTTATGATCGAACGACATCCGAAAGCAGGCGAGCAGCTCCAAGAGTTGGGTACGCTGTGCAGGCGGGAGTGTGGAATCAATTGACGGGAGGAATGCCTCTGAGGACGAATCGGCGGAGGTAGGAGTAATGCTGTCGACGAGAAGGCCTATCGTGTCGTCAGGCAGTTGAGTAGAGTAGGCAGAATCAATATCCTCAAGCCGGCCTATACATTCACTACGGTATAACGTGGCTGTGGAAGACAACCGATTCGTGACGTAAATGGCGCTGCAAGAGTTTTCGACCGTGAGAACTGCAAAAGGGAGGAGGAAGTTCTTGCGAGAGGTGAAGGCTTAGGAGGGCGCAAGCAGGGCAGTGGAATCGGAAGCAGAGTCGCAAGAAAGTGGCACAAAAACAGAAGACAAAGGAGGGATGTCAGAGTCCACGGCGACGACAACTCGAGAAAGTGGCTTGTCAGAAGCGGTGGCACACATCGGCGACAACTCAAGTTCGGCACACGCGCAGTCAACAACTGCATGGTTAGTAGCGAGAAAGTCCCAACCCAAAATAACGTCGTGAGAACATGGCAAAAAAACGACAAATTCGACTGTGTACAAAATGTCCTGTATGACAAGACGAGCTGTGCATGCCACTGAAGGTTGAATGTGGTGCGCGGTCGCAGTACGCCGAGACACATCGGAAAGCGGTATCGTTATCTTTTTTAACTAGCGGAACAGTTCTCCACTAAGCACAGACACAGCAGCACCAGTATCGACAAGTGCTTGCGCAGAAACACCTTCGATATTCACGGTTATTTCGTTCGCAGGTAGAAATCGAGGCCTTAAAGTTGTCGACACGAGCGCAGTTCTTGCCTCCGGAACTGCGAGGGCTGGTTTTCCGCTTGGACTGGTGGGGTGCGACGAACCATTGGGGAAAGTGAACGGCGACATGGTGAGAGCGACCGACATGTGTCGTAGCCATGGCGATTTGGTGAGCTGGTGTCCATCGTTGAATGGGAGGACATCGGGCGCGGTAGCTCTGAACGAAAGTAGTCCCGATTGTCTTCGCCCGCACTAGGACGGAAGTCATGACGACAAGCTGCGACATCGTGCCCCGCTGCAAGGCAGCAGACGAGCAGAGTGGCTGCAGCGCATCGGACTGTTGGTATCCAAATGGCGCCAGCATTTACGCGTTTGCGGCCGTCACTTAATGTCAAAAGATTGCCACAATGTAGAGTTTAGCGTGTGTGGTATTAGGTAAACACTAGCGCAAGTGTACTGGCCGTTTTACCACGTTTTACGTGATGAACGGAGGTACTAGCCACTATAACGGAGGTGCAAACGTTAACTGCTTGCACGGTGCAGCCAGCTGGTGGCACAAAGCTCAACCAAACAAACAACTAATATAGCAGTAACCAAGTTTTTTCTACTTTGCTGCTGCCTCAAATTTTTGGCAGGAGCGTGATCTTGAACACGTAGTATTTTTATATGTTTAAAATGTTTTACACTTGGTTACAGGAATATTAGCTCTGTATATGGCTGATTAAGCTCTGCGTCACCAGATGGCTGGACCGTGCATGCCGATCAGGCCTCTCACGTATGTCTACGAAGCTCCTTCATCACAGCGGTAGGGAAGGGCTTTAGTTTACGCCTTTGGCTATCCGTCAAAACACTCTGCTCGCCTGTGGTTACCGGAATATCAGACATGCTTGGCACTGCGACAGAATGCTCGCAACACATGCTGCTTGATCACTCTCGCTGGGGATCGGCGGCCGGGCGGCTAGCAGAGAGGTTGGAGAGCCTTCGCGCGCTGACTCAAAGACAACCGAAAGTAGATGACATGTCACAACATGGGACGTAGAGCCAGCGAAGATGGAGGTTAGCCCCGATCACTTGGCGAACGAGTTGAGGACGAAATGCATGGCTAGGGAGGAGGGTAACTTGTAATCATCCATAGCTCTCTTAATATGAGATGCTTCACTTAAATTGTGATGCGAATGTTTTACTGTAGCTGTACCCTACGTGTCTACAAAATTTGTCCGAACCGTTTCAGGGACCCTTTAAGGGTAAATGCACTCGTCGTTTATATGAATGCGCAGAAACAGGCAACGGCCAAATGGAGCGAGCGCAAGCACCACCAACAGCAAACGTATTCTTCGTCTTCTGCTGGCGCCGGTATTTGTCACTACAATCGCTCCCTGGTGAAAAAGGAGCCATCCTGGCGACCTATGGAACAGGCAGCATGGGTGGGTCATAGTGCAGCTTCAATCGGTCGATATGAACAGTTTCGCGTCTGCAACACCATTGGTCCATAGATGAGTGAATAGGCTCAATGACTTAGTTGACCGGGGACATCTGTCATAGATCCCGGTATTTTGAGCTGAACTTTGTGGAAAGGTTGCGAGTAGAGGACGGAATGCAAAGCCATACCAGCGTTCCAGATGAATATTGTTACGAGAAAGAAGGATAGAGTACTGGAGGCTATTTACAAAGTATATTTACAAAGAATAGCTGCAGCGCTGGCCAGTTCAGCCGACAGCTCGAGAGCAAGGAGGAGTTTGTCTTCTTTGTCTGGGTGCCCGCGTGCATCGTACAGAAAAAATGTGCAATATGCGTGTAATAATATGAAGGAAAAGACAAGCTTGCATCTTGATTATGTTTCTGGCTGGCCTGATCTTGCGCGGTGAGTGAGTGGGCGATCTGACGACATTCTTCGGCAGAAGTGGCGGCTTCGGATAGAGGAGTAGATTCTGAAGCGTCGGGGCGATACAAAAGAATTGTGTCCATAAACGAAGAAGGTTCGCGATCATAAAGAAGAAAGAAGGGAGAGAAGCCCGTGGTAGACTGAGTGGCGCTATTGTAAGCATACGTAACAAAGGGAAGGATGCAGTCCCAGTTAGTGTGGTTAGCGGAAACGTACATGGCGAGTATGTCGCCGAGAGTATGAATAAAGCGTTCAGTCATACTATTGGCTTGCGGATGATATGTGCTTGTAGTTCTATGGACAATGTTGCATTCGCGGAGGAGGGCTTCTACAGCTTAGAGGAATGAATGACCACGGTCACTCAGTAGCTCGCGAGGTGCACTGTGTCAAAGAACAAGGTTGCGAAGGATGAACAAGTCAACTTCACCTGTTATGGCCACCGGAAGCACTGAAGTTTCGGCGTAGCGCGTGAGATGGTCCACGGCGACGATAACCCAGCGGTTGCCATCTGGGGAGTACTGTAGAGGGCCGTACAAACCAATGCTGATACGGTCGAAAGGATGGGAGGGACAAGGCAATGGTTGGAGCAGCCCTGTAATCTTGTGAGGTGGGCTCTTGCGGCCTTGGCGCTTGGAGCATGAGTGGACGTACTGCCGAACGAAGCGTTACATTCCGCATCAGTAGTATCGAAGCCAGAGGCTTGCATTCGTCTTTAGTACACTGGCATGGGCACATTGCGGATTCGCATGAGAAGAGGCACAGATGTCGGAACATAAATGACGAGGAATCACTAGCAACCATTTACGGCCATCAGATAGGTAGTTGCGGCGGTACAGAAGCCCATCGCGGATGGCAAAGTGACGAGCAGCGCGCCAAAGTGAGCGTGGTGACGGCTGAGATAAATACTCCAGAAGAGAGGCTATCCAAGGATCCCGGTGTTGCTCAGCCGACGTTTTGGTGTATGTAAGAGACGAAGAATCATAGCTGGATACAGACGCAGCACCATACTCATCGGGCAGTGGCGAGCGTGAAAGAGCATCAGAATCCGAATGCTTACAGCCGGACTCGTAGACAACACGGATGTCATAGTCTTGTAGACGAATCGCTCAACGAGCTAAGCGACCAGAGGTGTCCTATAACAACAATGCAAAATCTAATGCTACCGTTCTTTTTCTTTACCAGCACAACTGGGGAAGCCCAAGGGCTGTGTGATGGCTGTATTACGCCACGATGAAGCATGTCGTTGACTTGTTCATCAATGACATGGCGCTCAGCATGAGAAACTCGGTATGGGCACTGGCGCAGGGGTGCATGGGTTGCAGTGTGAATGTGGTGAACGTTGGTGGATGTGCAGTCCAAGGAAGACTGTTTATGATCGAACGATAACCGAAAGCTGGTGAGCAGCGCCAAGAGTTGGGTATGTTGGGCAGGCAGGAGATTGGAATCAATGGACGAATGGAAAGCCTTTAAGGAGGACAAATCGGCGGTGGTAGCAGGAGTAATGCTGTCGACGAGGAGACCTATCGTGTCGTCAGGCAGTTGAGTAGAGTATGCGGAATCAATATCCTCAAGCAGACCTATATATTCACCACGGAATAACGTGGCTGTGGAAGAGAACCGATTTGTGACATAGATGGCGCTGCAAGAATTTGACTGTGAGAACTGCAAAAGGGAGGTAGTTTTTTTGAGAGGTGAAGGCTTCGAAGGGCTCAAACAGGGCAGTGGAAGAGGAAGCATAGCTGCAAGAAAGTGGCACAAAAACAGAAGACAAAGAAGGGATGTCAGTGTCCGCGGCGACGACCATTCGAGAAGAAGGTGGCTTGTCAGATGTGGCGTCGCACATTGGCGACAACTCAAGTTCGGCACGCACACAGTCAACAAGAGCATTGTTAGTAGCGAGAAAGTCCAAATCGAAAATAACGTTGTGAGAACATGGTGAAAAATGACAAATTCGACTATGTACAAAATGTCCTGAATGACAAGGCGAGCTGTGCATGCCATTGAAGGGTGAATGTGGTGCGTGGTTGCGGTACGCAGGGAGACGTTGGAAAGTGGAATCGCTATCTTTTTTAACTTGCAGCACAGCTCTCCACTAAGAACAGACACAGCGGCTCCAGTATCGACGAGTGCTTGCACAGAAACACCTTCGATGTTCACGGTTTTTTAGAAGCATGAATTGTTGGGCTAGGGTTCATGTTCTAAAGCGAAAAAACCAAGACGCAGGACCAGAAGGAGGCAAACACACACACAGTCGCCGAACTTACAACCGATTTATTTGAAGCATCCACGTACTTTTAAACACCACTTTTCGTTCACGGTTATTTCGTTTGCAGGTAGAAATCGAGGCCCTGAAGTTGTTGACACGAGTGCAGTTCTTGCCTCCGGCACTGTGAGGGGCAGTTTTCCGCTTGCAATTGTGGGGGGTGACGAACCATTGGGGAAAGTGAACAACGACGTGGTGAGGGTGACCGACGTGTGTCGTAGCCACGTCGATTCGGTGAGCAGGTGTCCATTGTTGAGTGGGAGGATATCGGGTGCCGTGGCTCAGAACGAAAGTAGCATTGATTGTCTTCGCCCGCACTAGGACGGAAGTCATGACGACTGCAGAAACGTGCGACATGGCCAGGTAGACAACAGAAGTACCGTATTTATTCGAATCTAGGCCGATAGTTTTTTTCAAATAATCACATACGAAACTCTAGGGTCGGCTTAGATTCGAGGATTTTAAAGAACGCGCCAGTCTTTAACTGAAACTGATAAATATGGTGCATAGTTAGCGCCATCTAGAAAAGTCAGTATCGCAGCCGCTACTAGCCGCGCCAGTAGCCAGATGAAGTACACGAGCGACGTCGCCATTTTGACCTGCGTCGTATCGGTAGTATCGGTATGGTGCAGCATCGGCGCGCGGTGTGGCGTTATCATAATGGCACCAAATGGGCGATGCCACTATAGTGCCGCTTTCTAAACGAATACTGTATTTACTCGAATCTAACGCGCACTTTCAACACGACCCTAAATCTGCGTCGGCATTTCAAAATGGCCGCCTCGCACGCGCGTCGTGCCTAGCTACCGTAGCATGCGGAAGCTTCCTCCGTGTGCTGCAGTACACGTGCTTAGGCAATAGTCTACCGTCTGTCTTCACGTTCTCAGCGTCTGCTCTATCTATCAGCATGAAGTACCGAGTTCATCATGATGACGCATTTAAAAGGAGACGGACGGAAATCTGTGCGGAGACGGACGGAAATCGGGCCGCATCACGGGCGTTCGGAGAATCCGAAACTTGCGAGCGGGACTGGCGCAAACAGAAGGAGAGGATTTTCGCCAGCAAAGCAATGCGGAACGGTTTCAGTGGACCGAAGCAGGACGTAATCTGCGACGATCCACTCCGGCGATACTATCAGGCTTGGCCCTATCTTGAAAGCAATCTGCGACTGGTAAAGTCCGCCGCGCGCCGTGTTTTCGCCGCCGCCGCGTTGAAGCGAGAGGCATGCTAGCACGAAGGCGCGCTTCGTCTCCAGCGTTTTGACAGTTCGTTTCCGCGGTCAACGAGCGAGGTGTGTTCATGTTAGCTTGAGCGCGCGTGACACCGTGCTTGTTAATAGCGGTCTACTAATTTGCTACCGCATTCGATGCATCGCCTTTCGGGCGAAACTGCGACTTTTTTTATTGATCGCAACATCAGTAAATCGGGAGGAAATTTATTTTTCCAAATTTTTCCTCACGGAAAACGGGTGCGCGTTACAATCGAGGAAGCGTGAGAATCGAGTAAATACGGTAGTTGAGCTAGCCGTAGAGGCATCGTCAAACGTTCAAACCGGGCGGAACTTCGGCATCGGTCTGTCGTTGGAGGGATGGTTTTTGCGTGCGCCGCAACGTGCGCTCCTTCCAAAAATGCAGCATCTCTAATGCGCTGGATGGTACTGAATATAGCGCACTATTTGAAGATGTCAGCAGTAAGGAAGATAGCGACGAGGCTAGCAGCGATAGTGACATAGAATGAGCTCGGCATGTTCAAATTTAATAAATGCCGTTTCATTTTGCGAATGCTGTCCTCGCTTTTTCGTTCGGCCTACATTCGAGATAAGATTTTTTTTTTTTCGGACTTCGAACTTTTGGGGGGTCGGCTTAGAATCGGAGTCGGCCTAGATTCGAGTAAATACGGTAACAAATAGGTCTATTGTTCAAGGTTAGCCATGGATTAGTTGACGGTGGTGCAGGATGGCGAAAAGGTGGCGGATAGGTGCACGCGCATCGTAGAAATTTCCTTGGTCGACCAGGATCTGGGCTGAGTGGCATTGCTGATGACTGCGTGTGACTTCAGCGTAGGTCAGAGGAGTGGAAACAGGCGGATGCTGGAATGTGGTTGGTAGTGTCTCAGAAATTTGCTCCTCTATGGCCTGTCCGAGCAAGCCCCTGCGCTGAGGCCGGGACACAGGGAACAAGGGACAATTGTCGTGCCCTTCTTCTTGGACAAACTGCTGGATCTGCTGTATTAACATTGTGGTATTAGTTGAAACGGCGCCTACAGTTCATGCCGACATGTTGGCCAGGTCAGAGCTCGGTAGTCGTGTAGAAATGCGCTGTTTCTGCAACTGATCGTAGCTCTGAGAGTACTGAACCACGTCTGTGCCTGTTTGGGGATTTTTGGCAATGAGCATTTGGAAAGCGTCGTCCTCGATCCCCTTCATGATGTGTCAGATTTTATGAGCTTCGGACATAGCAGGGGTGATGCGCGGCAGAGGTCTAGAATATCCTCAATGTAGGACGTGAAGTTCTCGCTGGATTGCTGGGTGCGACCGCGTAAGCATTCCACGCAAAGCTTGCGAACAGTGGGATGGCCGAAGACTTCCGCGAAGCTCGTTTTAAAGGATGACCAATTGGTGATATCAGCTTCTAGGTTGTGGAACCACAGCTGTGCTGCGCCCGCCAGGTAGAAGTTGACGTTGCTGAGCTTGTCGCCATCATCCCACTTATTGTGGGCTCTTACCCGCTCATACAAAGTGAGCCAGTCCTCGACGTCGTGCTCATCGGTGCCGTTGACAATGACAGGGTCTCGCTGTTGGGCTACGCCAGAGCAGGCGACCACCGTTGGTGCGGAAGCACCTTGCTGGGGCACGTCACCAGGCATTGTCGAGGCTGGGGGTAGAGTCTGGGTTCAGAGTTCCAGGATGCACAGGGAACGAGCACGCTCCACCAATTGATAGTATGCTTAAGCGCTTGTCATTTATATGAATGCGCAGAAACAGGCAATGGCCAAAAGGAGCCAGCGCAAGCACCAACAACAACAAACGTTGTCTTTGACTTCTGCTGGCGCCCGTATTGGTCAATACACTATATACGTCCCTAATTCCAGTAATTACCTAAAACTCATTTCAACTCGGAGACACTCTTTGCGTGCTATAGAAGGGTTTTATGGCAGACGTTCAGATTTACCCACGTCACTGCTAATTCAGAAACATGGCATCCTTTGCAACACAAGTATATATTTTCTGTCTACTTAATTACATCCATCATCATCAATTGTATTTTTCTTGTCCAGATAATTCCAGCAGCCGATATGTTTTTCTTAAAATGTAAACTTGTATCAATAATGCACACTAATTATGGCAAGCCAACACAAAGCTACCAAGTTTCCTCAGTAATAAGTTGATTTGCTTTTGAAACTGAATATTACCTTTTACAAAAATGTCTTAAATCTACCATTAAAAAACACCTAATTGAACAAACGGAATCAGGTATTTATTTAATCGATATACTCTACATTTATTTCGCTACCTTTGAGATGATTTTCTCTCGCACTTATTTGTCAGCTTTGAAATATTGTTGTGTGTATTATAACTGACATTTTTTATATTTCTGTGAAAATAGATATGTATTTTTAGTTTATATCTATTGTGCGATAAGTTGTGTATGCATTCTAGTCATTTTATTGTATAAATTTTATGCATGTTGACTTACTGTGTCATCCTGTTTAGCATGCTTGTAAAATTTATTGTAAAATCGTTGTGACGTACTTGTGCACAATGCCAACTGTTTTATGGGTGACCAGTACCTTGTCAGGCTCTTTCCTTTTGTCATGGAACCCTATTTTTCTTGAAAAGGATGAGCGTTTCACTAAGAATTTCGCTATATGACTCCGAAAAAGCAAAGTTGTCCGATTCAAGGAGTAGGAGGTTGATTAATTCTATTTCCGAAGCACTCTTTGTTTAAGCCATTGACGCTGATATTCTTGTTGTCAAGGTGCCTGTACAATTTCTCTTCGAGCTAGACACGTCCTTGCACTAAATCCAATTCAGATAATTTCCATAGATGATCCAGCCCATCACGCTATCCCTCATCTCCGGGACGTCCTGGCAGAGACGATTCTTTCAAAATTGGCTCTCTTTTGGAGCTATTCTTTGGAAAGTAGAGGCAGAGAGGGCAAGTGCAATAATACTTTGTAAATGGAGCTTGAAAAAATTTTCACTTGTGTGTATTACACACCAAAACCAACATCTGATTAAAAGGCACACAATAGTGGCAGACTTCGGAATAATTTTGACTGCATGGGGTTTCTTAATGTGTATCTAAATATAAGTACCGTATTTTGCGGTCTGTAAGTTGCACTTTTGTATAAAACGCACCCCCCTGTAAACGGCAGATTTTCTGGGAAAAAACGTATATAAGTCACGCCGGTGTATAAGATGCACCTGTTCATTCGGTAAGCGATTTAAAAAAAAGTCATAGTGAAGTGTCACTCTGTGAACGCAAGTCACGTGCAAGCGTATGTGTGCCATATATTTCCACTCCAGGCGCATTTCTGCCGTCGTGGTTGCCGTGATGTTCCGTGTAAAGTTCAAGGACGATAACATCGTCCCCGCACGCCATATGCTGTATGTGCGAGTGAAAGCATCCGACGGTGAGCCAAATCGTGCACAAGGGAGGAAGGCGGGAAGGCAGCGTGGGAGGTAGGCAGAGGGGGGCTTGGTAATCTGGAAGCAACTGCGTAGTTAGCGCAGTGGCGCGCGCCGTATCTTGAAAGTGATCTGCAGATGCGAGGAATTCGGGGTCGGCTGACTCGCGGTCGGCCTGCCGCCGCTTGCGTTGCTGCTCCATCCTTTTCGCACGGCACTCGGGAACTCGATCACGAGAAGAACCTACCCGCCACCTCGATAGTGCGCACAGAACCCATAGCAATTAAGTTAACCAGTGCGCTTCACGTGGCCATAACATCAAATCCGATTTTGCCGGCAGTTTTTCCGAAAAAAAAAACATACATAAGTCGCACCGTTTTATCAGATGCACCGACAAAAAATTACAGAAAAAAAATTCGTCTTATACCTCCATCATGCCTCCATTTTACCTCCATCTAAATGTGGCCACCGCAGCTGGGACCGAACGTGCGACCTCGAGCTTAGCAGCGCTATGCTATAGCAGACCTGCCAAATTCCTAAAGTGCCCGATTTTCAGTACATTTTTACGAGTACCGTAATGACAACTATATTTTTACGATTTTTTATGTTTTGTGCCGAAAACTTTGCAAAATGAATGTTGGCCTGCACAATAAAATCTACTGGCGGCGTCTCGCCATTTCGCGAGGCAACGCTGGCAACACTGTATTGGCTTGTATCAGGCTTGAGCCAAAGCCAAAAGCCGTTGACTTCGCGGAAATGTGCTTGCTTTTCTTTGTTGTCCCGTGGGCTTCGTGTCGTGCATTGTGTACGTTGTTTTTTTTTGTCGGAGCTGTAACGCATGATCCAGTGCAAGCTGCTCACGAGATGTCTGAGAAGAAATACTTCCAAGTGTTTATCGCCAGTTATTTGACTAACTTTCCGTTTATGAAGAGGTCACGTAAAGGTGAACGCTACGCATTTTGTAGTTTGTGCTGCTTTCATGTGAACATTGCGCACGCTGGTCGCCAGGACATCGTGCTTCATCTTAATACGAAGAAACACAGACTCGGTGAAACTAGTGAACTGCAACGTGAAACTTGGAGGGGGCACTTCAGCAGAGTGGATCTCGACAATACTACTCGAAAGGAGTGCTTTTTTACTGCGTTCCTGATCGAACACGTGCCATTCACAGCTTCTGATCACGCTGGAGACCTGTTTAGGAAAATGTTCCCCAATTCGAAGGAAGCCAAAAACTGTGCCTGTGCCCGTACAAAGACCACTGCAACTGTGAAGGCAATGGCCAACAATGCAATCGACGAGGTGACAAGCCACCTAAAGCACCCTTCGTTCTCTGTTGCCACTGATGGGAGCAATGATGCCAGCAAGTATGCAAAACTTTATCCCATCGTGGTGATGTTCTGTGACAGGACTGTTCGCACTGCCTTCTTTGCGATGCCTGCTCTCGAAGGCAACTCCACAGGACGAAACATTGGTGCGTTGTGGACACGCTAAAGAGCAAGAACATACCGCTCCAGAACTGCATCGGTATGGCGTGTGATAACGCGCCAGTCATGATTGGAACGAAGAATGGAGTTGCTGCTGTGCTTAAAAAAAGTCATGAGAGGATCGCCATCGTAGGATGTTGTTGCCATTTAATCAATCTGGCACCACAGAAAAGCTCAGCATGCCTTCCAGTGAATGTTTGATGTGGTACTAGTTGATGTTTTCTACTACCTTCAGAAAAGCTCGAAAAGGAAGGACAAGCTGAAAACTTTCTAGTCTCCACGATGTAGAGGCCAAAAAAGATCTTGAAGCATGTCAGCACTAGGTGGCTGTCCCTCGGCAGGAGCCTGAGACTGTTTGTGGAGCAGTGGCAGCCACTGCTTAGCTTCTTCAACAGTGAAGTAAGGCCATCTCGACAGGTCTTGAAGCTACCCATGAAACCATGTGACCTCAGGACTGACCCTCAGAAACATGCAAAGAAAGCAGAGAGCAGTCATCAGAACAAAAGACCAAGACTGGACACCAGTGTCCCTGTGTTGGATACAGCTTCTTCTAAGAGAGTCCAAAACAGCATCTTGAACAGAGAAGGCTATTCATATTCCTTTCGTCAAAGATAAACAGGGCATGTTCCGACTTCTTGCTGTCTGTAATTCCAGAGTTCAAAAAGGCGAATGTGTTCCTGCAATCTGGAGCCCCTCAAGTGCATCTGCTCCGAGATGTGCTTAGCAACCTGCTAAGAGAGCTGATGTTGCGGTTTGTCAAACCTTCAGTTATCAAAAGAACTGATGAGCTGACCGACATTGACTACATGTCTTCCGCCAACCAATAAGGTGATGAAGACCTAGTAATTGGCAGTCAGACCACGGAGAGCTTGCAAAACCTGAAGAAAGAAGCGAGGGAAGAGTTTTTTTACACGAATCAGAAGGTTCTTCATAACAGCAACAGAGTACACGATCTCCAAATTTCCACTGAAGTGTGAACTGTTGAGTGCAGAAGTGGCAAGGCTTGCTTCTATTGAACACACCAGGTTTGCTGATATCAAGTACCTAATCAACCGCTTCCCAGTGCTTGTACCAGTTCAAGAGGGGCAAGGTATGAATTCTGCTTTGGACGACATTCAGGCTGAGTTTGGCCGTCTATAATTGAAAGAACTACCCGCTGAATTAACTAAGCAGGAGCAGATTGATGAGCAGTGGCGTGTGGTCTCTGATCTTCGTGAAGTGGGTGGTACTTTGAAGTATGCGAAACTTTCAAAAGTTATGTTGGGGGTCTTGACACTCCCGCATAGTAATGCAGAGTGTGAAAGAGTTTTCAGCAAAGTAAAAAAAAGGCGCACACAAAGTTCCGTGCCTCCATGTCAAAAAAGACACTGGAGCAGTTGCTTGTTGGAAGATGTGCCCAGTCAGGGAAGTGCCATGAGCAGGTGTTCGATAAAGACTTTCTCAGGAAGGCCAAGGCTGCAATGGCCTCTGTACTAGCCCAGCCCTCCACTTCCAAGATGTAAGAACCTTGTGTGCCTCTTTTGTGATATGTTTGTTACATATTTTATTCCGCTAAGAAAGCTTCTGAGCAATAAAATGGCATTTTAGTATTTTTCTATGCAATTTTAGTATTTTTGGCATTTTTTGTACTGCAGTGTGGGGTTGGCAGGTCTACCGTAGCTGCTGGGCTACCACAGTGGGTATTGGGCAGAGCTTGTATCGAATTCGTAGGTTGTCTTAGGTTACTGTGGTAACAGTGGGCACTGAGCTCACAGTCTCTGGGAAGCCAGCTGTAAGCACCTCTTTTATCTCTGTACAGTTCATCACCGATGCAACATCAGTGGGCAGCTGTGTTGACTGCCATGACAACTTCAAGGCTGCACATGTAGCTTCCAAGGATTCAGAGCGGCCTCCCTGGAACGACTCGACGCAGCTGTCGTTTGCTCCCGTTGGTTTCCAGTTTCAGTGTCAGCTGCCTGGAAGCAAGCGTGCTGCGACGAAGGCAGCCAGGAAGTGAGTGATGCTTAAATTTGGCTTCCATGCTTGCAAACCACTGCTCCGTAACGTCGGGGATCTGTTCATCCAAAAGTAACTTGTCTGACACCTGGTGGTAGGCTAGATTCATAAAGGAAAGAAAAAATTGGACGGAGCCTCTAACGACAACATTGATGTCTTTAAAAAAAAGTCAGGCTGCCGTGTGATATGTTGCTATAGGTTTTAACATCTGCCACTGCCACACTTGTTGCATGCTTCTCCCAAAAGGCAACATGTGCTACAGCAACATGCGGCTGCCTCATTAGCGCATTGTAACGAAGATAAATGCATAGGTTGCAATAAATGACCAAAGTTGCACAGACGTATCGGGAGAAGTGCACGGTGTGGTTGGCAAAGCGCTTGATTAACTAAAGCTTGACACTTACCGGCAGCAGACACACTGGGCCGACTCCGCTGAGTGAAGTGTTGCGCTGGCTTTTGGAGGCAAGATTACTCGAGATGGGGGTGCAGGATCAGTCAACTGCAGAGAAGAAGCAGTGTGTAGCCTTTAAACCTATCATTGCCAATGTTCACAGCCTACCATATATAATGTGGTTCAAGATGAACCCACAGCATCTTCATCCATGTTGAACACAACTGCTTTTGTAGTGTGTAATCCCTAGACATTTGAATTAATGCAAGTAAACTGTGAAAATTAGCTGATGAATCGTTTTTAAGCTGTGCCTTATTTTTCTTGTTGAGTGACACCTTCTGGCTTTTGTGCCGTGCTACAGGGCAGAAAAAGGCAAGGCTATCGAGGTGAAGCCCAACACCAGCCGGAATGCGACAGGTAAGCCGAGTGTGGTTGCCTTGCAATGGTCTGGGCAGTCATTGATTGTAATGGAGGTTGCTTTATTAAGATATCGAATTTTTATTAAGTTAGGTTGCTCAGCCACCCATTCATCTTTGTCTTTGTCTTGGTGTTGTGTGAAGGCTCCAACTTGTGTATCAAGACATGAATGAGCTTCATTTTCAGGTAACAGCTTCCACTGAGCTCATTTTTGCAGGGGTCAAATGCAAGAACCCTCATGTACTTATGTTTAGGTGCACTCAACACCCAACATTAAAATTTCATTCCAGAGTTCTCTGCAACAGGGTCATTTATAGCCCACTGCACTACACTCAGGGCATTAAAACCACACATTTTAATTTGTTTAATAAAATGGCTTGTTAGTAATGGTGGAAAAACAGCACAAGGTTTGTTATAACTTTGCAAGCTCATATTAACCCTTTCCCTACCGAGATTTTTGGCCAAAAATAATACAAAAATACCGATTTTTTTATTTGCCTAATTCTACGTATCGAAACAACCAAAATATATCCTTAAAGACACTTCATTTTTAAGATACATGCAACATATTTTTTTGAAAATATGGAGAGAGGGTTGGGGGGGCTTCCTTGCACTGCACAGTGGAGATTGACCGATTTTCTGTAGTAATATCGTGCACAGTTTCCATGTTCCATGCTAATGTACCTTTATGCCAGGCGCAGCCGTGAAAACAAACCTAGAGGCGACGATGGGGGGGTTCTTAACATCTATCGGCGTCCACTACCAACATGTCAAGACGCTGTTGTCATCATAATCCAATGATTCCGAGAAGATATGCTGCTAAGTATCCTCGCTGCCACTCTCGGAGAAGAACCAAACTTCTTCACTGTCAGAGTCCGACAAAACATCCGCGGACATTTTTTTCCGGAGCGGAGGCGTTGCTGGCACGCGCACCCACAGAGGAGGACGCCATTTTTAAATCCCAGTTGCCAGCATCGAAAAATTTTTCGGCCAAGATACAAGCTTTAAGCACATTTTTATTTTTTTACTGCCCCAACTGTTGAAGCCAAAGAGAACTAAGCAAAATTCATCAGGATAGCTTGAAGACAGCAGTGCACAAGCACTTGTTTCAGCGTGGACAAGCCCAGCTCATCTTGGGTGGGAGCAGTACAAACTGCATGGACTAGCTCTGCTTGTCTACGGTAGGGAAAGGGTTAATGGTTACTTCCACCAAGGCTGAATTCATATTAATGCCAGCGTGTTAATGAACGTGTTATATAAACTGGTTTCCTGGAGCGTCGATGTTAACAGAATTTTGCTAAAAGGACATTGAACAGTGAAGAAAACTGATGCTGCCACCATAGGCTGGTAAACATCTTGGCTTCTTGTATGAATCACACCTTCCCTCAAGATGAGACAAGAAAAATATGAAGGTAAAGTCTGGAGTTGCTACTGAGAGACTTTTACTATGTGGAGAGGGTATGTTTGTGCTGGAAAACAATGAAATGAAATATGGGTGGTAGGGCCATTCTGCAATAGAAAATCGTAGGTTTTGGAAAATGTCCGGCCAAGGCAAGTTAAGGTAATTGGTAATTGTTAGTAAAGGACTATGTTACATTTTAAAATGAGCAACAGCTCAGCCTGGTAACTTTTGGGAACTTTCACACAAAGAGCATGCCAGTTTACAATCTTGATGTATCATGCATGGCTTCAATTGGTGGGTGAATGTAAAACTCATCAGGTGTCTGCACCGCATACAAAACCAGATGAGGAAAAGTGTCAGTACTAACACATCTCCGGCACGGCATTTAAAAAGATAAATCTGCCTTTATTGTCTCCACTTGTATAATTGCTTTTTCCTACCGAAATTTCTAAAAAGCTCTGAAAAAGTAATTTATCAGTCTAACCCAATTTGAGATGCCTTTGCTGTGCCTTCAGAAGCTAGCTTGTCATTTGGCAATGCAGCTGGCCAGCAGAGATGAATCCACGGCAATCTGTCAATTTATACGAACAGTAGAATGCAATGTGCATTGATTGATATGGTTAGCAACATGACTCGGGGATTGTTCTCACTTGATGTTCTGCATTGCTCCTATGCTTCAGAAGCACTTTTCGTGTTCATTTGGCACGTACTATAAAATCATGTACTTCAAATGCACAATGGCATTCTCATCTTTGCCACCTTCGTTATTGTTTTGGTTACAGTGTTTCTGATGAAGACAGAATGAAAGGGATAAGGGAATGGATATTCTGATAGGATCACCACAGCACTAAATTGGCCTAAAAACAGAAATAGGATGACAACACTGTGAAACCGGTTCACTTAATGGTATTAAAATGGTTCATTTCAGTCCATGGATCACAAATCAAGAAGGCCAGGAGATGGCCCATCACCCGATTAAGGCATTCCCCTTACCGAAAATGACAACTAGCACTGCATGGACATGAGGAACTGAGGTTGCCTGCTGTAGTGACAATTGGTCAATTAAACTGCCATATAGGGCATCTTAAAGAGGATTTCAGATGTTCTCATCATTGTCTTCTAGTTTTTGTTTTCGATGCTGTCTACATACAGTTGAAACCCGCGATAACAAAATTGCCAGGGTAAGCAAAAACTTTTGCGGGAATTTCGTTAGCACGAGAATGAGGCAGAAAAGACGCAATTGGTTTGCAAAAACAAAAGTCAGTCAGCTTACCCTGCCGAGCCTTGCCTTGCAGCAATTTCACTGCTCTCGTTTGGCACTGCAAAAACTGGTTCATTGCCACGTCGAGCGAATTACGTCGAAGGCATTCAACACATCCTGTGGGTTTGCCGTCTTCTTATGATTAGGTATCTGGTGGTGGTCGGCACCTTCGCAAACCCTACTTATGATGACCTCATCGGTCATCTCTTCATGCACGACACCTTCATCCACACAAACGAACTCATCGATGCTGAGGCCGTTCGGAACACCGTCTGACACGGCAGAAAGTTCATCCCATGCGTGGGCCAGCAATGGCGGCACTGCGCCGTCAGCACTGTCATCGCGTGCACCTTCAGGCGAATCTTCCTGCGATGCCGCTGGATTACCACATGATTCTTGACGAGTGGCAATGAAGCCAGCATGTTTAAAACAATTACCTATCACGGCTGGCGATGTCGCAACCCATGCGGCAGCCACCATCTCAAGCGCCATGAACATGTCCACTACGGTGCGATGCTTCAATTGGAGGTTCAGCAGAAGATGCTGAATCAGCCTCGCTCTGTAGGCGCACGTGACGCTACGAATGACGCCTTGATCGAGCGGCTGCAGCATGGAAGTGCATTTTGATGGAAAAAAACCCAAGCACACGTTTCCAAGCTCCACGTCGTCAATATGGTGGGCACTGCAATTTCCCCAAAAAAGGCAGACCGACCTGCCTGCCTTCCGCATGTCCGTATTGAAGGCCTCTAGCCAGCTGCCAAATATGGCCCGGGTCATTCATGCCTTGAGGTTCGTGGTGCACTGTACGGGTAGCCGACGATTTCCTTTGAAGCAGTGGGGCTTCTTGCTTCTGTCGATAGCAAGCAAGGGCCGTTTATCTGTGCCGTCCATGTTAGTGCACTACAAAATCATTACACGCCGCTTGCTCTGTTCCCCCTGGGGCATTTCTGGCCTTTTAAAAGTCCAGGGTTTTTGATGCAGCATCTCGTAAAATAAGGCCATCTCATCTGCGTTATAAATGTTCCAGGGCTTGTACTGGTCTAATACTTCTTTGTTGGTCAGCAGCCACGACAACGTTGTCACAGGGTCAACGGCTGTTGCCTCCCTGGAAATGACTTTAACCACTATGCGCGGCGGGCTTTCAAACTGCTCAACCATCCAGGGCTAGCCTTAAAATCAGCGTGCCCAAGAATGCACGTGAAGTCCAGCGCCTTCTGCTGAAGCACTCTGCCAGACAATGGCACTTTTTTGGCACGCTGTTCACAAAACCACGCAAACACCACCTTGACTACGTCTGGAAATGCTGCAGTGCTCATTGTTTTGTTCTTCGCACTCGCACCATTTCAGAGTGCGTCGAGAATGGAGGCCTTGTTCTTCAGAATCGTAGATATCGAACTGCATGCAATTCCAAATTCGTTGGCGATATCCATTTTCTTCTTGCCCTTTTCAGCTTGGGCAATAATTGCAGCCTTATCCTGCAGTGTCATAAATTTCTGCTTTTTGGCTTCTTAGCAGGCTGGCAAAGCAAATGGTCCGAATGGCACACACAGTTGACACACTCTAGCACCAACCACACAGGCGACAACACAGAACACACGACCATGTGCTGTGATACACAAAACTCATTAATAAAGCGTCATCCGGGTTATCTGAACCTTCATGTGTAGATGTCGATTTGGCTGCTATGCAGGCATTTCGCTTCGCATTTAGCACATGCTGTGATGGCACACAGGATTAAATAAAACGTGCTAACTGCGAGGTTGCCTACGGTTCTTGTCTTCTTTTTTTTATTTGTATTATTTAAATACTAATACAGTAGAACCCTGCTAATACGTTTTTCATGGGACCGTAAAAAGCAAAACAAAACAAAACAAACGGGAAAGAGCCGGGAAATGCAAGACGACACGCGCTGTCAAACGCAACAGCGAGCAAAGTGTCCTTCATGCTGCTGTCTATTACAACGCAAACTGAGCGCCGAGAACACACGGCACACACAAAGCTATGAGCCGCTGATGCACCTACACTGCTTAGACTCCGCCCCCAACACGCAGGTCGCTTTCAAGTTAAGGCCTGCGCCACTGTGCGCTGCCGCGCAGTATGCAGCTGATGCTACAGCCCCTCTATATAAAAAGAAGCGCTATTCTTAGATCTTGCCGCTACCGTGCTCACCCCGGCATTTCCTCCTCGCTGCCTCCTGTCACCCCAGCCTCCTCTGTTATCCCATTGGCCAATCCGTGTCACGTGGAAGCGTGCGTCGTGCTTTTTTATATCTTTTTCCAGCGCGCTCCGACCGCCATTCTCGGGTCTGTGCGACGAAAGTGCTGTACGCACAAACGGATCAAATGTGTTAGGGACAAGAACTTCATTGTGATGGCATGCTGCTGCACCTTCAGTTGCCACAACCGGCAAGGCGAGGGAAAAGGCTTTTTTTTGTTTACCATCCGGTGAGTGCAAATGCTTGCTGCACACTTGGTATTTGCGCCGTCTCGCATCGTCGCGTTGCTACTTCCAAAACCGCATTATTACGACCAGGACTGACTAAGCAAAATTGTGCCTCAAACACTGCTCTGGCGCGACAAAGTTTTCCTTGGGTTTAATCTGGTAGTGCGTTAGCCATCGTCTGCTATGGCAGGGTCAACATGAGCGGCGCCACTGTCGATATTGTGCCTTGATCGCACTGGCCGAGCCAAGCACGACAGTGGAACGGAGGAGGACAGAAGTGGTTTGCACTACTTTATATATATATAGGGGCTTTAAGCTGATGCCAGAGTACAACGCCGTCTGGTATCCCACCCCCTCCCCCCTCACCGATGCTTTGAGCACAGTGGAAGAAGGCGCGCTTCCTCCCCGTTTTTCTTTCCTGCACGCACGAGATTTAGCCGTGGTGGTCGACGGCATTATTGTCCTTGGTCTTTATACGAAACATCTATGCGCCAAAACCAATTTGAGGGTCACAACGCATCACAGACACTATTTTGAGATAGCAAATACGGATCTCAAAGGCCACGCTTTTGCTGGCGGAAACCGAAAATACCAATGCATTGGGTTCTATGGGAGCTATGCCGGGGCCAGCTCAAAATGACTTAACAGCCCGGAAACATAGCACCCGGGAACCTAACAGCGGGGCTCTACTGTATATTGCAATTTTGGCCCGGACACTGCGCAGTCATCCGTTGAGGTGGGCGAACGACCATCATCTTCATCATCGCTGTCGCCTGTCGGGAGGTGTCGCGCGGCTCCTTTTTTATTGTAAACAATAATGGCGGCGGCCACGCAAGTGTGCTGTTGCGGTAGTTCGTGCAATTTAAACGCACAACGAATGCATTTGAGCAGCAATTAGTGTTACGTGAGTAGAATATTTGCGTACTGTCGTTTCAGAAAATTTCGTTAATGAGGGATTGCTGTAGAAAAAAGTTTCATCGCGAAATACGAAATGCATTAACTCCTATGTGTGTTCACCGGGGATCCAGAAATATTTCGTTGCGGCGAGAATTTCTTTACCTCTGGATTTCATTACTGCTGGTTTCCACTGTATTACAGTTGAGGTGTGGTGAATGTTGTAGCTAGTGCAGTGTGTTTGCTCCAGCCCATTTTCTTCTATTTTGTCTTTATTAGTATTCACATCTTAAATTGTAATAATAAAAAGGCACAGGCTCAGCAGCCCTCTAACTACTCCAAGCAAGCACCACGGCAATTTGCCCCAATGCCACTGTGTTCTGCTCAGTAATTGTTGTCATTTTGTACTGCTACAAGCAGGTAAATTCATTCTATGTGGCAGTTTTGGTTATTGGCGGTATTGTGAAATTTGTAGTCCTCTGGCCCTTCATAAGCATGAGTCGGAAGCAACTCCATACATGTACACCTCGACAATGGAACAAGCAGGAGGTACTATAGCGATGGCCGCAAATGTTTTTGTATTGACTTCGGCTTCAATGGTAGCATACAGTGTGTATGCATCAGCTGCACGTGAGCTCGGCGATGAATATAGAGGCAACCTACAGATGAGTGTCGTAGACCTTGGAAGCCGTAGAGTTAGCTAATGTACCTTTCTGCACTTTAAACATAAAAGGACAGCAGATTGGCTCATTTCAAAATTCTTTGCAGGCCTAATTCAATTGCTGAAGCAGTAGAAATATAAAATGACAAATTATTTTTTTCACGAAAGCATGGTGTAACATGGTGGTGGAGCATCACAGTCATGCATTTCTTGATTGGAACAACTAATGTGATGTTAGAAGCAAGGAGCTTTCTTGAGCATTGCTCAGACATTTGTCAGGGTGTATGCCTGAGGTTGCTAGGCCATGTGAACAAATACATTGCAGTGGAGCATCTTAGCACAGTCATTCGCTTGCAGTTGCTAGGCCTGTGTGATTGATGCTTTATGAGATATCAGCCTTATGCCTGTTGTTAAAGGCTCTTGCATGTGTCAAAGTAAACGAAAGATTGGAAGTTGTAGAAATAAAATTTTCACGGAATAGAGTATATAGACTTCTATTAGACCTTGACGGGACCGACAAAATGGATCGAATTATCCAGCAGGTCAAATGAAAAAATCAGAAAAAATTGCCCAGTGCATTGCTGCTCAATTTTGCAGTGCTTACCCAATTCTAACACATGCTGTTTTCATGTGTTAAAAGCACAAACTAAACCTAGGATGGCAATAGAGCTCCTAAAAAACAGAAATCTAAAGTGCACCCAATTTACAGGGTGCGTACAGGTCTTTGAAATTCTTGAAAACCCTTGAAATTGAAAAGTACGTTTTCAAGGCCCCTGAAGTCCTGGAATTTTTTCTTCCTTGAAAATCCTTGAATTTCATGAGCAATGCACTCTGATGTCGACATTGCGACCTCCTTTCTGTGGTAGATCGGCGTTGAACTCCCCATTTCGGAAACAATACGCCGGAACGAGCACACATGGTTCTGTTTTGCAGAACTGCACGGAAAAAATAAAAGGGTTCACCCCGTCAAACTGCAAACGGAGCAAGGGACCCGTACCACACTTCGGTGCTGGCTCGGTTGGCAGTGTTTATGCTGCTTTCCTCACCCTATTGTTCGTTTCACTCCTTGTCTGTCGGTCTGCCTTGTCCCACTTTCACTCTCGCACACGAGGTGAAGCTAGTTAAGCTAAAGGGAGCTATAGTGGAGCAACTTTGCCACTGATGCTCAGTGCCTTTGGGTGGAGGTTTGTTATATTATTTATGATAATATAAGTGCAATAACATCACTGTATTTCTTGTTCTATAAGTCGTGCCTTTGTATAAGACGCACCCCTGTCAGAACGGCAGTTTTTTCAAAAAAACAAAATATGTATAAGTCGCACGTGTGTATAAGACGCACCTGTTCTTTCAGTAAGCAATTTAAAAAAGTTACAGTGTTGTTTAGCTCCGTGAACGCGGGTCACGCGCAAGTGTATGGGTGCTATATATTTCCACTCGAGGCGCATTTCTGCCATCGTGGTTGCCACGATGTTCCGTATGAAGTCCAAGGGCGATAACATCGTCCTCGCGTGCCGTATGCTGGATGTGCGAGTGAAAGTGTGCGATAGTGAGCAGAATCGTGTACAAGGGAGGAAAGTAGGAAGGCAGCCCGAGAGGGGGGGGGGGCTGCCTGTACTCTCGGAGCAACTGTGTAGTTTGCACAGTGGCGCACGCTGTATCTTTACAGCGATCTGCACATGGGACGACTTCGCGGTCGATCGATTCGCGGTCGGCCTACCGCCGCTTGCATTCCTGCACCATCCTGCTCTCACGGCACTCAGGAACTTGATCACTGCCACCTTGATAGCGCGCACAGAACCTGTAGCAATTAAGTCAACCAGTATGCTTCGCATGGCCATAACATCGAATTCAATTTTGATGGCAGTTTTTCTGCAAGAAAAAAAATGTACGTAGGTCGCACCGCCGAAAAATTAAAAACTGCGTCTTATACACAGGAAAATATGGTATGCTGAATTTTTCGGAAATGTTAGATGACCCAACCCTCCTAATGCTGCAGAAGCCTGAGCAGCCTCTGTGAAAACTTTTAATATTGCGGCCTTGAGAAATGATCAAGACAAGGGGTGTTTACAAAATTGCAATATACATCTATTTGTTATAATATAATGGATGTGTAGCAAGACTACACCGAATGGTTTGGAAATGTTCGGTAAACTTTTCCAATTAATACTGGAGAACTCAGAGTAGCTGTTAAAAGCATTCATTGTATTTTGTGAACTTTTTTTGGGGGGTATTGTTGTGAATTTGCAAAGTGATCAAGGCTAGGCATTATTAACATTATTGGGATATACATTTATTTCTTTTTGTTTTAGTGCAATAACCCTATGCTGAATGTTTCAAATATTTTTGGTGAACTTTACCCAGCCTATAGCGGAGAAATCTCGGCCGCTGTTGTAAGAGTTCATTTTGTGTTGTGATCTTGAGAAGCTATCAGGGCTAGACATTTTTATTATAGTTGTGATATACATTGATTTATTTTAAGTGCAATAAAACTAGTCATTTTTGGAAATGTTAGAGTAAAGAAATCCTACTTTGGATGCCGCTTTGAGTCCTTGAAAAACTTGTAACAGGTCCTGGAAAGTCCTGGAATGTCCTTGAATTTTTGCCTTAGAAACCTGTATGAACCCTTAATTTATAGCAAGAAGGTCTCTTTGTGATGTGTTTCGTTGTCACTGATCTCGGGGGCGTGCGGGTGTTAGACGAGATGGAGAAGGAAGACGGATGGCGACACAGCAAACATATTTTTTAATGACACGCACACTCAAAACCAAAACTAAAAATCAAGCACACTACGGGAAGAAAGACTAATCAAGATACAAACTAATGTACAAAGCCTAATATACAAAACGTTCTACTTGGCGCCTATGCGCGTCCGTGGCGGCTAACTCTTCAAAGTCAGACAACCCTGTCTTATCTCTGCGACGCTACAAATAAGAGTCACCTTGCTGCGTTCGTCGTTGCACGTTTGTCCGAGTCCGAAGCTCGTCGGCCCTTTTCTTCCAGCAGTAGGTGTACTCGTTGATGCTTTTGCCTTGCCGTCGGCGCGTCGTCTCTTTATCGGTAGGGAGCTCGCCGGTGCTTCATCAGTGCTGCGCTCGTCGGCTCGTCCGCAATGGCGGTTCGCCGTAGCCTAGGCCCACCTGCCTAGGCCTAGCGTCGGGACGCGTCCCAACTCCTTCAAGAGTGCTGACGTGGCGTCCTGAGGAGAATCAATCGTGCCGGTCTGCCGCAGAAGGGGGAGCCTCTCTGGGGTGCCTGGTCCTGCCGTGAGAAGCTGCAGCTCGTCCAGGAGCCTCGCCCGAACTTGCCGAGGTCGACGGCCACGCCTTGGACGGCCAACGTCACGGACTCGGCCAGACCCCCAAGTCTCCCGTCGCCAGTGCGATGCTGGCGATGCGACCTTCCTGGCCCGGAACCACGTCGATAATCCCCAGACAGCGCCGTTCATCCCTCAATTACGGCTCGGCTCACGCGCCTCGAGAGCTCGTGCCGTTCCGAACGCTCCGCTCACATCGTCTTTTTCTTCATTTATTTCGCCTCCGGCGTCTTACTCATGACATGGCTCCCCTCTTCAAGAGTTTTTTTCCAAAAAACTGCTTCCTCTTGAACTTCTTTTTGGCGGCGAACTTGACTTTCGTTGTGGCTTGAGTGCTCTTCTGTGCGTCGTCTTCGCTTGCCACTCATCATCACACTTCACTGCACTGTCGCGCACGTTTCACTAGTTGCACTGTTCACAGCACTCACGAGTTCATTGTTCGCACCACTTCGCATATGTACATTTGTTTTGTCCGCGTTATGTTCTCACTGCTTAGTCAACCCATCGCCCTACTCATGTAATCTGTCCCCACGTTCTGTCGTCCCTTAATATACTCTATGTGTAAAGTAAGGCTCCCTCTCATTATATCTGTTATACGTCGGCTTAGCTTTATATGCACGGGCTCCTCTGTTAAACACTGCATCTCGCTCCGCCCAACTTCTATTCGCTCGGGTAGGTCTGAAAATCCTTCCTCGACCTTGTTTCTCTGCCTGGGGCCTGCCCACTGTTTGTATCTTATCTCGTGTATCGTCCTTGGGCTCGACTCGTCCCGTTCCCAACTTGTGCCCCACAAATTCCCTAGTCTTGTAGCCTATCTCACACTTGGTTGGCTCTATCGTCAATCCTATGTCCTTGTCATCGGCAATCGCCAAACAAACACCAGTCTTCTCCTCGTTTTTCCCCTTAGCCATCGTCTTTTGGCATACGTCACATGCTTTTACATATCGTTTCACGTCACTCTGCACTCCCAGCCAAAAGAACTCTTCTGTTATTTTTTGTAACGTGTCTTTGATTCTCTGGTGACCTGCCGTTACACTATCATGCCCTAACTTCAATACTTTATTCCTCAGTTTCTTCGGGACCATCAACTGTAATACTTCCCTACCCGAACTAAATATACATCTCCGGTACAATAAATTATTCTTCTTTATAAACTCCGCTACTGTCCGACTCCTTTTCCTTTGCACCCGTTCTCCTATCTTCTGTTCACACTTTCTTATCGACTCATCCTTGTTCTGCAATTCTCGAAACTCTGCTACCGTTATATTTAACCCCTTCACGGCCGTAACCTGCAATGCTGGCAAAGGTTTGGTACCCTTACTGCTTGCTCGTGTTTGCACTGCGGCTACTACGTCCGTGTCTTGTATCACTCCCTTTTGCGCTTCTGAGCATTCCTTCTCTACCACGTCTTTCTCAGTCTTCTTCCAACTTGGGTCGGGGTCATCTGCTTTCCTCGCTCCCGGTACATTTCCCACAATCAAATCATAGAGGGGATCGTCTACACATCTAGCTGTGACTAGTCCTGTATAGAAGGGTGTCGATATTTGGATCTGTGCCTCTGGCAGATACTTGACTGACTTGTCTACCAAGATCACTGGTTTAAAGTATCCGGTCATGCTTTCATGCGGCACTAAACTTTTCCTCACTATAATTGTATTTGCTCCTGTGTCTCTCAACACTGTAACTTGGTGCCCTTCTACCTCGCCTTCCACTACAGGCATGTTCTGCTCTCTCTGTCCCTCCTCTCTTGTGCTCATAATGCATGCAGTCTGATCCATGTAACTAGTCCTGCATTCATCTGCTCTGTGACCTTTCTTTTGGCACAACTGGCAAACTACCGGTGCTTCGTGACGATTATCTCTCACCCGACAGTTCATCGCTACATGACCCAGCCGATTACATAGGAAACACCTCTGCGGTCCCCTTGGTCTGTTCATTTGTCTTTGATTCTTCACCTCTTCTACCGCTGCTGCGTGCGCATCTTTATCACTCTTTCCCAAATTCTTCAACCCTTGTGCTTCTACAAACTGTTCGGCTTGTTCGGCCATCTGCTTTACTGTTTGCAACTTTCTTTCTTTGAGAAATATTGCCAGACTGTTACTGCACCTGGCCAGAAATTGTTCACCTACGACTTTGTCACGAACTGCTTCATACGTTTTGTCAGTCTCTGAAAGCTCTATCCACCTTTCAAAGTAGTTAGTTAGTCGGCACGCAAACTGTTTGCCTGTCTCCGAGTCTTCTGGCTTGCATGAGCGAAACTTCTCTCGAAACCCTTCTGCCGTCAACCTGAATCTCTGTAATAAAGTATTTTTCACCTTGTCGTAGTCTAGTGATTCTTCAGCTGACATACGCCCATATATACTCAACGCTTCACCCACCAAACATAGGCTTAAGGCGTTAGCCCACTCGCTCTTCTCCCAGCCTTGCCCGATGGCTATTCTCTCGAACCGATGCAAATATGCATCCAAGTCGTCTCTTCGCTCGTCAAAAGGAGCCATTAATTTTCTAGGGCAAATTCTCTTTGGTCTGGAAGCAGCTGAGTCGGATGACGCCGATCCAGGTGACCTTGTGCCTTCGCGAGAACCCGCGCCCATCTCCGCTAGTCTTATCTTTAGTTCTAGAATTTCCTTTTCACTTTTCTGCTGTTCGCGTACTTGTTCATGTTCCTCGCGTGCTCGTTCGTGCTTCTGGCGCTCTCGTTCGTGCTCCTTCTCTTTCTCTTGACGAGTGTACTCGAAGAATGTCATCGCCTCATCCTTAGACATATTCAAATCCTTTGCTATTGCCGCCAAACGCTCCCACTCCATCTTTGCTACTGCCGAGTATCGGTGACTGGGCTAAGATAGAATCCGGGAACGGATCCTGGCAGGCTCGCCAATTGTGATGTTTTTTGCGTCACCGATCTCGGAGGCGTGCGGGTGTTAGACGAGATGGAGAAGGAAGACGGATGGCGACACAGCAAACATATTTTTTAATGACACGCACACTCAAAACCAAAACTAAAAATCAAGCACACTACGGGAAGAAAGACTAATCAAGATACAAACTAATGTACAAAGCCTAATATACAAAACGTTCTACTTGGCGCCTATGCGCGTCCGTGGCGGCTAACTCTTCAAAGTCAGACAACCCTGTCTTATCTCTGCGACGCTACAAATAAGAGTCACCTTGCTGCGTTCGTCGTTGCACGTTTGTCCGAGTCCGAAGCTCGTCGGCCCTTTTCTTCCAGCAGTAGGTGTACTCGTTGATGCTTTTGCCTTGCCGTCGGCGCGTCGTCTCTTTATCGGTAGGGAGCTCGCCGGTGCTTCATCAGTGCTGCGCTCGTCGGCTCGTCCGCAATGGCGGTCGCCGTAGCCTAGGCCCACCTGCCTAGGCCTAGCGTCGGGACGCGTCCCAACTCCTTCAAGAGTGCTGACGTGGCGTCCTGAGGAGAATCAATCGTGCCGGTCTGCCGCAGAAGGGGGAGCCTCTCTGGGGTGCCTGGTCCTGCCGTGAGAAGCTGCAGCTCGTCCAGGAGCCTCGCCCGAACTTGCCGAGGTCGACGGCCACGCCTTGGACGGCCAACGTCACGGACTCGGCCAGACCCCCAAGTCTCCCGTCGCCAGTGCGATGCTGGCGATGCGACCTTCCTGGCCCGGAACCACGTCGATAATCCCCAGACAGCGCCGTTCATCCCTCAATTACGGCTCGGCTCACGCGCCTCGAGAGCTCGTGCCGTTCCGAACGCTCCGCTCACATCGTCTTTTTCTTCATTTATTTCGCCTCCGGCGTCTTACTCATGACACTGTTTCACCCGAAAGGCGAAGCATCAATTGCAATAGCAAATTAGTAGACAGCTACCCGAATTAGGATAATAGTAGTTTCTTCGACCACATAAACTTGCAAACATTCACTGACTAAATTATTGGTGTGACTCGCGCAAAGGCAAACAGAAACGCATCTCGTTCGATGAGCACGGAAACCTAATTCTTCAATTAAAAAAAATTTCATTCCTGTTAAGGCGTTAAAATTGGATAAATAAGCAGATCATTTACAATAGAACCTCGTTCATACGTTTTGGGAAAACAGTCAACAAAGAAATGTCTGAACCAGAAGTACATACGATGTGAAATCACTAAAACGTTTTACAGACTGAACTGTAGTTGACATCTACAAAATACGAAATGTCCCACGAATTGCTGCAGCACGAGATGCCGGCACTCATTGAGCTGGTGAGGTCCAAACCACCCTAGAAGCACGTTATTATTCTCCTATTATGTAGTGCTTTGAGACAGTGACGGGAAACCAGAAATAAAATCAAGTTGGTGGGCGACGCCAAAAATACGATACCGCCAGAGTGAAACGGGACGCTCACTTGGCACCACCCGCAGCAGGGAGCAGCAGCGTGTTTAGGTCATCCCCTGTTAAAAGCGTTCAGTACGGCTTGGACTACGCCCTGTACACTGTGAAACAGATATGTGAAGAAGCTTATTGCAGTAACGTTGGTGCTGTGAATGCGACGAGCAGCGACCCTGGAGGAGACTTGTGGGTACTGGAATAAGAAACTGATCGTGTGTCGGTGTTTTCACAAGAGACGGATGGCCGAGTATTGCGGGGAAGCTGTTGCGGCAGGTGCCCTTTCTTGTTTGCATGGTATCTAAGAGACCTATCATACGATCGCAGTTTGGCGATCTACTGAACGTTGGCGCCAAAAGATAGTGTGTTTTGGGTGTGAATGTATCGGTAAAAAAAGCACAGCTGTATTGGGTCGTTTTTTGTTCTCAGTCGCGAACGTTGGCAACGGAAAATTGCACGTAGTGGGATCGTATTAACGAGGTTCTGCTGTATTGTGAACTGCCGTTGCTTGGAGAACTTACTGTGATAGGCAAAAAATAGGCATTTGCTGCAGATGATGAGGCTCATTCACCATCCCCTGGAGCTGTTAAGACTGTGACTATGGCCATCGTGGTTATGATTAGGGTCGCCATTTGTGTCAGGCAAGACCATGCTGACCAGTCAACTTTGAATTACCTAGTGAGGTCCAGTTTCAGGATCAAAGAAAAATGCTTAGGTCCATGTAAATGCATGGGTGCCAGGTGGGGCCTTAGGTCAGGATTAAGCTTAGCCGAAATATAGAATTACCCTCAGTTGAATTAAGGAAACTTCATTATAGTGAGAGTGATGTTAATGATGAGAATGTCATTTATGAAAGGAATGCAAATTTGGAGGAATTGAATGATTTCATATTCAATGAAAAATTTTGAGAAGAATCCAATATAGTGTGTGATGCTCCTTTCTTCCTCACGATCCTGGCAATTGCCTTATCCTAGGCCAGGGATGACTAGTTGGACGAATGCGAGGCATGCTCGTCCTTGTTTAATCTTTTGTTGTGCGTTTTTTAAGATATAATACAGTCAACTTCTATTAATTTAATCTTGACGGTACTGATGAAATCGATCGTATCTGACGGATCAGATTCAACAAGATGCAAAAAAAAACTCCAAAACACACTGCTGAATAATTTGGCAGTAACTTACAGATTCTAACATGCCCCCAAATTAAACTCGCACCCACTTTCTATGTGTTCAAAGTATAAAACTAGTGTAGAAATTACATTAAAGCTCCTAAAGAAAGTAGAAATCTAAGTGCACCCGATATTAAGTCTAATATTGTATGTGTTGCAAAGTGGTAGCCAGTTTTCTAAAGTCAGCTTCGCCGCATGGTTTTCAAGTGGCCGCTCACCAGGCCACCTAGAAAATCTTGTTTATGTGGTGGAAGTTGTTATGTGCCATCTAGGGAGCGTTCTACTGTAATAATTTTTCCAATTGGTTCATTAATAGCAGAGATTGAAATATTTCAGTGCCATGAACCCATGATTTCCGCAGGTGAGCGTCACCGCCAACATAGACGTTCTATCCACTTGCCCCCGTCTAGCCTCTGCAAGCGAAATTCCTTCCCTGCTTCCTTCCATACCAGAGCTGGAGAATAGCATCATACATACATCACAGGCCGTGCCTTTTTTTTTCTAGTGCTTTTTTGCTGTGCGGGGCACTTCCGTTGACGGTATTCTGCGTGAGCTGTTGAATTTGTCTCATTTCACGCAGTGCATGATATTGCGAGCTGCGCGCAAGAACACCTGACTAGTCGTATGACTTGGAGCTACACAAACACTGAGGTAGATGCAAGCGGATGACAGAGCATATTCGCACACTGGGCCACGATAGAAAATGGCGTTGTTTTTGCTCTTTATGAGCACGACTGCACAACGTGGGAACTAGCAGAGGAAACAAAAGTACATCTATATCTCTTGCTACGACACAAAGTAAAACAAAAACAGGCCCCCGCAGGGGCGTCTGCGCAAGCAGGCATTTGGTGAGTTGCGCCACCAGGTACCCGAACACACGAGGGTTGGACCCTCCCGCGTCTAACCGTGCGCGGCTTAGCCGTGTCCGGGGAAAGGGGGATCCTGGGGGTTGAGCCAGCGCTGAGTGTTTGGACCTTTAAGGCCCCTCGGCGGAGGCAACACACCCCTTTGGCCTCGGCTTCACGTAGACTGCACCCCCGGACTGAACCACCCGGGGGAAATTGGTAGTTGCCTTTTCCTATCTCTCTCTCCAATCTTCGTCTTTCTCTCACCTTTTCATCTTTCCTGTCTTCTACTCCCTTCTATATTACTTCCGATCTTCTTGGCAGTGAGGGTTAACCCTGTGTGAGTAGCCAACCTAGGTTATTTCATATTCGGTTATAGTGGTGACGTACGGCTGGCGTCTGCAGGACCTGTTTACAGGCCCTGCAGCGTCCCCTTGTTGGGCTCCGTGGCGGGTGGCTGGCGTTGCTGCCGAAAACTCCATACATCCTTATGGCTAATTCCTTCCCATCACTCCCTGATCGCCGTCTCAAACGAGGGCGCACCGAAGACGTGTTCCAGTTCTTTGGACAACAAAGACAAAGCTTCCCACGATTCCATGTAATTCACTCTGAGAAAGCAGGAAAACAAGTACGAACAATCTCTCCTTTCCTAGTCTCTAAATCCCTAACTGAGGCTCTTGGGCCAGGTTATAAGGCCGAGGATGGCCAATGGTGATCTCCTCTTGGAGCTCCATGATCAGAAACAACCTAATCTAGTGTCCTTTGGGGACATCCAAGTAACTGTAACCCCACACTGCACCATGAACACCACCCGCGGCGTTGTCTCAGACGACGATTCGTTGGAACTGACTGAAGCTGAACTCTTGGAGGGCTTCAGTGAGCAGAATGTCATCAACGTTAAACGAATTAAAATGAGGCATGATGGTAAAAAAATCCAGACTAAGCACCTGATACTTACTTTCAATTCACGTGTTCTGCTCGAGTCCATCGAGGCCGGGTACATCAAACTTCGTGTTAGGCCATATGTGCCAAATCCTCTGAGATGTTTTAAGTGCCAGCGATTTAGGCACAGCTCACAGAACTGCGAAGGTCGGCAAACTTGTTCAAAATGCAGTGCACACGAACACACTTCTGAATCTTGTGAAAACTCTCTCCACTGTGTAAACTGTGATGGGGAACACGCCGCATACTCGCGGTCCTGCCCATCCTGGAAAAAGGAAAAGGAAATTGTCACAATTAAAGTCAAACAAAACATTTCATTCAAAGAGGCACGTCGGCAGGTGTCCTACCTGCCAAAAACCAGCTTTGCCGAAGTGGTGCGTGAGGGGGCTGCGCCACAACGGCTTTTGCAGCTGTCTGGCACACGCGTAGTGAGCCAGCGGTGACGCCATCCGCCCCCTCGGCGGCTGCAGCTAGTGCTGCTCCGCCATCTCAGAAGAAGGGGCCATCGACCTCTGGGCTGGTGGCCTCAAAGGTCTCGTCTCTTGAGACGAGGCCTTCAACGCGAACAAACCGCTCTCAAGAGCAGGTGTCCAGCGCGCCGCAAGAGCCGATGGACACATCGTCTAGCCAGATGGCACAGCCAGCGCCTAAGGAGCGGCGAGAATCTCTTGACCGCTCCAAAAAAGAGAAACCCCGCATTACAGGGCCTCTAAAGGGTTCTTTGAGCTAAGTTTCTTTTCTTAAACACACAGCACAAAACTCTTTTTAATATGGGCACTCAAATAATTCATTGGAACGTCAGAGGTCTCCTCCAAAATCTTGACGACGTTAAAGAACTCCTCCGCAAGTTTAGTCCCAGGGTGCTGTATGTTCAAGAAACACACCTCAAACATACACAAACAAATTTCCTCAGACAATATGCTATTTTTCGCAAAGACCACGAGGACACTGTCGTGTCATCCGGTGGTGTAGCCATCATCGTTGACGGAGTTGTTGCCTGCCGGGAAATAAAACTTCGTACGCCCCTAGAGGCAGTTGCTGTCCAAGGGGTGCTGTTTGACAAGCTAGTCACTATCAGCTCTATATACATCCCTGCCAGTTATCACCTTAACAAAACCGAATTTCAAAACTACATAGATGAAATTACGGCTGCATACATACTTTTTGGAGATTTAAACGCACATAACTCATTGTGGGGAGACTTGTTGCGATGCGAGAGGTCGCCTAATCAAAAACTTTCTCTTTTCCTCAGGAGCATGTATACTTAATGGGAAAGAGCCAACATACTACAGTGTGGCGCATAATACATACTCCTCCATAGATTTAACCATAGTATCGAGCACACTAATGCCATACCTGGAGTGGTCCGTTCTCAAGAACCCTTTTGGGAGCGACCACTTCCCTATTATATTAAACTTAACAAAACAAGATATAAGCTCACCACTCATTCCCCGATGGAAGGTTGACACAGCTAACTGAGAACGTTTCCGAGAACTTACGTATTTAAGCACGGATGATATTGCCTCCTTTAATATAGAAGACGCTGTGGCGTATATTACAGGCTTTATAATTGACGCTGCCACGAAATGCATCCGTCAAACTAATGGACTAGCGAATAAACGTCGCATCCCGTGGTGGAATGAAGAATGTAAACAAGCACGGAAAAATCAAAACAAAGCTTGGGGACGACTTTGCGACTCCCCAACTGCTGAAAATTTGATTAGTTTCAAACAAATAAAGTCCCAGGGTAGAAGAACACGTCGACGTGCTAAAAGGGAGGGTTGGGAGAAGTACATCTCCAGTATAAATTCTTACACGGATGAGACAAAAGTGTGGAATCGAGTAAATAAATTAAAAGGCCGGGAGGTACACCCATTACCGTTAGTCAGTACCCAAGGTGAGAGCCTGGAAGACCAGGCAGATTGTCTGGGCAAACACTTCGAACATGTATCCAGTGCGTCCCACTACACACAAGCATTTCTAAGGTTCAAAGAACGCGAAGAGCGACAGCCCCTTAAACGTAAAGGTTCATCGAGTGAGGCCTACAACTATCCATTTACTTTAACTGAACTTAAGGCATCCCTCGCTTGCTGCAATGACTCGGCGCCAGGCGGTGATCGTGTCATATATGAAATGATTAAGTACGTACATCCTGAAACTCTGAAAACACTCCTGTATCTTTTCAATGCCATGTGGGTGGATGGGTATATCCCGTCCTCATGGAAGGAAGCTATAGTCATCCCCGTGCTTAAACAAGGCAAAGACCCATCCCTAGCCAGCAGCTACAGGCCAATAGCGCTAACAAGCTGCCTGTGCAAACTATTTGAAAAAATGATAAACAGGCACTTAATCTGTTTCCTTGAATATAACATACTACTAGACCCCTTGCAATGTGGTTTCAGGGAAGGTATGTCTACAACAGACCACCTTGTTCGCATTGAGTCTTATATCAGGCATGCTTTTATACATAAGCAGTTCTGCCTCTCAGTGTTTCTCGACCTAGAAAAAGCTTACGACACGACATGGCGCTACGGCATTCTCAGAGATCTTTCCGCGATGGGTGTCCGTGGCAACATGTTAAATACAATTGAAAGTTACCTATCTAATCGCACATTCCGTGTAAGAGTGGGTAACGCTCTGTCTAAGTCATTCACCCAAGAGACCGGTGTGCTACAGGGAGGCGTGCTTAGTTGCACACTATTTATAGTAAAAATGAATTCCCTGCGCACAGTCAATCCACGCACAATGTTTTATTCCATTTATGTTGACGATGTGCAAATAGCCTTCAAGTCATGCAATATTGCCATCTGTGAACGACAAGCGCAGCTTGGAATAAACAAATTGTCCAAATGGGCAGATGAAAATGGTTTTAAAGTAAATGCCCAGAAGAGCACTTGCCTACTCTTTACTAACAAGAGAGGCGTAACGCCAGTCCCAAGTATTGCAATCAAAGGAGATGCGCTCTCTGTGAGCAGCGAGCACAAGTTTTTAGGAATCATTTTAGACTGTAAACTCACATTTATTCCTCATCTTAAGCATCTGAAGGCAAAATGCCTGAAGACAATGAACCTTTTAAAGCTTCTGTCGCGTACGACTTGGGGTAGTGATCGAAAGTGTTTGCTAAACTTGTATAAAAGTCTTGTCCTCTCACGCCTTGATTACGGGTCAATAATTTATTTAATATTTAAGTTGCTGTTCTTTTTTTCCGGATGTAATTGAAATGTGGAATGCCTTACCTGATGCTGTTGTAGATCAGACAGATGTGCACAAATTTGAATGCTCGATTGATATTTTGTATCGTGGGCACCCAACATGATGCTACGAAATGTTAAATTTGCTTGTTCTACTATTTTCCCTCCCTGTAACAACCCTCAAGCGAGGGTTAACAGTATCAATAAAGAAGAAGAAGAAAAGAAAAAAATTCTGCAACGCCAAGTGCGTTAAAAATACTAGACCCCGTTCACCACTTGGGTATCCATCTCGCGACTGGTGCTTTCAGGACAAGTCCTATCCAGAGCCTCTACGTAGAATTGTATCAGTGGTCGCTTCATCTGCAGCGGTCATGCAGCAGTTTTACATATTTTCTGAAAGTACAAGCGAACATTGAACATCCCTCTTATTCAACAATAAACGATGTGACCGCTGCCACACTCTTCCGTAACCGACCTGCAGCGAGAAAGCCGTTCTCTTTGCGTGTGAGGAACCTCAGTGAGGAAATGGGTGTTCTGCTGCTTGAACAATGTCCTATGGCTCCAGCGAAACTATTGCCGCCGTGGCAGTTGCAGCTCATAGAATGTGACACATCGTTCGTAGAGGTCACTAAACACGCTCCAGAGGCACACATTATAATTAATTTCTTAGAACTCCAATCTAAATACTCGTTTACAGAGTTTTACACAGACGCTTCCAAGTCACATGCCGGGGTATCTTATGCAGCCATCGGTCCATCGTTTTTGGAATCCGGTGTACTGCACCTGGAGACACGTATCTTTACGGCTGAGGCCTATGCAATATTATCGGCTGTAAAGTATATAATGAAATCATATCATATTTACAGACTCGCAAAGTGTTGTGAAAGCATTGCAATCACTCTGTAAACACAAAAACCCTGTACTTAATGAGCTCTATTCCATTCTGTGTAAAGCGTATATATCTAACCAGCATGTGATTATATGCTGGTTGCCGGGCCACAGAGGCATTGAGGGTAATGTTCGAGCAGACCAAATGGCCACATCAGTTACATCTCAGGCATTACTTCTCCCTACAGTTGCTGTTCCTGCAACAGATTTGAAGCCTTTCTTGCGAAAGAAACTGCAAAGCCACTGGCAACGCTTGTGAGATGCAGAAAGAAATAACAAGCTTCATTTGATAAAACCACAGTTAGGTTTCTGGCCACCCGTAATGAAAACACGACGAACTGATGTCCTGTTCTGTCGTTTAAGAATAGGAGATACATATGGCACCCACAATTTTTTGCTTACTGGTGATGAACCGCCAACCTGTGGTAGATGTGGTGAGAGGCTGACCCTCATCCATGTCCTCGTGGAGTGTCGGGAAGCCGAAACAGAGAGAAAGAAATATTTTCCTCAAGCATACCGGTATCATGTGCCTCTTCATCCCATCATGTTTCTTGGTGAAGAACCGCTTTTTAACGCCAAAGCAGTCGTCGAATTCTTGAACGATGTGGTCCTGCATGTTATTAGCCCATTAAGGTCGTAGCGCATCCTCTCTCCAGAGGATGCCGCTGTGATAGTAGTTTTTTATAGCACATGCCTCCAGGCCCTTGTGGTTCAAGGGCTCTGTTTAGACAGTAGTGCTTCTTGCCAATCACTGCATCTTAAATATTTTAAATACCGTGTCATTCTTTCTCAGTGCATTCTTCATTTCATAGTACACCTCATGAGTCATTGCCATGATTTTAGTACATGTATATTTTACGCACTTTATAGCGATTATTTTTAGGCCCCTTTATAGCCACGCTTCATCTACTTCTCAGAATTCATCGCTTCACTGCACACTCACAAACACTGGCATGGCGCTCTTTGGTCATAACTGGCCCTTGCGCCATAAAACACCACACATCATCATCATCATCAACAAAAACATGCAGACATTCGGTTTGTATGTTTTTGTATGTCTCTAAACTTTAATTCGTCCATTGAAGCAACAGAATAAAGAAATAACTCATGCCTTGGATAATTCTCGAAGTTGTGGGTCACTATGAGCGACATCGCAGCACTGCCATGTACGTAGACGTACTTGCGCAATAGACGTCGACTCTCTGGCTGGGAGTGCGGCGCCCACAAGGAGAAGGGCAAACGACATTTGGTTTGAAATTTAAGCTCTTTTCGCATCGCCTAGGGATGTAATACTTAGGAGACCCAATTGTTAGTGTGCATTGTATGCACTGCGCTTGTCAGTTAAAGATGGCTAGACCTAGAGGGGGCCCTTTAAAGTTGGCTTTGCCGCTATACATCTGCATTGTGCAAAAAAATACATATATACGCACGCCACAAAGGCAATTCTAGTTTGGTGTCTGATTGCACTGTGCAGACAATTTTCTACCCAATTTTCTTCAGAAAAAAAAATTTGTGTATCAAAATTGGGTCAGTACCGTAATCGTACGTTGTGACCTACGGTTATATCTTCAAAATTTCTCTAGGGCCGGCTGAAAGTCTGTTTTCAACGGGTGATGACGTGTGCTCAACATATTCACTGTCCCCAAGTTCCACCGAGGTGGGCGCTGCCAGTAAAGGGGGCACTGTTGGAGTCATCATAGGGTTCGGACGCATGTGCTGACTTGTCAAGTTCGAATTATCCAGCGAAGGCTAATTTCGTGATCGAAATAAAGAAAGTTTGGGTCCATAGAAATGCATGGGCAGTGGCTGGGACCTTTGGCCGGGATCGAGTTAACTGAAAAATCAAAGAAACTCATTCCCTGCCATGGGGAAAATAGGTGCTTTTTGTATGTTATGGGAGTTTTTTTTTCTGAAGGAACTACTGCACTCAATATTTAATATAATACATAAATGGAAAGCAAAATGAATGCATTTTTCATGCATAAAATTTTAACAGTGGAGCTGTTTAAGCCGGCCGTAAGGCTCGCGGTGTCCGTGACTGCAACAGGCACCTCTGGCGGCAGCTCGGCCGCGCTCCCACCAGCTGCGCGCTAGTGTGCATGTGCCGTGACGTCATCCCGGTGTGTCGTCTGCTGCGCGCCGCCCGTAGACTGTGCATATCTTTCGCCCCACTTCCCCTACGTCTGCTTGGACTGCTAGTGCTTCGCGAGGCGTTCCCCGATGCCACGGACCACGAGAAAATGCTTATAAACTTTGTATAACTTAGCATTACTTAGTATTACTTAACATCACTTCGTATAGCCAGGACCAGCTAGCTAGGAACCAATCAGCTCTCCTGTCATTAGCCTTACGCCACTCATGCAAGCTACTCCGAATTTTCTATTAACAAGATACAGTAAAACCTCGGTGATACGAATCTCAAGGGGTCGCGTAAAATATTCGTATCACCCAAAATTCGTATCACCAAAAAACAAACGAAATCAGCATGTTAAAGAGCCAGAAACTCATTTTTTGCAATTTATTTACGATGGAAGAAGTCCCGGATGTCCTTCTGGGTTTTCTTATTCGCCAGGTCGACCAGCAGAGAATTCTGAAAGGCATAAAACTGCGCGGATGTGTTCTCCCGAACACACTCAGTTGCCACAGCGCGCCTCAGAATGTCGAGCGCGTGCATCGTTTCGGCCGTCGACGGTTGCTCATCACTGGTGCTGCTGCAGCGGTCATCTTTGTCATCGCTACTCAGAATTTCGGGTTGTGATGTCGCGACTTCGCTTACCATCTCTTCGACTGTACGCAGCCCACAGGTCACAAGGTCGTCATCCGCGGTGATGAAGTCATCGGTGGAACACTACGCCAAGTTGGTCCCAGTCTTCTATGTCTTCCAACTCCTGCGAGGTGGCAACTGTCGACTCCACAACGCCGCATTTTGCGAAGCAATTGGTGATAGTGGATGCCGAGACACGATCCCAGGCCATCACAACAAAATGCAGGGCATCTAGGAGGCTTATCTGAAGATTCTTGTCTTTTCGGTCGATTTTCGCCAGAAGACGACGCACAAGAAGGCTTTTAAAATAATGCTTGGCATTTTTAATAATGCCGGCATCCAGTGGCTGTAAGTGACTTGTTGTATTTGCGGGAAGAAAAACCAACTTCACACTCTGCAGCGTCACTTGCTTTGGGTGGGCGGCGCACTGGTCGAGAAGCAGGATGATCTTTCTGTTCTTACTTGACATCTTGCGGTCCAAGTATGTCACAAACTCCAAGAACATTGCCGACGTCATCCAAGCGTTCTTGTTGGCCTTGTACATACAAGGCAGACTACCAGCATTCTTGAAACAGCGGGGATTCTGATATCGGCCAATAACAGTTAGCCGCATTTTTTCTGAGCCGTCGGCATTGCAGCAAAACAAGACTGTGACTCGCTGCTTGCTTTTTTGGCCACCTTGGCAAGCATCGCCCTTGAAGCACAGGCTCTTCCCAGGCTGTAGGTTATAAAAGAGACCGGCCTCATCGGCATTGAAAATATTGTGAGCTTCATAGCCTGCAATGAGCGACGGCAGCGTACTTCTCATCCAGTCGCTAATGACTGATACATCAACTTTCTTCCCTTCACCGCTAAGTTTTGTAGGCAAGCCCATGCCTAGCCTTAAAACGGTGAATCCAGCCAGCGGAGGCCTGAAAATCATCCACCCCGAGCGATAAGGCAATGTCGGAGGCCTTTTCACGGAGAACTGTGCCGTCAACGTTGACTCCAGCAACGGTTACCTCTCTCAACCATGTTAACAAGACGTCCTCCACCTTAACATAATGTGCAGGCTTCGCCTCCTTTGCGTCCGCACTGAAACGTTGCACATTTTGGATGATAACGTCATGCCAACAATAGTGGACAAGGTCGACGGCGCTAGGCCTAGTTCTTTTGCCTAATCAGTGCGCTTCGTCTTCGGGTCCTCATCAACTTTTTTCAGTATCTCTAGCTTCTCCCTGAATGAAAGCGCCTTTCGTTTCCTCGACATGTCACCCGACTTGTGCACGTATTCGTAAGGGCGACTACACAAACTCCACAACACTGGCTTCGCGCAACGTTGAAAACAGCACAACACGTGGAACGAGCAGCGAGACGTGAGAGAGATAGCACAACACATGGCACGAGTAGCAAGAAGTGAGAGAGACTGCCAGCTCTTTATTCTATGCCAGCGCTGCCAGCGCCGGGCCGTTTCCACTCTGCGCACTGCGCTTCTTTGCAACTTTGTTATTGGCTCCCTTCTGCCGGCCTCCCCCTGCGCTGCGAACATGGAAACAGTCCGCCTGATGAGCTGCCTCGACGGCTCGGCCGCACGGAGGAAGATGAAAAAAAGGGGGTGAAAAGCTTTCTTTTTTTCCTTCCTCCATGCTTGGCCGGCTCAGCGCAGCCTCCTCGCCACTTTGGAGCCGGCGGTCGTGGCTTGCAGAATGGAGAGAGAGCGCGTCATTTCGTTCTTTTGATCACTCTCGCCCATTCGCCGGACCGTTTCCACTCCGTACAGCCAATGCCTCCTCGCACGCGCACTTGCCGCTGTGTTATCGCCTGCCTTCTGCCGGCCTTCCCCCGCGCTGCGAACATGGAAATGGTCCGTGTGCCGACACGCCTCGCCCTTTTGATGCCAGCGGTCGCGGCTCGCTCATTCGTATCACCCAAAACGGCGCGGAGGACCGTTCGGGTCATCCGAATTGTGCTTCATAGTATACAATGTGCTTCCGCCGGGGAATTGTACAAATTCGTTGTGGAGTGCCGTCAAGACGAAGTAGAAGTGGCGCAAGGACCGGAGGAGAAGAAGGAGAAGAAGAAGAAGTTCAATAAAATGGAGGAACGGCTTTATCCGTCTCCGTTGAGTTCTTTACATTTTGGCACAGTCGCAGAGGATTAAAACTAGTGCGCGTTGAGAAGACTCGCCGAACAGGAAGATGGACACGCTGGGTAGCTACCGTCCCAGTGACAAGAGCGACGCTGACTCGGGCAGGTCTTCTACATCGATCGAGCCGCTCATCGACGTCACCAGCAAGGCAAGCTCACGCGAGTGTCCCTTGACAGAGAGAGGTACGGCTCAATTTCGCAGTTTGATGCACCATGACGAGAACTACTGTCAGACACCGTCCAATGAGTCACCTTCTGGACAGAATACCATATCTATTATGATTGACTTACTGCAGATGCAGTCAAAGCAGGTTGAGCAACAGTCACAGCTCTTGAAGATATTGAGCCAGGCGGCATTACACAGAGCCGTTCCAAAAGGTGATGCCATTAAGCCGGACCATTTTGATGGTATATCAATGGCTGCCACTACATGGATTGGCTTTTATGAATATGCCTGCCAACAAAATCGATGGGATTCGGACGATGACAAGATAAGAAACCTCAGGCCATTTTTGTCGGGAATTGTGAAAAAGTGGTTCGGACATGAGAATCTTAGACCACCTTAGTGACACGTGGAGTCAATGGAAACAGAGCTTCCTGACATCGTTTGAAATTAACCGGTTAGAACGGTGGAACAATGCCATTTTGTTTAGACACAAAGTCGGAAGCCTTCAAGAATACTTTTATGAAAAGCGAAGGCTACTCCTGCTCGCTGACGCAAACCTTCCTGAGACATCAATTGTGCCACTGATTATGCTAGGCATGAACAAAGCACTTACCTATCTTCTCAATCTCTCTCAACCGAAAGGCAGAATTGCAAGGTGGATCAATGAACTGCAGCAATTCACATTTGAAGTGACCCACAGACCAGGGGACAAGCTTCCAGAAGCTGATGCATTATCGAGGCTGCATATTCCATCAGCAGCAAATACGGAAAAAGTGTGCGCCATCGGCATCTGGGAGGGAACAGAGGAAATTCGACCACACGGCGAGAAGTTTTACGTGCCAGAAACATGCCGGCCAAGAATCTTGCGACTTTATCACGACAGCGCCGAATCGGGTGGGCATGACGGGTTCTCAAAGACGTTCAGAAAGATGAACCAGCGCTTTACCTGGGAAAGTATGAAAGAAGACGTACACGAATATGTCCGAACTTGCCACCTGTGTCAAATGGCTAAAGCCAAATACAAACCTAGAGGAAACGCATTCCCAAGTATTCAAGCGTACACTTTGAAGTTGTCCACCTCGACTTCGCTGAAGTCAAAAACAAGGGGGAAGGCGTGCGGAGGACGCAGGCTTTCCTTGTCGCCATTGACGAATGTACAAGAATGGCAGCAGCTAAATGTGGAAAGGAGGATGCCAACTCTGTAATCACCCTAATGTAACGGGTCATCTTCAGGACAACAAAAGTATTGGTCTCTGATAATGGACCTGCTTTCCGTAGCGAAAAGCTCAGAAGATGGGCCGAACAGAGAGGCATCACTCTAAGGTTTTCGACTCCGAACTATCCGGAAGGCAACGCACTCGCAGAAAGGCTAATTCGTGACCTCAAGAAGTATTTTGATCTATACCCTACTTTCCCTGGTGGATGGAAATGTGTCTTGGAAGCTGCAGTGACTCACCACAATAACACCTACACGGAGGGGTTGGGCTGCAGTCCATACTTTTGTGCAAATGGAACAAGTCCTTGGCTTCCTGCAGATCATCAGTTAGGAATCGCCAGCCGCGTTATTCTTCTAGAGACCCCCAAGACAGCCGAACAGCAAATGAAATATAAATGTGGAATGAAGAGAAACTTCGACAATAGGCACTATCATAAGTTGCCTGTGGTTGAACCTGGAAGTTTTATATTCGTCAAGAAAGGACTGAGCGGCTCCAAGTGCCAATTTAGTGGTCCATACATGGTCACCAAAACAGCAAGCCAGCAAGGAATCCTGAAGTCAGTGTACTACGAGACTCCGGCGAAGACGATCGAAGTTAGCTCCATTGGGAGCATCATCCCGTACCATCCCAGGAGGGATGGAGTCAGAGGCCCCGGAGAATGTGGAGTGCCGTCAAGACGAAGTAGAAGTGGCGCGAGGACCGGAGGAGAAGAAGGAGAAGAAGAATAAGTTCAATAAAATGGAGGAACGGCTTTATCCGTCTCCGTTGAGTTCTTTACATTCGTATCACCCCGAAATTCGTACCAGCCGCGATCGTATCACTGAGGTTTTACTGTATATGTCATAAAAAGATATAAATTGTTAAAATCAAGATTGTGCGATAAAATTGAACAAAGTTTGTAAAGACACGCTTGTATCTACTAAGAAAAAAATGTTATGAGAATTATATATATATACACTATCTCTGAAAAAATCTCAAATTTTCATTGGGCAGGTACCTCGCTTCAAAAATTTAACTGCATGCACTACATTTGGGCATGCCGGGCTGCAGCCGCCGATGTTCCAGGCCCGTTTGCGTTGGTGTTGCTTTCAGACTAAAAGTTCGACGAAAAGTCAGTGTCCTCTGACTCGCTGTTATTCGATGTATCAATAAGATCAGCCACAGAGGCAGCAGAATCGTGATCTCTGCGACCACCCGAAGCGTGTGCTCTGTTTCCGGAGCCAGACATTCTTGCGTTTTGCTTTGACGATCGCGAAACTTCAGAGTGCGTTTAAAAATCACCGCGTAGCAGGAAAAAATTTAACTGCTTAGAAAACAAAAATAAAGTTGCTCCTTTATCATGTCCGATGGCACAGTATGTCCGTGAGCGCCGCAAAAGGTCTCTAAAGCAGCGTTTCAAACCATCGATAGCAGGTGGCCATTTTTTTGTTCTCTTTTAAAGATTGCAAAACTTTTAATGATTGCGAAAAAGGAGGAGGATGTTACCGTGCTCGTTGGGTGGTGGGAGGCCTTGGCTACGAGTGCACCAGTCGCCAGTCATCTCCAAGCCTTCACGGAGTGTACATTGAGTTTAAGGTGCACCCCTTTCAAGCTGCCTTGTCATCTGCACAATGAATCGTTTGTTAGACCAGCATTATGCGATAGTTTTATGTCAAACTGGGTAAAACTGTGAGTGGGTCCGGACCCATGGCGTTTCAAGACTGCCTATGGGAGTGATGCCATGGGTTGATGAAGTGTTTTTGAGTGGCATAAATTTTTTCGGGGGCGAAGAGAGAAAGTTGGAGATGAGCAATGGTCAGGATGCCCTTCATCACGACAATGTGTTGAGCCACACCGCCTTTGCTGTCATGGACTTCCTGACCAAACATAGCATCACACAGCTTCCCCAGCCACCCTACAGCCCAGATGATGCTCCCTCAGACTTCTTCCTCCTTCCCCGACTGAAAAGGATCAGGAAGGGACGGCACCACGGCTTGATCCAGGCTATTCAAGAGGCCCTAATGAGGGAGCTGAAGAGCGTTCCAGTTTCTGTGTTCTAGGCAGCCTTCAGTGATCAGCAGAGTCACTGGAAACACTGTGTTGATGCAGAAGGAGTATATTTTGAAAACTGATAAGTCGATGTGTCAATATTGTGGCTAAAGTAAAAAAAAATTAAAATCCTACTCTTTTCAGACAAACCCTGTAGTTTTCCTTCACGTCTCATAGTGCAATGTGTCCGTGAGCGGCGCGGAAGGTCTCGAAAGCACCGTTTCAAAACATCGATTGGGGGCTATAGCCATGCCCAATGGGCGCAGTACAGAAAGAGTTAACAGAGTTGAAGTAACAGAAGTCTACTGTATAACTAAATAAAACATAGCATCTCAAAATACAAAATTCTTGCTTTATGTGACCTGTTAAAAGCATTTTTGTATGAGGAAATTTTTTAAAAACTGCAGATGCGATGTGGTTGTGGTGTAATAGTTGAGCGCCCACTTCGGAGCCGTGGTGATCTTGGTTCGATTTCTAGTTTTTGAACTAGTCTTTTATTTTCATATGCGTGACTGAGCATGGTGTTGCAAGGAGCCATGACGTTACTGGCATATCTCAACATGTAGCTTATAACTGCTTAGCACAGTAAACGTAAAAATCTCAGTGTCATGGCTTTCTCATAATTGTACGCAGGACAGCAAAAGGAAACTACCCTGGAACTTCCAGACTTCTCGTTCCTGTTTCAGCCCGTGCACTTCTCGCCCCTGTTTCGAGACAAAAAAGTGTGAGCAAATTTCACTTGGAATTCTTGGATAACTATGCCTTATGCATTTGCTTCCCTTGTGTCTAACGCAGTTTTTTACTTTCAAAGTTGTTTTTTTAAGAACCCTAAGTGGTCAAACTGAATCGAGCCTTCTGCTATGACATCCCTCACAACCCACTGTGCAGTTTCCAGATTATGACCCCACAGTTATCTTTTTAGCACGTTTATCTTATGCAGTGTGTAATCTAATCCAATGTTTCTACACTGCACTGTTAACAAGCTATGCCAAAATGCAAACGCCAAATCAAACGCATGCACAAAGGCGATGTATAATGCTTGTCAAGGCAAAGAGAGCTTGGCTTTCGAAAAATTCAGGCAAAGTGTACCAATTCAGCCTGCACCTGCATTCTTTTTATATTGCAGGAATTCGTTGCAGTGCCAGTACGATCTGTCAGCGGCGGTGTGGTTTGCCTTAGTGTGTGTTAGCCAATAAGGCTTGTTACATTCGATTTGAAGTGTGTTAGCAGAGTAGATCAAGTGCGTTGCATTCTGTACAGCCTATTGCTATACAGCGTGCCTTTGTCTTTCTCTTATAATTTAGATTGCAACAGTTATCGGGGAATGAAAATGCATTGGAGCCACTGAAGGTTAAGGCGGTGTTCTTTTGTAGGGTGCAATTAATGCCCTTACTTAAAAAGTAATGCCGTTTTTACTAGCTGCACAAGACATTGAAGGAACATTGCCTAAGCATGGGGCATACTTTGTGAAGTCTTTTATTTCTTCACTGCTAATGCAACACTTTAAATTTGACGTTAAAAGTGGTAAAGCACGCTGTTGTTGTGTCATCCTCTGTCTGTAGAGACTGCTAAATTGTACCTGCCATAGTTGCTCAGTATCTATTAGCAGCGAGAAGTTGGAGTGGTGCCTTCTCGTGAATGATGTCACGGCCAGGACACCATTCGCTCTGGCTCTCTCAGCTGCCACGCACGCTTTGTACATGCTCGGGATATTGGGCGTGCCAGCCGTACTTTCTGAAGGATGTTTTGACTGCTTTCTGCTGTCACGCCTAAACTGCTGTTTCTTTTTCGAAACCACGAGAATTGTGAAAATTTGCAGCTTGGATATCGCAAGCTACGTAGTGTTGAAGGAGCCTACTGCTTTTGCAATGTGGAGGTACACATTGCCTGTCCGTAAATTTTACATTAAAAAAATGTGCAATTCAGCATCGAAAGTTTTGTATGATGCTTCACTCGAAACCTAACATTCCCTTAGTACTTAGTTATGGCAGACATTGATGAAATGGTAATCTTCGTATTTTGTGTCAACATTATAAAGCTGTGTTAGAAGGATCGTGCCTGCGAAGCTTTCAGCAAGATTCCTATTACTCTGGCAGGATGTTCTAGTAAAATGTGAGCACTGTGTTAATGCGTAAAAGGAAGAGCTAGGTGCACATTTTGTATTAAAAATATTTGCAACTACTTCGCCATTTTTGGAAACAGGAACACGGAAAAAGCATTGTACATGGCTGTTAACACAATAATGTTTCATGTACAGTATGTACTTCACAAATACCGTAACGGCAATCACCTCGAAGAAAAGTTCCGTGTTTAAGATTGAGAGCCAAGCCATTACGAGTAATGGAAAGTTTGCTAGTGGCCTGCAGCTGCCTTTATCGGCAATATGGCGCACTTCTCCCACAATGCAAGCAACCAAGTGTCATTACAGCGTTGTGGCGAGGCAGACATAGTTAACGAAAGCCATCCGTTCACTATAACTTCGAATAGAAACCATGAAGCGTTTCTTTGCAGCACCAATTGCAGTGCCTAAAGTATACTCAAGGCACTAGAGCGCAGCTTAGGCAGCCTCATGATGCCTTGAAACTCCTTGGTTTATTTACACAAGCCTAAGAACTATTTACTTCGTCGGTATATAAAAGACTACCTTCTACACCCACCTTATTGAGAAGACACCACAAGCGAATTCAAATTATTTTTTTACCTTCTCTGGTGAATGATCCTATTTTCAATGTGTCCCATACTACTGAAGAATGAGGCTTCTGCTTTTGGCTCGCTGTAACTATACAGTTTAAAATGCACGTTTCATCCAAAAGTTTGGGCCGAGCAGCTGTGTAAGTTTCCATAAAAATCCATCGTAACTGTTCCTCAAGCAATGAGCACCTGTCAGTATATATATATATATATCGTCTAGCAGTGAATAAAGAATAAATATTGGACCATTTCTGTTCCTCGGTTGGTTCTTAAAATTAACTGGCAAAGAACAGCCTAATTTTGAGAAGCAGTTTAAAAAGGAAACGGCACCGGAAGGAATCTAGAATGCAGTGTTAGTTCAGTCCTCATGCTACTGCTAAACGTTTTTGTAAGGGAATGTAGAAATGAGATATTTTTCCATGAACCACATGTTGCGATCAAGCAGGTTTTAGCGGGTTAAAATCAAGGCAAATTTCGTAGGCCTAATATATAGCCAGCATTTGTTACATGATGCTGTACCATGGAAGCATGGTTGCTTATCTGTATTGTTCTATCCTGTGCTTTTGCTTTTATGATCTTATTATTCATATGAGCTATCGCTGTAGAGTGTGGAAACACCCATGCAGGGCTGGGACTTCTGCGATACAAATGCAGATTCCTGTGCCAAACAGAAAAATGACTGAAATCGTGCCACGCTGCACCCTAACGGCTTTGGCATGTGTACTCTGGCAGTGGTTCATTCGTAGCAAATCACTGTTTAAACGGTCAGTCAGCTAAGGCGTTATGCTGCTGAGCACGAGATCGCGGGATTGAATCCCGGCCGTGGCATCCGCATTCCGATGGAGGCACAATGCAAAAACGCCCGTGTGCTTGCGTTGTAGTGCACGTTAAAGAATGTCAGGTGGTTAAAATTAATCCGGAGCCCTCCACAACGGCGTGCCTGTCAATATGTAAGAGGCCGCCGGTGGCGCGAAAAAGAAGAAGAGCACGAGGAGCACGGTGTTTGCAACAGCACGAGCTCTCGAGGCGCGTGAGCCGAGGCGTAATCGAGGGATGAACGGCGCTGTCCGTTGATTATCGACGTGACTCCGGGCGAGGAAGGTCGCATCGTCAGCTACACTCTGGCGACGGGAGACTTGGAGGTCCGGCCGAGCTCATGGCGCGGGCAGTCCGAGGTGCAGCCGTCGACCGCGGAAACGTTCGAGCGAGGCTACTTGGACCAGCTGCCGCATCACATGGCTGGCCACTCCAGAGAGGATCCCTCTTCCACGGTAGACCGGCACGTTCGATTCTCCTCGGGACGCCACGTCGGCAATCATGAAGTTGCGATGCTTCCCGACGCTAGGCCTATCCAGGTGGGCCTAAGCAACACCGAGCGCCATCACTGAAGCATTGCTGAAGAGCTCCTCACCAACGAAGTACCGACGAGCTCACCACCGATAAGAGACGACGCGACGACGGCAAGGCGACTACATCATCGAGAGCGCCAACTGCTTGGGAAAGGAGCCGACAAGTCGGAACACACGTGCAACGACGGGTGCAGCAAGGTGACTCTTTGGAGCGTTTCAGGCGTGCGTCTCAGCGATAGGATGGGGTTGCCTGACATTGAAGGATTAGCCACCACAGACAAGCATAGGCGTAAATCGGAACATGCTTAGTATATATTAAGCTTTAGTTTGTATCTTTGTTAGTATTGTTCCCGCAGTGTGTTTTAGGGAGCTTGATTTTTTTTTAGTTGGAGTCTTGAGTTTGCGTGCGATTAGAAATCTGTTTGCTGTGTCGTCATGAGTATTCCTTCTCCATCTCTTACAACACCCGAACACCGTGAGATCTGTGACAAAAACATCACAGTGCCTCATAATCAGAATTGGTTTTGGCATGTAAAACACTAGAATCAATCAAACTGTGTAAAGTGCTTTTGCTTAGTCTTAGGCCGATTCGACGACAGAGTACTTTGGATAACCTTGAGGAATTTTTGAGTGCACTGCTAAATTTGAGCGCACCTTAGCCTAACGAGAGAAATTTTCTACGAGATACGAGCGCCACCTATCGGTAAAGTCAGATGGTGAACACTTCGACGGCATATGGTCTCCGAGATGGGAACGTTTTGGAGGCTATGGTAGACAGCTTGTACTGTTTGTTTCGCTGCATATCGGTGGACATGAGGAGTAAAAATACATTGCGCTCCTGGCTTCCGTTTCGCTGCCTCTCGCAGTTTCTGGACACACACACAGATAGAATTACTTAGGTGCCCTATCTATGCGAAATTCAAAGCACAATGGAATAGTGTCCCACACGTGAATTTCACTATCACGCTATACTAAAACTATCTTTCTTCAACGTTCGTTTGTGGAACGGTAATGCTATTTTCCTTAACCCGGCTATTACCCTAACGTTAAACTAAAACTGTCTGTTGTTATGTGTGTGGTATCCCGACTTAAGCAGCTGCATTGCAATGGTGGCAGAATGCAAAGGTGCTCGTGCACTTTCCGTTAGGTTCATGTTAAAGATCCTCAGGTGGTCAGAATTACTGCCAAGCTGTCTACAATGCAGATTTAAAGCATTCAGTCTTTTTTTGGGGGGGGATGTAGCAACAACCTTTGTTTTAAAACTAGGAAGAGAGCTTGCAGTGAGGCATCTGAAATCTGTCATACTTAAGCGATAGCTAAGTGGGTGGAGCTTCTGCAAATGTATCTGTACCAAATGCAGTACGAGCAAGTTTGTCACCAGTTTCACTTTCGATTTAGTCGACCTTGCACAGCTCCATTACATCAGCGGAGGCAGGCACAATTACCGCTAAAAGAATTTCTGAAGCTAATCGATGTTCATATACATCTGACATGTATGAAGTTTTGAACAGCGAGTAACATGTAGGAGCCCCAAAGCGGCCACATGACCTTGGTGTCAGTGAGAATGCGTATTGAATGCCAGCATCGGTATAACCGGTGCTGCATAGGTAAGCTCGCTCAATTGTTCGCACACGTTACGGTTGCAATTTTCAAATGGGTTCACACACTTGTTTAGTTAGCTTCGACAGCCATTTGTTGCTGAAGTTTGTCATCAGTCTCTCAGGACTGACAGGCAAAATAGCAAGCAAGAAACACTCGCCAAAAGACATGGGTGCCACTGTACCCTTGAGGAATGCGTAAAGCGCGTGTTGGTACTATTGGGTGGGCAAAAACTCGAAAGGGCCAATTAAAAAACTACAGAAATGTATTAGCTGATTGGTAAATGCTACATATTGTATCAAATTATATTTGCTGTAAAAAAAGTGAAATAAATATTTTCTCTATTTTTATGTAAGAAAACGTGAACAAGATTCTGAAACTACTTCTGGCAGCAGTAGTAGAAGCACTGGCGTGCTTCTGTTCTGTAGCCTTGGCTTCATAGCCGAGAAAAGTTGTCTGCGAGTATAGTGCCAGTGCCACGAATTTGGTTGAGTAAATGAGCACATATAAATTTTGGTGTACGAAAGCCAGCTGGGGATTCTGTGGCAGTTTTCTAGTTCAGTGCCATCATCGGCATCTGCTCGTTCCTGTCTAGTTTACTCACTGATTTTGCCATTCACAGCAGAACCTCGTTTTGGAAAACAAATGTGAAAAAAGGTGTACTAATCGTGAAAACGTGCGACCTGAAGTCACTAAAAAATTTGGAATACTCAACTGTAGTTTATATCTACATAACGCCAAGAGTTGCAGCACAGTACACTGACGCATGCCGAGCTGATGGGGCCAGAGCTGCCAGAGACTCATGTTGTCGTTATTGCGACATTGCAAGCTTACATTGGCACTCCTCTGTCCTGGGTCAGCAGCTTCCTCGGCAATCGCGTTTTAGCGGGAAGTCTTGGAAGTGCACTCAGCGATAATCGTTGCTACACGAGACGTCAATGCACGTCGAGCTCATGGGGCTTGAGGGGTTCGAAACAAGTATTGTCGTTATTCCTTTAATTTAGCCTGGGTCAACAGCTTCTTCAGGTGGTATGTTCTGGCGGAATGTTTTGACATGCCCACTAGGTGAGAATTGTTGCGGCACAAGATGCCGACATGTGTCGAACTGGTGGGGCCCGAGCGCATTGTCGATTTGCCGCTCTGATGCTTTGTCCCGCCGACGCGAAACCAAAACAAAATCGAGCTGGTTGGCGACGCCAAAAGATGATTCTGCCTGAGCAAAACATGATGCTCACGTTGCGCCTTGTGAAACCATAAACAGCAGTGGGTTTGGATGATCGCCTATTAAAAGAGTGCAGTACGCTTCGAACGGCAATGTGCTATATGCGCATCATATAGGCGAATGAGAAGAAAGGGAACCGAGGGGCCCAATTTTTAATAATCATATCATAAAAAGCCTGCAAACAATGACTTCTTATGATATGTTTGTTGGCTTCTCATGATATCATATAAGTGAAGATGGTTATCTCAGTAGGGTTGGCGGCAATAGCTGTAGGTGCGACGAACCGCGAGGTGATTTGCTGGTAGTGGAAACTAAGTGCGGGCCGGCATTTACACGTGACACATGCGGACGAGTACTGCAGTGTAGCTGCCGTGGGGGCACCAACTGCTCTAAATCGCGCGTGCTTTGCACCTTTTTTTTGTTCTCGTGTCACCTTGTGGTCAGAAAACATATCGTACGATCGCAGTCCAGCATTGTACTGAACGTTGGTGCCAAAAGATGGTGTTTTAGGGAACATATTGTTACGTGAAGAACGAGTCAGTAATTACTGACGGGCAACTGTTTACAGGTTGTATTTACAGCAGCGGCTGCAGCGCTGACCGGTTAGGCTCACAGCGCGAGCCCAGCTCGTTCTTCCTCTTCTTTTCTCGAGTGATGGCGCCCGCGCGCCTCGGTCAAACAATCAAATAACGCACACGTGTAGCAATATTAACCTGTAAAAAGGAAGCCTAATAATATTGGGTCATTTTTCGTGTTCTCGATCGTGAACGTTGGCCCCAGGAAATCTCGCAAAATGGATAAGGTTCTTGTTTAATAGGATATTGAAAATACTCAGTAATCTATGAAAATGAGCAACTGCTGATGCCAGTCATGCACAAGTGTCTCATGTTAAACATTTTAGCTTAACTGTTTTCAGAAAAATATTCATTGATGCTGACATGCAAGTTTCAGAGTGCTTCCTGTGACTCATGGGTTCTCAAAGTGGGTTCCGCGGAACCTACGGGTTCCGCAGGCCCCTGCTCGGGGTTCCGCGTGCCATTGATAAATTTTCCCTGGTCCCGCTCTCGACAAGTGTCTAAAACGGCGAACACGAGGTGCGCTTGATCCAAAGAACCTCCATTACCCGTTGCCCGAGTGTCAAAGAGCACATCACAGTGCGTAACAGCAACGCGCGAACTGCGCAATAAATACGCAAGCAGCGTGTAGCCGCCCAACCTCTGAGAACGGGCAGCGCGCCTAAGCTTTCGCACTTGAATCTCGGAGGCCGTAACTTACCACCATGCGCCTTTCTCCTATTTGTAGATAGGGTAGGTGCCGATAGCGTGCGAAAAATTAAAAAAAAAGAAAAAAAAAAACGCGGAGCACCGCAAATGCGCGCCGCAGAAGAGCAAGAACGGCGTCGCGTCCAACCGAAACGAAGCGGCGCAGTCCGCATCGCCGTGGTCCTCAGCAGCAATCGTACGCGGCACGTGACTGACAGCAACGCCGAAGAGCTTCGTGCCTAATTGTGCCTTTAAAGCCTTTATTCTTGCGTTTATCGCCGCGCGTAACACCGCGTTGGCGGCTAGCCGCGTGCCTCCGTAAGTGCGTAGTCGCTATCTCTCATCGCGTCGATAACCACCGCAGTTTCGTCCGCAGCGGTTGCGGCAAATAGTAGTTTCGTTTTCACTTGATGCGCGCGTCGGCAGCGTGCCTTCACAACTGCGTAGTCGCCTCCCATGGCAGCGTCGATAGCGACCGCAGTTTCGTCCGCACTTCTTGGCGCGAAAGGTAGTTTCGTTTTTACTTGGTGCGTCTGTCAGCCACCTGCCTTCTGAACCGTAAAGTGGCCGTCCATGATCGCGTCGATAGCGGCCACGGTTTCGTCCACACTTCTTGCTGCGAACGGTAGTTTCGTTTTGACTTGGTGCGTGCGTCAGCCGCCTGCCTTCTGAACCGCAAGGTCGCCGTCCATGATCGCTTCGATAGCGGCCGCGGTTTCGTCGACAGCGGTTGCGACAAGCAGTAGTTTCGCTTTTACTCAGTGCAAAGCTGTCGAAGATAAAAAGCACCGGCTACATCACGATGGACGGACAATTTGTTGGCGAGCAGCTGAGTGGCGAAAAAATAATCGGGATGTGCGCTCGTTGGTGCAAAGCGCGTCTCAGATGAAAACGCGCGCCGCGAAGGATGTCGCGAGGCCTTCGCCGCTGCTCGCGCTAATCAGTCATGAGATGAAGAGAATTTCAGCTTCCCCACCTGTCTTGTGCTAAATAGAAACAAGATTTGACGATTCATTGAGTAAATAAACGCGTGTTGACGTAATGCAGCATTTGTTTGTTTTCTTGATACCCTCGATAATTCGGTTAAATCGGGGGGGGGGGGGGGTTCCTTGGCACTTTATGGAGCAGGGTTCCTTGGGATGAATGTACCTGAGAACCCCTGCTGTGACTATTGCACGAAATATTTACACATTGAAAAAGTGTGAATCAAGAAGCAGAAAAAAGCGGGAAAGGCCACAGAAGCAAGAACATCCAACTTCTGCAGTAACTATTGGCAGCAGCTCCAGTGCCGGCCATGAGTTGCATGAATTTGGCTGACAATATTCAAACTCTACACTTTGGCAGGCACATCTATTAAAGAGAAGGTTATCATTCATCTTCGCATCCATGTCTAGTTGTACCTCGGTGTTACAAACTTGGATATAACAAATGATCAGATATAACAGTGTAGGGGCCGTATTCTGAAACGTTCGCCTAGGCGAAATTTCGCGTAGGCGAAATCAGCGTGCGCGCCGATTGGCTGGTTCAGCAAAATTTATTGACGTTGGTTCAACCACCCAATCAGCTCATCCAATTTTGCTAAAACAGCCAATCAGCGCACGCCTGAAAGCGAAAAAAGAAATTTCGCCTAGGCGAACGTTTCAGAATACGGCCCTAGTTGAAATTTTTCTAGCCAATTGCCAATATTAGCATGTAGCAAAGGTATGCTTGTAATTAGTGTTTGTTGTAACGAAAGTGTTTTTATGTTAGATGAAATTTCTTTGACTGATTTCGACTGTACATGGACTTTTAAATTGATTCCTATGCAGGCTGTACTTTGATCAGTGAGGCTACATTGAGAGCCACATGTACAGTCTGTTTCACACTTAGGGGAAATCACGGAGCGCATTGCATCGCGATGCGGCGAGCGCTGGAGTCAGGCGCTGGAAGCAGCTCGCGCAGGCGCTGACGCTCGAGGCGCGTTATCTTGCGTCAAGCAGTCGACGCAGTTCAAGATAACGCGCTTCGAGCGTCTGAGCCTGCGCGAGCTGCTTCCGGCACCCGACTTCAGCGCTCGCCACATCGCGATGCAATGCGCTCCGAGATTTCCCCTAAGTGTGAAACAGACTGTACAGCATGCTGACTTGTCATAGCTAGAAACAAAATAAAATATCCTTCTCTATTCGTGGTTTTCAATTTTGCCACAGCGGAAGTAACAGGCAGACTTGACCTGGTGACTACCACCGTTACCAAGACGGTAGCAAGAGACCTCTTTGGATGGAACTTGTCTCGAACATTTGCATACATATCTCTACTTCCCAACTTTTTGACACATGGAGGCTTTGACGTTTAATAACTGCATGCTGTAACAGTGTTGGCCTCTGTTTTCATTGGCTGTTTCTGGCTGTTTGTGTTGTGTAAACAAAGTACAGGTGCACCAAACAGGTGTCATTAGTATTTCAAGTACGACGAAATTAGTTATGCAGTCGGTCTCGGATGCATCTAACTCAAAGGAAATCACGAAATAGTTCGATATATTGATAATTCGAAATACAAAAATGCTTATCTGTAGCACATCTTCGACAGTTTCTGGAGATGGTCAAAAGCGGCAATTTATAGATTTTGGTCTCCAAGACCGTGTGGAAAGCACGAAAATGTAATTCATTTTTGCACATGAATGTTAGAAGATGCTTGCACTGTGGAATGGTTCTTGATATACTCTCAATGCTAACCCTGTAAGTCCACCTTGCCTGACCGCTAAACCGCAGTGCACCTCGTGCACGTACAACTGCTTGTCGCGTGTCTTTGTTCAGGATAAAGTAGACGTGGATGCAGCGCGGAGGCAAACCAGTGTGTATAATTTGGATATCTGCATTGCTGCCATCAGCGCATTTGTACTGTGAATCGCACCTGAACGTGCCCGGCATGCCCCGCTGAAATAAGCCATTTAAAAATGTCGGATCATCATACATCGGCAATGAGTCAATAAGGCAGGTGTCTGATTTCAGTTTCAAAACTGACACTGTGCTCTCTGTCACTGGTCATCCCTTCTCATCAGCTCGTCTGTTCTTGTGTGCCGCTCGGCACTCCAGCAGCTCGTGGTTCTTGGCCCTTCCGTTCAAGCCTCTGGGTCGGTGACTGCCAACAGTACATCGATGCTGTTAGATTCAAAAATTGCTTTCAGCATGCAGGACATCCGAGCCCATTCCCACTCGTGTAACATGGCAAGCAAGGATCAAAAGCAGAATGCGGGGCAGTGAATCGCATAGTGATGAGTGTTGCATTCCCACAGTGGTCTTTCTGCGATTAAAGTGCAGATGTTGCATGTGGTGGTTTCGTTAAATCGAAGCTAAATGTAAATAATAATTCAAGCAGAGGTTGGGATGACGTGATCTGATTCATTTTGGCGACAGAACACTAAAATGTCAGCCGATGCAATGCCTTGTCTACAAAAAGACAAACCCAGTGGCTCAAAATTTCCAGTCAGGCATTCCATGCCTAGAGCCTCTCCTTGAAAAGGTCAAGTGTCATCCTAGTTTTTGCCTTCTTGTTGACAGCATGTCGGACTTGTAGGCCTTTCACATTTTTGATGCAGAGTGGCTATCGGCTCTTGCCATTAACAAGCGGCCACTGTTTGCACGAGCTATCCATATTCGCAGCGAGCAAAACTAACCTTGCTCATCTTTCTTCCATAGTGCCCTTCAGATTCAATGTCTTGTTTCACAGCATCAGCCAAAATAGCGCTGTTTTGAATTAGTCAGAATTGAATATTTTCGACGGCTTGTGAAGTGATTGTGTACCCCTTAGACGAGTGCACTTGCTGAGGTGTGGTGCGGTGCAATGTTTGATATTGTTACACAAGAGAATGTCCGCGACGTCAGTGGTGCAACTGGTAGGGAGAGCCCGCGTGATAGCGTATCGGGGTGGCGTAATCAGTTGCGACAGCTACTCATTTGTTCCCCGAAGATGACGTGGGAAAGGGGCCGAGGAGGTCTAATCCAACACAAATGAACGGTCCCACAGGGACGGTGATCGGCTGGAGATGACCGGCAGGTAGCACGTGAGGTGTTTTCCAACGCTGGCAGGGATCACAGGCAGCAACATAGCGTCGGACGGAGCGAGGAGACCAGGCCAATAGCAGCCGCGCCGGACGCGGTCGTACTGCATTTGCACGATTGTAGGTCGACCCATTTTTTCAAATTTGACAACCCAATGTTGGCGGTCGACTTAGAATCGAAACTGAACTGTGTACCGCTGGTAGCGGCAAGAGAAACGAGAAATCAGGGGCGCTACGGCGTGGTTACAACTTTGCACCTACGTTTCCATGGTTACGGTAGAAGTATAGCGTATTAATTTACTGTATTGCATACATTGAGATTGTGCGCACCACGAGTGCACGGCTGTTGTGGGAGCATCGATCATGGAAGAGCCGCCATTTGGGGGTATTGGTAGTTGGTGGAAGAGCCGTCGTTTGGGGGGTATTGGTAGTTGGCGGAAGAGCCGCCGTTAGGGGGGTATGGTAGTTGGCGGATGAGCCGTCGTTTGGGGGGTATTAGTAGTTGGCGGAAGAGCTTTTCTTTGAGATACGATTGTTTTCGACGGCCACGCGCATCTGTCACTTCTGCTGTTGTGCTGAATTGTCGCGCCTGTCATGAGTGCCAAGAACTTTCGGCGCTCGTTCACAGCAGCGTTCAAATGGGCTGCTATCCTCCATGCCATGGAAACTAACAACTGCGCAGCGGGACGCAAGTTTGGAGTCAGTGAACGTGTGGTGCGGCAGTGGCGGCTTCAGCACGAGAAAATTTGGCCTCCCTGGCTACTGTGTGCGGGTGGGTCCTCTCTGCGGGGGCGGCTGTAGCGCGTCATGTCGTGGTGCGGTCGTTCGCGAAGTGTGGACTCGCACTTGATGACGACGTGCTGTGGGACCGCAGCAGCTATGATGGCAGCAGTGCCAGTGAGGTCGACTCTAGTGACGATGAGTAGTCTCAGCAACCCCATCAATAAATTTCCCTTGTGTGAATGCACTCACGTGGTTTTTCTCCCCCCCCCTTTTTTGAGACATGAAATTTGGGGGGGGTCGACCTACATTCGAGTCGACTTACAATCGTGTAAATACAGTACGTGCGGGTTACGCCAAGATGTCCTGCAGTGGGTGTGTCATGCATCTCAAAGAGCACAGTCTGTCGTAGATGTTTTGGCATGACAAGAAGAAGATCAGATCCATCAGGGAGGAAGTTCCTTTGGTACAGAATGCCGCCTTGGAGGACATATCGGCGAACGGAGGAGTCGGTAGGTGTAGAGCGCAGACGCTCGATGATTGCTCGCAGCGATAGATCCCGGTACTGCTCATCGGCGATGTTAGCGAAGTCAGACACAGAGAAAATACTGTTGGCGGTACTACTGTCGGTGTCGTCAGGCTCGTCTACCGGGTAGCGAGACAGGCAGTCAGCGTCCTTGTGTAGTCTGCCGGATTTGTAGGTAACAGTATACGAATATTCTTGGAGGCTTAAGGCCCAGCGACCAAGTTTTCCTGTAGGATCTTTCAGTGAGCATAACCAGCAAAGCGCGTGGTGGTCTGTGACAACGGAAAAGGGCTGGCCATAAAGGTATATAATCCAAGGTGCTGATAATCCACGCAAAAGCGCCATGAGCCATCCTTCTTTTTTAGCGGTACAACAGGTGACGCCCATGGACTACACGACGGTTCAATAATGTTCTTGGCAAGCATTTTGCGAACTTGTGCATGAATAACTTGACGCTCAGCTGGGGACACTCGATACGGGCGGCGATGAATAGGAGGGGAATTGCCGGTGTTAATGCGATGTTTAACAGCTGTAGTTCGCGCCAAGGGACAATCGTTAAAGTCAAAAATATCGTGGTAGGATAACAGAACGCGTTAGAGCTCACGAGCAAGCTGGGACGGCATGTCGGGCGCAATCATTTTCTGGAAGTCGGCAATGGTACAAGTTTCCGACTGCGATGGTAGAGTAGGATCGGCTGAATTGTCCTCTACTGCAATAGATGCTACTGTGTGATCCTTGAATGAGCAAAGCTGGGCCAGAGACATCCCGCGTGGCAGCACTTGTGCCGTCAAGCCAAAATTGACCACTGGCAGGCAGACACAATTTGCCGTAACAGATAAAACTGTATGAGGCACTGTGATCTCGTGTGTAAGCAGGATGTCTTGCATGGGAGCCGCGATTTAGTGACCGCCGGGCACCGGTGGGGATGACACTAAGTCAACGTAAGTCAGTGCCGAAGGGGGCAAGCAAACGAAGTCGACGGAACTGAGGCGACGAGGGTGTTGTTCAGAGGGATCCAGAACAGGCAGGTCAAGGCGGAGAGTACTGGCGGAACAGTCGATGAGAGCAGAATGCACGGACAGGAAGTCCAAGCCGAGGATGATGTCGTGGGGACAGTGGGCGATGACTGTGAATAGCACGATAGTGGAGCAATTGGCGAAGGAGACACAGGCGGCACACATACCAATTACGGGGGCTGTTCCGCCATCGGCGTTACGGACAACAGGCGTCGTGGCGGGTGTGAGTATTTTCTTCAGCCGGTTACGAAGGTCAGTGCTCATTACGGAGACATGCGCCCCAGTGTCAATAACAGCAGATACAGAAACACCGTTGACTTGCACGTCAAGAAGGTTCAGATGAGTGGGCAACATCAGTAGAGGATTTGGCGGCGTAGGGAGCAATGCAGCGTCACCTCGAGGCGCTGCATCGTCTAATTTTCTGGCTGGAAGCGGCGTCCGAAGGGAGTCGGCGAATAGGAGCGACGGGGCTGAGGAGAGCCTCAGTGTCAATAACAGCAGATATAGAAACACCGTCGACTTGCACGTCAAGAAGGTTCAAATGAGTGGGCAACGTCAGTAGAGGATTTGGCGGCGTAGGGAGCAATGCAGCGTCACCTCGAGGCGCTGCGTCGTCTAATTTTCTGGCTGGAAGCGGCGTCCGAAGGGAGTCGGTGAATAGGAGCGACGGGGCTGAGGAGAGCGAGATAGTCTTCGTTGGGGCGAAGGCGAACGAGAATAGGGGCGGGTCGGCGCAGGAGAATCAGTGGCGGCATTATCGGAGCGTGCGGCATAGGGTCGAGAAGGGCCACCTGGGCGAGAGTAGGCAGTATAAGTAGACCGGGTCGGGGAACTCCAGCAACTGCGACAATGGCGAGAAATGTGTCCGAGTCGACGGCAGTGAAAACAAATGGGCTTGTCGTCAGCAGTGCGCCATTCAGATGGGTTGCAGAAATGTGGTGGGTAATAAGATGTGGGACGGGGCGGAATCGAAGAAGCCGGGTGGGTATCAGGGCGATGGGCCGAGCAGACGGTGTGAAGACCCATGTTCGCGAACTCCTGGCGGACAACTGCCTGGATCAGGGAAACCGTGACTGCAGGTGTGTTGGAGGAGCTGGAGTCGAAGGCAGCCGGATAGGCGGCCTCAATCTCACGCCGTACGATCCTGGTAACATCACCAGTGTTGTTGGGACGAGGAGCGTCGGCACTGGAAGATGTCGCTGGGGTATTGGGCAGACGGGCAAACTGCTGGTCGATACGTCGGCTTTTAGCAAGTTCCAGGCGGCGACACTCTTTTATAACTGCATCCACCGTCGCCACGTTGTTGAATACGAGCAAGTTGAAGGCGTCATCGGCAATGCCTTTGAGGATGTGGGAAACCTTGTCTGGCTCAGTCATGTGTGCGTCAACTTTGCGGCACAGAGCCAAGACGTCCTGAATGTACGTGATGTAGCTCTCTATAGACGTCTGCACACGGCCAGATAACGCCCACTGCGCGGCTAGTTGATGACCATAGGGGTTGCCAAACAAGTCTCGGAGCTTTTGTTTAAGCGAATCCCAACTGGTGATCTCATCTTCGTGTGTCCAAAACGAAACTCGAGGTTTGCCACCGAGGTAAAAGAGTGCATTGGCGAGCATGATAGTAGGGTCTCACCAGTTATTGTGGCTGACGTGTTTGTACAGGCTGATCCAGTCGTCGATGTCTTCCCCATCTTTGCCCGAGAATACGCCAGGATTGCGGGAAGCGGGGAGAGCGATGTAGGTCGTCGAAGTGGCAGCAGGTGTCGGAGCCATCTGAGTCGAGCTGTCATCAATGGGAGCTATGGCGGAAGGCTCGACGTACCGTCCACTGCGAAGCTCCGTGACGAGGTACAGGGAATGTCCACCTCCACCAGATATGTTACGTAGGAAGACGCAGACGAATAGCTGTATACAAATATATTTACAAAGAAATGCGCCGCACTTGGCCAAGAAGCCACAGCCCGCAGTAGCCTCTAATCTTCGTCGTCGTCTTCACACTGCTCGCCTCTTCGTCAAAGCAAATTCTGTTCCGTAGCAATATATTGAATATGGCGATAAACAGGCATGGGATAAACGTGTACTGCAGCATTCTAGTTTCGCACGACAATTCCAAGAGGATGTTGCAACTTCTAGGGGGAACCGTCAATGCATGAGTGAGGTCATCTATCGCATTGTCAAGCAAGGAATTGCGCTACCTAGGTGTCGCATGTGGAGGTGATGGCAGACACACTCTGGCAGGTTACTTAGTTTTAGAATTTTTTTACCTTCATAATTAGCGGTGGTCCTGGTTGGTTGTTCTCTTTCTCTCACCCTTTATGCATTCATATTATGGCTCATGGACATGGCTTTTCATGTATACAGCTTAAATCACTAATAACTTAACCATTTATAGTGCAAAACTGGCTACAATGCGGCCTTTTCTGATTATCATTTACCCTCCCATAGCACTCCATGTATACGCATATACTGTGTACAGTGCAGCTGCGTGAGAAGAAATACTGGTTATAATGCGGCTTCCACGGGAGAATCCTGCCGACAAGCACAGCAGCAAGCACGCTTCTCAACAAGGTGCGCCCGCCGATGAGAGAGTAGAGCAACAAGGGCGATGCGGAGGAGGAGTGTGGAATGTGAAGCAAACAAACCAAAAAAACGAGCGCGATGCAACGAGGGTTTTGCGGAGGAGAAGCATGGAATGTGGAACAAAGAAAAGAACAAAGAAAAAAAGTGGCAGCATGATGCGTGCGTGCGGTGTTTTGCCTAGGCAACAGAGAAGCCTTTTGCTCAGCTGCTTATCAGTGCTGTGCTTTGCACTGAACACAGCTTAAGTTTCTGTGCACCTGTCGCAATGCAAGTTGTGAAGTGCAGATATCGCACAGGCAATGCTGTCAGTTTAAGCAGTGTTCCACAAATATAGTTTGGAGCTATTAGCTTTATGTGCAATGGTGAGCTTCCACAGTTCATAACTGTGGGCACACATGCCAACTTGTTCGGAATTCGTAGTAGTTGCTACGGCTGATCGCCCAAGGAACCGAACTATGCTTTGTACACATTGCTGTCAGTTGAGCCCGTGCATGTGATCGCATGCGTAGTCTCTATGAGTCTATGTAATCGTCTACGGGTATGAACAAGCACAACCCCTATACCTTCCCGCAACGGCATACCACCCGACACCCCCGCCGGCTAGGCCTAACCAGTGCGCCTTGTCAGCAACCAAATTCCTAGTTTATTGCCGAGTCAACGAAATGCGTTGCAATGACTGTACAGCACATGGAAAGCAGAGAAACCACCTTGATAACGACACGTGAGGGTACGAGCAACACCCGAATGGCAGCAACTTGGTCTGTGGTCGCCATGTTTTCGACACTGTGCATACGCTGATCAGTCCAAGAAATTAGATGAAACCTAGTGCGCCTAAAATTTCAGTCGTCGGCATTTTTTTTTCGCTTTTTATTTTTAAATTATTCTTACTTTGTCTGCTTCATGTGAAAACCGCGGGTACTTGAACATTAACCTTTCAAAATTCGTAAATTTAAACAGATGCAACACTCCTGGTCACATGCTTCGATTCTCGAATACGCATGGCTGCTTGGTCGACATGTTTTGTATATGCGCAAGCCTTGAAAACCTTTGTTTTGGTTATAATGCGGATATTAATGACTCCGGTGACTTACGTTATAAGTGGTCTACACTGTACATAGTATTGTATCACAAATAAACCTTTAGTTTCAAGTTATCATTTCTATATGTTGTTTCCGTTCTGTCTCGTCCTTTGTTCCATGCTAAGAAGTATGATCATGATATAACAACTAGCCCGATGTCTAACACAGTTCAGATGAAAGCACATTTGATGGTAATAGTGGATACACACGGTTTTTTAAGGGCCATCATGTGCCTTCATCATGAGCAATTTCATGCTTGATGGAGTCTCTAGGCTTGCTGGCTCGATACATCCAATTAAAGGCATATTTGTTTCATGCAGGAACAAAGCAGAGAAGACATCAAAGCGGGGTGTCCTTCCAAGTGGGAGTAACTCTGGGTGAGAAGAAAGCTTGTATTCCTTTCTTTAGTATGATTCCTATGTTGATTGTAATTAGTCATTGTAGCATTGCAGAGCAGTGATTCAGAGTTGCTTGAACACCTACAACCAGTTAGATTCCAGTTGCTTGGACACCTATATTGCAAAATACATGGGTCTGTGCACATGTTCAAAGAGTGGTTTGCTTTATTAGAAATGAGAATATGAATGTATTTGCACTGTGATGCTTGAATGCTTGGTAGTAGTGAGATGAAGGCCCCGTCACAATATTTAAGAGCTCGAATATTAGATATTACATTCACCAATCAAGTTATTCGAACACTCACTGTTAAATTCGAAGTTGAATATTGGAGTTTTCGCACACCCCTAGAGATTGTCTTTCACTAGACTTCAACACTGCTATTTGTGCATTTTGGCGACAGAGAAGCCTTTTGCTCAGCTGCTTATCAGTGCTGTGCTTTGCACTGAACACAGCTTAAGTTTCTGTGCACCTGTCGCAATGCAAGTTATGAAGTGCAGATATCGCACAGGCAATGCTGTCAGTTTAAGCAGTGTTCCACAAATATAGTTTGGAGCTATTAGCTTTATGTGCAATTGTGAGCTTCCACAGTTCATAACTGTGGGCACACATGCCAACTTGTTCGGAATTCGTAGTAGTTGCTACGGCTGATCGCCCAAGGAACCGAACTATGCTTTGTACGCATTGCTGTCAGTTGAGCCCGTGCATGTGATCGCATGTGTAGTCTCTATGAGTCTATGTAATCGTCTACGGGTATGAACAAGCACAACCCCTATACCTTCCCGCAACGGCATACCACCCGACACCCCCGCCGGCTAGGCCTAACCAGTGCGCCTTGTCAGCAACCAAATTCCTAGTTTGTTGCCGAGTCAACGAAATGCGTTGCAATGACTGTACAGCACATGGAAAGCAGAGAAACCACCTTGATAACGACACGTGAGGGTACGAGCAACACCCGAATGGCAGCAACTTGGTCTGTGGTCGCCATGTTTTCGACACTGTGCATACGCTGATCAGTCCAAGAAATTAGATGAAACCTAGTGCGCCTAAAATTTCGGTCGTCGGCATTTTTTTTTTCGCTTTTTATTTTTTAATTCTTACTTTGGCTGCTTCATGCAAAAACCGCGGGTACTTGAACATTAACCTTTCAAAATTCTCGGATACGCATTGCTGCTTGGTCGACATGTTTTGTATATGCGCAAGCCTTGAAAAACATTGTTTTGGTGATAATGCGGATATTCATGACTCCGGTGACTTACGTTATAAGCGGTCTGCACTACATAGTATTGTATCACAAATAAACCTTTAGTTTCAAGTTATCGTTTCTGTAAGTTGTTTCCGTTCTGTCTCGTCCTGTGTTCCGTGCTAAGAAGTATCATCATGGTATACCAACTAGCCCGATGTCTAACACAGTTCAGATGAAAGCACATTTGATGGCAATAGTGGATACACACGGTTTTTTAAGGGCCATCATGTGCCTTCATCATGAGCAATTTCATGCTTGATGGAGTCTCTAGGCTTGCTGGCTCGATACATCCAATTAAAGGCATTGTACCGGAGCACATCGGCACCAGCTCTGTGCCAGCCAGTGTGTGGAAGAAGACGTTGACGATCGTGTGGTTCGCGCTAGGTCGGTTTTCAACGACCCAGCTTGTTAAACCGCTTTATCAAGTCTACCTGCAAAATACTCTTGTTGCATTTGGTGGAAGTGCTGGGTCGTCCCCTTCAGCATCCTGGAACTCCGCAGCTGTACGCTACCATCTGCCTTCACAATGACCGAGGACGCCGGACCCTCGCGAGCTTTTCCCGCTCCCACACCAGTCGTGTGCTCTGGGGTGCTTCGTCAGCGTGATCCTCCAGTCTTCAGTGGCACTGACGATCACGACGTGGAAGACTGGCTGGTCGAGTATGAACGTGTTAGTGCACGCAACAAGTGTTATGACCGCAACAAGTTGACTCACGCCATCTTTTATCTTACCGGCGTGGCCCATCTGTGGTTCAAGAACCACGAGGCTGATTTTACCACCTGGTCAGCTTTCAAAGAGACCCTCGTTTCGTTTTTCGGTCGGCCAGCGGTGCGCAAGCTTCGCGCTGAACACAGCCTCCGCGGACGATCTCAACAAATTGGTGAGACCTTCACAAGCTACATTGAGGATGTCATCGGCCTCTGTAGGTGAGTGAATGCGTCCATGTCTGAACCTGACCGAATCAAACACATAATGAAAGGTATCGACGATGACGCTTTTCATATGCTCGTGGCCAAAAACCCACAGAGCATTACTGAAGTTATTGAACTTTGCCAAAGTTTTGACGAGCTGCGTAAACAGCGCATCTCCACACGTCGCCCTGGAATGCAAACAGCTGACCTTTCAGCTTTGGCTCCCAGCAGCGCTGGTTTTGATTACACCTCGTTGCTGCCTCAAATTCAGCAATACGTACGTGAGGAAGTTGCACGTCAGCTCTCTCTTGTGGCATCGGTCACTGAGCCTCTGCCCCCACTGGACCAGACGCAAGTTGCTGAGGCCCTACCGTCCCCCGCTTCGCCGCCGCACGTTACGGCGCCGCCGCAAGTAACGGCGCCACTAACTTATGCTGAGGCCCTTACACGATCTCATGCCCAACTGACGCCAGTCCCATCCAGCCCAACCACCAACTTGTACACTCCGCCAAGTCCGGTACGGCCGGTTTACGTACCGTTCTCGCATCCAAGCCCACCTCTAAACCCCTGGCGCACTCCGGACAACCGGCCAGTGTGCTACGCTTGCGGTATTCCGGGACATGTTGCGCGCTTCTGTCGCCACCGGGGACTCTATTTTCGCGATGGCGCTCCCAACCTTAGGCATGTCCCTCAGCAAGCTACACACCGTCTTGCATCTGACGCCACGGACTCGTATTCACGTCCCCCCGCCTTCAGTTCATGCCGATCTCCTTCTCCCCGCCGCCGCTCCCTTTCCCCCATGCTTCGCCGTTCCAACCATGACCAGGAGGAAAACTAACAGCCGCAGTTCCTGAGGCAAGAACTGCGCCGTCGTCGAAATTTGCAAGGCCTCTTCTTTCGCCGCCTAACGAGATTGTAGTGTTTATAGACGGTGTCGCGATGAACGCTCTTGTCGACACAGGAGCAGCTGTTTGTGTGATTAGTGAGATTCTCTGCCGCAAACTGAACAAAGTGACGACTCCGCTTTTTGATATTTCACTACGCACAGCGAGCTCGCAGCACGTCAAGCCTTCGGCCACCTGCACCACTCGTGTTGTAATTCAAGATGCGCTCTACATTGTCGAACTTGTCGTCCTTTCTCATGCATCGCACGCCGTTATCCTGGGCTGGGACTTCCTTTCCGCGCATCATGCAGTTGTTGACTGCGCATGTGCACAACTCGCCTTGTCTCCATTCTGTACCGCAACCGACGATGACCCTGGCCCGTCTGCTAAAGTGGTTGTAGCTGCTGACGTCATCATCTCTACCTTCTCTGTCGCCTTAGTGTCGCTGTGACGCTGTCCCCAATTCAACTGCTCTTTTTGTACCGTCTGGCGAATGTGCGCATTGCCGGAACGTTGTCCTACTGTTCGCAGTCGTCTCACTTGATGATTCCAGTGCAGTTTACGCATGTAATCCGATTCCCTGCCCTTCAACTCTATTACATGGCGAATCTGTTGGGCGTCTCGACACTTTTGATGCCATCTTTCCGTTTGATGCGCCTTGTGATACGACACCACTGCCTATCGATGCCGCCACTTCTGCCGCTGCTCCCGCCTCACCAGACCACGACGTCTTGTTGCGCAGCGTCGATAACGCGCTCCCGCAAGCTCAGCGCAATCAGCTCGTTCAACTCTTTGACCGTTTTCGGACCTCTTTCGACCTTGGCCAACCTTGTTTGGGGCGCACGTCAGTGGTTGTTCACCATATTGACACCGGTCACCATGCTCCACTGCGTCAGCGTCCCTACCGAGTGTCACAAACCGAACGCAGCGTCATCAGTGAACAAGTCGATGACATGCTGCAACGCGGCGTGATCCAGCAGTCACACAGTCCTTGGGCTTCTCCGGTCGTACTGGTGTGGAAAAAGGACAGCTCAATCAGATTTAGCGTGGATTACCGCCGACTAAACAAGATCACACGTAAGGATGTTTATCCTCTACCACGAATAGACGATGCTCTCGATTGTCTACAAGGTGCCGAATTTTTTTCTTCCCTGGATCTTCGCTCTGGATACTGGCAAGTGCCAATGGCTGCAGCGGACCGTCCAAAAACGGCTTTTGTGACCCCTGACGGGTTATACGAATTTAATGTGATGCCCTTCGGCCTGTGTAACGCGCCTGCGACTTTCGTGAGGATGATGGATTCTATCCTCCGGGGACTTAAGTGGCGTACCTGTCTTTGCTACTTAGACGACATAGTTGTCTTTTCTCCCAATTTTGCATCTCATCTCGATCGCCTCGAGCAAGTTATTGAGTATCTCACAGCCGCTGGTTTGCAATTAAACTTGAAAAAATGCCATTTTTGTGCCAGACAGCTTACGATTCTAGGCCACGTCATTTCACAAGAGGGAATCCTACCAGACCCCGCCAAACTGCGAGCCGTTGCCGAATTTCCTAAGCCAGCCACTCTTAAAGAGCTCCGTAGCTTCATCGGCTTGTGGTCTTATTTTCGGAGTTTTATCCGTAATTTCGCCTCTATTATCGCCCCCTTGACTCAGCTACTTGCCAGCAGCGCTGACCTCTCGGCATGGAATCCCGATTGCGACGAGTCATTTATGACGCTCCGCCGGCTCCTTATTACCCTCTAGTAGTGTGCCACTTCGATCCCAATGCGCCTACTGAATTTCACACGGACGCTAGCAGTGTCCGTCTTGGTGCCATCCTTGCCCAACGCAAAGACGGCTATGATGAGTATGTCATTGCATATGCCTGCCGTACCCTAACAAAGGCAGAGTCGAACTATTCTGTAAGGGAAAAGAATGTTTGGCAATTATTTGGGCAATCAGCAAATTCTGTACTTACCTTTATGGACACCAATTTGACGTTGTGACTGACCACCATGCCTTATGCTGGTTGTCATCTATTAAAGACCCCACTGGCCGCCTCGCTCGTTGGGCTTTACGCCTTCACAAGTATGACATACGTGTTATTTATCGCTCGGGACGCAAACATTCAGACGCCGATGCCCTTTCCCGTTCTCCGCTGCCGTCTGACCTACTTTGCTTACAAACTTCCACCTGCGATTCGTCGTCCCTCAGCATCACCGACATGCAACGCAAGGATCCCTGGATCGCTTCTCTGCTTGACGTTCTCTCTCACCGTTCGCTTGAATCTGTTTCACGCACCATTCGTCATCAAGCGCATCACTTTGTCATTCGTGAAGGCTTGTTGTACCGCCGCAATTACCTAACCGATGGCCGCAGGTGGCTGCTTGTTATCCCCCGTCATCTGCGCTCGGACATATGCACCGCCTTCCAAGGTGATCCTCAATGCGGCCACGCTGGCGTATTCAAGACCTACTCCCGCCTACACCTGAGGTATTACTGGTGCGGCATGTATCGATACATTCGCCAGTACGTGCGATCATGCCTTTCGTGCCAACGAAGGAACAAAGCAGAGGAGAAGACATCAAAGAGGGGTGTCCTTGCAAGTGGTAGTAACTCTGGGTGAGAAGAAAGCTTGTATTCCTTTCTTGAGTATGATTCCTATGTTGATGGTAATTAGTCATTGTAGCATTGCAGAGAAGTGATTCAGAGTTGCTTGGACACCTACAACCAGTTAGATTCCAGTTGCTTGGACACCTATAATGCAAAATACATTGGTCTGTGCACATGTTCGAAGAGTGGTTTGCTTTATTAGAAATGAGAATATGAATGTATTTGCACTGTGATGCTTGAATGCTTGGTAGTAGTGAGATGAAGGCCCTGTTACAATATTTAAGAGCTCGAATATTAGATATTACATTCACCAACCAAGTTATTCGAACACTCGCTGTTAAATTCGAAGTTGAATATTGGAGTTTTCGCACACCCCTAGAGATAGTCTTTCACAAGACTTCAACACTGCTATTTGTGCATTTTGGCTGTCACAAGCATTAAAAAAATACTTTGACAATCTTCGAATAGACACTTGCAGCAACTACGGAGGGTCTGCAGTGTCAAACCCGCGTGGCGTTGGTGACTGTTGCCGGTGCCTTTGGGGGTGGATCGGAGGTTTTAGACGAGATGAGAACGGGACGCTCGTCGAGCAGCGTCGGAAGTCTTTACCACATTCTCGTCTCGCAACGTTTGTATATAAATATGTATTTGCTGCTGCAGCTAAAAGTTGCCTCCCCTCCCTACCTCCCTGGCGTCCCCACGGCCTTTCGTGGAACGCAAGAAGTCGCGTTTGCTCCCCGTGAAAGCGCGCGTCCCTCACGCGCTTTCACTTGCATGTACAGCATGCAGCGTTCTGCGACGATTTCATCAACGTTGGACTCCATACGGAACCTCACAGCGACGCTGACGGCAGAAATCCGCTTGGATTGTTCACATAATCGCTATTGCAATAAAAAAATTAACAATAGTGCTGCGTATATTTCTTCCGGCTGCGCTTGCATGTAGTAGCCACTGCAATGGCAAGACGGAGTGAGCTAGTGCATTGTGCCATCATGACGCATCAACCAACTGAGTACCAAAACCAAAATTGGCTCGTAGAAATGCTTATTATTGCGAAAGTGATTTTATGGATACTCCAGCCGAATTTCCGTCGTCGGCGTCACCGGCGCCGTGATTTTACATATGAAGTCCAAGTGCAGTAACATCACAGCCACGTGCTGTAAGTGCGAGAGAAAGCATGCGAAGGTGAGCTGGGAAGGATAGTGGCTTGATGCAGCAGTGTCTTCTCACATTTGCAAGGGAAAAAGGCAGAGAGGGTGCGCGCCACCTTCTCACACGCGCAAGGAGCTGAGCAGGCAGATTTGCGTGCGCCATGAGGGGAGGAGGGTGAGAGTTAGTGCACATCTCTTCTATACCAGCTGCAGCAGCTGAGCGTAGCCACACGCTTCCTATCGTGGAGGCAATCTGTGCTGGGTTCAAAGGCTAACTGACTGGAGTTAGCTGATGGCTTCATGTGCGCTGTGTTCTCTCACGTCTACTTCAAGTTGAAGCGAGAGGCAACATGATGGGGAATTTGCTCGCTGCTACAGCCACTCGTCACCATGCCAGCTTTGTGACGAGTCTCCATGCTCATCGAGGCAGATGTGTTCGAGGTTGCCTGTGCGCGCATTGCAATGTGCCTTTTAATTTAGTTAGTAAGGGAATGTTTTCAGCAGTTTATGCAGCTGATAAAATGACTAATTTTACTTTACATAGCTGTCTAATAATTCGCTATTGCAATCAATGCTTTGCCTGTGGGGCAAAACTGACTTCTATGATAACTTATATAGAGCAGTCGTGCACTTGCCAGTGTGTTTTTCTTTTTTTCTCTCTCGAGTGATTAGAGGACTCATACCTTCATTTAACAAAAAAGAAAAAAAAAGGACTGGTCAAGAATGTCATGTTGGTACTCCTTTAAGATTTGTTACTATGAAACAAATGACATTGCGTTGACAGCGGGCCAATTTTTGTCTTCTCTTCTTCTGCTGGTGTATTTGTCAGATCGTCTAGCCAGGACGTTAAACTTCGGGGATCGATGCGACCGCATGAAGGGAGCAAGAACATGCCTGGTGTTGTACGAGAAGCATCAAAGAAATCAGATGTTACCTCCAAGGAAAACCAAGGTAGGCAGCTGCTTTCTGTTTCTTTTTCCTTTTTTAAGGTCTCATAATTCCTGTCATTGATGCCAGTGCAAGCCTTGCACTAAGCAAAGAATGTCTTTTAGTTCGTTTGCAGGTTGCCGATTCTTTGATTTAAGGCGCAGTGTCAGCTTTCGATATTCACTCTTACATAATATAGGTTCACCCACCGTGGTAGCCCAGTGGCTATGGCATTGTGCTGCTGAGCTCAAGGTCATGGGTTCGATCCTGGCCGCATTTCAATGGGGGCGGAATGCACAAGTACCTGTTTGTACGTTAAAGAACCCCAAGGGGTCAAAATTAATTTACATCTTTCCACTTTCCTTATAATAAGATCGTGGTTCTAGTGCATAAAACTTCAGCATATAATTTCGATTTTGCCTTCATTTTCTGCTAACGACTGTTCTTACTGTTTGCATTCTTAGGCATCAGTACAAAAAATCGGATAAGTATTCCTGAATATTGAACACACAAAGTGAATTGAAGAGGCATTTAGTGTTCCAGTGCAGCTGATACAGTCGAGCAACTTAACGAAAATTGAGTTCTACGTGCATGCATCTAGCCAATCTGCTGCCCGTATTTCGCCTTTTGCAAATTGTTCATTGCCTCCCAGTGCTTTGATAATGCTACTTCCTCAGCTGTGCACCCTTACAGTTCGCACAGAGGTGGGGAATGAGACAACACATAACAATAGAGCATACTAGAAAAGCAGAACAAGAAACATGCAGGAATTACGAAATCCTGCAGCACAGTTTATGATCATCATGGAAAAAACAGCACGAAAATGGGACACTAAATAAAACATGAATGCAGCACTGTGCTGTTGTTGTGCTGGTTTTATTTTTCGTGTTGGCTGCTTCTCACCAACTAGCACACCTTTGTATTTTGCCACAGGCAGAGGGTAAGCTAGTGCGCTTCTAAATTTTTGGTGCACACCTTGGCCGCTACTGCACATGGCTGTAAGCATGCCTGAGGGCATACACAGCGTGTACCCTGCTTTAGAGGTAATCTGCTACGTGTGCAAAGAGTGGCTGTGCTGAGACGGCATAGCATAATGTAAGCAGTCTTCTCACGCATTTTCTATTGTAGGTTGCTTTATCTCAAAAAGCGCACCGCCTGCGTTTTTCATGGTAGCGTTCACCCAGTGCGGGCAATGCTATCAGCCGTGGGGGCAGATTGCACGTGAAAGTGTGGCTAGCTTCGCTTAATTTGTACTGCCAATGTGAAGATATCGTCGACGTGGAATGAAACCGTATAATTCGTCGCGAACTCCCAAATTCTTAAAATTAGTTCTTTTCTCATTCAAATTTGCTTTTTTCAATTGCACAAAGTTCTGTGGCACCTTTCTATGGAATAAAAATCGATCGGTGACTACTAATTTGCATAAAAGGTCGAATTTCGATGCAATGAAATTTCAATATAACGAAGAAAATTGCTGATTTTACTGACTTTGTTATACCGTGGTTTAACTGTACCTCTACACAGCCAGGAAAACGAACACACATAAAGTCAAGTCTCGCTATAACAAAGCCGTATTCGACACGAAAATACCTTCGTTATATTCACTTTTCTTTGTAAGCACGTATTTATTACATGTACTGAGATTGGCAAGTGAAATTTGATTTTCTTTGTTATATTTGATAATTCATTATACAGTCGAACCCGGGTATATCGATCTCGCCAAAAAACGTTTTTTAGTTCGATATATGGCATAATTCGATATAGGCCCGCTGTAGGATTTGATGACGTAAAGGCACATACCAATAAGAAAAGTACTTTATTAATATGGTGGCTTACTTGCGTCCCCTTCTTTGGAACAAAATAGTCCTGGATTTTCTTCTGTTTCAACGACTTCGCTGCCTGCGACAGCACGCACGCCTCCACGTTGTCCAACGAGTCGGAGCAGCTGAGGCCACAACCTTCTATATTCACGCAATAGCGCCAGACCAATGCAAGTGCACTAATCACTTCGGAGGATATAGGCAACGGGCCATCGGGCCAATACAAGCATAAAGAAAGAAAAAATGGTGCTCACTTGTACCGCCTCCGCGCCTCGGAGAAAGCACGACGGCCTCTGATTGGCTGTAAGCGCTGCGAGCAGACCAGGATCATTTTTTGCAGGGGGGTGTTTGCCCGTGCACAGCCGGGTCTAAACCACTTTTTCTAGGGTGGTGCCGGCAGTTTTCCCTGCCACCGCGAGGGAAAGCCAACTTGCTGAGGCACTTTTGCGGCACATGGAGTTTGATATATTGGTTGTCGTTGCTATTTTCATTCGATGTAACAGTAACTTTTGCTATGTATTCTCAATGTAAATTTACCGTGTTTAGAAATTGTTCGATATACGGGATAATTTGATATAAACGGGTTCGATATAGTCGGGCGCGACTGTACTACTCTTTCTCTTTGCTATATTGAAGTTCAATAGTACTATATAAGCACATATAAATCAGAGCGAAAAGAATTAAGGTGGAACCCATCCCACGATGACTTTCGAGCTGTAATGCACTAGCATTGAATTATGGGGACAAAGTGTATTGCCACTGTCGCCAGTGTGGCGGAACAAAATGAAAACAAAAACGAAAAAAATTCTGTTTTTGACCAGAACGAAAACATAACTGAAACGTTATTTATTATTTTGTTTCGGAGTGAAACAAAAATATCTTTATCAGTTTTCGGTTCAAGGGGAAAGTCGGAAATCCAAAACAACAAACATCAGGCAACGTCAGCATTAGCACCTATCTCAGGCAGGGATAGTGCGAGCAATAGCCAGTCCAGTACTCCACTAAGCCTGCCGCTTGGTGCACTAGCAGTTTAGCATCTTAGCAAATAGCAAAACCCAGCGCTTGTGCGCTGAAGAGCTTATTGTTTCGTTTTCTACGGGTACAATACTTCGTTACCGAAGTTTTATCGTTTGTCCATGTTCGTTTAAGTTAATGTTATCGGAACAGTGGTCCCACATTTTGGCGTGTGGATTCGATGACATGCTGCTTCTGAGATCATGCTGAGTGCTTTGACTCTAGGCATCGAGCATGATCTGAGAATTCATAATTCACTTATTGAGAAAAATAAATACCATGTCTTTATGATACTTTCCTTCGAATACACTGCTTCGAAAATTTTTGCATGCGTACTAAAACCATTATGAATTATGAAAATGCATTTTTTTTTCTTTTTTTTTTTGTTCCGGAGTAGAACCATAACGAAACTTGTTTCAGTGGAACGAAACAAAAACCAGAACGAAAGAACACTTTGTCTCGACACCCTAACCGTCTTGAAACCTGTGCGTGGCCTCCGAAATGCATCGCTGGTGCATCTGGACTCTCAGGAGCACGCCATGCAGCAACCGGGCTTGTCTCTTGCGCTTCTTTCTGGACAGCCTGCACCATCTAGGCGCACTTGCGTAAATACCGTAATCGAACATTGTGAGCTATGGTTATTGCGTAACAATCTCCCTAGGGCCGGCTGATCGGGTCATGACGTGTGCTCAACACATTCACTGTCGCCAAGTTCCACCAAGGTGGGCACTTCCACTAAAGGGGCAGCGTTGGAGTCACCATAGGGTTCAAGCGCATGTGCTGACTAGTCAAGTTCGAATTATCCAGCGAAGGCTTATTTTGTGATGGTAATAAAGAAAATTTGGGTCTATAGAAATGCATGGGCAGTACCTGGGACGTCGGCCAGGATTGAGATACCGGAAAAATCAAATTAAGTCATTCCCTACCATGAGAAAAATAGGTGTTTTTTGTATGTTAAGGCAGTTTTTTTTTCTGAAGGAACTACTGCACTCAATGTTTAATAATGAAATACATAAACGGAAAGCCAAATGAATGCATTTTTTATGCATAAAACTGTAACACTGGAGCTGTTTAAGCCGGCCGTAAAGTGTGCCGCCTACCACTGTGTTGCCTAGCAACCACCTCACAAAGTGTTGTGCGCTATGCTCGCGAGAGAGAAAGAGAAAATGAGACCGAGAGAGTGTGCGCTATGCTCGGGAGAGAGAAAAAGACAGAAAGAAACAAATTGTAGCAGCACCAACGAGGCAACGTGCAGAGGTGCTGCCAATGCCATCCGTGCTTCTCTGTTGCCCTGCATTAGCACCGAATGCTCGCAGTGTCCGTGACCACAACAGGCACCTCTGGCGGCGACTCGGCCGCTATCCCACCAGCTGCGTGCTACGGCGTATGTGCCGTGACATCATCCCGGCGTGTTGTCTCCTGCGCGCCGCCCGTAGACTGTGCATAGCTTTTGCCCCACTTCCCCTACGTATGCTTGGACTACATGTGCTTCGTGAGGCATTCCCCAATGCCATGGACCACAAGGAAATGCTTATACACATCGTGTAACTTAGTATCACTTGGCATTACCTTGTATTACTTAACATCACTTCGTATAGCCAGGACCAGCTAAGAACCGATCAGCTCTGCTGTGTCATTAGCCTTGCGCCACTCGTGCAAGCTACTCCGAATTTTTTATTAACCAGATGTATGTCATGAAAAAGATATAAATTGTTAAAATCAAGATTGTGCGATAAAATTGAACAAAGTTTGTAAAGACACGCTTGTATCTACTAAGAAAAAAATCTTACGAGAATTGTAAGATATATACTATCTTTGAAAAAAATCTCAATTTTCCATTGGGCAGGTATTTTGCTACAAAAATTTAACTGCAAGCACTACAGTTGGGCATGCCGGGCTGCTGCCACTGATGTTCCGGGCTGGTTTGCATCGTCATTGCTTTCAGACTCAAAGTTCCAGGAAAAGTCATTATCCTCCGATTCGCTGCTATTCGATGTATCGATAAGATCAGCCTTAGAGGCAGCAGAAATCACGATCTCTGCGACCTCCCGAAGCGCGTGTGCCATTCCGGAGCTCGACATTCCTGCGTTCTGCTTTGACGATCGCAAAACTTCGGAGTGCATTTTAAAATCACCGCGTGGCAGGAAAAAAATTGACCTGCTTAGAAAACAAATATATAGTTTCTCCTCTATCACGTCCGATGGCGCAGTATGCCCGTGAATGCTGCAAAAGGTCTCTAAAGCAGCGTTTCAAACCACCGATAGCAGGCGGCCAATTTTTCATTGTTTAAACGATTGCAAAACTTTGGAGCGCGTTTATAAATGACCGCCTCGTGGGAAATAAGCGAACTGCTCAGAAAACTAAACTATACAGGGTTTGTCCGGGAAGTAGTAATACTTGTCTGTATAATTTATATGCTGTCATTAACATACGATGTAATAATAATAATAAACTGATTTGATGTGATTTTTTCATGTCAAAACGTGGTGAAGTAGGAGGATGTTATTGGGCTGGTTGCGTGGTGGGAGACCTTAGCTACGAGCACACCAGTCGCCAGTCATCTCCAAGCCTTCACGGAGTGTACATTGAGTTTAAGGTGAACCCCTTTCCAGGTGCCTTGTCATCTACACAATGAATCGTTTGTAGACCAGCATTTTGCGATGAAACTTTGTGTCAAACTGGGGAAAACTGCGAGTGGGACCCATGGCGTTTCAAGACTGTCTATGGGAGTGCTGCCATGGGTTGTTGAAGTGTTTTTGAGTGGCATAAATTTTTTTGGGGGCGAAGAGAGAAAGTTGGAGATGAGCAATGGTCAGGATGCCCTTCATCACGACAATGCGTCAAGCCACACCGCCTTTGCTGTCATGGACTTCCTGACCAAACATGGCATCACACAGCTTCCCCAGCCACCCTACAGCCCAGATGATGCTCCCTCAGACTTCTTCCTCCTTCCCCGACTGAAAAGGATCAGGAAGGGACGGCACCACGGCTTGGTCCAGGCTATTCAAGAGGGTCTAACGAGGGAGCTGAAGAGCGTTCCAGTTTCTGTGTTCTAGGCAGCCTTCAGTGATCAGCAGAGTCACTGGAAACGCTGTGTTGATGCAGAAGGGGTATATTTTGAAAACTGTTGAGTCGATGAGTCAATATTGTGGCTAAAGTAAAAAAAAAATTCAATCCTACTCTTTTCAGACAAACCCTGTAGTTTTCCTTCACGTCTAATAATGCAATGTGTCCGTGAGCGGCGCGGAAGGTCTCGAAATTGCCGTTTCAAAACATCGATTGGGGGCTATAGCCATGCCCAATGGGCGCAGTATGGAAAGAGTTAACAGAGTTGAAGTAACAGAAGTCTACTGTATAAGTAAATAAAGCATAGCATCTCAAAATACAAAATTCTTGCTTCATGTGAACTGTTAAAAGCATTTGTGTATGAGGAAATTTTTTTAAAACTGCAGATGCGATGTGGTTGTGGTGTAATAGTTGAGCACCCACTTCAGAGCCGTGGTGATCTTGGTTCGAATTCTAGTTCTTGAACTAGTCTTTTATTTTCATTTGCGTAACTTTGAGCATGGTGTTGCAAGGAGCCATGACGTTACGGGCATATCTCAACATGTACCTTATAACTGCTTAGCACAGTAAACGTAAAAATCTCAGTGTCATGGCTTTCTCATAATTTCACGCAGAACAAAAGCTGAAGCAAGCTACTATAGAACCGGACTTGTCATTCCGGTTTGAGACCTTGCGGTTGTCGCCCCCTGTTCCAGCCAAAAAAGTGTGAGCAAATTTCACTTGGAATTCTTGGATAACTATGCCTTATGCATTTGCTTTCCTTGTGTCTAACGCAGTTTTTTACTTTTTAAGTTGTTTTTTTAAGAACCCTAAGTGGTCAAACTGAATCAAGAGCCTTCTGCTATGACATCCCTCACAACCCACTGTGCAGTTTCCAGATTATGACCCCACAGTTAACTTTTTAACACGTTTATCTTATGCAGTGTATAATCTAATCCAATGTTTCTACACTGTACTGTTCACAAGCTACGCCAAAATGCAAGCGCCAAATCAAACGCATGCGCAAAGGCGATGTATAATGCTTGTCAAGGCAAAGAGAGCTTGGCTTTCGAAAAATTCAGGCAAAGTGTACCAATTCAGCCTGCACCTGCATTCTTTTTATATTGCAGGAATTCGTTGCAGTGCCAGTACGATCTGTCAGCGGCGGTGTGGTTTGCCTTAGTGTGTGTTAGCCAATAAGGCTTGTTACATTCGATTTGAAGTGTGTTAGCAGAGTAGATCAAGTGCGTTGCATTCTGTACAGCCTATTGCTATACAGCGTGCCTTTGTCTTTCTCTTATAATTTAGATTGCAACAGTTATCGGGGAATGAAAATGCATTGGAGCCACTGAAGGTTAAGGCGGTGTTCTTTTGTAGGGTGCAATTAATGCCCTTACTTAAAAAGTAATGCCGTTTTTACTAGCTGCACAAGACATTGAAGGAACATTGCCTAAGCATGGGGCATACTTTGTGAAGTCTTTTATTTCTTCACTGCTAATGCAACACTTTAAATTTGACGTTGAAAGTGGCAAAGCACGCTGTTTTTGTGTCATCCTCTGTCTGTAGAGCCTGCTAAATTGTACCCGCCATAGTTGCTCAGTATCTATTAGCAGCGAGAAGTTGGAGTTGTGCCTTCTCGTGAATGATGTCACGGCCAGGACACCATTCGCTCTGGCTCTCTCAGCTGCCACGCACGCTTTGTACATGCTCGGGATATTGGGCGCGCCAGCCGTACTTTCTGAAGGATGTTTTGACTGCTTTCTGCTGTCACGCCTAAACTGCTGTTTCTTTTTCGAAACCATGAGAATTGTGAAAATTTGCAGCTTGGATATCGCAAGCTATGTAGTGTTGAAGGAGTCTACTGCTTTTGCAGTGTGGAGGTACACATTGCCTGTCCGTAAATTTTACAATAAAAAATGTGAAATTCAGCATCGAAAGTTTTGTATGATGCTTCACTCGAAACCTAATATTCCCTTAGTACTTAGTTATGGCAGACATTGATGAAATGGTAATCTTCGTATTTTGTGTCAACATTATAAAGCTGTGTTAGAAGGATCGTGCCTGCGAAGCTTTCAGCAAGATTCCTATTACTCTGGCAGGATGTTCTAGTAAAATGTGAGCACTGTGTTAATGCGTAAAAGGAAGAGCTAGGTGCACATTTTGTATTAAAAATATTTGCAACTACTTCGCCATTTTTGGAAACAGGAACACAGAAAAAGCATTGTACATGGCTGTTAACACAATAATGTTTCATGTACAGTATGTACTTCATGAATACCGTAACGGCAATCACCTCGAAGAAAAGTTCTGTGTTTAAGATTGAGAGCCAAGCCATTACGAGTAATGGAAAGTTTGCTAGTGGCCTGCAGCTGCCTTTATCGGCAATATGGCGCACTTCTCCCACAATGCAAGCAACCAAGTGTCATTACAGCGTTGTGGCGAGGCAGACATAGTTAACGAAAGCCATCCGTTCACTATAACTTCGAATAGAAACCATGAAGCGTTTCTTTGCAGCACCAATTGCAGTGCCTAAAGTATACTCAAGGCACTAGAGCGCAGCTTAGGCAGCCTCATGATGCCTTGAAACTCCTTGGTTTATTTACACAAGCCTAAGAACTATTTACTTCGTCGGTATATAAAAGACTACCTTCTACACCCACCTTATTGAGAAGACACCACAAGCGAATTCAAATTATTTTTTTACCTTCTCTGGTGAATGATCCTATTTTCAATGTGTCCCATACTACTGAAGAATGAGGCTTCTGCTTTTGGCTCGCTGTAACTATACAGTTTAAAATGCACGTTTCATCCAAAAGTTTGGGCCGAGCAGCTGTGTAAGTTTCCATAAAAATCCATCGTAACTGTTCCTCAAGCAATGAGCACCTGTCAGTATATATATATATATATCGTCTAGCAGTGAATAAAGAATAAATATTGGACCATTTCTGTTCCTCGGTTGGTTCTTAAAATTAACTGGCAAAGAACAGCCTAATTTTGAGAAGCAGTTTAAAAAGGAAACGGCACCGGAAGGAATCTAGAATGCAGTGTTAGTTCAGTCCTCATGCTACTGCTAAACGTTTTTGTAAGGCAATGTAGAAATGAGATATTTTACCATGAACCACATGTTGCGATCAAGCAGGTTTTAGCGGGTTAAAATCAAGGCAAATTTCGTAGGCCTAATATATAGCCAGCATTTGTTACATGATGCTGTACCATGGAAGCATGGTTGCTTATCTCTATTGTTCTATCCTGTGCTTTTGATTTTATGATCTTATTATTCATATGAGCTATCGCTGTATAGTGTGGAAACACCCATGCAGGGCTGGGACTTCTGCGATACAAATGCAGATTCCTGTGCCAAACAGAAAAATGACTGAAATCGTGCCACGCTGCACCCTCACGGCTTTGGCATGTGTACTCTGGCAGTGGTTAATTCGTAGCAAATCACTGTTTAAACGGTCAGTCAGCTAAGGCGTTATGCTGCTGAGCACGAGATCGCGGGATTGAATCCCGGCCGTGGCATCCGCATTCCGATGGAGGCACAATGCAAAAACGCCCGTGTGCTTGCGTTGTAGTGCACGTTAAAGAATGTCAGGTGGTTAAAATTAATCCGGAGCCCTCCACAACGGCGTGCCTGTCAATATGTAAGAGGCCGCCGGTGGCGCGAAAAAGAAGAAGAGCACGAGGAGCACGGTGTTTGCAACAGCACGAGCTCTCGAGGCGCGTGAGCCGAGGCGTAATCGAGGGATGAACGGCGCTGTCCGTTGATTATCGACGTGACTCCGGGCGAGGAAGGTCGCATCGTCAGCTACACTCTGGCGACGGGAGACTTGGAGGTCCGGCCGAGCTGATGGCGCGGGCAGTCCGAGGTGCAGCCGTCGACCGCGGAAACGTTCGAGCGAGGCTACTTGGACCAGCTGCCGCATCACATGGCTGGCCACTCCAGAGAGGATCCCTCTTCCACGGTAGACCGGCACGTTCGATTCTCCTCGGGACGCCACGTCGGCAATCATGAAGTTGCGATGCTTCCCGACGCTAGGCCTATCCAGGTGGGCCTAAGCAACACCGAGCGCCATCACTGAAGCATTGCTGAAGAGCTCCTCACCAACGAAGTACCGACGAGCTCACCACCGATAAGAGATGACGCGACGACGGCAAGGACACTACATCATCAACGAGAGCGCCGACTGCTTGGGGAAGGAGCCGACAAGTCGGAACACACGTGCAATGACGGGTGCAGCAAGGTGACTCTTTGTAGCGTTTCAGGACTGCGTCTCAGCGATAGGACAGGGTTGCCTGACATTGAAGGATTAGCCGCCACAGACAAGCGTATGCGTAAATCGGAACATGCTTAGTATATATTAAGCTTTAGTTTGTATCTTTGTTAGTATTGTTCTCGCAGTGTGTTTTAGTGTGCTTGATTTTTTTTTAGTTTGAGTCTTGAGTTTCCGTGCGATTAAAAATCTGTTTGCTGTGTTGACATGCATATTCCTTCTCCATCTCTTACAACACCCGCACGCCCCGAGATCGGTGACAAACACATCACGATTAGAGAGCTTGCCAGGATTCGTTTCCGGATTCTATCTTAGCCCAGTCACCGATACTCGAGAGTAGCAAAGATGGAGTGGGAGCGTTTGGCGGCGATAGCGAAGGATTTGATTATGTCGAAGGATGAGGCGATGGCATTTTTCGAGTACATGCAACAAGAGAAGGAAAAACAGCAGAAAAGCGAAAAAGAAATTTTGGAGCTCAAGATAAAGCTAGCGGAGATGGGTGCGGGCTCTCGCGATGGCACGAGTTCACCCGGATTGGCGTCATCTGACTCAGCTTGTTCCAGACCAAAACGGATTTGCCCTAGAAAATTAATGGCACCTTTTGATGAGAGAAGAGATGACTTGGATGCATATTTGCATTGGTTTGAGAGAATAGCGATCGGGCAAGGCTGGGAGAAGAGCGAGTGGGCCTAACGCCTTAAGCCTATGTTTAGTGGGTGAAGCTTTGAGTGTATATGGGCGCATGACAGCAGAAGAATCACTAGACTACAACAAGGTGAAGAAGACTTTATTACAGAGATTTAGGTTGACGGCAGAAGGGTTTCGGGAGAAGTTTCGGTCGTCTAAGCCAGAAAACTCTGAGACAGGCAAACAGTTCGCGTGTCGACTAACTATTTTGAAAGGTGGATAGAACTGTCTGAAATGGAAAAGACATATGAGGCAATCCGCGACAAGATTGTGGGTGAGCAGTTTCTTGCCAGTTGTAGCAAAGGGTTAGCAATATTTCTGAAAGAAAGAAAACTGCAGACGGTGAAAGAAGTGGCAGAACAAACGGACCAATTTGTAGAGGCGCAGTGATTGATAAACCTGGGAAACAGTGTTAGAGATGCTGCCACTGCAGAGGAAGATGAACTGAGAGAGAGATCCCAAATGGGTGGGCGCAGGGCCCAGCAGAGATGTTTCCTCTGTGACCATCTCGGTCATCAAGCAATCCATTGTCGTGTAGGATGCGATGACCCACGCCAGCGGAAAGATTGCGAATGGTGCAACAGAAGTGGGCATAACACTGAAGAATGTAGACAAAGAACGGAAAAAGTTTTAGCGGTCACAGCACCTAATGATACTGACGAGGCGAACGGGTTCTTAGAAAAGGAGAAGTTAGAAGTGGTAAGCGTAGCCATTGTCGATAAGAAAGAGCAAGACATGCCAGTAGTAGAAGGCACAGTAGAGGGGAAGAAGGCTACCATATTAAGGGACACGGGCGCGAACACCATACTAGTAAGGAAGAGTTTAGTACATCCAAAGAATATGACTGGAAAGGTGAAGCCTGTTATGTTAGTCGACAGATGCGTGAGACACCTCCCAGAAGCTCAGATTCACATATGCACGCCGTATTATACAGGAAAGGTGACAGCCAGATGCATAGAAGATCCTCTGTACGACCTAATTTTAGGTAATGTATCCGGAGTGAGGGAGTAGAGGACCCAAAGTGGTGAAGTGAACCTACTCAACCAAGCGGACCTAGGAACTGCGATGACAGGAAGGAGGATAAAACTCGAGAGGCCAACACGCCTACGGTAGCGAAACAACTAGGCTTATCAATTGAAGAGATGGAGAGAAAGCAGAGAGAGGACCAAACACTTAGGTACACGATGCGAAGAATTGGGGGAAGACCTATGAGAGAAGGATACAGGTCAGGAGTAACTTACGAATTAAAAGATGGTCTGATATATAGGACGTTTTGGAGCGAGGGAAAATGCAGGAAACAATTGATGCTGCCCATGCAACATAGAAGAAGCCTAATCGAAAAGGAACTCACTAATGGTCATAGAAATAGAAACCAGATGACAACAGCACTAACGAAAATGGTATTTCGGCCAGGAATACACTGGGATATACAAAATTTTGTGAGACGGTGCTATAAACCCCCATGAAAGACCAGATAGTGGTTTAGTACTGTGAACAATGAATAGTCTCTTTCTTGAGTGGCTTCACGATGAACTTCATAACATTGCTAGCAATTGAGGGCAATGTATTTTGTGGTGCGAACAATGAACTCGTGAGTGTTGTGAACAGTGCAAGTGGTGAAATGGGTGTGACAGTTCCGTGAAGTGTGGTGATAGGTGGTAAGCGATGACGAAGCACATGAGTAGCACCTAAGCCACCAAAAAAGAAGACCGACGGAAGGCAGTTATTTGAGAAAAAAAAACTCCTAAAAGGGGGCCCATGTCACATGTAAGAGGCCGCCGGTGGTGCGAAAAAGAAGAGCACAAGGAGCACGGTGTTTGGAACGGCACGAGCTCTCGAGGCACGTGAGCCGAGGCGTAATCGAGGGATGAACGGCACTGTCCGTTGATTATCGACGTGGCTCCGGGCCAGGAAGGTCGCATCGCCTGCTACGCTCTGACGACGGGAGACTTGGGGGTCTGGCTGAGTTCGTGACGTTGGCCGTCTAAGGTGTGGCCGTCGACCTCGGCAAGTTCGAGCGAGGCTCCTGGACTGGCTGCAGCCTCTCACGGCAGGACCGGGCACCCCAGAGAGGATCACTCTTCCGCGACGGACCGGCACGTTGGATTCTCCTCGGGACGCCACATCGGCACTCGTGAAGTTGCGACGCATCCCGACGCTAGGCCTATCCAGGTGGGCCTAAGCAACACCGAGCGCCATCACTGAAGAATTGCTGACGAGCTCATCACCGATGAAGTACCGACAAGCTTACCACCGATAAGAGACGACGCGACGACGGCAAGGCGACTACATCATCGAGAGCGCCAACTGCTTGGGAAAGGAGCCGACAAGTCGGAACACACGTGCAACGACGGGTGCAGCAAGGTGACTCTTTGGAGCGTTTCAGGCGTGCGTCTCAGCGATAGGATGGGGTTGCCTGACATTGAAGGATTAGCCACCACAGACAAGCATAGGCGTAAATCGGAACATGCTTAGTATATATTAAGCTTTAGTTTGTATCTTTGTTAGTATTGTTCCCGCAGTGTGTTTTAGGGAGCTTGATTTTTTTTTAGTTGGAGTCTTGAGTTTGCGTGCGATTAAAAATCTGTTTGCTGTGTCGTCATGAGTATTCCTTCTCCATCTCTTACAACACCCGAACACCGTGAGATCTGTGACAAAAACATCGCAGTGCCTCATAATCAGAATTGGTTTTGGCATGTAAAACACTAGAATCAATCAAACTGTGTAAAGTGCTTTTGCTTAGTCTTAGGCCGATTCGACGACAGAGTACTTTGGATAACCTTGAGGAATTTTTGAGTGCACTGCTAAATTTGAGCGCACCTTAGCCTAACGAGAGAAATTTTCTACGAGATACGAGCGCCACCTATCGGTAAAGTCAGATGGTGAACACTTCGACGGCATATGGTCTCCGAGATGGGAACGTTTTGGAGGCTATGGTAGACAGTTTGTACTGTTTGTTTCACTGCATATCGGTGGACATGAGGAGTAAAAATACATTGCGCTCCTGGCTTCCGTTTCGCTGCCTCTCGCAGTTTCTGGACACACACACAGATAGAATTACTTAGGTGCCCTATCTATGCGAAATTCAAAGCACAATGGAATAGTGTCCCACACGTGAATTTCACTATCACGCTATACTAAAACTATCTTTCTTCAACGTTCGTTTGTGGAACGGTAATGCTATTTTCCTTAACCCGGCTATTACCCTAACGTTAAACTAAAACTGTCTGTTGTTATGTGTGTGGTATCCCGACTTAAGCAGCTGCATTGCAATGGTGGCAGAATGCAAAGGTGCTCGTGCACTTTCCGTTAGGTTCATGTTAAAGATCCTCAGGTGGTCAGAATTACTGCCAAGCTGTCTACAATGCAGATTTAAAGCATTCAGTCTTTTTTTGGGGGGGGATGTAGCAACAACCTTTGTTTTAAAACTAGGAAGAGAGCTTGCAGTGAGGCATCTGAAATCTGTCATACTTAAGCGATAGCTAAGTGGGTGGAGCTTCTGCAAATGTATCTGTACCAAATGCAGTACGAGCAAGTTTGTCACCAGTTTCACTTTCGATTTAGTCGACCTTGCACAGCTCCATTACATCAGCGGAGGCAGGCACAATTACCGCTAAAAGAATTTCTGAAGCTAATCGATGTTCATATACATCTGACATGTATGAAGTTTTGAACAGCGAGTAACATGTAGGAGCCCCAAAGCGGCCACATGACCTTGGTGTCAGTGAGAATGCGTATTGAATGCCAGCATCGGTATAACCGGTGCTGCATAGGTAAGCTCGCTCAATTGTTCGCACACGTTACGGTTGCAATTTTCAAATGGGTTCACACACTTGTTTAGTTAGCTTCGACAGCCATTTGTTGCTGAAGTTTGTCATCAGTCTCTCAGGACTGACAGGCAAAATAGCAAGCAAGAAACACTCGCCAAAAGACATGGGTGCCACTGTACCCTTGAGGAATGCGTAAAGCGCGTGTTGGTACTATTGGGTGGGCAAAAACTCGAAAGGGCCAATTAAAAAACTACAGAAATGTATTAGCTGATTGGTAAATGCTACATATTGTATCAAATTATATTTGCTGTAAAAAAAGTGAAATAAATATTTTCTCTATTTTTATGTAAGAAAACGTGAACAAGATTCTGAAACTACTTCTGGCAGCAGTAGTAGAAGCACTGGCGTGCTTCTGTTCTGTAGCCTTGGCTTCATAGCCGAGAAAAGTTGTCTGCGAGTATAGTGCCAGTGCCACGAATTTGGTTGAGTAAATGAGCACATATAAATTTTGGTGTACGAAAGCCAGCTGGGGATTCTGTGGCAGTTTTCTAGTTCAGTGCCATCATCGGCATCTGCTCGTTCCTGTCTAGTTTACTCACTGATTTTGCCATTCACAGTAGAACCTCGTTTTGGAAAACAAATGTGAAAAAAGGTGTACTAATCGTGAAAACGTGCGACCTGAAGTCACTAAAAAATTTGGAATACTCAACTGTAGTTTATATCTACATAACGCCAAGAGTTGCAGCACAGTACACTGACGCATGCCGAGCTGATGGGGCCAGAGCTGCCAGAGACTCATGTTGTCGTTATTGCGACATTGCAAGCTTACATTGGCACTCCTCTGTCCTGGGTCAGCAGCTTCCTCGGCAATCGCGTTTTAGCGGGAAGTCTTGGAAGTGCACTCAGCGATAATCGTTGCTACACGAGACGTCAATGCACGTCGAGCTCATGGGGCTTGAGGGATTCGAAACAAGTATTGTCGTTATTCCTTTAATTTAGCCTGGGTCAACAGCTTCTTCAGGTGGTATGTTCTGGCGGAATGTTTTGACATGCCCACTAGGTGAGAATTGTTGCGGCACAAGATCATTTTTCGTGTTCTCGATCGTGAACGTTGGCCCCAGGAAATCTCGCAAAATGGATAAGGTTCTTGTTTAATAGGATATTGAAAATACTCAGTCATCTATGAAAATGAGCAACTGCTGATGCCAGTCATGCACAAGTGTCTCATGTTAAACATTTTAGCTTAACTGTTTTCAGAAAAATATTCATTGATGCTGACATGCAAGTTTCAGAGTGCTTCCTGTGACTCATGGGTTCTCAAAGTGGGTTCCGCGGAACCTACGGGTTCCGCAGGCCCCTGCTCGGGGTTCCGCGTGCCATTGATAAATTTTCCCTGGTCCCGCTCTCGACAAGTGTCTAAAACGGCGAACACGAGGTGCGCTTGATCCAAAGAACCTCCATTACCCGTTGCCCGAGTGTCAAAGAGCACATCACAGTGCGTAACAGCAACGCGCGAACTGCGCAATAAATACGCAAGCAGCGTGTAGCCGCCCAACCTCTGAGAACGGGCAGCGCGCCTAAGCTTTCGCACTTGAATCTCGGAGGCCGTAACTTACCACCATGCGCCTTTCTCCTATTTGTAGATAGGGTAGGTGCCGATAGCGTGCGAAAAATTAAAAAAAAAGAAAAAAAAAAAACGCGGAGCACCGCAAATGCGCGCCGCAGAAGAGCAAGAACGGCGTCGCGTCCAACCGAAACGAAGCGGCGCAGTCCGCATCGCCGTGGTCCTCAGCGGCAATCGTACGCGGCACGTGACTGACAGCAACGCCGAAGCGCTTCGTGCCTAATTGTGCCTTTAAAGCCTTTATTCTTGCGTTTATCGCCGCGCGTAACACCGCGTTGGCGGCTAGCCGCGTGCCTCCGTAAGTGCGTAGTCGCTATCTCTCATCGCGTCGATAACCACCGCAGTTTCGTCCGCAGCGGTTGCGGCAAATAGTAGTTTCGTTTTCACTTGATGCGCGCGTCGGCTGCGTGCCTTCACAACTGCGTAGTCGCCTCCCATGGCAGCGTCGATAGCGACCGCAGTTTCGTCCGCACTTCTTGGCGCGAAAGGTAGTTTCGTTTTTACTTGGTGCGTCTGTCAGCCACCTGCCTTCTGAACCGTAAAGTGGCCGTCCATGATCGCGCCGATAGCGGCCGCGGTTTCGTCCACACTTCTTGCTGCGAACGGTAGTTTCGTTTTGACTTGGTGCGTGCGTCAGCCGCCTGCCTTCTGAACCGCAAGGTCGCCGTCCATGATCGCTTCGATAGCGGCCGCGGTTTCGTCGACAGCGGTTGCGACAAGCAGTAGTTTCGCTTTTACTCAGTGCAAAGCTGTCGAAGATAAAAAGCACCGGCTACATCACGATGGACGGACAATTTGTTGGCGAGCAGCTGAGTGGCGAAAAAATAATCGGGATGTGCGCTCGTTGGTGCAAAGCGCGTCTCAGATGAAAACGCGCGCCGCGAAGGATGTCGCGAGGCCTTCGCCGCTGCTCGCGCTAATCAGTCATGAGATGAAGAGAATTTCAGCTTCCCCACCTGTCTTGTGCTAAATAGAAACAAGATTTGACGATTCATTGAGTAAATAAACGCGTGTTGACGTAATGCAGCATTTGTTTGTTTTCTTGATACCCTCGATAATTCGGTTAAATCGGGGGGGGGGGGGTTCCTTGGCACTTTATGGAGCAGGGTTCCTTGGGATGAATGTACCTGAGAACCCCTGCTGTGACTATTGCACGAAATATTTACACATTGAAAAAGTGTGAATCAAGAAGCAGAAAACAGCGGGAAAGGCCACAGAAGCAAGAACATCCAACTTCTGCAGTAACTATTGGCAGCAGCTCCAGTGCCGGCCATGAGTTGCATGAATTTGGCTGACAATATTCAAACTCTACACTTTGGCAGGCACATCTATTAAAGAGAAGGTTATCATTCATCTTCGCATCCATGTCTAGTTGTACCTCGGTGTTACAAACTTGGATATAACAAATGATCAGATATAACAGTGTAGGGGCCGTATTCTGAAACGTTCGCCTAGGCGAAATTTCGCCTAGGCGAAATCAGCGTGCGCGCCGATTGGCTGGTTCAGCAAAATTTATTGACGTTGGTTCAACCACCCAATCAGCTCATCCAATTTTGCTAAAACAGCCAATCAGCGCACGCCTGAAAGCGAAAACAGAAATTTCGCCTAGGCGAACGTTTCAGAATACGGCCCTAGTTGAAATTTTTCTAGCCAATTGCCAATATTAGCATGTAGCAAAGGTATGCTTGTCATTAGTGTTTGTTGTAACGAAAGTGTTTTTATGTTAGATGAAATTTCTTTGACTGATTTCGACTGTACATGGACTTTTAAATTGATTCCTATGCAGGCTGTACTTTGATCAGTGAGGCTACATTGAGAGCCACATGTACAGTCTGTTTCACACTTAGGGGAAATCACGGAGCGCATTGCATCGCGATGCGGCGAGCGCTGGAGTCAGGCGCTGGAAGCAGCTCGCGCAGGCGCTGACGCTCGAGGCGCGTTATCTTGCGTCAAGCAGTCGACGCAGTTCAAGATAACGCGCTTCGAGCGTCTGAGCCTGCGCGAGCTGCTTCCGGCACCCGACTTCAGCGCTCGCCACATCGCGATGCAATGCGCTCCGAGATTTCCCCTAAGTGTGAAACAGACTGTACAGCATGCTGACTTGTCATAGCTAGAAACAAAATAAAATATCCTTCTCTATTCGTGGTTTTCAATTTTGCCACAGCGGAAGTAACAGGCAAAGACTTGACCTGGTGACTACCACGTTACCAAGATGGTAGCAAGAGACTTCTTTGGATGGAACTTGTCTCGAACATTTGCATACATATCTCTACTTCCCAACTTTTTGACACATGGAGGCTTTGACGTTTAATAACTGCATGCTGTAACAGTGTTGGCCTCTGTTTTCATTGGCTGTTTCTGGCTGTTTGTGTTGTGTAAACAAAGTACAGGTGCACCAAACAGGTGTCATTAGTATTTCAAGTACGACGAAATTAGTTATGCAGTCGGTCTCGGATGCATCTAACTCAAAGGAAATCACGAAATAGTTCGATATATTGATAATTCGAAATACAAAAATGCTTATCTGTAGCACATCTTCGACAGTTTCTGGAGATGGTCAAAAGCGGCAATTTATAGATTTTGGTCTCCAAGACCGTGTGGAAAGCACGAAAATGTAATTCATTTTTGCACATGAATGTTAGAAGATGCTTGCACTGTGGAATGGTTCTTGATATACTCTCAATGCTAACCCTGTAAGTCCGCCTTGCCTGACCGCTAAACCGCAGTGCACCTCGTGCACGTACAACTGCTTGTCGCGTGTCTTTGTTCAGGATAAAGTAGACGTGGATGCAGCGCGGAGGCAAACCATTGTGTATAATTTGGATATCTGCATTGCTGCCATCAGCGCATTTGTACTGTGAATCGCACCTGAACGTGCCCGGCATGCCCCGCTGAAATAAGCCATTTAAAAATGTCGGATCATCATACATCGGCAATGAGTCAATAAGGCAGGTGTCTGATTTCAGTTTCAAAACTGACACTGTGCTCTCTGTCACTGGTCATCCCTTCTCATCAGCTCGTCTGTTCTTGTGTGCCGCTCGGCACTCCAGCAGCTCGTGGTTCTTGGCCCTTCCGTTCAAGCCTCTGGGTCGGTGACTGCCAACAGTACATCGATGCTGTTAGATTCAAAAATTGCTTTCAGCATGCAGGACATCCGAGCCCATTCCCACTCGTGTAACACGGCAAGCAAGGATCAAAAGCAGAATGCGGGGCAGTGAATCGCATAGTGATGAGTGTTGCATTCCCACAGTGGTCTTTCTGCGATTAAAGTGCAGATGTTGCATGTGGTGGTTTCGTTAAATCGAAGCTAAATGTAAATAATAATTCAAGCAGAGGTTGGGATGACGTGATCTGATTCATTTTGGCGACAGAACACTAAAATGTCAGCCGATGCAATGCCTTGTCTACAAAAAGACAAACCCAGTGGCTCAAAATTTCCAGTCAGGCATTCCATGCCTAGAGCCTCTCCTTGAAAAGGTCAAGTGTCATCCTAGTTTTTGCCTTCTTGTTGACAGCATGTCGGACTTGTAGGCCTTTCACATTTTTGATGCAGAGTGGCTATCGGCTCTTGCCATTAACAAGCGGCCAATGTTTGCACGAGCTATCCATATTCGCAGCGAGCAAAACTAACCTTGCTCATCTTTCTTCCATAGTGCCCTTCAGATTCAATGTCTTGTTTCACAGCATCAGCCAAAATAGCGCTGTTTTGAATTAGTCAGAATTGAATATTTTCGACGGCTTGTGAAGTGATTGTGTACCCCTTAGACGAGTGCACTTGCTGAGGTGTGGTGCGGTGCAATGTTTGATATTGTTACACAAGAGAATGTCCGCGACGTCAGTGGTGCAACTGGTAGGGAGAGCCCGCGTGATAGCGTATCGGGGTGGCGTAATCAGTTGCGACAGCTACTCATTTGTTCCCCGAAGATGACGTGGGAAAGGGGCCGAGGAGGTCTAATCCAACACAAATGAACGGTCCCACGGGGACGGTGATCGGCTGGAGATGACCGGCAGGTAGCACGTGAGGTGTTTTCCAACGCTGGCAGGGATCACAGGCAGCAACATAGCGTCGGACGGAGCGAGGAGACCAGGCCAATAGCAGCCGCGCCGGACGCGGTCGTACTGCATTTGCACGATTGTAGGTCGACCCATTTTTTCAAATTTGACAACCCAATGTTGGCGGTCGACTTAGAATCGAAACTGAACTGTGTACCGCTGGTAGCGGCAAGAGAAACGAGAAATCAGGGGCGCTACGGCGTGGTTACAACTTTGCACCTACGTTTCCATGGTTACGGTAGAAGTATAGCGTATTAATTTACTGTATTGCATACATTGAGATTGTGCGCACCACGAGTGCACGGCTGTTGTGGGAGCATCGATCATGGAAGAGCCGCCATTTGGGGGTATTGGTAGTTGGTGGAAGAGCCGTCGTTTGGGGGGTATTGGTAGTTGGCGGAAGAGCCGCCGTTAGGGGGGTATGGTAGTTGGCGGATGAGCCGTCGTTTGGGGGGTATTAGTAGTTGGCGGAAGAGCTTTTCTTTGAGATACGATTGTTTTCGACGGCCACGCGCATCTGTCACTTCTGCTGTTGTGCTGAATTGTCGCGCCTGTCATGAGTGCCAAGAACTTTCGGCGCTCGTTCACAGCAGCGTTCAAATGGGCTGCTATCCTCCATGCCATGGAAACTAACAACTGCGCAGCGGGACGCAAGTTTGGAGTCAGTGAACGTGTGGTGCGGCAGTGGCGGCTTCAGCACGAGAAAATTTGGCCTCCCTGGCTACTGTGTGCGGGTGGGTCCTCTCTGCGGGGGCGGCTGTACCGCGTCATGTCGTGGTGCGGTCGTTCGCGAAGTGTGGACTCGCACTTGATGACGACGTGCTGTGGGACCGCAGCAGCTATGATGGCAGCAGTGCCAGTGAGGTCGACTCTAGTGACGATGAGTAGTCTCAGCAACCCCATCAATAAATTTCCCTTGTGTGAATGCACTCACATGGTTTTTCTCCCCCCCCCCTTTTTTTGAGACATGAAATTTGGGGGGGGTCGACCTACATTCGAGTCGACTTACAATCGTGTAAATACAGTACGTGCGGGTTACCCCAAGATGTCCTGCAGTGGGTGTGTCATGCATCTCAAAGAGCACAGTCTGTCGTAGATGTTTTGGCATGACAAGAAGAAGATCAGATCCATCAGGGAGGAAGTTCCTTTGGTACAGAATGCCGCCTTGGAGGACATATCGGCGAACGGAGGAGTCGGTAGGTGTAGAGCGCAGACGCTCGATGATTGCTCGCAGCGATAGATCCCGGTACTGCTCATCGGCGATGTTAGCGAAGTCAGACACAGAGAAAATACTGTTGGCGGTACTACTGTCGGTGTCCTCAGGCTCGTCTACCGGGTAGCGAGACAGGCAGTCAGCGTCCTTGTGTAGTCTGCCGGATTTGTAGGTAACAGTATACGAATATTCTTGGAGGCTTAAGGCCCAGCGACCAAGTTTTCCTGTAGGATCTTTCAGTGAGCATAACCAGCAAAGCGCGTGGTGGTCTGTGACAACGGAAAAGGGCTGGCCATAAAGGTATATAATCCAAGGTGCTGATAATCCACGCAAAAGCGCCATGAGCCATCCTTCTTTTTTACCAGTACAACAGGTGACGCCCATGGACTACACGACGGTTCAATAATGTTCTTGGCAAGCATTTTGCGAACTTGTGCATGAATAACTTGACGCTCAGCTGGGGACACTCGATACGGGCGGCGATGAATAGGAGGGGAATTGCCGGTGTTAATGCGATGTTTAACAGCTGTAGTTCGCGCCAAGGGACAATCGTTAAAGTCAAAAATATCGTGGTAGGATAACAGAACGCGTTAGAGCTCACGAGCATGCTGGGACGGCATGTCGGGCGCAATCATTTTCTGGAAGTCGGCAATGGTACAAGTTTCCGACTGCGATGGTAGAGTAGGATCGGCTGAATTGTCCTCTACTGCAATAGATGCTACTGTGTGATCCTTGAATGAGCAAAGCTGGGCCAGAGACATCCCGCGTGGCAGCACTTGTGCCGTCAAGCCAAAATTGACCACTGGCAGGCAGACACAATTTGCCGTAACAGATAAAACTGTATGAGGCACTGTGATCTCGTGTGTAAGCAGGATGTCTTGCATGGGAGCCGCGATGTAGTGACCGCCGGGCACCGGTGGGGATGACACTAAGTCAACGTAAGTCAGTGCCGAAGGGGGCAAGCAAACGAAGTCGACGGAACTGAGGCGACGAGGGTGTTGTTCAGAGGGATCCAGAACAGGCAGGTCAAGGCGGAGAGTACTGGCGGAACAGTCGATGAGAGCAGAATGCACGGACAGGAAGTCCAAGCCGAGGATGATGTCGTGGGGACAGTGGGCGATGACTGTGAATAGCACGATAGTGGAGCAATTGGCGAAGGAGACACGGGCGGCACACATACCAATTACGGGGGCTGTTCCGCCATCGGTGTTACGGACAACAGGCGTCGTGGCGGGTGTGAGTATTTTCTTCAGCCGGTTACGAAGGTCAGTGCTCATTACGGAGACATGCGCCCCAGTGTCAATAACAGCAGATACAGAAACACCGTTGACTTGCACGTCAAGAAGGTTCAGATGAGTGGGCAACATCAGTAGAGGATTTGGCGGCGTAGGGAGCAATGCAGCGTCACCTCGAGGCGCTGCATCGTCTAATTTTCTTGCTGGAAGCGGCGTCCGAAGGGAGTCGGCGAATAGGAGCGACGGGGCTGAGGAGAGCCTCAGTGTCAATAACAGCAGATATAGAAACACCGTCGACTTGCACGTCAAGAAGGTTCAAATGAGTGGGCAACGTCAGTAGAGGATTTGGCGGCGTAGGGAGCAATGCAGCGTCACCTCGAGGCGCTGCGTCGTCTAATTTTCTGGCTGGAAGCGGCGTCCGAAGGGAGTCGGCGAATAGGAGTGACGGGGCTGAGGAGAGCGAGATAGTCTTCGTTGGGGCGAAGGCGAACGAGAATAGGGGCGGGTCGGCGCAGGAGAATCAGTGGCGGCATTATCGGAGCGTGCGGCATAGGGTCGAGAAGGGCCACCTGGGCGAGAGTAGGCAGTATAAGTAGACCGGGTCGGGGAACTCCAGCAACTGCGACAATGGCGAGAAATGTGTCCGAGTCGACGGCAGTGAAAACAAATGGGCTTGTCGTCAGCAGTGCGCCATTCAGATGGGTTGCAGAAATGTGGTGGGTAATAAGATGTGGGACGGGGCGGAATCGAAGAAGCCGGGTGGGTATCAGGGCGATGGGCCGAGCAGACGGTGTGAAGACCCATGTTCGCGAACTCCTGGCGGACAACGGCCTGGATCAGGGAAACCGTGACTGCAGGTGTGTTGGAGGAGCTGGAGTCGAAGGCAGCCGGATAGGCGGCCTCAATCTCACGCCGTACGATCCTGGTAACATCACCAGTGTTGTTGGGACGAGGAGCGTCGGCACTGGAAGATGTCGCTGGGGTATTGGGCAGACGGGCAAACTGCTGGTGGATACGTCGGCTTTTAGCGAGTTCCAGGCGGCGACACTCTTTTATAACTGCATCCACCGTCGCCACGTTGTTGAATACGAGCAAGTTGAAGGCGTCATCGGCAATGCCTTTGAGGATGTGGGAAACCTTGTCTGGCTCAGTCATGTGTGCGTCAACTTTGCGGCACAGAGCCAAGACGTCCTGAATGTACGTGATGTAGCTCTCTATAGACGTCTGCACACGGCCAGATAACGCCCACTGCGCGGCTAGTTGATGACCATAGGGGTTGCCAAACAAGTCTCGGAGCTTTTGTTTAAGCGAATCCCAACTGGTGATCTCATCTTCGTGTGTCCAAAACGAAACTCGAGGTTTGCCACCGAGGTAAAAGAGTGCGTTGGCGAGCATGATAGTAGGGTCTCACCAGTTATTGTGGCTGACGTGTTTGTACAGGCTGATCCAGTCGTCGATGTCTTCCCCATCTTTGCCCGAGAATACGCCAGGATTGCGGGAAGCGGGGAGAGCGATGTAGGTCGTCGAAGTGGCAGCAGGTGTCGGAGCCGGCTGAGTCGAGCTGTCATCAATGGGAGCTATGGCGGAAGGCTCGACGTACCGTCCACTGCGAAGCTCCGTGACGAGGTACAGGGAATGTCCACCTCCACCAGATATGTTACGTAGGAAGACGCAGAGGAATAGCTGTATACAAATATATTTACAAAGAAATGCGCCGCACTTGGCCAAGAAGCCACAGCCTGCAGTAGCCTCTAATCTTCGTCGTCGTCTTCACACTGCTCGCCTCTTCGTCAAAGCAAATTCTGTTCCGTAGCAATATATTGAATATGGCGATAAACAGGCATGGGATATACGTGTACTGCAGCATTCTAGTTTTGCACGACAATTCCAAGAGGATGTTGCAACTTCTAGGGGGAACCGTCAATGCATGAGTGAGGTCATCTATCGCATTGTCAAGCAAGGAATTGCGCTACCTAGGTGTCGCATGTGGAGGTGATGGCAGACACACTCTGGCAGGTTACTTAGTTTTAGAATTTTTTTACCTTCATAATTAGCGGTGGTCCTGGTTGGTTGTTCTCTTTCTCTCACCCTTTATGCATTCATATTATGGCTCATGGACATGGCTTTTCATGTATACAGCTTAAATCACTAATAACTTAACCATTTATAGTGCAAAACTGGCTACAATGCGGCCTTTTCTGATTATCATTTACCCTCCCATAGCACTCCATGTATACGCATATACTGTGTACAGTGCAGCTGCGTGAGAAGAAATACTGGTTATAATGCGGCTTCCGCGGGAGAATCCTGCCGACAAGCACAGCAGCAAGCACGCTTCTCAACAAGGTGCGCCTGCCGATGAGAGAGTAGAGCAACAAGGGCGATGCGGAGGAGGAGTGTGGAATGTGAAGCAAACAAACCAAAAAAACGAGCGCGATGCAACGAGGGTTTTGCGGAGGAGAAGCATGGAATGTGGAACAAACAAAAGAACAAAGAAAAAAAGTGGCAGCATGATGTGTGCGTGCGGTGTTTTGCCTAGGCGACAGAGAAGCCTTTTGCTCAGCTGCTTATCAGTGCTGTGCTTTGCACTGAACACAGCTTAAGTTTCTGTGCACCTGTCGCAATGCAAGTTGTGAAGTGCAGATATCGCACAGGCAATGCTGTCAGTTTAAGCAGTGTTCCACAAATATAGTTTGGAGCTATTAGCTTTATGTGCAATGGTGAGCTTCCACAGTTCATAACTGTGGGCACACATGCCAACTTGTTCGGAATTCGTAGTAGTTGCTACGGCTGATCGCCCAAGGAACCGAACTATGCTTTGTACACATTGCTGTCAGTTGAGCCCGTGCATGTGATCGCATGCGTAGTCTCTATGAGTCTATGTAATCGTCTACGGGTATGAACAAGCACAACCCCTGTACCTTCCCGCAACGGCATACCACCCGACACCCCCGCCGGCTAGGCCTAACCAGTGCGCCTTCTCAGCAACCAAATTCCTAGTTTGTTGCTGAGTCAACGAAATGAGTTGCAATGACTGTACAGCACATGGAAAGCAGAGAAACCACCTTGATAACGACACGTGTGGGTACGAGCAACACCCGAATGGCAGCAACTTGGTCTGTGGTCGCCATGTTTTCGACACTGTGCATACGCTGATCAGTCCAAGAAATTAGATGAAACCTAGTGCGCCTAAAATTTCAGTCGTCAGCATTTTTTTTCGCTTTTTATTTTTAAATTATTCTTACTTTGTCTGCTTCATGTGAAAACCGCGGGTACTTGACCATTAACCTTTCAAAATTCGTAAATTTAAACAGATGCAACACTCCTGGTCACATGCTTCGATTCTCGAATACGCATGGCTGCTTGGTCGACATGTTTTGTATATGCGCAAGCCTTGAAAAACTTTGTTTTGGTTATAATGCGGATATTAATGACTCCGGTGACTTACGTTATAAGTGGTCTACACTGTACATAGTATTGTATCACAAATAAACCTTTAGTTTCAAGTTATCATTTCTGTATGTTGTTTCCGTTCTGTCTCGTCCTTTGTTCCATGCTAAGAAGTATGATCATGATATACCAACTAGCCCGATGTCTAACACAGTTCAGATGAAAGCACATTTGATGGTAATAGTGGATACACACGGTTTTTTAAGGGCCATCATGTGCCTTCATCATGAGCAATTTCATGCTTGATGGAGTCTCTAGGCTTGCTGGCTCGATACATCCAATTAAAGGCATATTTGTTTCATGCAGGAACAAAGCAGAGAAGACATCAAAGCGGGGTGTCCTTCCAAGTGGGAGTAACTCTGGGTGAGAAGAAAGCTTGTATTCCTTTCTTTAGTATGATTCCTATGTTGATTGTAATTAGTCATTGTAGCATTGCAGAGCAGTGATTCAGAGTTGCTTGAACACCTACAACCAGTTAGATTCCAGTTGCTTGGACACCTATATTGCAAAATACATGGGTCTGTGCACATGTTCAAAGAGTGGTTTGCTTTATTAGAAATGAGAATATGAATGTATTTGCACTGTGATGCTTGAATGCTTGGTAGTAGTGAGATGAAGGCCCCGTCACAATATTTAAGAGCTCGAATATTAGATATTACATTCACCAATCAAGTTATTCGAACACTCACTGTTAAATTCGAAGATGAATATTGGAGTTTTCGCACACCCCTAGAGATTGTCTTTCACTAGACTTCAACACTGCTATTTGTGCATTTTGGCTGTCACAAGCATTAAAAAAATACTCTGACAATCTTCGAATAGACACTTGCAGCAACTACGGAGGGTCTGCAGTGTCAAACGCACGTGGCGTTGGTGACTGTTGCCGGTGCCTTTGGGGGTGGATCGGAGGTTTTAGACGAGATGAGAACGGGACGCTCGTCGAGCAGCGTCGGAAGCCTTTACCACATTCTCGTCTCGCAACGTTTGTATATAAATATGTATTTGCTGCTGCAGCTAAAAGTTGCCTCCCCTCCCTACCTCCCTGGCGTCCCCACGGCCTTTCGTGGAAAGCAAGAAGTCGCGTTTGCTCCCCGTGAAAGCGCGCGTCCCTCACGCGCTTTCACTCGCATGTACAGCATGCAGCGTTCTGCGACGATTTCATCAACGTTGGACTCCATACGGAACCTCACAGCGACGCTGACGGCAGAAATCCGCTTGGATTGTTCACATAATCGCTATTGCAATAAAAAAATTAACAATAGTGCTGCGTATATTTCTTCCGGCTGCGCTTGCATGTAGTAGCCACTGCAATGGCAAGACGGAGTGAGCTAGTGCATTGTGCCATCATGACGCATCAACCAACTGAGTACCAAAACCAAAATTGGCTCGTAGAAATGCTTATTATTGCGAAAGTGGTTTTATAGATACTCCAGCCGAATTTCCGTCGTCGGCGTCACCGGCGCCAGGATGTTACATATGAAGTCCAAGTGCAGTAACATCGCAGCCACGTGCTGTAAGTGCGAGAGAAAGCATGCGAAGGTGAGCTGGGAAGGATAGTGGCTTGATGCAGCAGTGTCTTCTCACATTTGCAAGGGAAAAAGGCAGAGAGGATGCGCGCCATCTTCTCACACGCGCAAGGAGCTGAGCAGGCAGATTTGTGTGCGCTATGAGGGGAGGAGGGTGAGAGTTAGTGCACATCTCTTCTATACCAGCTGCAGCAGCTGAGCGTAGCCACACGCTTCCTATCGTGGAGGCAATCTGTGCTGGGTTCAAAGGCTAACTGACTGGAGTTAGCTGATGGCTTCATGTGCGCTGTGTTCTCTCACGTCTACTTCAAGTTGAAGCGAGAGGCAACATGATGGGGAATTTGCTCGCTGCTACAGCCACTCGTCACCATGCCAGCTTTGTGACGAGTCTCCATGCTCATCGAGGCAGATGTGTTCGAGGTTGCCTGTGCGCGCATTGCAATGTGCCTTTTAATTTAGTTAGTAAGGGAATGTTTTCAGCAGTTTATGCAGCTGATAAAATGACTAATTTTACTTTACATAGCTGTCTAATAATTCGCTATTGCAATCAATGCTTTGCCTGTGGGGCAAAACTGACTTCTATGATAACTTATATAGAGCAGTCGTGCACTTGCCAGTGTGTTTTTCTTTTTTTCTCTCTCGAGTGATTAGAGGACTGATACCTTCATTTAACAAAAAAGAAAAAAAAAAGGACTGGTCAAGAATGTCATGTTGGTACTCCTTTAAGATTTGTTACTATGAAACAAATGACATTGCGTTGACAGCGGGCCAATTTTTGTCTTCTCTTCTTCTGCTGGTGTATTTGTCAGATCGTCTAGCCAGGACGTTAAACTTCGGGGATCGATGCGACCGCATGAAGGGAGCAAGAACATGCCTGGTGTTGTACGAGAAGCATCAAAGAAATCAGATGTTACCTCCAAGGAAAACCAAGGTAGGCAGCTGCTTTCTGTTTCTTTGTTCTTTTTTAAGGTCTCATAATTCCTGTCATTGATGCCAGTGCAAGCCTTGCACTAAGCAAACAATGTCTTTTAGTTCGTTTGCAGGTTGCCGATTCTTTGATTTAAGGCGCAGTGTCAGCTTTCGATATTCACTCTTACATAATATAGGTTCACCCACCGTGGTAGCCCAGTGGCTATGGCATTGTGCTGCTGAGCTCAAGGTCATGGGTTCGATCCTGGCCGCATTTCAATGGGGGCGGAATGCACAAGTACCTGTTTGTACGTTAAAGAACCCCAAGGGGTCAAAATTAGCTTACATCTTTCCACTTTCCTTATAATAAGATCGTGGTTCTAGTGCATAAAACTTCAGCATATAATTTCGATTTTGCCTTCATTTTCTGCTAACGACTGTTCTTACTGTTTGCATTCTTAGGCATCAGTACAAAAAATCGGATAAGTATTCCTGACTGTTGAACACACAAAGTGAATTGAAAAGGCATTTAGTGTTCCAGTGCAGCTGATACAGTCGAGCAACTTAACGAAAATTGAGTTCTAAGTGCATGCGTCTAACCAATCTGCTGCCCATATTTGGCCTTTTGCAAATTGTTCATTGCCTCCCAGTGCTTTGACAATGCTACTTCCTCAGCTGTGCACCCTTACAGTTCGCACAGAGGTGGGGAATGAGACAACACATAACAATAGAGCATACTGGAAAAGCAGAACAAGAAACATGCAGGAATTAACGAAATCCTGCAGCACAGTTTATGATCATCATTGAAAAAACAGCACGAAAATGGGACACTAAATATGACATGAATGCAGCACTGTACTGTTGTTGTTCTGGTTTTATTTTTCGTGTTGGCTGCTCACCAACTAGCACACCTTTGTATTTTGCCACAGGCAGAGGGTAAACTAGTGTGCATCTCAATTTTTGGTGCGCACTTTGGCTGCTACTGCACATGGATATAAGCGCGCCTGAGGGCATACACAGCGTGTACCCTGCTTTAGAGGTAATCTGCTACGTGTGCAAAGAGTGGCTGTGCTGAGACAGCATAGCTTCATGTAAGCAGTATTCTCACGCATTTTCTATTATAGGTTGCTTAATCTCAAAAAGCGCACCACCTGCACTTTTCATGATAGCGTTGTCCCAGTGCGGGCAATGCTATCAGCCGTGGGGGCAGATTGCATGTGAAAGCGTGGCTAGCTTCGCTTAATTTCTACTGCCGATGTGAAGATATCGTCGACGTGGAATGAAACCGTATAATTCGTCGCGAACTCCCAAATTCTTCAAAATCAGTTCTTTTCGCATTCAAATTAGCTTTTTTCGATTGTGTAAAGTTCTGTGGCACCATTCTGTGGAATAGAAATCGATCGGTGACTACTTATTTGCATAAAAGGTCGAATTTCAATGCAACGAAATTTCAATATAACGAAGAAAATTGCTGATTTTACTGACTTTGTTATACCGTGGTTTAACTGTACCTCTACACAGCCAGGAAAACGAACACACATACAGTCAAGTCTCCCTATAACAAAGCCGGATTCGACACGAAAATACCTTCGTTATATTCACTTTTCTTTGTAAGCGCGTATTCATTACATGTACTGAGATTGGCAAGTGAAATTCGATTTACTTTGCTATATTTGATAATTCATTGTACTACTTTTTGTCTTTGCTATATTGAAGTTCGATAGAACTGTATAAGCACATATAAATCAGAACGAAAAGAATTAAGGTGGAACCCATCCCATGATGACTGTCGACCTGTAACGCACTAGCATTGAATTATGGTGACAAAATGTGTTGCCACTGTCGCCAGTGTGTTGGAACAGAGCGAAAAGAAAAATGAAAAAAAAAGTTTTTGACCGGAACAAAAACATAGCTGAAATGTTATTTGTTATTTTCTTTCGGAGTGAAACAAAAATAGTTTTATCAGTTTTTGGTTCGAGGGGAAAGTCAGAAATCCAAAACAACCAACGTCAGGCAACGTCAGCATTAGCACATATCTCAGGCAGGGATAGTGCGAGCAATAGCCAGTCCAGTACTCCACTAAGCCTGCCGCTTGGTGCACTAGCAGTTTAGCATCTTAGCAAATAGCAAAACCCAGCGCTTGTGCTCTGAAGAGCTTATTGTTTCGTTTTCTACGGGTACAATACTTCGTTACCGAAGTTTTATTGTTTGTCCATGTTCGTTTAAGTTAATGTTATCGGAACAGTGGTCCCACATTTTGGCGTGTGGATTCGATGACATGCTGCTTCTGAGATCATGCTGAGTGCTTTGACTCTAGGCATCGAGCATGATCTGAGAATTCATAATTCACTTATTGAGAAAAATAAATACCATGTCTTTATGATACTTTCCTTCGAATACACTGCTTCGAAAATTTTTGCATGCGTACTAAAACCATTATGAATTATGAAAATGCATTTTTTTTCTTTTTTTTTTTTGTTCCGGAGTAGAACCATAACGAAACTTGTTTCAGTGGAACGAAACAAAAACCAGAACGAAAACATTTTGTCTCGACACCCTAACCGTCGTGAAACCTGTGCGTGGCCTCCGAAATGCATCGCTGGTGCATCTGAACTCTCAGGAGCACGCCATGCGGCAACCAGGCTTGTCTCTTGCGCTTCTTTCTGGACAGCCTGCACCATTTAGAGGCACTGCCACAAAGTCTTCCGGTGGCCTTCGAGGCAAGAAACATGGCGTGCCGGGGCTCTAAAGTTCAAAAGTACTAAGATGTGAACATCGTTTTATAATAATTGTGATAATGGCTGTTGATTATTTAAAAAAGTATTTGGTATTCGATTCGTATTTGATTCAGTTTCAAAAATCACTATTCGCGCACGCCTGATGTTTTTCGTTGTGTCCTTGAACAAGGGCGAAGGTAGTTCTTACGCAGAGTTCACTCTAATGGCACACATATTTGCAGTGTTGTTGTGAAAAGCTTTTGAAGGTTTGTATTCAACATTCGCCCGAGGAATGTTAGCGAAAACGAGCTCTGCACCCAAATCTGTGTAGAAAGCGTTTTTTTTCCTTTCTGGACAGCCTGCACCATCTAGAGGCACTGCCACAAAGTCTTCCGGTGGCCTTCGAGGCAAGAAACATGGCGTGCCGGGGCTCTAAAGTTTAAAAGTACTAAGATGTGAACATCGTTTTATAATAATTGTGAAAATGTCTGTTGATTATTAAAGAAGTATTTGGTATTCGATTCGTATTCGATTCAGTTTCAAAAATCACTAGAATTTCATGGGTAGAGATGTCCCCTGGCCTGGTGCTCGGCTGTCGTGGGGGTCCACATCTCGAAAGAGGGCCCAATAGAGATTTCAGCTGTTGTCTCTGGGCGCCTCTTGTCCAACCACAGACGGCCTTGTAGACGAGCATCCGCCGCGGCTGTGGGAGGCAAGTGCTGCCACTGGGTACCTACCGGTAAAATAGGTACAAGCGCGCTCCCGGTCTGGTGCTCGGCCATTATGGGACCTCAACGCTTGGAAAGGGGTGTTTGACCTCAACCCGAAGGTGCCCCCACCTCAATAGGTGCTTGGGGCGCCACATGGGAAATGACCGCCATGGGAGCAGCCCAGACACCACTTGATTTCCGTGCTCACGTTGGTTTCGACGGGAATTCAGGGCGCAGGCTCCTTTCCCAAGCGTATCAGCCCTGAAGGAAGCCGAAGGCCAGGCCGGGGTACGCTTGTACCCTTTTGAACCAGTGGGTGCCCGGCGGCGGTGAGAATCGAACCCACAGCCTCCCGCAGCCGAGGCGGGCGTTCTTCCACTAGGCCACGGCTGCGGTATACAATGACAAGGACACAATGAAAAACATCAGGAGTGCGCGAAAAATCACTATTCGCGCACTCCTGATGTTTTTCATTGTGTCCTTGAACAAGGACGAAGGTAGTTCCTACGCAGAGTTCACTCTAATAGCACACATATTTGCAGTGTTGTTGTGAAAAGCTTTTGAAGGTTTGTATTCAACATTTGCCCGAGGAATGTTAGCGAAAACGAGCTCTGCACCCAAATCTGTGTAGAAAGCGTTTTTTTTTCCTTTTGTTGAGAAGCTTTCGGACAAGAATTGCCAAGATGTGGATTGCTGGGTGCAGCGAGTATTTTCTTGGTGCCATACTGTTTTCTCATGCTGCACAAGGTGGCTCTTTGTTTTGCACAAGACCTGCACAAAGAATGTTTATGCCACTGTGATCTTGCATTGTGCACATGCATGATGGTTACACTCTTGCGTATTGTACCCCTCGTTCACTCTGAGGGACTTGCGTTGACTCATCCTTCAGTCAACAAGCACAAGTAGAAGCACACTGTTGATGAAGTGCACTGCTTGGGAGGCTTGCGCTGACCAACAGAAGAGCAAACGTGTTTACGAACCAACCCTAGCTCCTTGATCACTGCAGCAGTCAAATTCGCGGCATTTAATTCTCAGCACCCTCAGGGTCCCAGGTTGAGAACAGAAATATTCAAACTTACCTGCCTGCGTGAAAATGGTTTTTGTGTAGACGTCAATTGAATGTTAACGCACTGCATTGCTTTTGATTTCAAGCACAAAAGAGATATTTTTCAAATGTAGAAACAAAAAGTAGGTGTGAAACTGCTCAGTAAGTCTGCTGAAAACAAGCACGATGGCAAATTGAGAAATGTATGAATATATATATACAGTATAGACCACTTATAACGTAACCGCTTATAGTGCAGGACCAGATATAATGCAGTCTTTTCAGACTCCCGTTAATTTTCCCATAGCACTCCATGTATACACGTATCGCTTATAGTGCAGTTGCGGGAAACGAAATACCGGTTACAGTGCAGCTGCCTGGGAGTACAGAAGTCAGCGGAGACTGCGAATGCTCCCCTCAAACGGGTGCCCCAAGGAGTGCTCGAGGAAGAAAGAAGTTGTGGAGAAGGCACGTGGTGCGAACGAACAGCCAGTGAGGCTGAAACCAGAACCTTGAGTGCGAAAAAATATCACGGCGCGCATAGCGAGTGAGGGCCACGAAACTGCCAATGCCGGCCAACGCTCGCTTCATGATGACGGCAGTAAATGAAACTTCAGGGAGCGGGTGGCGCCGGCACTGCACGGCGAAGGGCGCACGCGGAGACCGTGGAATGTGAGGGAGAAGGGCGGCAGGGAAGCGGATTTCGCCTCGGCAACTCCGCTGCTTCGGTGGCTCCCCTTTCCCTCCCCCGTAGCTCCCTCACTTTCGACTGTCACTGTGCGCGCCCGCATGCGCCGCCGCTCTAGCCGGCCCAGCGCCAGCTTCCCGAAGTTTTGTTTTCTGCTGTTATTGGAAAGCGGGTGTTTGCCGGCGTGGGGAAGTTTCGTTGGCCGGCCTGGGACAGCGCTGCTGCTACCCTCTGCACCATAGCCGCAGCGTGCTAGGTCAACACATGACTAAAAAGTAGAGGAAGCATAAAGGAGAAAGAAGGGTTCATTGCCATTTTCTAAGTGTGGCTGATACGTCGGCACGTACACGCATGTTCCGGCGCAATGCAGAATCAGCGACCTTGCCATTTGAGAGAGGGTGAAATTTCTGCAGCATTTTTTTCTTCTTTTTTTGTTTTGTTCGCACGCGACATTGAGGGGTCTCTCCTAAGCTTTTACTGCTGGAGCAATGCCAGTCGGAGGCGCCGCCGCGTGATTTGGTTCGAATTAACCAGATTCGACTGTAAATTGAATGCAAACGTTCTAGCTGCATTCCTCGACTGTCGCAGATGCGGGGTGGCTCGGTGCACATTTGGATATATGCGAGCCTTGCAAATTCTTGCTTTGGTTATAGTGCAGTACCGCTTATAGCGTGGATATTCGCGACTCTGGCGACTTACGTTATAAGCGGTCTACACTGCGTATATATATATATATATATATATATATATATATATATGTATATATTTATGTATGTATACATCCTACGCCATGTAAATGCTTAGGATGGATAACCGGTGGACCGTTAAAGATACAGGATAGATACCAAGAGAAGGGAAGCGCAGTCAAAGACGGCAGAAAACTAGGGGGGGGTGATGCAGTTAGGAAATTTGCAGGCACAAGTTGGAATCAGCTAGCGCAAGGCAGGGGTAATTGGAGATTGCAGGGAGAGGCCTTCGTCCTGCAGTGGACATAAATATAGGCTGACGATCCTGATATATACACAGTGTGTTTCTATGAAGACTAAGTAATAATTAAAAATAGCCATTCTGAAATAAGACAGTTCCTTCGGACACATGCTGTCTGCAGTGTCGACCACGACATAACATTAACTTTTTAACTTTAATTTTTAAGCAAACTTTCCGTACAAGCCATATCAACATTTAGAGCTAGAAAAATGTGCTTACCCGCAGAACTGTGGCATGACGTATTTCGGCTATCAGAGTGTGTGAAACTGAAACTGGGAAGCTGCAGCGAGTGCAAAGCTGCACCCCTCAAGATGACGTTCTGCTTAATTCACCCAGCAGCAGGCAATCAACATGCTGCGACAGCGAGTAGCACATAGTCACAGCGCGCACCATGCTTTGGTTATGCAGCTGGTAGGGTTGTGCTCATAGTAAATTTTAAGTGCGAAGCAAGTAGTGATTTTGGCCAAACATTTTCGAATCGAATAGTTGCCGTTCAGAAATCTTGGCTCCAAAGTGACATGTAAGATAAATATTGGATACGTGCAATGATTAAGCAGACTAATTCGTGAGCATGAGAGCACAATAATTCAAGTATAATTTATTTATTGGATTACATTCGAAAATGTTGATGTCATTTACGTATCTTATCGCTTTTTTGGAATTTTTTTCAGAATTTCACTTTATTGGTGTGCGAGTTTCTCGCAAATGAAAGTTTCTGAGCAATCTTGAAGGTTACGAGAAATTTGAAAGACCTGAAACTGGTTTTTCTAACTTAGCGTCAGGATGCGACGGTGGTGAGAAAAGAGGGCTGGAAACCAGGGTGCCAAGATTGGCATAGGTGAAGCCTGCGTATCTGGAGCTCGTTGCTCGGTTTCTTTTGCCCGTTGTAAAAAAAGTTGATGAAATGACTACAATTTATATTCAGTCAACGTCCGACTTTTCGGATTCCCTAAGAGCAGCGAAAACTTTCGAAAACATGAATGCATGCCTTTTACTGCTTCTTAGGGCTCAAGTCGCCACAGGCATGTCCGAAGTAGCTCTAAAGGCCTGCCAGTACACTTATTAGGCATATCGGTGCTCTTACTGAGATAATAGGCTGTGGGTTTACACGTGTATAATTAAGGAATGCATACCTTGTCCCGTGACAATTGCCCTTTCGCATGAGATAGTAGACTGGGTTCACGCGTGTATAAATAAGGAATGCATACCTTGTCCCCTGACAATTGCCCCTTCCCAGTCTTAGTATGCTTCACTGCGTAACACTGCTTTATTGAGGCGAAGCTGATTTCCGCGAACTGGCATTTATTTATTTATTTGTTTTATAAATACTGCAATCAACATGCAGTGATTTTAGCAGGGTGGTACAAACATAATGAATACATTGGTTTGTACAGAAAATGCACAGGTAATAAAAAAACTTATTTAAATAAACACAAAGCATACAGGTTGGGCACACGCAGCATTACACAAAGAAGTAAAACACTGTCACTGCAAACATGGTACAAACAAAATAATGTCACTGTAAACATAAGAAAGAAGTTAATGTTGGCGCAGAGACGACGTCATTTTTTAGCAGGTTCCAGTCCACTATTGTGCGCAGAAAAAAAGAATACTTTAAAGAGTTGCTGCATGAGGAAAAAGGAGTTATAGTGAAATTATGTCTTTGCCGAGTAGCGTATCCAGAGGAGAAGGCTACGATCTTTGTTATGTCCATCTTTTAATGCCCCTTTATTAGTTGATACAAGAACTTCAATCGTGAACAACGATTTCTTTGTGCCAAAGACAGAAGATTAGCCCGGTTTAAATGTTCTGTAACACAAGTTCTCGTAAATGAGTTATAAATAAAACGGACTGCTCTTCTTTGAACCTGTTCTAGTTTGGCAATGTTAGTTTTTGTAAAAGGGTCCCATATAATTACAGCGTAATCTAAAATGGGCAGTACAATGGATTTGTAAGCCAGGAGGTGAACAGAAGGGGAGGAAAACTTAAGAGCTCGCCTTAGGAAAAAGAGTTTACGGTTAGCGTTTGTAGTTACATAATCAATATGAGTATTCCAATTAAGATCGCTTGAAATCCACAGCCCTAAATATTTGCACTTACTAACTTCAGAGAGGAAGGTGTTATTAATACTGTATTCAAACTGCAAAGGTTTCTTTTTATGGGTTATTCTCATGGAAACTGTTTTTTCAACGTTGATCACCATCTGCCATTCGCGGCACCAGGAAGCAACCTTCTGAAGTGCACGGTTAAGCAATAATTGATCCAATTTGGTGATAATTTCGGAGTACAAAACACAATCATCAGCAAAAAGTTTTATATGAACTGGAATATCTTGTACAATATCATTGATGTATATGAGAAACAAAAGTGGCCCTAATACCGAACCCTGGGGTACTCCAGAATCCACCGCTACTGATGCAGATAAACTGTTACGAAAGGAAACAAACTGTTTTCTGCGGGTCATTTTTTAAAACATTATGCAATTTATAGAGCAGCTTTTTGTGAGAAACTGTCAAATGCCTTAAAAAATCCATGAATATAGCGTTAATTTGTGTACAATTGTTAATTGATGTTGCAAAATCATGGATTGTTTCTGTCAGCTGAGTACACGTTGAGAATCCTTTTCTAAAACCGTGTTGATAATTGCTTAAAAAGTTATGGCTATCAAGAAAATTTAGCATTTCAGTATGTATAATTTGTTCGAGTAATTTGCAAGCTGTTGATGTTAGTGAAATCGGGCGATAGTTGTTAATGTTGTTTCTCCTTCCATCTTTATGTAACGGTTTGATTCTGGCTGTCACCCAGTCATTCGGTAGTTCACCATCGCGTAATGATTTATTAAATAAAACATGCAAATACTTGGACACCCACTCGGCATATTTTTGAAGAAACGAATTTGGGATGTTGTCTGGTCCCGGGGACTTCTTTACATTCAGTTTTAACAGCATATTGAAGACACCTTGTTCTGAGATTATGATGTCTGGCATACGTGGCAAGGAGACATCAAAAGAAGATAGGGCTTTATCATCTTTAGTAAAAACAGATTTAAAGTGGTCATTAAATGAATTGGATATTAATTCAAAATCAGTTACAGGCACCCCGTTAATTTCGAAGGTATCGCAGTCCATTGATTTTGGCAAAATAGCTCTCCAAAATTTTTCCGGTGATGCTGTAATAAAATTAGGTAGTGACTCCCCGAAGTAACGCTTCTTGTTTATGGCTACTTGATTCTTAATTTCAGAGGACAAATCTGAAATTAGATTTGCACAATATGTATCGTTGGACGAAGATTTTTTCTTTTTAAGTCTCTTTAGACGCCTCCGTAATTTCAGTGTCTCCCTGGAAATTCACAGATTCTTAGTTTTTGTTTTCTTAACAATGTTTGGCACAAAACGCATACAACTATTCACAATATGCTTAAACCGGTGCCAAAGATTATGCACGTTATCAGAACTATGGCAAAGTTGTCAAAATGAAAGGAAAGGACATCTATTATTGACACGTCATCCGCTTTAGAAAAGTTAGGAAACATAGAAGTTTTTCTGATTTCATTTGTAGCGGTAGCAGATACATGAAGCACGGTGATCAGAAATGCCAGGGACTACTTCACAGAGGGTATTTGGAAAAATGTCTCCACTAACAAAACAAAGATCTAAAATTGATTTAGACGTACCCTGTACCCTCGTATGCTCTTCAACTACTTTCGAAAGGTCAAAATCAAAGCCGATATTCAAGAGCACATCACCCGTGGTATTACTGCGCTTACCATGCGACATAGAGGACCAGTTCACATTAGGCAAGTTAAAATCTCCTGCCAAAATAATTCGAGCACCGGGCTTGACATATGCGTTCATGTATTCCCTTAATTTCTCTAGAACAGTTGCGGTAGCCGTAGGTGGTCTGTACACTACTCCCAAAACATATGCAACATTAGCATAGTACACCTTGCAAAAGATGGATTCTACATTAGGTACATCTGGCATTTTTTCAATATTTAAATATGTCTTGAAAACAATACACACACCACCACCTTTAGTACCACGATCTTTTCTAAACAGACTAAATCCCGGTGGGACAAACTCACTATCTTATATTGCGCTGGTCAACCACGTCTCAGTAAGAACAGCAATATCTGGATTATGTACCAGTAGAAGTCCCTCAAACTCAGTAGCCTTGTTTACAATACTCCTACAGTTAACATTCAGAATTGTAAGCGAGCGACTCTTTAGACTGCGTTGTCAATTCCGTTTTTTTGTATTAAGGCGATAATGAAAACCCTTTGCCTCATCCCATCCATACATGATGCCATCAACATTTAACTTATCATATAGAAGCTTAACTTTCGCTCCGTTTGCTTTTTCGTCCGAGGCGCTTTTCCATAACTGTTTGCGTATTTCACGCACCTTTTTGGAAAAATCTTCTGACACAGAATATGTACTGTCCTTTAGTTTACTACAGGCCTTCAGTATGGATGCTTTGTCACGGTAGTCCAAGAATTTTAAAATAACAGGACGCGTGTTATTTTCCATCTTTCGACCTAGTCTGTGTATCCTTTCGATACTGGCAATGTTTACAAGCAACATCTTTTTAAATACTTCTTCAGTCACTACCCTTTCAAGCGCTTCGGTAGTTTCGTTTTCAGACTCGTCTACGCCGTAAATAATCAGGTTGTTCCTCCGTCCCCTGTTTTCAAGATCGTCGACCTTTTCTACCAGTGAAGTAAGTTGTTTGTTCAATGCAGATACCGTGGTGTCAACGTCGTTAACCTTGCTGTCCAGCGCAGCTAGAGTTGATAATTGCGTCTCAACAAGGTCGATTCTACTACTTAGGATAGACATTTTTTGTTCCATGTTTATTTGAGATGTCTTGATCTCCTCAATAGCGGACTGCATTTTGTTCTGGCCCTCCAATAACTTATGCAGCATTTCCTTTTCAGGTGGCCCGGGGCTTTCCTCGTTATCGCCGCACAGTAAAAGATCGCTAGGCAAACAAGGTACGCAACTCAAAATACACTTGACACACAGTGGGCAGTGCAGCAGCAGCAAGAAACGGTCATCACTACGGAAGCATTTATATGAATAGTTACTGACCTGTAGTGCAAAGCAGAATGGGTTTTTTAGCATGATGTCGGTTGTGCTGCTGCAATGCCCACTGCCAATGAATGGTCTCGTCTCCTCTTTTATAACAGCAGTATCCGTCACGTGAAGCGGTATTGTCGGTGTCGCTATGATGCCATGTGTCATGACGAGGCGGATGAATTGGCGATCAGAGACAAGGTGTATCCCACGTGCGTACGTGTCTAGGTCAGGATTGCGCAGAACTTCGGTGTGCTCAGTCTCCAGGAAGCCGGCGCATGGCGCTAGCTGGCAGCTAAATAAGGCAGCCACAACCTGTAGTGCAAAGCAGAATGGGTTTTTTAGCATGATGCCGGTTGTGCTGCTGCAATGCCCACTCGCCGTGCTTTCCGAGCTTCAAAGCCATTGGGGAGGATCACTAAGGCAGAGGCAGCACCATTTCACTTCGCCAACAGCGGCGAACTGTTTCAATAAAAACTTGGCATCGAACAGCAAGAAACTTGGTAGCGAACGTCGAAGTTGCTAGGCTTACCCTCGGTGGTGGTAAACCTGCCAGCGGATCTGATTATCGGTAAACAAGCTTGCGACCATTTGCCAACACTTTGAAAAGCACACCTATTACAACTGCTCTCAAAGTGATTATCAAATAGCGTAATATTCGAAACTACTATTCGAATATTCGCACAACACTAGCAGCTGGTTGACAGAGAGGAATCGATTCATGTTCGCTGGGGAACTGCTGACGAGCCTACTGAAGGTACTTGGGTTAGACCAGCTTCTTATACTGTCTAGTTCCGATGACGTTGAACTTGCGGGCGCTGACATTTTGTCGTGGTCACCAAGGTAGCAAGGAAGCCCTTGTGCGCAATCACTGTCAGATGAGTTGGCCGATGTGATGACATAAGGTTCTGCTTGTATGAGTGCACTGGTCGACCCGGACAAACCAAGATGAATCTGCATAGAAAACAGGAATGGATTTGTGTTTGCTGGTGAACAGGTGGCGTGCCCAGTGTAGTTATGACCTTACTTATGAGCATAATGTAGTTTTGTTCCACATAGGTCAGTAACATAAAAAAGAGGATTGAAATAACATTGTTAGCGTCTAATGTTTGCTCTTGAGTAATCACTGCCCACAAAATTTTGATTGACCAGCAGTGCTTTCCTTACATTCTATAACTGCTCAATTTGTATGGGGCTTTTATTTGTGTTACCTATTTTCCCATTTTCAAACTGGTGCTACAGTGATGTGGTTGAAAGGAAAGATACTTGCAGAGCGTTAGATAATCAAAACTCGGCCGCTGTAAGAAAAGTTTAAATAATAGTGACTTGGGCATGTTTGTTGATGGCCAAACAAATTATAGAATGGAAAGGCGGTTCAGCGGTATCATGCGACAAATATTTCCTCTTAACAAATCATAGGTGTGTGCATGCAACATTTATGGGGGCACATTATATGCGAGCAAAATAACTTTCAACCTTTTCTCATGCAAAGCTTAAGGACCATGTTATTAGGTGGCTACACTGAATCTGGTTAACTTTATTCCTTGTTTTGTCGCACTTTACTACATATGGATGAGGAGAAGGGAAGCAAAAGAGCTTGATTTTTGTTAATCACAACCCTAATTCAACTGTCCCCACTGGCAACAAGTTATGTTATCTACATTTCAATTTCAACCACAGCTTATTATCTCTATGCTTTCCTTGACTTCATTACCTGCTGGCTTTATGTTTCTTTTCTTCTCATTTGTACTATACTACATTTGGACACTTGTACTTTTTCATAATAGAAACGAGATGTGTTGTCTTGAAGAGTTCTACTTCACATAAAGGGACACTGAAGACACCTCTATTAGTAAATGACCCTTATACAAAAGTATCAGTAAAACTGCCATTATTGTCAGAGCAAGCATGGTAAGCCGCAAAAAAGGCGATAGCAGGTGGCGATGCCCCTTAAGTTCCTGCATCAGCTTAATTAACCTGACCTCATGGGTTTTGATGCCATCTGCTCAGGCCTAGGTAATTTTTTATGCTGATGATGGACTACATTGTATATTTTGCAGAAGCCAGAGATTGAATGTAAAACAGTTTTAAGAATGTATACTGGTGCCCCAATGGCCCAAACACGAGAAAATGATTCAGCATGTATGATGTCAGACTGACATACTAGTGCTGGGTTTCTAACATAGAATAAAAAAATTAAATAAATTTGTATTGTGGCCTTCATTTTGTTTTGTGTGATCAGCCTCTTAATGTGAATTTAACAAAACCAGTTTTGAAACAGAACTTTATTTATTGTTTTTTCTTGTAGTCTTCATTTAAAGCGCTCATCACCAGGTTTAGGAATGGCAAACAGACAAGTGTGGTGCATAGATCACATGCTCATGATCATGTGTGCAAAGTATCAAAGCACTGCACAATGTGAAAACAGCTGTAATTTCAAATTCGAGCTTGTGCATCCTCTGCACCCTGCCAGAAAATCAAGATCCCATGCATAAATGCCTCGACGTCAGGTGCATTGCCTGCAACATCACCTTTTATGACACATGGCTTCGACAAATCATTTAATGCACAATGCACAAAGGTGCCACTGAAAGTGCTCAGCTTCGCAACATAGGAAGAGAAAAAAAAGGTAAGGCATGTGTTGTAAGCATGATGTGTGGCCCCTTGGCAGGAGAAGGCAAAGAAGGAATGGCATGTGTGTTTGTTGGTCGAGGCAAAGTTGAGAGGGAGTCATGTTAGCAGTGAAGCCCGTCTCTTAACAGCATGGTGACGTAACACATCAATTTCTCCTACCTCCTCTAATAATGAACTGTAGTGTATCATTGGTGCAAGTGTAATAGTGCCGTATACTGCTTTCTTGCGCCGGGCTTAGCAGCCACCACCACTCTTGCCTAGTTTGAAAATTCTTCCAATAAAATGCTACCTGTCTGCCACTTTACAACTTCCGATGCATACTACCAATCGAAATGTCCCATAAGACCTGATGGGTCAACACAGGTGTCCTTGCATCTGTCTATGATTCTCTATACAGGTGACTATTGAAGGCGTTGTAAATAATTTCCAATAGGTTTAAAATAATGCATTCTTATTTCTAATATGTATGTGCTTATATTTTATTGCACATAATTTCTGTGCAGCCAATCTCGGCTCTGTTCCTGCAGACAAGGAAGTAAGTCCTCTTTTATTTTTCTTTGCATATGCCAGTCGTAAGATAAAGATCCATAGGTCTGAGCGCATTGTCAGTAGTGCACACTTATAAAGCTATACACCTGTGCTTCCTGAAGCATAAATGCTTGCTTATTGAAGGGATAATTTTATCTTTTCTGGCATAGCAGAATTTTGAGGAGTCACTATTCCTCCTCTGTAATGATTAGTGCAAGCTCATCATCCCCTTGCTGCTCTACAGAATATTTTGTTATTGTTGCCTTGCAGAATGTGGGAAAGTGCCGCTACAACCTGAGGCAAGCAAAGCCAGGTTCCAAAAAGCCATGACTGGCATCAAGCCATGATCAACCATGACTTACTTGATGCCCATGGCTTCTGAAGAAGCACTGGTGTGGTGTGGCGCGAGCCAAAGGGGCCCTGAACTAAGAGCTCCACCCTACGAGGAAGTTGCCCCACCTCATTAAAAATGTTTTCTCACTCTCTACCTTCATACACTAATGTCCACAGCAGCTGTGATGTACTAGCCAAAAGACCCTTTCCATAATGGTAAAGCTAGATTTCCTGCGAGGCAGATTACCCAACTAATGTTAATGTCATTTTTACAAAAAGTCTCTACAAGCACAGTTTGCTTCTATTATGACATGGAAAATGTAGGCATGGCTATTGTGATGAAATCACGCCCAAGTGTGTGCATCTAGCACTTCGTCTTCATTGGAACAATGGTCAGCCCTGCCATTAGTTGGCTAATGTGCATCGCAGAGATGTGCACTTGCGAATTATGAAAAGTGTCTATTGTCAGGTGGCCTACATATATATATGTTGCACCAAGCAAGTCTGCAAGTGTCAATTGGTCATATCTCTTTCAGGTGCTATGTGTGCAAATGTGCACCGAAGATAGTACATCAAAATTAAGGCAACTGATGAAGATATTTACAATATGTCACATAGATGTTGCAATACTTCCGATCTTACCTAAGTTTGAATAATACTATACGAGTGTGAGTAAAATAACTCGAAAGGTAGATGGCTTTTTAATGCCATCAACCTTTATTACCATTATAATGTTTAATAAAGGTGAGAAGCAGCAGATAAAGAGCAGCCTAGCAGCAGTGAGCAGCCCTAGCTCTCTTGCAAATCACAGTACGGGTCGTCGTCATTGTCTCTTTGCTGCTATTGGAAACACGAGGCACGTCCGCTTGATTACATTGGTCGCGGATGTGAAACGGAGCCATCCTGGCGACTCGGGGAGTAGACAAGATGAAGGGGCTGAAATAAGGCTTCAGCAGGCTAACATGCAGTCTCGCGACCTTGACATGAAGATCTGGCGATGGTGTGATGGGCTAAATGATATAGTTCACAGGGGAGGAGGCGTTGATGATCTGGTATGGACCGTGATACCGCACAAGTAGTTTAGAAGAAAAGCTGGGCATTTGAGTTGAGTTGGCACCCATAGCCAAACAAGGGAACCAGCAGTGAAGGTGGGCATCGCCTGATGACTGTCACGTCTTGTCTTCTGACGCCCCTGATCCTCGCTGCTCAACGAACGAGCCATCTGGCGGCAATCTTAGCGTATCGGGCAACTTCTGAAATGGTTGTGCAGAGCTGTCAGGTCGGTAGGGCAAGGTAGTATCCAGAGGGCACGAAGGCTCACGCCCATACAAGAGAAACAAATGTGAAAAACCGGTCACTCTAATAAGCGTTGTTCGTTCCTACAGGCCTCGTTTGAGAAAATTGGCTGTGCCTTAACTCAGTTATGCCTGGGCAGCGCCTCCTCTATACTTTCAGTGCCCGGCAATACACGCTCTCAGTGCCGTCGCGTCTCCGATCACGTACCGCGCTTGGCAGCCACGAGGAGGCACGCCGTAAACAGGGTTCAGCGGATCTAACGGATGCAGCGAGAACCGTAGGTAATGTGCAACTCCCAGAAGTGCTTGGGTTTAAAGTGTAAGGAAAGATCAACAGATCAGTCTAGAGATCAGCAAGAGACAATTAGAGTACTGGTGGAAAAAAAGCAGGGAAAAGATGGATACGACCTGATCTCCTAAAATCGTAGGTAGCGGTACAAGGTAAATTTTTGAAAAAGAAAAATAATGAGAGGTATACAAAAATGCTAGATAAAAAACATGTATAGTATACCTGATTAAATCAAGCAGGCTAGGTGACTTTTTGTTGCTGCCCCGTTTCAAAGGGATGCAAATAAATCATCCATCCATCCATCCATTGTTTATCTCCCGATGGCTTGCGCGATTTGGCCATTTGGGATTTGGCGACGTGCTTTGCTGATTTCAAATACATGCCTTTGCGACACGTCTCGCTTGGACTGACATGGTGTACTGTTGCGTGCCTTTGTGCGAGTCGAATGAAAAAAACGACTCTGGGACTGTCATTTTATGAATTTCCATCAGACTTGGCATTGAGTCATTGCCTTGGCATTGCCTGTGTACATGTCTTTCCTGCAGATATCTGCGACCATCTATGTTAGAGCACTGCACGGGCTCAAGCTTGCCCGAAAGCCCGGGTAAGCACGGCCCGGCCCAGCCCGTGGGCCGGGCCGGGTAGAGCAGTTTTTTCTCGGGCTCGGGCACGGCGTGTGCTTTTTGACACGGGCCAGGCTCAGGTTTTTTGACGTGGGCCCGGGCCGGGCTCGGGCTTTCTGGTGGTGTGCATGTAACGTGTGGCGACTTATTCTCGGGTGTCTCAACTCTGAAAAACATGTATTTTTCGGTCTCGGGCCGGTTTCGAGCCGGGCTCAGGCCGGGCTCGGGCCTAAGGTAAAGGGGTGGCGGGCCAGGCCGGGCGGGTGACGTAGAATATTTCCAGGCCTGGGCCGGGCCCGCGTCTCGCCATAAAACTTTTGATCGAGCTCGGGCGGGCAGCCCAACATAAAAATAAGCCCAGGCTGGGCCCGGGCTGAAAAAATCTGCCCGTGCAGTGCTCTAATCTATGTCGGCGGCTATACTGTCCGCGTCATTAGTGAGCAGATAAACTGCGAGAACTATGTTGCAATCGCCATCCAAGCCACTAACAAATCAGCCATTGCAGACTTTCACTCGCAGCCAAGACCGTGAGGGACTTGCATATCCCACTGACGAGCTGCTTTTTGTCTTGGACATCTTGCGTGTTTACTCTAAGCAAGCCCTGACGGAAAATGCAGCTCTTCAGAGACCCATGACTAGCTTGGTTGCACACGTACGCTGTTCCAGCTCTGTGTGCCTTAAAGTTGCTGCAGTGTAAAGAGAATGTCATGATGCACCGACAGAAGCTGATTGAACTTATTGCAGTGCGTTTTGTGAGGCCTCTCCTTGTAAACTGTGGATTTAGAATAACAAACAAGTACGATGCTTACAAGTATTTTGTTCAAAAGCCACTTTGAAGAAAGGGTCTAAAACTGTGATAAGCAGTACAGTTATTCAGGTGATCTTTCACAATTGCGCACATAAAAATAAAAAGCCAAAAGTAGTTCAAAAATAAACATTCCTTGTACGTATTTCATTAAACTTGAAACACTTCTGATTGGATCTACTCTGCAGATTTGAATAAGTGTTGCAGTTCTCGATCATTGTTTTGCAGGTATGCCACTGAAGAAGCCAGAGAGGCTTTTTCTGAACACACTATATGTTACATGGTGGACATTTTAATATACGACTTCATTCTAGAAGGTCCTTGCATGTCGTTCGGATTCTGTAAACTTGTCAATTCACGGAATAGATTCTGTTGAGGGGCTTTAAAGCACGGTGTGTGCATTCTTCCAACCACACATCGCTGATTGAATCGAGTATTCTTATACCCTAGTTACATGGGCATGCTAACCGCAGTTAAGACGCACCTCAGTTCCGGCCAACCGCAGTTACACCCAGTTGGTTCTTCTGCTGCTAGAAATGCAGTAAAGCTAAATTTTCTATGGATCAACTGGTGCCAGAAAAAAAAACTGCATTTCACATCTATTCACATTCTGTAATATCTGTATCTGCTTCAGATGTCTATCGTTTAATTGTTTTTCTCAGTTGTGTTTTTCTTTGATACCTTTACTCTGTGCTCCTCGTAGGGCCTCCAAGATATGTTGAAATAAACGTCATCACCTATCCAGATCTGCAGCAAACAAAGTGGGAGAATACGTCTTGCTGTGTTTTTATCCGCTGCGTTGCCACTTGCCACCGTGCGCACCGCCCCTCCGCTGCTCTGGTAAACCAGCGTCGGGAACCCTGTTTAGGGGGAGGCACCTGGCGGCAATGTGTTGCACTATCGCCGACGGCGGCGGGCTATTGTTCTCCGCTCTTTTGCCGGGCACTGAAAGTATAGAGGAGGCGCTGGCCTGGGTGTGCGTAGCGAGAGGTACGGTTAATCTTATTGTTTAGCTTGGTTCTCTCTACGGTTACATCTTTATCGTTTAGCTTCGTACGTCTGAGTGTTTAGGTTTGGTTGTTACCTCTCGTTAAAATATGGTTACATTAAAGACTAGACATTTTTAAAGTGTAATGCATTTATTTTGAAAGTCTTCATCTTGTTTCTCAATTGCCACAAAGATGGCCCGATGGTCAGTGAGGCGGGAGGATAAGGGGTTGTCGTCCAGTGACTTGAACACGTTTCGGGTGCTATCCTCATCTGAATCCCCTCGCCTGCCCGCTTCGTACTTGTGACGCTTCACGAGGTGTGCGGTTTGTTCTTCCTGCATCTCCTCTCCTCCTCTTGGTTTTGTTCTGACGACGAAGCCTGGCTCCTTTCAGTATCTCTGACTCACTTTCCATATCTGCCGATGAATCCCACCGAGCCGCCCCTTCTATATATACGATGCAACGCCGGCTCCTCTGTTGCAACGTGGTTTCACCGGCTCCTCCTCTGATGTCATGCCAGATGCAAGCGGCGAATGCTTGCAACATAACTACAGTGGCTAACACAACGGCGGCGGCGCGTCGCTGCGCCGTAGTAACTCGAGCAGATGACGCCAGATGGCGCGGCGCTGCCAGCTGCGACGGTTGCTAGGCAAGTCTCAGATTGCGGTGCGGCCACCGGCCACAGCGAAACGGCGAGAATGCGGCCAATGTAGCTCTCGCTGCAAAACTAATCACGGCGCGCCAGAACCCACTGATCTGCTTTTTGTTCATATTGCACAAGATTTAACGCATTATGCACACAAGCGCGCGCGTGCACGTACGCACCTACAAACACATACACACACATACATACACACATACGTACATACACTTTTAGTCAAGTCTTCTATAACGTACTGCGCATATACGGTATATTCTTGTTCCAGCGCAAAGTACTGCATATAAACGGACTTTCAAGCGATATTACGCGTGACAATATCTGCGGCAGCTGGCTAGGCCCGCTATATGCGGCCGCGAGCGGGCGCAACGTTTATACGGAGCCCTGCAAATTTGGAGCCCAAGAAGCGCGCCGAAGCGTTGAGAGCAAAAGCTGCAAGGAGCGGTGAGGGAGATGCTTTGAGGGAGAAAGAAAAGCGAAAGCCAAAAGGAGAGAACGCAGTGAAAGAATTCGCCTCCGTGCGTTGCTTTGGTGGCGGAGGAGGAGGAAAGAGTGGTGCAGCGGGGGCGTGGCACGGCTCGTGGCTTCGTTTCTTTAAAAAGTCAGCGAAAAAATAAATGTACTGTGGTGTATGTAATTTTAAACAAGATTTTGTAGAACAAGAAAATACTGTGCGTGACGCGCATTGCTGAAATTAACACTTGTCATGGCAATCGTGGAGCCGCAGCTAGGGTGGTGCAGCTACCTTGCCTAGCATAAAACCCCCCGTTTTTTCATGGTCGCCGCCATTGCGTAGGCAGTGGCGCCATCTATGGGCAGTTGGCATGCTGGCTTGGGCGAATGCCCATGTTGTATGCTGCGGTATACGCTCGGCGGCAGTTTCTGGTGGATTTATTCACTCTCCCGCGGTCTATTTAGCTTGCAATGGCCTTTTCTATGTGGGGAACGGTCCTGTGAGGCGTAGTGAAGGAATTTAAGTCTGAAGTAGATAAGTGGCTGGAGTTTCTGCTGGCATTAGGGCGGACGGAGACACCCAGCGCGAGGTGTGCGCGTTTGTTTGAGCATACAATCAACCTCGAATATCAGTTAGGTATTTCCGAAAATAAGTTTCAGAAATGTTAAGTTACTGCAGCGTTCTCAGCACTGTAATTTTAAGCTCTGGTTTAGCTGCAGCGAGTAGTTACGAAACATTTGACGATCCTGACAATGTGGGTACCGTTCTGCTGGCGAATATTAAGTTGTGCTGTTTACTTTGACAAGCAGTCATGTTGTTATCTGGGCGTCGGCCTTGTTTGTTGGACAAGATTTCCACCCACAAATAAACAGATAAAACAGTTAGGTTAATAATAACCGCTTACCGTACAGTGCGAATCACACTTTTCGAGTGGTCGAACGACCAGCTGCAGACTGAGCGAGCGTCCGAGGCAGTACTAAATGCTGTGTTATAGATCTGCTTGTTCTATATAGTGCATGGTCCAAGTGGTCCAAGCATGCGGGGACGACCATGCGAAGTCTTATTGCGAGGTCATCCCGTGTTGTGTTTTATATTGCCGCAAAAGGAGGACATATGAATTGTTTTTTTTTTTTCAGTCTCGTAAGTTCAGTCATCTACGAGGCATTCACCCATATTAGGGAAATTGTGTCCTTACAAATAGCTATTGGATTCTGTTTATGCGATCCCCTTTGTATATTGTGCCTTACAGGGCAAAAGGGCAATGTCGATCGAAGCACGAAGCTTGTGTTTATCGTGTTGGTTTTCCAATAGCAGTGCTCGCTGTGTTGAGCAAAGCCTTCGGTCTCTTGCAGGAGGCCAACGTAGACATAGTGATTTGGAGTCTACTAGACTGAAAATGCGTGAGAACGTTGCCGGTGGCTGATGTAAATGTTTTACAACAAGTCTTCATCGAGTGAAAACCGATACATCCAACATAGTTCACAGCACATAAACACACCGCGGCTGATGATGCGCGTCGCATTTTTGCACATCCAAGAGAAATTTCCAGATACTGTAGCTACTGCTGCCTCTAAAGGCTACACAGTGGTTGTTCTACGACCTCGTAGGAACTGACATCCCGTAAATTGCGCGCAGAACTAGCTAAAACACTTCCAAATCGTTCCGCAGCGAGCGACCGGCAACACATTCAAGCCGCGCCGCACCGGCTCGCCCAAGCCAGATGATGATGATAAGTGGTTCTTGAGGAAAGGGAAAGGTTGGCGCTATCTTCTGCAGCCCTTGAGGGAGCACGGCTCAGCGCCAAGCCCAAGTCAGAGAAGCGGAAAGGCTCGTCGCGCGCCTTTTCCTCCTCGCCCGATGAAAAGGTCTGCGACACTCTCCCCCTCCCCATACGCCTTCTCTCCTCCTCGTTTCTTCTCTCTTGCACGCTCCTTCCTCGACCGTGGCGCCGCCTACACCGCTTGAGCGTAGCAGACGACCTTTCACAGAGTAAATGCAGGTGTGAATGCACGCTTAGCAATGCCGTGCGCTTTAAGTGTTTGCGTCGGCGTTCTAGCTCCGAGTAACTTCGTTTATAGCAGAGGGCTGCTATGCGGAGGGATATATATATATATATATAATGAAAGAAATGCTCACACGTTTAACAACAACAAAAATACTATTATTTTACTGACGTTTCGGCCGGTGGTCCGGCCTTCATCGGAGTGAATGAGAATACAGAAGACGTTCGTTCCCAAGGTGTCGGGAAATCACGTGGAAAGCACATGTGGCTCCAAACAATGTGTAAGGGGAAAAAACAAAATAAACAGCAAAGATACCCGTTTTTTTTAAAACGAGGCACTAACAGATGGAGAGAGCACCACACGTGGATGGCTGTGATGAGTCACGGAGGTGGACGCGTGGTCCTCACCGTCAAAGAAGCGGGGGAAAAAAAAGAGAAAAAAAATTGGTGGCGGAAGGGGGAAAAAGGGAGGAAAACATATGTGGGTGGCTTTGATGAGCCGCCTCTAAGGCAGCGCGTTCCCCAGTCCCGAGGGACCACCATCGTTTAAGATAAGAAGACACTCCACGGCAGACACGCCGTGCGAAGGGGGCATGCGACACAATAACGTCTCCAGAGTGAAAAAGAGAGAGGATATGCGGACGTGCCAGCACGAAGCAAGACCGTCTGATATGCGTTGCGGTTAGACTACAAGGAATTAACTTTCGGCTATAACCACATTTGTCTAATCAGAAGGCAAGGACGTGAGTTTCCCTTTGCTTTCATTAATGCACGAGGCGGTGGTATTAAACTTATAGATAAGATAGGACTCGCGAATTTCCCGGTCGTGGTGTGAGCGAAAGCCTGATTCCAATATTGTCGCCTTTAAGTCATTGAAAGAGTGACCGGGAAGGTTGACATGTTTGGATACGGGAAGGTTCAAAAGAGATTTTGTGTGTGACCTGTGGTTATTAAATCGTATCCTGAAAGGTGTCTCCGTCTGACCAATATACTGTTGACTACAAATTGTACATTCAAGAAGATAGATCACATTGGCGGTGTCACATGTAAAGTTTCCTTTTATTTGAACTGAAAAGTTGGACGCGGTACTGGTTGCTTTCTGTGTTGTCCTCATGTGAGGACAAACCTGGCAACGTGATTTGTTGCAAGGCATACAGCCTGAGCCACTGCTTGGGTTTAAGGTTGACTTTGTCAAACTGTCGCGTAAATTTTTATTTCTCCTATACACGACGCGGGGCGGTTCCACAAATATGGGCATAAGGCGATCGCTTTGTGCAAGTATATTATGGTGCTTTCTAAGAATCGCTGAAACCTTGGGCACCGACGCAGAGTGGGTAAGGATTAGATTTGTGCATTGTTCACTATCAGGTAGTTTAAGTATGTCGGCACAGTTGAGCTCGCCAGCTCTGTTTACAGCATCATCAATTATTTTAACACGAAAGTGTTTTATGCCGGGGTCCACCAAGACTTCACTGACGTATTTCCGTCACGGATATGACGTTCTTACAATGTACACGAACATAATACAAAGAAAGAAACCAGAAGAAAAAGTTCCACAAATATGCAAAATTTGAAAATCGAACCCACGACCTCTCGGTCCGCGACGATAGATCGCCGAGCGTTTAACCCATTGCGCCACAAACGCATTTGCAGAGAGCTACACAGACGCGCCTTATATATCTAACACTCCTCCGTGTACCCGCGCTCTTGCTCGGGGCGGTGCCGCCGCCTACGAGCAGAAAAGAGAACTACTGCATTATGACACTAACGCGCACCGACAGTGAACGCTTCGGTGGTCTCAGCACTTCGACGCCTCGATGCCAGCATTCGAAGGGACGCTGGCATCAAGAAGCACTACCAACGCCACCTAGGTGGCGTTCACCGTACTCAGCACAGCGGAGCGTGGCCTCCGCAATTAGCTCTGAAAATGTTTCTGAAGTTGATCGCGGAGGCTGCAATTACGACGCGCTGTACGCGCTGATTTGACTCGGTGACGATTCAGTTACGTGCTTTGTCTTGCGCGTTGTATTAGTGTGTCAGTTACGTGCTTCGTCTTTCGCGTTGTGCTAGCGTGTGCAGCGTAGTGCAGCTTCCATATGCACGACGGTTGCTCATGGTCATCGACGTTGGTAGTCGTGATGGAGGAGACGTGCCACCAGGCGTCAGCGTGGGTGCATCAACGCCTAAGGGCGCTTTAGCCACAAAACACCAATAAACATTATATATCAATGTGCAATAAACATTACACTACTTCTGTGAAGACACGTTTCACTTTCGTGTTCTATACCGATTCCTATATAAGAGGGATCAACCACATTTTTTTGCCGGGTATTTCTGCTTCAGGAGGGCGTCTTTCATTAGCGCACAATTAGCACTGAAATCTTCTTTGTTTGAACATATACGCTGAAAGCGGTGGGCTTGGCTGTACGGAATGCCCGTTTTACAGTGTATATATATATATATATATATATATATATATATATATATATATATATATAAACACACACGTGAACTTTTTTAATCTTTCACCGGTGACCGCTTTTCATCGGCTAACAAATGTTTAACATTATCGCTCGGCGAAAGACGCGCCTGCAGCATGTATCGAAAGTTTGTCGAATGTTGTCGATGCTTCTATCCATTGCCTGTTGTCAATGACGCTTATGTAATCTGATTGTATGAGCGACGCGAACTGCCTTGTACTTTCTGGAAGACACGAGGGCACCAGGGAGAACTCTGGAACCTTCGATGACTCATGCATGTAGAAAAACCGACGCGTTTCATCGCTGATCAAATTTCGACGATCGCTGACTGTGTTCGCCGCTATTGTGTGCTTCGAGTGCAACTTGCCTTTGTGGGCACAGGTTCGCCCAATAAAAAGTACGTTTCGTCATTCACAGCTTTGCGATTGTTTTCTTCTCCACAACTACTACGTGACAATATATACAAATTCAGTGACGGCAGATTCTTTTTCTGTTCTGAGAACTATTTTTATAAATATCTAAACGAGGGCTAACGCCGTACCATGACGATTCAGAATGTATCGCGTGCAGTACATTTGTCAAAGGCGTGTAGCAAGATCTTGTTGCGAAAGGTTCTAAATAACACGTTTACGATCAAATGCTAACATCCTGGCCTCCAGCAAACCCTCAGTAAGCTAAATAATCCGCTCTGTCCTTGCCACTTGAATTCGCGGCGCGCATGAGCTATGACGCTCAAAGGCTGGCGGAGGGCACGGAAGCACCAGCCTTAGTGTCCTACAGCAAGTGCGTCTCAGACACACAGTGGCCGTACGAACTAAAAGTTGAACGAACAAGCAAGCGAACGACTAAATTAACGACTAAACCAGCCAGTGAACGAGCGGGCGACCGCATGTTTTCTTTGCGAGTGCTCCACCCCCGCATCGTAACGTTCACACACTTTAAAGCTCACGCGAATTAGCACGTCCATCTCAAACACCTATGATGCTGTCGTTTGGCGACGAATGCACCCCGTAACTCGGTTTCGGGAGAGCACGCACGCTTTTCATCGGTGCCTTTGTATCGCAAATCCACCGGGTGGCCACCAACGACGAACAAGAACAAAAGAGGCAAACAAAGCTATTCGCTCTAAAGAAAGCTAGTAAGTAACCACCAAAGGCAGAGCTGCTTTCCTAAGATGAGTTTTCATGCGCTCGAGCCTCCAATGTCGAAAGGATTGAGCTGAATCGTAAAAGCTTCGTAATCACGTTTTCACACGCAGTTTCGCGTGCCCGCGAATTGAAGTCTTTTGGTGTACAAAACGATTAAGCTTCTTGCCTTTGCTGAAACAAATTTGGCATGTGAAGGTGCAGCAGGTCATGGTGATGGAAATTGCCCTGAAGCGACGTCGCACCTGCCGCAAAACATTGTAGGGAGTTTTAGTATAGCGGAAAACGGCAAACGCAAGGATTTCGCGTTAGCGTTGCGTGCTGCAAACTGCGCATGCGCAGAACGTAAGCGTAGCCAGAACTCTTACGTACGTACGCTATTTTCGGAGTGTAACGTTCAACGCTAACGCACGCAAGGGATTCCGTACGTAGGGCAAGATGGCGGCGCCTGTTGAAGCGAGAGCAGCCCACATCGAATCTATCGAGTCATCGCCTGCTCTGTTCGGCTCATTCGTTCCCCACTAATGCTCGTGTTTGCATTAGATTTGTGTGATGATGCTTCGACAGCAGTATACAGGTGACAAATGGACGTTGTTTTCGATATACGTTCTTTGATTAGCGGTAGCGGCGGAGTAGGCTTAACGAGAGCTTGCTCATGTTTGCGGTATCCGCCTCGAGATGGCGCCCAAGTGTATTTGCGTTGAAAGTCCCTATATAAGAAAAGTACCGCCATCCTTTGATAAACGACTCTTCTCTCTCTCCTGTATCTCCGATTGGACGATGATAGCGCGCGCTTTTCACTTCTTTATATTTAGTTTTTTTCCGCCTCACAGCCATGTTGAAAGTCCTCTGCGCACTCGCCGGCGGCGGCGCGCGCCCGGCCTGAAAGCTTCAACGTAGACTTTGCTTTCGCAAGCAAAAAGTAAAGAAAAAAAGCAAGCGCTTTAGGAGAGGAGGCTGCGAGGGAAAGAGTAGATGGCGGTACTTTTCTTATATAGGTACTTTATTTGCGTTACCGTTTTGTTCCGCTATTCTAAAATACTACCTTGTACCGCGCAGTGCAGCCTTTTTTTGCGTTAGCGTTGCTTCGCACGCTAACGCCAACGAAAGCGTTTTCCGCTATACTAAAACTCCCTAGTTCCAGGCGTTCGCAAACCAAAGCGACACGGAAGAGCAACGGAGCCAACAGGTGCTCCTCTCCAGTTAGTAGACGCTTATCAGGAGAAAATGGCGATGGAGCGCGATCGTAAACAAACGGGTGCGACTGTTTTCACAACAAATCCTTGCAGGGGCGGGGCCTCGCTCGATGACGTATCGGCATTTTCTTTTTTTTTTTGGATGAACGCGACGACGTTCGAACGCAATCATATGATTCGCATGAATGCATGCTCCGGAAGCTTGGTTGTATGGTCTAGTGGTTATGACGCTCGCCTTCGGACCGTGGGTATCTAATCCCGCCTCGGCAAGAGGTTTATTTTCTTTCCTTTCTTGGTATTACCTGTTTCTTTTTCCCCTCTCTGTTTGGCGGTGCGGTTGGTTGTGCCGCGGCGGAAGCCGCGGTGCCGGGCGCCGATGCGAAGCAGCGGTCGTTGGGGTGTTGCGGAGCGCAGCGTAGCAACACCCCAAATAAAAATACTGCTCCAGTCAAGTATACTGCTCCGTCCCTGATAGTGAGATTATATTTGGATCATCAAAACAGTGATGCGTTTTTGAGGAATAGCATGGAGCTCTAACAGCAGCCACAGTTGTGCCTAGTCAAGACCAGCTCAGCGTGATACGTCATCGAGACGAGCCCACGCCCCTGCACGGATTTGTTGTGAAAACAGTCGCACCCTAAACAAACGCAGCCAGCGCCTGGTGGCGCGACGGCCCACGTGATGCCATTAGGCCAATACCGACGCGGCGACGGCCTCGGACAGTGCGTGCGAGGAGGAGGCGGCATTCTTCAAAGCGTGACCCTACTTTTTACATTGAGGGGCTTTAGCCTAGCGCAACTCCTAGGTGCCCTAGGGACAGAATCGTTTAGGGACGTTTGAGAAGGCGCGTTGAATGTCTGGCACGGTCCGCAGCTACGCCGAGCTGGGGGAGAGAGAGCTGAGAAAGCAGAGTATAAAAATTGCATTGCGCAGCATAGCGGATGCGAGGTGGAGAGGAGGAGAAAGGCAGGTGGTAGTGGGATGGATGGAAACTATTATTGAGCCATGGTTAGATTCGCGGTGAGTCTTCGGATATCGGACGCTCTTGATCTTGCGGGGGGGGGGGGGGGGTGCTCAGTCCAGTGCTCCGCTCGCCGTCGCCGCGCTGCATGCCCTGTCAATCAGGCTAAGCTGATCGTCCAAGGCCTCACTGGCCAGCAGCGAGTTCCACCGCTCCGCGCTCTGGGGTTGGATGGGGGATAAAGCAGTGATTGCACGACACGCCCATGTAATGTGGAATAGAGTGGCTTTCTCGGAACACCACATGCAGCGTTAAGGGTATGCCGGAGGTTAGATGTTGCTGCGGAGGTGGAGGGTGGGGTAGGTACCTGCCTGGTTAAGTCTCCAATTGGTGGCCTCCTCTTTGGTGAGTGAGCGATGGAGGGGGGGATAGTATTTTCTTCGGGTACCCTTATAATAATTTAGAATGGACGAATAGTCACACGGTACTAGAACGGGTGCCTCAGGGGCAGGGTGAGCGGGTGCTCGGCTTGTATACCCTCGAGCGACCCTGTTCGCCGCCTGGTTTCCCTCCAGCCCCGCGTGGCCAGGTGTCCATATGATCTTATGTCTGATCGGAGGTGTTGGAATGTCCTCCTGTTCGCCAGCGTCATGTGCCTTTAGGAGGATATTGAGCGCAGGTTGAAGAACGCGTCCTTTCAGGTAGTTGCGGCAGGCGGCCTGGTAGTCCGTGAGAACGTGAAACGACCGTCGTGATGTTCTGGCAGTGGAGGGAGGCACTGGCTAGCTCCCTGTGGTGGTGGTTGAGGACGACCGCCACTGCTCGAGTGCGGGTGGTGTCATACAGCGCTGCGTTGGTGTAGCAAGTGGTGTTCTCTCCGTACGTGAGGGCTAAGGTCTCAAATCCTGCTTCCCGTTGGCCCTGGTGCAGTAGGGGGTCCATGTTACGGGGGATAGGCACAACGGCGAACGCTGAGCGGACATGAGGCTCTATTCTGGACACGCGTGGCGGCTGCATGGCCGCCATTATCCGCCATCTTGGCAGTCTCATTGGCTGTCCAGAGGTCACGTGTTTTGAAATTTGTGCCGGGAAACGGAAGTTTAGCAAAATGCAATTTTGCGTTCTCGTCAGAATGACGAAACGTGAAGTGGAGCTGCAAGTTTTATCGACTAATACATTTTGGTGGTCCTTGGCACCTATATTGCGACTTTAGCGCTTTGAAAAGAAAGTGGACGGTAGCGTGCAGAAGCCCGTGCAGTGCATCTGCAATTTCGCGAATATGTGGTGGCGTTCCAAGATAGCCGGCATGTCAGCTTGTTAATTGGCTGAAGGAGTATCCCGCGAGGAGCGTCACAGGAAGGGCTGTTTCGTAAACGTCAATTTGACGATGCGTGACGTTGCGCGGGGCCGCCATTGCAGAGATTTTCCGCCATAATTTGTGGTGCGACGAGCCGCGCGAATTATGGTAATGAGCGGCCATATGCAACCGCGGTCGAGAGGCATGCGTATCGCCGCATTTTCCCTGTCATTTGGGGCCATGAAAATCTTTTGCTCACAACGCGTGCTCATAGCATTTGCATCGCTCTCGGGTGGTGTTGGCATTTGTGTTTTGAACCATCATTTTTATTAAAAACACGTTTATTTGAAATAATATTGGTTAAAACTAGCAAACATCTTGCGACTTTTTGCACTTTTCGCCACTGCGTTTGTTTTGTAATCAATATTAATGTCTTTTCGCGTCATCAAAGGCTATGACAATGGCGACTTTTTAATTTATAAAAATAAATGTACGCAAGGCGGCGTCTTGAAGTTTCCTCTCGTAAAGTCCCTTGAAGTTAAAGTCCCTTGATGTAAGAAAGTACCGCCACTCTTTGTACTTTGCCGCCGGCGCGCGACCTCCTCGGCTCGTCCTCACCCCTCGCGAGTCCCCTCCGCGACAGACGGCCTTGGGCGCGTTTTCCTGCACGATGATTGGTCTCCCTGCCGTTGCGCTTGGGAACGAGCGGAGCTTGCGTTTTGCTTGTGTTTTGCTTTTTCGTTTGCGCCATTTTGCGCCTCAGCTCGGCTGGCTCGGCGTGTAGAGAACGTCGCGCGCTAACATTGCACGCTGTTTCGAGCACTGTCTGCTGGCGCTATGCCGTGCTGCTGCGCATATAACTGCAGCAAGAAGCGTGGTGATGGCTATGGAGTTTTTACGATACCGCAAGGAAAGCGTTATGGCTTGCGCAAGAAGCAGTGGCTGCACAACATTGGCCGGAAGAACTTTGTCTCGACAAGGAACAGTGTTGTTTGCGATGTAAGGCGCCTTTCTTATTGCTCTTATCAAAGCATCCCCTAATGCTGCATTTTTTTTCAATTCTTCCGGCCTGCTCATTCGCGTTTTTGATGCGGCAATTTGTACGTTGCATAAAAATGGTGTTCTCCTCAGAATGCTGAATATTCTGCTGGGACTCCATCACCTCGCACGTCGTCAACTCTTATTCAACCGGAAATGCAGCAATATAGATTCTGCTTTCCACTGAACAGATATACCCGAAGATACAGCCTCTCGATCGCACTTTTTGTGATTGTTCGGATACGTTGCCTGTTTTACTGAAAATCGAAATAGCAGCTTGTAGAGGAGCTATTTACAGCTTACTTCGATGTTGTGTCAGTCACAAATAGAATGAATGCAGGGCCCCCCAAAAATAGTGGCAAGTATACCCGTGGTATTGCAGGTGATGAGCGCCAGCTAGTCCACATTTTAAGGCGAGACCCTTAGTTGGAAATGTTTCAAGGTGAGCCTTTGAGGTACAGAAAGTAACGTGACCTAATAAAGGCCAGAAGCGAGTCAAATCATGTCCAGCCATGTATAATAAATTATTAATGATTAGCAAAGTAAATTCATGGCTGATTAACGATTATATTAAGGTGTTTAAAGTTGATTAAGGTTAAATAAGGAGGGCTAGGGTCGATTAAGGAGGATTAAGGGTGGTTTATGGTGGATCAAGATATAATAAGGAGGATTAAGGTGGATTAACGTTGATTAACGTGCATGAATAAGGATTAACGTGCATGAACGACACCTGGAGTGTCGTTTTGATCGCAACAGAGCCGCTTTTTGGAAAGGACAAGCTCTTAGCGCAAGAACGAATTGCACGTCAACTTTCGGCCGCACTGATACTGCTTTATCATGTATTAAACGGTGTAGGTTTGTGCCATGGCGTAATGTTACTACTGTTGTTTTCTTGGGCATCTCTTTTTCTCAGCTGCCATCCGTACTGCATGGCATATTTGTACACTAGCATTGTTTCTCATTCTGAATATTATATGATACTCTTCTACGTTATCTGTATCTTGCCAAATAACGTTTTTTGCGCATGCACGAAAATAAAGCATCTTACTGACCATTCTTTTCGTTTTTTGTGTGATAAATGTTTTTCTGATGTCTAATCAAAATCACAATTTTAACTATCCTACTACATAGTTTAACGGTATGTTGGTGTGAACTATCAAAGTACCTTTTCCAGAGGCGTATCTTTTGCCTAAAAATATAGAATGCCTTCTTCTATAGGTATACCGAGTATTTTTTAAGCTCCATTGACACCGACGCCTAAAGAATAATCTGTAAATACCTTTCCTCAGCTTCTGTTATTGTGGGTGATGAGTGGCTGCCGGCACCGCTTCATCGCACTGAAATTGTGCAACCGTCCTATTCAATGCAGAAACCACAGCGCAAAAGCTACTTTGACATTGAGACAAATTTCACATGGACGGACGATGCTCTCGCCAGTAATTCATTATAAGAAGGCACACTGAATATAATACCTGCGGTGCACATGCGTGCACATACAAGAAAAAAACTGCCAAACATAGAGCGATCTGCCACAAGCAATACTAGATCAGATGCAAAAAGTAAAGCAGCGTATCATGTGGCAGAAAAAATAACGAGTATAGAACTCGCCTCAAAGGTCCTTTTACATCAGTGTGTGTCATTCATACGGCTTTAAGATGAAACCAACCTCATCATAAACGTTGCCTTCAGCATTCTCCATGCTGTTATCAATATTTTTCAAAATATTCTACGCCACTCGGGCGCGCAACTGGCCCAAATAATGCGCCTCCATCGAATTCTGTGGCCCGTCCGCGGGAGCCGTGCACAGCGCGCGCAGCCGGCGGGCGAGGAGAATTGAGGAGGAAAGCGCGCGCGCGGAGGAGAGTGTCGCTACTTTCAAGATCAAGGGGTTTTAAGTATAAACCGCATTCACGCGATCTTGCGCGCGACAGCGACAAGCGACGCGATGGAGATGGCTGTCGCGGTCGCTCGTCGCCTACAAGTCGTACCGCATGCGAGCGACGACTTTGAGCGACGTCTCCCCGGTATTGCCGGTATGAGGGCAGCAAATACTCGCTGAAACTGGCGTGACGCTTGCTTTATTAATTTAAGTTGATGTGTTTTAGTGTAAAGAGCAGCATAAATATTTCTAAAGGTTTTGCACTACGTTAATTATCCTTGCACGTATCAAAATCTAGTCCGTGCGACAATCGGTAGTGCTTGACTGATGTATATCCAGTTCCGGCTTCGCGCTATTGGCTAGTCGCTCATAGCACTTCCGGGCGACGAGCGACGAATTCTAGATTTCTAGAACCGAGCGATTGAGCGAAAAGACCGAGCGATCTGTTCGCGCGACGGCCCGTTTCGTCGCTGGAAGCCGTCGCTCGTCGCCGTCGCGCACAAAATCGCGTGAATCCAGTTTGGGCTTTATCCTCTCTCGGTGCGAGTAAGCAGCGAAGTGAACAAGAGATGGCAGTGCCGGCGCTTGCGTCGTGCAAGCGGATACCTGTGGCGAGCGCAACGCTATCGATGATATTCGGCCGCTTCTCAGCCAGACTCGTCTGGCTGAGTCACTTGCAGATCACGACATAGCGATAACGCGGCCTAGAGCGTGCGCTGATCATCACTGGCAGGTCGCGTATGTTGTCTCAAGGTAGAAAGCAAGTGAGTGGGCGCCAATATACGATGACTCACTCCGTTTCCTACGTCCTACCTAATGAAGCAGACGACAGCCTGCGCGCATGCAGACGACGGAAGCGAGAAACGATTTTGATGGAATAATCGTACTCCTTGAGCTAGCTGCTTTATTTTTACTGGGGAGGACAACTGTTTTGCTTTATCAGCCACGCTATGTTCAATGCCTACATTACAGTTTCTTAGGCGAAACGACAAATTTGCGTCACGTTACGAAAGCAAATCGGGGCTATCGGCGCCATTTTGTAAGCGTCGCGCGTACGTCACGCTTCGAAGAAAATGGCGGAATGTCCAGAATAGCGGCTATGATCTGGGACTAGGTGGAGTCGGGCTGCCCCCCAGAGGGTACCAGTGTGTCCGAGGAGCGGGAGCGACTAAATCCCCACCAGAACACACCAGTGTTGCCAGATCTCGTCTTGTGCGGTTCCCTAGATTTGCGAGGCGGAGATGTCCCTAGTGAAGTCACGCGACTGCGTGCGCGCTCGCCTTCTTATCGCCTCCCCCTCCTCGTACGTGCGTGCGCCAGATTTCAACATGTGTGCACGCAGGAGATGAACGTGGGCGCAAGGTTTACACTTGCAACTTATTCTGAAGAGAAATGAAACTATGTTGCATTTATTTATGAGAAATCTAAGTTAGCACGTGTAACGACAGGGTAGGTGAGCCTCAGCTAGGCGACTGGCCACGGCCGTCTGGTGTTGAGCGATCGGGCAGTGACGAGACGCTCTCTCGAATCGTTCTTGACGCCTTTTATACGGTCCCCCCCCCCCCCCCCCCCATTCTTAAAATTATTTTCTGTTACGTTAGTCACTGTCGCACTCTTCAACATTCACCTGATTTTTGAACGGCGTGGCGGCGCCTAGCATTCCTATATTTTTTTTTTCTGCTTGGACTTCGAGGCCATTCACCTACCTGCCCTCCCACCCGTCCTTGACATATCTTGCTGTGCGTAAATCAGCGTTCTGTAGGTCGTTCGATCTTGTTGATGCTCAAAACATTTAGCAAATGTAATGCTATCTATTCCGCAAGGCAGTTGCTAAGCTTATGGTGGTGCAGTTTATTTTGCAATCAGCATGTCATCAGCACTGCACGGTTCCAGCTAGCAGGCTGACCTGAACCGATTATTGTAAAAATTTTGCACGTCTGAGAAAACTCGATCTCGGTTCCGTTTGTGCCTTTGCATATTCTGCATCTCATAGCAGCACACACTGCGCGACTTATCGATTCACAAGTTCAAATAAAGTCAGCCTATAATCTGCGTTGACAAACGCGCTCACGATCTACAGGTGCATTGCAACAGTCGCCTTACTTTTTCGACCTGCCACGCGGACTTCCCGTAGCTCTAACCGGCAACAGCTTACTGGTTCAAGAAAACGGAAAGTTCATGTTTCTAACGTGACTTTTTGGAATCATGAGGTTAGTGGGCGCACAGATGTGAACAGATTGTGCAATTTGAGAACATAGAAAGAGCCTGAGAACATAGAAAGAGCATTACGGCGGAGCGAACTAAATTTCTGGTCAAATAAACACACACACAGGTTAATGCGACCAACCGATTCCTTATCACGCACAATCGACCACTTGCATACACAAAAAGGGTCAACAATCGTCGCCACCAAGACGATTCATCCAAATGATCGCACATGCCACACAAGACATAAGGCATCGCCGAAGATGAAGTCGTTGATTTAACAATCTACGCGTGAATTCATGTGAGCGCTCGCGAAATAACGCAATCCTGGCTAAAACAAACAAACAAACACAGAAAATATTATAAACAGAGCAATGCGCATAGGCGGGTCCATCATTAATCACATGGGCAGCAGCGAAAAAATATGCCCAGCGAGTTTCAGTTCGCCTGTTCAACTGGTCGACTTGACTAGGGAATTTCGGCCTCCATTCTGGGTACATGAAAGAGCTAGTTTTGGGGAGCAGCTCAGAGTTGCCAGCATAGTGTTTTCTATACCGCTAACTTTAGGCGATGTTGCGGTCGGTATTTAGTCTCGCGCTCCGAGGAGCTGCAGAAGGGCGTGGCCTGTGGGTGTAAGCGTTAAGCGCTGGAGCTGAGTGACCATTTGTGATTCGCATAGCTTCGTGAAGGTATTACGTACCCTCTTGGAAAGAATTTTACTCGTTGGGGCGCCAGGGGCAGCTTTAAGGCCACCCGATAGGCCCGACGCATCATGGCGTCAATTTGGTCGCGTTCTTGCTGACTTAGGTGATGGTAGGGGAGGCCATGGACGATTCGGCTCACTATCAGACTTCGAACGAGCTTGAGAGTATCTTCTTCCCGCATGCCATGGCGGCGGGTGGTGACACGGGCAATCATACGGACCACTTGTAGCGTTGTGTTGCGCAAGAGTGTGAGAGTATGTGTGGCACGACGGTTGGATTGCAGCCACGCACCTAGCACTCTGTTGATGGAGCGTTCGGGGTCGACTTTGCCAGTGAGGAGGACCCGGATGGGGTTTTCCGGGGCAGTGTGGCGCGGCTGGGTTGTGGAGTGGCGAACTCGGAGCAGCCCGCATTTTGCGGTGGAGCAGGCCAGCCCGCGGGTATGGACATATTGCTCGTCGACACAAGTGGCGGCTTGCTGGAGGTTGTATTCTTTTTCGCCGAGGGAGCCCTGGCTAGCCCAGACCGTGATATCGTCCGCATACATGGCATGTCGAACGCTCTCGATGTGTTGGAGTTGATGTGCCAGGCCCACCATGACCACGTTGAAAAGGAGGGGGGAGATGACCGAACTCTGCGGCGTACCCTTATTATGGACTATGAGGGTGTCTGATCGGATCGTCCCCATCCCGACAGTGGCAGTGCGATCGGTCAGGAATGCTTTGACGTAGTTGAAGACACGGTGGCCGCAGTTCAGGGCTGTAAGGCCTTCGAGGATGGCTGGGTGGCTAACGTTTCCAAGTGCTCCTTTGATATCAAGCGCCAGTATAACGTTTTCACCATAGCGGGTATGGGTTCAATGACTTCCTCTTTTAGTAGGAGGACGTCGTCTTGAGTGGACAGATGCACACGGAACCCTAACGTCGTGTGTGGGAGCAGGTTGCCATCTTCAAGGTAGATCTGAAGACGGAAGGTGATCACGCGTTTGAAAAGCTTACCCAGACATGAAGGAAGATGGGGCGCAGGTTCTCGATTTGCAACGTCTTGCCTGGTTTCGGGATAAGGATCACCTCGGCATGCTTCCACTCAGGGGGGATGGTTCCGTTCAGCCAGTGGGTGTTCAAGAACGCCGTGAGATCTTGTAGGGCGGTGTCATTGAGATTACGGTAAGCGATTATGTAGTGCGGTCAGCCCCGGCAGCAGTGTTGCGTGTGTTTGCGCGGACGGCCGCATACACTTCCTCGATCGTTATGGGGCGGTCCAGGAGGGCGTTTGGGGAGCCTTGATAGACAATGTTGGCAGGGTTGTGATCGCCAAACATTTCCTGTGGAGCTGGTCGAGAAGGTGGTCGTCAGAACCGTCAAATGCGGGAATGAGGCAATGGACGGCCTTCGTTTCAGTTTTGCTGCGGGTGGGGTCGATGAGAGCCCGCAAAAGGCGCCACGTGCGCGCCGTCCCCAAAGAGCCCTTAAGGGTGCCCGTGACTTGCGCCCAATTGAGTTGGGCTAGGCTGGCGGCGGAGTAGACTGCGACGTGCTTCCCACAGGTGGAAAAGGTGGCCGTCTACCTCGGGGGTCTGGGTGGTGCGGGTGATGTGTTTTGTATGGCGATCGTAGTGCGGCGAAGCTGTTCGCACCCGTCCGTAAGGCTGGTGTCAGCGCCGAGGGTTTGCTCGCTATCGCATCGGAATGCATCTGTCACGGATTTCGGTAGACTAAAGACAGGCAGGGACAAGTCGAACGGTTAAGACAAACATTTATAATCGTAAAAACAAACAGCAAAGACAACAGCACGAAACAAACAATTTACAGCACGAGTAAATTCTAGAAATTCCCCGAAGTCCTCAGATATTAAAATTCATAAGTCCAAAATATTTACATTAAGTCCCTCGACGTGGCCACGTCACCTCGTTGTCGCGGCTTCCGACGACACGTCGTTGGGCCCGCCGATGCGTCGTAGACTCGACGTCGCTGTGTCCGACGTTCGGTCCCCGAATGAGCTGGTCAGGGGTCAGGACGGTGGGGTGACCAAGGCGCCTGGATCGCACGGTGCACTCCGCTAGCCAGCGGATCGTAGCCGCAGGGAATCCGGAAGCCGGCACAATAGGTAGAGATTCATCTGGTTCGCTGTATACACAGGTCAACGGTCTGTTAATAAGGGCAGCTTCAACTTCAGTTGTTAGTGTTTGCATCTCTTCTCTTGATAACAGTCTTTTCCCAATAACTTTCCTCATTGTTGATTTCATGCTTCGTACCATTCTTTCATAAAAGCCTCCCCACCAAGGCGCTTGTTCTGCGATGTACTTCCATTTGATTTGATCCCCTTGGCTTGCTCTTTTGGAGACTTCTTTCTGTAGTTCCTTTATCATACGATTGATGTATCTGTTGGCCTTCTTGAACGTCCTTGCGTTGTCACTATAAATGATGCAACATAGCCCTCGTCTCACAGTAAATCTTCGGAATGCATGTGAGAATGCTTCTGTTGTCGTGTTGTCCACAACTTCGAGATGTACAGCTCGTGTGGTAGCACATACAAATATTGCAACATACTGTGTTGTAGTACCTTTCATCGCGTCCTTTACAAGTAACGGACCCGCGAAATCCACTCCGATCACTTCAAATGGTTGTCGCTCGTTGACTCTGTCAGCAGGAAGCGGTGCTGTTTCTTGGTGTAGTGGTCTAGCGTCAAATCGTTGGCACTTTAGACATCCATGAATTATCTTCTTCACGAGCTGTCTTCCTTGTATTATCCAGTACTTAGTTCGAAGCTGTGATAATGTGACGCTTATTCCTCCGTGCAGCGTGAGTTGATGGATATGGCGTACCAGCAGCTTTGTACCAGCCGTCCACTTTGGCAGCACAATAGGATGTCTTTCGTTGTATGATAATCCACTTTGAAGTAGCCGACCTTTGTGTATTATCAGACCTTGATCGTCTTCAAAGACTTCCGTACCATGAAGAAACATCCTTGTTGTCTTCGTAGGAATGCTCTTGCTCTGTACTATGTTTTCTCGTATATGTTGTTGTTCTAGCTTGATTATTGTCGTCTCAGCATTCTTCAGTTCCTCAAAACTCAGATCTCCGATGATCGGTCTCTTTTTTCGTATATTCCGGATATACCTGAGAACCCAAGCTGTGACTCTGAGTAAGCGCATGTATGTGCCATACTTCTCCGCGTCAATCACTGCCGTATTTGAGGTGCATGTGTTGATCGCATAACTTTCACCATGCTCAGTGTCGTCTTCTGCTTCTGTTTGTTCTGTATTTTTCTTTTTCAGAACTGACCATTTTGGACCATGCCACCATAGCTCTCAGTTTATCAGACGCTTTGCGCTTACACCTCTAGTCATCAAATCAGCTGGGTTTTCTTCACTTGCAACGTAATTCCACTCTGACAGTTTCGTTTTTTCCTTTATCTCCATCACTCTGTTTTCGACAAAATTGTCTCGTTTTTTCTTTCCGCGTAACCAACTGAGAACAATGGTCGAGTCTGTCCAATATCTTGTTTCGTTGAGTTTTCTTACAAATCCTCTTCTGATATATTCAGAGAGGCGTGCAGATAACGTCGCAGCCATTAGCTCGAGTCTTGGCAAAGACATTTCTTTCATTGGAGCTATTCGTCCTTTTGCTATGAGTAGCTCAGACTGCTTTTGGTTTTCGTAGGTATTTATCAAGTAGGCTGCTGTTCCGTAAGCGTACGGGCTTGCATCAGAAAACAAATGAAGATCCGTGTGAAGAGGCTGGCTGCCTTGGTTAATATCAAACCATCTAGGTATGCTGAAGTCATGTATTAATCGTAGCTCTTGAATCCAGTTCCTCCACGACGCCGTTTCATCTTCTGGTAGTGGGTCGTCCCACGATGTCCCCTTCCTCCACATGTTTTGTATTCGTCGCTTAGCTGTCACTGTGAATGGAGTGAAGACGCCTAGAGGATCGTATATTCTTGCTGTTAGCTGTAGCATTTGCCTCTTAGTAATTGGACCGCTCGTATCGATGTCCTTTGTGTCAAAAGATGGGAGGTACAATCTATCTTCCTCGTAATTCCATCTGATGCCAAGTACCTTTATCTGGGTTGAGGTTTCCATGCCTGTGTTTTCCTCTTGTATGTCTATAGTTCGCTGTAATCCAGGCTCATTAGTTTTGAACTTTCTGAGTGTCATTGACGCCTCTTGAAAAATATCTTTTGACTCTTTATAAAGTTTTTCGGCTTCTTCTGATGAGTTGGCTCCCAGTATCACGTCGTCGACGTAAATGTTGTTCTTCAACTGCTTAATCGTTTCCGGAAAGCTATCTTCCAACTTGCTTAGGTGGTTTCGTACAGTTGCTGCAAGTAAGAAAGTACTCGGAGCTGTCCCAAACGTGACTCTTGACATTCTCCATGTCACGACTTTTGCGTCGCTACCGCTTGGAATTCTGTCCCACCAAAGAAAACGCAATGCGTCTCTATCTTCTTCGTGTATTGAAATCTGCAGAAATGCTTTCTCTATATCAGCTGTCATTGCTATGTGATGGTGTCGGAAGTTCATCAGCATATGCACCAGATCACAATTGAAATTCGGTCCTGTTTCGAGGTTATCGTTTAAAGAAAACCCTTTTGTCGACGATGAAGATGCATCAAATACAATTCTTATCTTTGTGGTTTGTCGATCTTCCCTTATCACTGCCTGATGCGGCATGTAGTAGCAGTGTGTCATCAGTCTACTTTTTTCGTCGACCACTTCTGCTACTCCACTATTTAAATAATCTCTGATAGCACTGTCGTAGCGTCGGAGTATGCTTTCGTCCTTCTGTAACCGTCGAGTGAGTTGTCGTAATCTGTTCATAGCTACGCTCTTGTTTTCATCAAGTTCCACGTTATCTTTCCATGGAAGTCTGACAGAATATCGCTTCTCTTCAAATTTTAACTGCCTCTTGAAGTGCTGAATCACTGCCTCTTCTCTCCCGGTTTCTTTCTCAGGGCACTTTATGCCTATATTTTCAATATCCCAGAAATGGCTGAGTTCTGTCTGTATGTCGCAGTTATCCACGTTGACGTTAAGTACCATTACGGTTGACTTCTCCATTATTGTTGCTGATATCCTAGCTTCACCTTGTACTGTCCAGCCGAATATGGTTTCTGCTGCTGTCATCCTCTCTTCTAGTCTTCGGATCCCACCTGTCATTACTTGCCAATACTGGTCTGATCCAATAAGTATTCCAATTTCTATGCATGATGTGCCTTTACATGAAACGTCAGCCAGCTTGAATCCGTCCTCTTCATACTTCTTTTGCAGTGAAATAGGCAGGAACGGTAATCTTTCTTTTGAAATTATGTCTACCTCCAGTGCTTCCAGTACCACTTCTTCACTACTGGAGATACTTTTCAGTTTAACTTCAACTGAATTCATGACTCTTTCATTTTGTCCTCCTCCGAATGAGCCTATCGTGAGTCTTTCTTTTCCTTTAACCTTACAGCCAAGTTTCTCAGATAGGCTTTTCAGTATGAATGATCTTTGGCTGCCAGTATCCAGTAGAACACGACAATTACATGACTGCCTTCTACCTTCTGCTAATGCAACTGCAGTCTGCAGAAATACACTTGATGAGTTGTTCATAAACTGGCATGTAGATGTTTTCTCTTCTTGATTTTCACTTTCACCAAGAGTAGATGTTGTACACTGTGCTGTCAGTTCTTTGCTTCGGCACATAGACGTCGCATGCCATTTTCGACATATCTTGCACCTAATGTTTGCCTTACATATTTTAGCAGTATGGCGAGGCCTGGTACAGCGGAAACATCTGTTTGCCTCCCTGAGCTTCATTTTCTTGTCTTCATAAGGCATTGTTTTCCTACAATCATCAGTATAATGAGTTGTATTGTCGCAAAATATGCAAAACTTTGCAGCTGTACTTTGAAAATTAACAGTTCTTGTATGCTGCTTACTCTCAGCCCTGTGGCTGTAGCTTTCTCTCCTTTCTGTTGACAAGTCCTCTCTGCTGCACTCTACTTGATCTTCGATGTATTTCATCAAGCGCCTAAGAATATCTTCTTGACGTATAGCCACATTCTGATCTCGTGATGAAGATCCACTCATCGCTTCTCTTTGTTTTAACTGGAATCCAATGTACATATCCACTGGCAAAGCTCTTTTCAGGATCGGAAGCAACATCGATGCATAGGACTCGCTTTTCAATCCTAAGGACTCCAATCCACGTATGTGCACTTGCACCTTTTGTGACAGCTGTCTTAAACCGTCAATGTCGTTGCAGCTCGCTACTGTATTCAAGTTAGTCAGTTCTTTCATGTGCATTTCTACCAGCACGTCATCTTTTTCGTACCTCTTCTTGAGTATATCAATGGCGTTGCTATAGTTACTATCGGAAAATTGTAGTCCCTCCACGACAGCTGCCGCTTTTCCGGTTAGTGATGACAGAAGGTACGTAAATTTCTGATTTTCGTTCAAGTCGGTTCTTTCGTGTACAGCTGTTTCAAATTGCCGCCAAAATCTCTGCCATTTCGTTTTGTCGCCGTCAAACTTCATTAGTTCTAGCTTCGGTAGCTTCACTATTGTTGCTTGCTGAGATTGTCTAGCTTCGCCATTAAAATTGGTTTGCTCCCTCGCTGTTTGCCGTACTTCTTGCCGAGAAAGGTACGCGTTGATGTTGTGCAGAGCACTTATTATCTTTAGCTCGTACTCATTTGTTTTCGCAAACTCAGCTGTTTCGGGCCTTATGAACTGCTCCATCTGCTCGTCCGCTTTCTTTAGCGAGTCTGCAATACCTTTAATCTGGCTGGCTATCAGCGACATCGCTGTAGGATCTTGATTCTCCTCCAGTTTCTTTTCAGCATCGCTCACTAGATTTGTTATTTGCGTCCTCAGCGTTTTTCGCTTCTTCAAAATCACTTCTCTGTTCATCTTGAATAACTGAGGAAACTGCTGGTCGCTTACAGATTCTAGCGGCGAGACGTCATCCGAATCTTGGTCGCCCTCTGTGTCCGTGCCGCTCCTTGCCGTCGATGTCTCGTCTTGCTGCCGTTGGTTCGCTCTCGCGCCTCCTCTTCGTCCGTCTTCTGTGGCCAGTCCGTCGTTCTGGTAGTCCGTGGCCAGTCGGAAGAGGAGTAGTCGCTAAATCCTGGTCACGGCACCATGTCGCAGAAACGAGACGAGACAGCTCCGTTCGATGCGAACGAAATCAAGATTCTTCTTTTTCTTTTCTTTATTGCTTTTCTTAGCGCGCGCGCCTTTGGAGCCCGCCGTCTTCTTCTTTCTCGTCTTGTCCACTCATGAGTTTCAATAGGCGCCGTCAGCCTGCAGCTGCGGCTTCCGGTGGGACGTCGTCCACTCAGCTCGCGGGTCGTGGCCGCGGCAGCTGAAGATCAGCTTCCACTGTGTTGTCGCCGCCTCCGCGATCCACCTGTCCTGTTCGACCTCCAGCTCCTTCTGCCTGCCTTCGTCCCAGAGCGTAGCTGGGCTGCTCTCTTCAGTTACGTGTCTGTTCTCCCGTCGGCCACGTAGCTGCGCGTGCACTTTTGCGCTTCTTCTAGTGCTTTCATATTGTATTCTTATTCGCACGCTCTTATTTTCTAACTTCTTTCGTCTTTATTTTTGCCACCGACTCCTCGTGTCTTCTTGTTCTCTTATCTTCTGCTTTTTCTTCTTTCTTTCTTCCTTTATTGGCTCATGACAACATCCCAATCCGTGATTTTTGCTTTCCCGATGGGATGCCGCAGGGTGTCCTCAGTGAGTTTTGAGCGAAGGATATAGAGGTCACTACCCAGGGTTTTCATAACATCCTCCCAAGTGTACGTGGAGCTGCCTCGGATGAAGGTAAGGTCAGTGCACGTATCACGGCAAGCACTGTTTCCGATGCGGGTGGGTGTGGTAGGGTCGGTGAGAAGCTCGAGCCGGTAAATGTTGACGGCAGCGGCAATTTGCTTGCCTTTGTGGTCGGAATTCCTGTAGCCCCAGCTTGTGTTTTGGGCATTGAAGTCCCCGAGTAGGATCAGATCCTTACCCTTCGTCAGGGTACAGGCACCTCGGATGAGGGTATGAAAGTCTTTGTGGCGTTGCCGGGGGTCCTATAGGCATTGAGAATGAAGAGGCTGTGCTTGCTGGTTTTTTCCGGCGCCGGAGCACGATATCGACAATGACATGCTCGATATGAGTGTCCGGGATGACGTCATATGGGCAATGACAGTGAGCGCCTTATTGACGAGAATGTCCGCTTTGCCCTCGGTCGGGCTGTCATAGGCCTCGTAACCTGACAGGGTAGGCGAGACACCTGGCTCCTGTAGGGCGATGACGTCTGTCGGTTCAAGCTAGGTGTTTATGCATTGTTGAACCAGGCTCCGCTTATGACGGTAGCCTCGGCAGTTCCATTGCCAGATTTGCGTTTTTGCTGAGATGCGGTGGTGCTGCCCATGTTAGTTCCGAGAGGTGGGGGTAGGGTGAGTTGAGGGGCCTTGAGCGTAACTCCGGTGCCGGTAGCTGTCCGCGCGGGGGTTACCGGGGTAATGGGGGGGGGGGGGGTTGGGGGTAGGGGAGGGCGTTCGTTTCTTGCGGAGAGAGCCGCCTATTTCCGCAAAACGGGCCTCAAGGTGTGTTTGGACATCCACGATGCGTGTGCCCAGTTGGGAGAGTTGGGCAGAGAAGCTCTGCGTAAGTTGGTGGTGTGGGTTCTGTTGTTGTTGCGTGAGTTGTTTCGTGAGTTCTCGCAACATTTCGTGTAGTACGGAATATGTAATAGGGGGTTCCTGGGGGAATGCAGGAGAATCCGTGCAGGGAGGGGCTTCGTGTGGGGGGTGGAGCGGGGGGTGGCGCCTTGGGTGATAAGGGCGCGTAGCTCAGCCATTTCACAGGCGTGTTCGGCTTTAAGTTGTGCGAGTTATTTCTTAAGCTGCGGGTTATCGTGGGCCAGTGCTTCGTATTGAAGTGGGGGGGGGGATTTGAGCGCGGGGAGACGGGGCTCTCTGCCACAGTCGACCAGCTTACCTTGGCGGCCCTGTCGGGTGGCGGGGCGCAGGCCGGCCGGCTGGTCCAGCGGAGCCCTTCTTTTGCAGGCCGGTGCGTTGGTCCAGGGTGGCGTGGCGTTCCGGCTGGGCGCGGGAGCTGCGTTGCTCTGGCTGGGGGGTTGAAGCTGGTTCAGGCCGGCTGGTGAGAGTGGCGGAAAGGACTGTGATCTGGAGCTGAACCGGGAAGGGGTCTTTGAGGAGTCGTTATCGTTGCTGAACCACCGGCGGCGCACGCTTGGCGGCTGGCGCTGAGGGGTTCTGTGCTACAGCGAAGAGTTTTGAGACGTTGAGGGCGCTCCTTGGCCCTTGAGAGGTGCCCTTCCCCAAAGAACTTGCACGGAGTGTAGGGGTGGTTCTCAGTGGGGTTCAAAATGCCACACTGGCGGCAAACGGCAGCGTCCGGGGTGGGGAAAACGTCCGAGCGATGACCAGGCTGGTAGCACACCGGGCACACTTATCGGGTTAGACGGTACGGGTGCCACGCTACCCCCCCCCCCCCCCGTAGTAGAGAACTTAGCGGGGAACAAGGGAGCCTTCGACAGTTCTAACGGCTGTCTTCGATGTCCCAAGCATGCGGGCGCCATGGATAGTAACGCCCTGCGTCTGAACTCGCAGGGTAGCTGAGTTCATCTGGAGAAATTTCAGGGTCCAGACCATGTATAACACCCGTAGAGTGTTGTCAGGGGCCTCCACATAGGTGTTAAAGTCATGATTGCTCCCGCCCAGAGCGAGCGTGGACACCCGACGAAGGAGCCCAGCTGTTTCGATGTGTGAAGTGCTTGCGATAATAATGTTCGACCCTGTACAGATCCGCACAATAAAGTCATTGCCGGTGCGCTTGGCATGGTAGTTGCAGGCTGCCACCACAGCCCGGGACACCTTTTGAGTTGTGAGTGTCTTCATGGTTAGGCCCTTTTTTGGGGTGCAGAATGATCTTGCAATCGTTCCGAGGTAGCAGCGGTAGCCGGCGACGTGGCCGGCGCGTCTCTCCGGGCGGGCTCTTGGCGTACGCGTCGCGCATCGCTGCCGTTAGCGAGGTAGGAGGCGAGTTGTTTACCTGCGAGTTGCTGGCGGGGGCTGAATTCCGGCCGGCCCGATAGCCTGGCCTTCCAGTTCGCGTGCTCGGTCCTGGCGCTTTTGTTTATGCTTCTGGCACCGGGAGAGCGCCAGTTCCCAGTTTGTGTCGGACTGTGTCCTTTGTTGTTGGGCAGCCTGCGGGAGCAGCGGGAAGGACGCTCGGTCGTCGTCACTGGCCGAGGTAAGTTCTTCGAGCTCCTGTAGGTCCGCGAGCTCGGGCGTCGGGGGGGTGGAAGGGGCTGCATGGCTGGAGATTGTCCGGCTTGCAGACCCGATGTTGTAGGTAGTGTATCCATGGGGTTAAGGAGGCCACGTCATGAGACCTAGCAGGTCATCGCTCGCCGAGTACGAACTAGGCCTACTTGTAAGGCTTAGCGGGTCGGCGCCCGCTTCGTTCTACTCAAACCGACAGGAGGAGGTGGGAGGGTCCTACCGGTTGAGAGTGGGATTTTCAGGGTCGCGCTGATAAGGGCTCGAATCTCCGGCACAGTGCCTGGGGCGATAGCGAGGTGGACCAGTCAGAACAGGCAAATGTAGAGGGATCGAGGTGATGTGCGACCGCGCAGCATGCGACCGGTGTTCGTGACTGCAGCCGATGCCTTTGGCGGCGGCTCGGCAGGTTTCGATCAGACAACACTCGTTGCTTCCAAAAGAGTGAAGCCAGAGCTAGGGAAGCTGGAACCAAGCGTCGCAGAAGAGAACATCCCGAATTTAGATTAAGGGAACCCGAGGGTTCGCGTAGGCGTAGAAATAAAGATTCGGATGCTCGTGAACGTGGCCGGTTCAATTCATCGCAATACTACGCAGAACATCGCGCAAAAATCATGAGCGCCAGGAAACAGAGGAGACTGGAAGATCTTGGGTTTCGGGTGCTCAGGAACTTTCGCAACATGCAACGACTTCGGACTAACGGTGCTAATGGGCACTCGCTTTGGCGGTCCTCTTTACCGCAGTGGAAAAAAATTATGCGTCGCTCTGCTATGGTAAACACCGGAGACCAGCGGAGATGGCGGGAGCCCAACAAGTGTGTGGTTTGGCACTACTTTTCTAAGGTTTCTCCAGCTCCGCTGGTCTCTGGTGTTTGCGATAGCGGAGCCACGCATATTTTTTTTTCAAAGCAGCGGAAGTCACGGGACCTGTTATGGCGAGCCGTGCTCACGGTGTACGTGCCCACGACCTACTGTATAGTATTTGAGCAGGTCGTGTATCTGCCATAGCAGGTGTAGCGTTCTAACCATGAGTTCTTTCGGTTTTTTATCTCCTTCGTGTACTTAGCAATATGAATTCATCGCATTTCGTAGTTTAAGTTTGTCGAACGAAGGTTTTTGAAAAATTTTTGGGTCTGTTACGCATTTTCAGCTGTGTAGTGTGTGGGTTTGCGTAGATTTCTGGCTTTCCTGTCAATGTGTCGAGTTCACTGGAAGTTAAAGCCCAATTTTGCTCAAAGCTTGCTCGACGCGAAAATATTGATTTAGCTCCGACGGCGCAGCAGCTCCGATGCCACTGGCAAAATTTCAATGGCGTGATATGGCACGTCGAGCGTAGCAGTTTCAAGTTTTATTACAGAGGGAAAAATCTATGGTTTTCAGTACTTCCGTCATTTCATAATGCTGTCATACAGCAGCGCTGCATGGCTAAAACCTATGAAAGAACCAGAACAACATATCAACTGGTTGGACATCGTGCTTTTGTGTAGTGATTACTATGTAGTGTTGATTTTCAGCTATCAGCTACCCACTAGCCCCAAAACAGCTAGGCCTTAAAAGGATACGGACACAAAATCAGTAAATTTTACGAAAATGCTGAAAATGAATCCTTATTGTGTGATTACACCGAAAAGAAGTAGTCACTTCGCTCATTTTTGAGGCGATGGCTTTATTTTTGGCGTTTTTCTGAGCGCGCGCCTCGCCGCCCGACCCGCGGGATTTCGAAGGCTTGACGTCACGACACCCTCGTCGGATAGCCAGCCCCCGGCCGCGGTAATTCGAAGCGCGCCGACGCCGCTATCGCGAGCATGGATTCGAGCTCGGGTGCCTCTAGAGTCTACCAGCGATGAGTACACGTCTGAAGACGAGAACCATTTCAATTTGGCACGAAATATTACCGCTTACGGTTACGAGCCTTCCGCGTCAAGCGATGAAGAATCAGGTTTTCGCGAACCGTAGCGCGAAGATTTCTCTCTGCACCAGACACTTGTGCGAGAATTATTTGTTATTTCCTCTGTAAACTTGCTTTTTCAAGAGCGCACGCAGGTGATGCAGTTGCGGGGTGCTACAGCACTGCGTGGATGACTCCGAGGCAGCACATTACATCGGGCCAACTAGGGCCGATGATGCTTTTCAGCCGGCACTGGCTGGGCCGCGAAGGCCCGCCGTCGCCTCCATAGTGCCAGTGCTGCCAAAGCACTGCATTCCATCGCGGGCCAACCTTGCCGGTGAGTGCCCGTTAATGGGTGGGCCAGGCGACGCAACTGGCTATCCCGGGCCTGCTTTGCCGTTAGAGTGCCGTCATTGGCTGTGCATCTCTAAACATTGGTTAACAACGTCCGTTCAAAGCTATAGGCAAAGCCACATTCTTTGGCAGTTCTGATAGACCCGTAAATATCGGCCTGTCGAACAGAACGGCATTTCAATATTACTTTTCACGCAGCATTCGCTGGCCAATCCCGATTATATATCCAAAATCAAAAAAGATGGCTGACTAATGGAGTAGCACACGAGGAATAAGGATTATAAACAGGGATAAGGTGCCTCAGAAAGGCTGGCCAACGTTTCAATAGGAGGACCTATCTTCGTCAAAGGCGGCCTCGTCATCCTCGGCGGGTTAGTTTTAAAGGGTTAGTGGACTGACGTCACGTCGATGTCCGCTGTGGCTGGCTGTAAAGCGAGAGACTGAAAAGAAAATGAGCGCTGGCGCTTGAATGGCGAGGCGCGGTTTCTAAGACGAGGGGACAAGAGCGGGAGAGCGAGAAAGCGAAAAAAAATTATAAAAAGAAAAAAAAAAGAACCGTCATAGGGGGTTGGGGGAGCGAGAGGCGAGTGAGCGTTCGGAGGAGTCGTGGTCGGCGTGCGTTTGGGGTCCCTGAAGAGCCGGTCAGTGTGCAGGTCACAATACGAGTTGAAAGCATGACTTGAGTAGCGTAGCATCAAGGCATCGGGTAATTTTGTGGTTGACAGGGAGCAGCTTGGTCCGTCAAGGGACGTTAGCCTCGCTAGTTCGCCCTAGGCGTCGTCGCGGCGGTATACAGAATTGGCGAGACCTTGTGTGGTCAAGGCGCCGAAAAAGGTATCCTGGCGTCTGGGATTTTGGACTGTCTCGGTGTGGATCTTGTGTGGAGAAAAAAAAAACCGGCACAGGAGGGTGACAGTGTAGAAAAAATATAATTAGAAATTTAAACATTGGGGGGGGGGGGAACAGGTGTACCTGGAAAAACGCTCGTATGGTTGATCAATGCCTAAAAGCATAGAGGACAATAATAAAATGAGTGGTAGGGGAGACGCAGGGAAGAACTGGAAATGGAAGAATATGTGAGGTTGAGGGGGAAAAGAAAAAGAAAGAAAAAGAATATAATATATATATATATATATATATATATATATATATAGAGAGAGAGAGAGAGAGAGAGAGAGAAAACGGCACAGGAGAGTGACAGAGGAAGAAATATACTTTGAAACATGAACACTGAGGGGACAGGTGTACCTGGAAAAGCATTCATATGGTTTATCAATGAGTAAAAGCATGGAGGAGGATAATAAATTGAGTGGTAGGGGAGATGCAGTGAAGAACTGGAAATGGAAGAATAGGTGAGGTTGAGCATCGAGATTAGCTGGAGGGTTAACTTGTTTAGCGCCTTTGTTAATGGTATAACAACTTAAGGTTTATGTTACTGCTTTTAACGATTCTAAGTTGCCACGCGATAAATTCATCCCCGTGGGGTGCAGGCATTTAAACTTGTGTATGAGGTATGATTCTGTATATTTTCTCTCGCGAGGTGAACGAAAATTTGTTTGTAGTATATAGAGTCTTGCTTCATCAAATATATGGCCGTGCTCATTCAAGTGGCTGGGTACTGCTTTAGGTAAATTGTGTTTTGTATCTGCGCGATGGCCGTTGAGTCTCGTGTGCATTTCTTGTCCAGTCACACCTATGTATTGCTTGTTACAAGCGGCACATTCTAGACAGTAGACTACGTTGCTTGACGTGCAGGTGAAATTCGAAGTTACCTTGTGAATGTAATCTGACGCTGTACTTTTTACTGCAGTAGTAGATTGAATATGTTTGCATGTGGAACACCTGGAGCGGCCACAGGGACCGGATGTTGGCTTCGTCTTTGTCCTTAGTTTGGCGTGTACAAGAATGTCCTTGAAATTACTGTTCCGTCTGTAGGCTACTCTGGGGGGGTCGGGAAAGATCTTATTAAGTTTCTGGCTGCTGGTGAGAATTGGGTAGTATTTACTGAGGATGTTGTTCACGTTGGGGAGTGCGTTTGAGAATTTAGTAGTAAGAAGAGGCGTTGTTGTCCTTGTGATCTTAGGGCGGGGTTTGAGGACCTTGGCTCGATCAAGCTTGGTTGCAGCGGTGTAGGCTTTCTGAATGGCAGTGTTCGGGTAGTTCCTGCTTGATAGGGTTTCCTTAAGGTGATCGAGTCTGTCTATGTAGTCATCGTTTTCAACGCAAATGCGACGAAGTCGTGTGGCTTGGCCTTTAAAGATACCTTGTTTGCAATGTCTGGGATGGTGGCTTGTATAATCTAGGTACTGTTGTTTATCAAAAGGTTTTCTATACAGCGTTGTCTTTAGTGTCCCATTATCAATATATATTGTTGTGTCCAGAAAGTTTATGCGCTCATTTGAAGATTCCGATGTGAATTTTATTGTTGTGTGAAAAGAATTTAGGAAAGTTACAAATTTATCTAAACTTTCCTGACCAGGTTCCCATATTATGAATATATCGTCTATGTATCGTAGGTATGTGTGGGGCTTGTGGGTGCAACGAGATAGGATATCCGTTTCTAGAGTACCCATAAATATGTTGGCGTAGGTTGGTGCAAAAGGTGTACCCATACTTGTCCCATGTATTTGTAGATAGTAATTTTCCTCAAATTCAAAGTAATTATATGTCAGAACTAGTTCAAGAAGAGACAAGTATACTTCAATAGAGTGTTGTGCATTGTGTTTGGACAGCGTTTCTTTTATCGAGTTTAAACCATCAGGGATTGGAATGTTGGTGTACACGGCCGTGACGTCTAGTGTTGCGAGAATTATGTTTTGCGGTAGTGTGCCTTTTGTATTAATGTCCTCTATAATTGTGAGTAGATGGGGGGTATCTTGTACAAATGACGCAAGTGTTTTCGGAAAGTCACCAAGGAAGTGGTTAAGAAATGTGGAGAGGCTTTCTGTCGGGATGTTGTTGTTCGATACTATCGGACGCCCTGGGATATTAGCGGTGTGAAGTTCAGTGGGTGGAATTTTATGAATTTTCGGAAGGAGGTAGAAGCGTCCTGCAGCTTTGTTGCTTGGTTTAAGAAATTTGAATTCTGACGGTGTTATCAATTCATCATCAAAAAGTGATTTCAGCCTGTTGGTAATTTTCAGTGTGTATGGTAACGTCGGATCATTGTCTAGCTTACGGTAATGTTCAGGGTTGTTTAGCTGTCTGTAAGCCTCGTGCTTGTACTTATGTATCGGCCAAATAACTATACTTCCACCCTTATCTGCTTCCTTAATGACAATGTCGTTCCGGCAACTAAGATTTGAAATGATACCTAGCTTGGGATGGCTTCCACATGAACACATAGCTTGGGATGGCTTCCATCTAAACCGCAGAGGAATACATCTAGCTTCCGAACACATCAAATCCTTTATTAAGGACAAGTACAGAAAAACACTCTGTAAATCTAACCCTACCGACAGTACCACCCCGCACAACAAAACTGCAACAGTCACTTCGGGCACACAGACCACTCATTGTGAAACGAGCCACCGCGCACATGTTATTCCAAAGACGAAATCAACGGCAGTGCAAACAGACACAACTGTTACAGACAACACGAAATCCATAACCGACGCATTCACACAGACACACACACGCTCGCCTGCACACGCAACGGCAGTACAAACAGACACAACTGTTACAGACAACACAAAATCCATAACCGAAGCATTCACACAGACACCCACACGCTCGCCTGCACACGCAATGACAGTACAAACAGACACATCTGTCACAAACAACACAAAATCCATAACCGAAACATTCACACAGACACCCACATGCTCGCCTGCACACGCAAAGACTCAAACAGAAAGAGAGGTAGAACTAAGTGAGGCATGCGGAAACAAACCTGTCAAATAGAAGCAAACGACACGCAGATCTACCCGCCAAAAGGCAAATAAATGACAGTCATTGCAAGTTAATAACCACTCTCAGCCACGCAGTACAGAATTTCTGCAGGCCAGAAAACTTACCAAGAAACGTGTGAGTTACACTTTTCATCTGAAAACGTACACAGACTGCACACAGAACAATATAATCCCCAAGGGACTAACCCTGAAGGCTATACCAGCTCTAGGAACACTCCCACCCCATCATCGTGCAAACTGGCAGACAACATTAAACAATGCCTCCTTCTCACTTTTGAATATACTCACGGAACACTGCGAAGAACAACTGGAAAGTTTTAGCCATAGACTTCAGAACATAGCTCTGACACCGGATGAGACGAAAGATTTAGAACAGTACCACGAAGCACAGTCTCGAAAACTGGTTCAAAAACAGAGGAAGAAAGCGAACTTCAATCAGAAAACAACCTTCCAGGCAAACGGCTACCTCACCCCAACAAAAGGGAGCTCGAATCTACAAATAGCAGACGTGGCTGAAGTCTCCCCAAAATTAAATCAGTTTAATGTTGTAGATATTTCAAAAACATTAAGTAGGGAAGAAATAGACGTACTTAGCAAGGGCCTAAACTATTGTCCCACGAACAACACAATAGATTAATTTGAGCTTCACAAGGATCTTTCGGAATTTTCCCGACGAATGCGGATAAGACATTTTTTCGCCGACAACAACGCACCAGACACCGTGACGACCCCACTTAGAGCCCAATCTACTTGGACTCCTGAACCAGAACAAGCCATAGAACTCGACCTATACCTCAAAACTGTCACTAAAGAAATTATAAGCCAATCCAAGACAGCTAAGCGACCTAAAAACATAACTTTATCAGAGAATCGTATCATTTCAAATCTTAGTTGCCGGAACGACATTGTCATTAAGGACGCAGATAAGGGTGGAAGTATATTTATTTGGCCAAAACATAAGTACAAGCACGAGGCTTACAGACAGCTAAACAACCCTGCACATTACCGTAAGCTAGACAATAATCCGACGTTACCATACACACTGAAAATTACCAACAGGCTGAAATCACTTTTTGATTATGAATTGATACCACCGTCAGAATTCAAATTTCTTAAACCAAGCAACAAAGCTGCAGGACGCTTCTACCTCCTTCCGAAAATTCATAAAATTCCACCCACTGAACTTCACACCGCTAATATCCCAGGGCGTCCGATAGTATCGAGCAACAACACCCCGACAGAAAGCCTCTCCACATTTCTTAACCACTTCCTTGGTGACTTTCCGAAAACACTTGCGTCATTTGTACAAGATACCCCCCATATACTCAAAATTATAGAGGACATTAATACAAAAGGCACACTACCGCAAAACATAATTCTCGCAACACTAGACGTCATGGCCCTGTACACCAACATTCCAATCCCTGATGGTTTAAACTCCATAAAAGAAACGCTGTCCAAACGCAATGCACAACACTCTATTGAAGTATACTTGTCTCTTCTTGAACTAGTTCTGACATATAATTACTTCGAATTTGAGGAAAATTACTATCTACGAATACATGGGACAAGTATGGGCACACCTTTTGCACCAACCTACGCCAACATATTTATGGGTACTCTAGAAACGGATATTCTATCTCGTTGCACCCACAAGCCCCACACATACCTACGATACATAGACGATATATTCATAATATGGGAACATGGTCAGGAAAGTTTAGATAAATTTATAACTTTCCTAAATTCTTTTCACACAACAATAAAATTCATATCGGAATCTTCAAATGAGCGCATAAACTTTCTGGACACAACAATATATATTGATAATGGGACACTAAAGACAACGCTGTATAGAAAACCTTTTGATAAACAACAGTACCTAGATTATACAAGCCACCATCCCAGACATTGCAAACAAGGTATCTTTAAAGGCCAAGCCACACGACTTCGTCGCATTTGCGTTGAAAACCATGACTACATAGACAGACTCGATCACCTTAAGGAAACCCTATCAAGCAGGAACTACCCGAACACTGCCCTTCAGAAAGCCTACACCGCTGCAACCAAGCTTGATCGAGCCAAGGTCCTCAAACCCCGCCCTAAGATCACAAGGACAACAACGCCTCTTCTTACTACTAAATTCTCAAACGCACTCCCCAACGTGAACAATATCCTCAGGAAATACCACCCAATTCTCACCAGCAACCAGAAACTTAATAAGATCTTTTCCGACCCGCCCAGAGTAGCCTACAGACGGAACAGTAATTTCAAGGACATTCTTGTACACGCCAAACTAAGGACAAAGACGAAGCCAACATCCGGTCCCTGTGGCCGCTCCAGGTGTTCCACATGCAAACATATTCAATCTACTACTACAGTAAAAAGTACAGCGTCAGATTACATTCACAAGGTAACTTCGAATTTCACCTGCACGTCAAGCAACGTAGTCTACAGTCTAGAATGTGCCGCTTGTAACAAGCAATACATAGGTGAGACTGGACAAGAAATGCACACGAGACTCAACGGCCATCGCGCAGATACAAAACACAATTTACCTAAAGCAGTAGCCAGCCACTTCAATGAGCACGGCCATATATTTGATGAAGCAAGACTCTATAGGCCTCGTGCGCTGCTGTTTCAAATCAGACATGCAGCGCCACTGCGGCGGCGGCTGGCGAAATGTCCCTGTTCCCTCCGCACAGCCGCGCCTGGTCGCAGTAGGTGGACGATGGCAACTCGCAGCGCAAGCGGTTGTACGCGGCGAAAACAGTCGACTTCTATCTACTGTTGCGTGTGCGGATGTCATAATAGCTACAAGAACACGGCCGGGAAACTGCCGAAGGTGCAATTTTATCATTTTCCTTGGAAATCGTACGAGGCTGATCGGCGACAACGTTGGATCGCTGCCGTTCGGCGCGACCGGTAAGCTAACGCGTCCCGTCTTCGCACGGTTTCTATCGCTTTCTCTCAAGGTAATATTAACACATTGTTGGTTGCCTTGTTTTCTTTTATTTTTAGCCCGAATGGAGATTTGTGGCAACCAGTGCAACGCAAGACAGTCATCTGCAGTGCTCACTTTGTCGGTAACAAAGCGAGCACGATTGCCGGCCATCCCGCCTATGTACCAACTGTGTTTCCGCCGTGTTACAGAAGAAGTGATGCAGTACTACCGGCATCAAAGCTCGACAGATATAAGAGGTGAGTGTTATTAGTAGAAAGGTTACTCGTGAAGTGGTTAGAGTCGGCTGTGAGAAATTGCTGCGATACTACAGCTCTTTACCACTTTGAAGCGCGCCTGAACCGATAGTTCAAAGAAATTGTTGCGCCTCCACGAAAACCGAAAACGTATTGCCGTATTCATTAAGGGTGCTTACAGCTGTTTTTATTCATAGGGTTCAGCGACGTCGCGCAGTGCTTCAAGCGCCGACATCCAAGAGCGCGATCACGGCGACTGCGGATTCCTTTGAGGACTCCTCGATTGACCTCGCCGACGAAATCATTGCATCACCGGAAGAAACTGGCACATCCGCATCCGTGGTGAGCAAAAGTGTTATATTTTTATTATTATTACGGAAGTCTAGCCTTGAGGCATGTTTCGTTTCAATCAGTGGCCTAGCCAGAAATTTTGGATGAGGCACGCCCTGGACACGGAATAGGTGCTGAGTAGACAGGTGTTTACCTGTCGTGCTCGGTGTCCCATAGTAAACAGAAAAAAAATTATTTGGGAGTGACACTTGCCCTGATGTACCACCCTCTGGCCACACCCCAGTTGTGTTTGCTGAAGCACTGTGTTGTGTCTGAATTCAAGCAGGGTTTCATGGCATTCCATTTCATGCACCAAAGACCATAAGTGGTCGTGATGGCAGGGAACATTAGCCATCTGTGATTAGATATGCTCATCAATAAGAGGAAACACAAGAAACACAAGTGGATACAATAATAATATAATATGACAACAAACCTTGTCACTGATGCTTGCCGCCTTGTTGCTAAAGCAATTTCAACAACCTCATCCATGCTTTTGCTTACCACACTCTGATAAAAGCATTTTTCCTTTGCTGAGAGCGTGGACAACATGTCACACTTTGTGAGCCTCAGAGGTAATGTTGTTGAAACTCCAAAGTTATGGTGAAGCTGCCGCACATTATTAAATATGTTTTTTACAAGGTCGCTGTGCGACTCGTCAACTTGCTTGGCAGCAACGGCGACAACAGCATCAGGTGCCTCAATCGCACAACTCTCTTCAAAATTGATGACATGCCTGAACGCGCAGTTCACGTCGGGAAACTGGCTGTGCACCACTGTCGGGCTGAGGGGCCTCAGGATTGGCTTTATGATGGGACGACCTAAACGAAAAACACAGTTGCACATGTTCAGAAAGATGATTTCCCAAAGTGTAAACAGACGCTAACTTACTCGGGAATAGTTCACTGATGGACTTCTTTGTGTCAAGCGTTGGGCGGGTCGATGGCTTCTGCCAAGCACACGGCAGGTCAGTACACGACGTGTGTTGGTGGTTGTTGACATACAGGGCCAGCGCCGCGCCGTGCTTGCACCAGCCTCGACATCCAGCCTTGCAGGTGCAATAAGCTTGCACAATTTTTCTTTCGTGCGCTGATAACTAGTGGAAGAAAAATACAGTCGGTTTATGCCCGCACAGAAGTAAGTGTTTTCAGAAAATCCACACAACAGAACCAGCCTGCTCGAGTGCGCAAGCCTAGAACTGCGCAGTAGAAAAAAAAAATCCGAGAATGGTTTCATATAGAACCTAATCGGCCATCGCGTACAAGCTAATGCACTCATTTAAAGCACTAACGTCGCTATAAATCCATGAGACGGGCACTTCGTACGGTCTCTGTCTTTTTATTGCTGCTAATATGTCAACTATCCCAGCTTTCTGCTAATGCGCGCCAGTCATGGGACAAGCGACGCGCCATGCTGGCGATAGCCTAGTAATTTCTGTAGCATGCCAAGAAAAAAGTTTACTCACCTCTAAACGCACTTCGTACTCCACGCTCTTCATTTGTGCGACGCATTTTCCTAAGATTTCCGACGGACCGACGGCACTGTCGAGTTCTTCTCTCACGCAGTAAACGTGATTAGCGGCGTACAAGTCGCCACCGCGAAGCAAACTACTTCGTTTGAAGTACTCCTGAACGTTTGATATTCGTCTGTAGCCGCAAAACAGCACGCGAGGCTCGTTTTGCGTTGCCATTTTCACCCACCGACGTTCACCGCACACAACTTCGAGCTACGAGCCGGGGAGGGACGACCTGGGAACAGGGACAAAATGCGCGATGTGGCCGCATTGGCGCTGCGCACTTGGGGAGCGGTGGCGCCACAAACTGAGCGCACGAGGAGTATACAAATTTTCGTTCACCTCGCGAGAGAAAATATACAGGATCATACCTCATACACAAGTTTAAATGCCTGCACCCCACGGGGATGAATTTATCGCGTGGCAACTTAGAATCGCTAAAAGCAGTAACATAAACCTTAAATTGTTATAACATTAAAAAAGGCGCAAAATAAGTTAAACCTCCAGCTAATCTCGATGCTCAACCTCACCTATTCTTCCATTTCCAGTTCTTCACTGCATCTCCCCTACCGCTCAATTTATTATCCTCCTTCATGCTTTTACTCATTGATAAACCATATGAACGCTTTTCCAGGTACACCTGTCCCCTCGGTGTTCATGTTTCAAATTATATTTCTTCCTCTGTCACTCTCCTGTGCCGTTTATATATATATATATATATATATATATATATTATAGTTTTTTTCTTCTTTTCTTTTTTTTCTTTTTCTTTTTCCCCTCAACCTCACCTATTCTTCCATTTCCAGTTCTTCCCTACATCTCCCCTACCACTCATTTTATTATTGTCCTCCATGCTTTTAGGCATTGATCAACCATACGAGCGCTTTTCCAGGTACACCTGTCTCCCCCCCCCCCCCCATGTTTAAATTTCTAATTATATTTTTTCTACACTGTCACCCTCCTGTGCCGGTTTTTTTTTCCTCCACACAAGATCCACACCGAGACAGTCCAAAATCCCAGACGCTAGGATACCTTTTTCGGCGCCTTGACCACACAAGGTCTCGCCAATTCTGTATACCGCCGCGACGACGCCTAGGGCGAACTAGTGAGGCTAACGTCCCTTGACGGACCAAGCTGCTCCCTGTCAACCACAAAATTACCCGATGCCTTGATGATACGCTACTCATGTCATGCTTTCAACTCGTATTGTGACCTGCACACTGACCGGCTCTTCAGGGACCCCAAACGCACGCCGACCACGACTCCTGCGAACGCTCACTCGCCTTTCGCTCCCCCAACCCCCTCTGACGGTTCTTTTTTTTTATATAATTTTTTTTGCCGCTTTCTCGCTCTCCCGCTCTTGTCCCCTCGTCTTAGAAACCGCGCCTAGCCATTCAAGCGCCAGCGCTCATTTTCTTTTCAGTCTCTTCCTTTACAGCCAGCCACAGCGGGCATCGACGTGACGTCACTCCACTAACCCTTTAAAACTAACCCGCCGAGGATGACGAGGCCGCCTTTGACGAAGATAGGTCCTCCTATCGAAACGTTGGCCAGCCTTTCTGAGGCACCTTATCCCTGTTTGTAATCCTTATTCATCTATTATATATGTTATACAGCAGGCAATATTTGTTTGAATTTTTCAACGCTCACGTCAACTGCAACGAGATCACTCTGGTAATTTTTTTTGTTTCTTACTAAATTATTATGTATGTTGTGCATATTTTCTTCGTTTTGTTACAAAGGCTCTTAACTTTGGCGTAATTGTATTTATTTTGCAGAATCATTCGATCGGTGATTGTTTACAAGTGGCACAAGGGCACTCCATTATAACGCAGCAATGCGCGCTTGACGTGTGCATCCTCGATAGGCGCAATAACAAATTCAAGGGGGTGTATAATTAAAAAGCATGTGAGCTTTCATGTGCGTTGTTTAAATAAGGTTGCGGGTAGTGAACTTCGAAATACTGCATAACTTTATGGTGGAATCATCTGTACCACTTGCCAGTAATGCCGTTGCTAGCTGAACTTCTGTAGCGGCTGCAAATTTTATTGCTAGTACAATACAAGTCATTTTGGATGACTGCTCACTTGCATATATGCATAAAAAGCATATCAAACCGTGTAGTAGTGCCTCCTGCGGCCCGCTTCATTATGATCTTAGGTGCCTTTCCCGGAAAGCTCTGTCGTGCGTGTTTTTTTTTTTTATGCCAGATGATTTTTTCTGACCAACGGGCACAGTAGGCGTAAATTCCTCCCCGCAAAAAGAATCGGGGAAAAAAAGAAGTGGTGCCATGTTGAAGAAGAGGTTTCTGCTGGACTATTGGTGCATATTTCTAAAACAAAAAACAGTCAATAGAAGAGACAAGAATGTGAGACAATCCCAACGCTAACCCACAATGAAATGCTTATGTTGCACGACGCCAAATATATCTGCACTGAAGAGAAGGGGGAAGGCGGAGAACAGAGACAACGCCACAACAGATATATGGGGGTGGGAGGGGGGGAGTGAAGAGAAAAGGTTTGGTCTGACTACCAAGACACACAAGGCGATCTCCGTTGGAAGGGAACACAAAATAAAGAAATATAAAAAAGAACAGGAATGTTCGTGGCCCGCCGCACCATTCCGAACCTTGACGGATTGCTGAAAGAGTTGAAGTTACCGACCTACTACTGAGAACGGAGAGCGAGGCTAAGATTAAGGAGAATACAGGAAAATAGAATGTAAAAAGAAAGGAAATGAACGCTACTGGATAAAAATGTAAGCTATATACTGAGTAAAATAATTTCTGATTAAAAGGTGAAACAAGCATAAAGAAAAAAAAAACTACTAAAATATCTATACATTTTCAAAGTAGGTGAACTCTTTCTGTGAGAGCAACACAGATTTGAATAAATTGTACGCGGAAGTTTGCATCTTATATCAGCTAATCAATAAACCTATCGTTGTTTTGCCTTTGCAAATAGGCATACATAAACTTCCTTATTCCTTATTAAATTCAGACTCCCACTTACAACCTCAACGACACACCTCTGGTAACTTCTTCCTGTTGTAGATATCTCGGGATACACATCACACACAACATTTTTGGAATATGTAAAGTTTTCAATTTACCGATGCCAACAACGTGTTTGGTTTGTTGCTCCGAAATTTTCTTCATGGGAAGATTTTATTCATTAAATCCATGGTGGGGTCAATCTTCGAGCACACCAGTTCTGCCCAGAATCTTATCGCAAGCTCTCGAAAGTGTCCAAAACCTTACCGTCCGTATTTTGATACATACATTTAATTACTCACGTGTAGCCAGTGCGTCTTCTATAAAATCATGGCGTGGTTTACCTTGTCGCCTTATGCGATCTCGCTTGAGTTTGTTTATGAGGATTTATTTTCTTACTCCCACTGCTTAAAGGACATATTTTTCTACCGACCACCTACGTTTCTTTTCGCAGCGGCCACGTTTGAAGCTTTCTTGCTTATGAAAAGAAAAAAAAACTGCCCGCTTTTTATGTAAAGCCTTCTAACATAATTAAGTAAATGAATATGGCGAACTTGAACGAGATCCTTGTACTCGCATTTTGGGCTTCACTTATATGTTATGCGCCGCGTAAGGTATGGTCGCGAGGTTTCTTAGATACGGCTGCCGCTGCTTTGTGTATATTTATTTTTTCCGAAGGGGGGAGGTTGTATTATTTAACTAGAAGCAAGAAATGCATGGGGGGCATGTTAGCAAGTGATGCTGTGCGCTGGACTATCCCTTTGCGCACACGTTGTCTTGCTCTACCGTTCTCCTGGGATAAGCAGCGCAAAAAAAACAAAAAAACAATGAAAACATTCATTGATCACTTTGAGTTGTTCTACAGTGTCACCTTTACTTGGGAGTGCGGAGAGTTGCGAGCATGCGCTACTCTCGATGGAGGAGAGAGACGACTGGCGGCATGGCTAACGAAGATTTAATATATACAGGAGAGGTAGAAGCACGCAACACACAACACTGAAACTGAAACTCAAAACTAACGGCACGCAAAACTAAAACTATGATTTAACAAAAATCTTCACACGAACTTAAATAACAAACTCAGATTAAATAGCAGCTACTGAAAGACTGTCTCAGTTCCGGAGCCTAGCTCCGCCTTAGAAGTCTCTAGGTCAGTCCTAGCGCGGGTTCGTTAGAGTCTAGCCACCCTGCATCCGGCCTAACTGCGTCGCAATCGGAAACGTGGGCTTACAGATCGTCGTCGCGAAGTTCTTGTCGAACCCGCGTCGGGCTCGTCCGCAGCATTGAGGGTGTCGTAGGTGTCGACGCCTCGCGTTGTTTTTGTCGGTGGTGAGCTCGTCGGTATCTCGTCGGTGATGTGCTCGTTAGCGATGGCGTTCGGCGCTGCTTAGGCCCACCTGGATAGGCCTAGCGTCGGGATGCGTCGCAACTTCTTCAGGAGTGCCGACGTGTCATCCCGAGGAGATTAGAACGTGCCGGTCTGCCACAGAAGGGGGATCCTCTCTGGGGTGCCTGGTCCTGCCGTGAGAAGCTGCAGCCCGTCCAGGAGCCTCGCCCGAACTTGCCGAGGTCGACAGCCACACCTTGGACGGCCAGCGTCGCGGACTCAACCAGACCCCCAAGTCTCCCGTCGCCAGAACATAGCTGGAGATGCGACCTTCCTGACCCGGTGCCACGTTGAAACTCAACGGACAGCGCCGTTCATCCCTCGACTATGCCTCGGTTCGTGCGCCTCGCGCGCTCGCGCCGTTCGGAACACCGGGCATCGCGTGCTCCTCTTCTTTTTCGCGCCACAGGCGGCCTCTTACATGTGACATACAGGTCCATTTGTCATGTTTTACATTTCAGCTATAATACACAATAAAATCAGCACAAGTGCTACTGCTCGTTGAGCCACAGGAGGTTCTGCAAAAATAAAAAAAATAAAGAAAATAAAAAAAAACGCACGCGTGCCGTTCTTCACTATTATCAGGCGAAGTGACGTCAAAACACCAAAAGTGCGTTTAACGTTCACCACTTTTTCCCTCCGTCCCCTTGCTTTGCAGTGTCGAGGGTATGTACTGTCTACTATGTGCACACCCGGGCCCGCGCTGCTACTCGGAACCGGATGGGTGCACAAAGGCGTGAATGATACCCTGTCAAATTTATTGCTCCCTGCGCGGACCTCGCCCGGTGCCAAAAAAAAACAAAAAACTGGTGACTCTCGGTCTCTCGGAGGACGAGGGATCCGTACACATTCTGCTTCTGCCTGTGAGCTGTCGTCGCCCACATTGCTTGCGCCATGTTTTGCTTGCGAAGCATGCATCAACTTGTCCAGCAACGTGTTCAATACCAGTGGCTTGACCTTCGCCACTACAAGCTTGGTTCCACACAGCTATCGGGTGAAACATGAACAACTAGCCAAACGTCATAAAACTGCATTTACTGCGAAATAAACTCGATTATCGTAAGGTAAATACAATATTCTTATTTTTATTCTCAAGTATAGTGTTTCTACTAAGTGCATTGCCTAATACGTGTATTTTCTTTGTTTTTATAGAGATAATGTCCGGCCACCTTTTACTACGTACGTAGACGGTGCTGCACCGCTTCAGCGTCAGCTGAAACGCACTGTCTGTTTGAAAACACGCAGCACGGCACATTTCGGCTGGTACACTCAAGAAGACCACAGTTGGATTGTCGCAATTCCTTGCTCAGAAAAGTACATTCTGCGAGCTGAATGGTGTTCAGAACTTCTTGCAAAACTATATTCTGTTGTATTGTAGCTTGCTTAGGTGTTTATCATGAAATAATGCATCCTTTATTTGGTACTTCTGTTCTAAAAGCTTACGCATTGCCAAAGGCTAAGTACAGCTATCCACAAGCACTTACGAGAAGTCTTGTGATGAAGGCATAATTCATAATTGGCTAGTTAGAACAAAAATCGCACATTTTTATGCAGCGGCATTTCCTACCTAATTTTTGCGTATTTCTGCTGCTTTTTTCAGCGTCAACAACTTATTTGAATGGAGGAATCATGTCTCTGTGAGGTTGCCTTCAATATAATGAACGCCATCATGTGCCATGCAGTTCAACTGCTGTACAGCGCCTGCATGGAAGAAAAGCAAGAGTCTGTTTAGCATGCGGCTATGCAGAGTGGGAACAGGTTATACGCATTTAATTTCTCAGTTTTGTACAATATAGGTACATGTATGTATGTAGATGGTGCCTGAGAGATGCAGAGATCGACATCAATCAAGCGCAAGACTTCATAAGAATGTGGCTGCCAGGCGCCGTCGACTGTGCTATTAGCAGAAGGAGGCGTTACGCCGAAGCGGCTCAACCCGTTCGGCATCTTCCAAGTGCCCCTTTTGGGAGCCCAGCCTCAACCCCCCGTAGCGTCATAAACAAGCCTTCGTAGGTGGCCCACAGGATTGGGGATACGAGCGGCAATCTGTATCAACCTATTTTAAGACCAAAAAATAAATCATGTATCATTATTTGGTGATTTTAAAGCAGATCATGGCATGTTGCATCGAGCTAGCGTGCAATATTTGCGCAATTCAAAATCGTAGGAAATAACAGCATCGCCCACATACATCACAATCTGCCAATATGACCATGCCAGTGGGTAATGCGGGACAATAATTTACTAAAAGCGGCAGAGCCGGCTATTGACCAATACCGGCGCTGCCAGTAGGAAAGACGGGACACTAGAATGGCAATGAACGGCCGAGCCGACTAGCTGCCTGTATTGGCGCTACCACATGATGGCTGAAATAGTCCCTTTAGTGGCATGCCCGCACTGGGCCATTCCTGACACGGGTAGCGCTGCCGGTTTCGGGCCTATATTTGTGCCGGTGCTTGCCGTGATATTGCCGTGATGGGGCCAGCCTGGTTGTGCAGCTGCCTGGGCTGTTCGTGCCGTCGGCGTGAGCAACTGCTGTGAGGTATCAGTACCTCCGAGACTCTGACGTCCACTTCGCCAGCCGCCCGACAGGTGGCAGCACCTGTCTGGCGTTCTCATTTTCCTCGCTTTCATCCTGTGGAGAAGCAGAGCTGTGTGTGTGTCTGCATTGCTGCCATGTAGGACTGGGCCGCGATTTTGTATCGAGGCATTATGACTTAATCTACTCTAGTCTTATCATCCACCGCTCACGGCCGGCTGATCCCGTTGATAACGCGAGCGACGGTCCGCTCGCGTTATCAACGTTGCTATCGTGAGCGGAGCGTCGCTCTGCCCACTGACAGAGCGCGATAAGCGCGAAAAGGCATTATTACTTTAAAGGCATCGCTACAAAATAGCGGCCCTGATCTCGCGAGTGGCGCTCGCGGGCGCTAGCCTTGTATTGTTTTACTATGCTTTGCCAACATTTTTAAAGACATCACTGCCTTCGTGCCCAGCCTCGGGCATCTCGCCCCAGCCTCGCCCTCACACTGCTCAAGAAGGCTGCAAGTGAATGAAAACAGTACCGACATCTTTTCACCTCCTCTTTTCAAACGCACCGCTGATCATTTCTGCCTTGCGTTTTCGTGAAAAGACCGATGGCTCAGCGTCAGGCTTTAGGCGTTGCCTTTTGAGCGGCATGCCGAGGCTTTTCAGCACAGCCGGGCTGGTCACATAATCATCGTCGACGAAGTGGTCCGCGCAAATGAAGTAATTTTTAGAGGTCTCCAGGCTGGGCGTGATGGCTGACAGGCTGATATCCAAAGTTTACGCACGTTCTCCTCTCTGGGAAACGTGTGAGATGGCGTGTCACGACCGAGGATGCAACAGCAATGTCTGGGCATTTCCTTCCGCCGCGACGAACGCGTCAATACAAAGCGACGACCGCGGGAAGGCGCATGTATAAGACGCACCACCTGCGTGGAGTGCCGACGGGGATAATGTTTCAGACGGACCACGTGCGAAGATCGCAGAAAGGGGTTAAACAAACGCTGCAAGGGACCAACAACGCCGGAAACACTGCGACGGCTGTGGCCGACCTTGGCCGCGCGCGCGTGGGTGGGTGTTATGACGTCAAATTTCAGCTTCTGCCGGCGGCCACTTGGAAGCAAGGTGCAACAGAAAATCGTAAAAAAATTTTTACTCGTTACTTTTTTTCAAAGCAGCTTGTTGTATTAGGCATTTGCAACAGTTCAAATTTTGTTCCGACGCAAAAAACCACCCGCCAAGTTTTGTTTCCGTATCCTTTTAATAAGACCTTTCTTATGAGCTTATATTTCTGGAATTACCCGCCTTGGTTGCTGAGTGGCTATGGTGTTGGGCTGCTGAGCACAAGGTCGCGGGATCGAATCCCAGCCACCGCGGCCGTATTTTGATGGGGGTGAAATGCGGAAACACCCGTGTACTTAGATTTAGGTGCACGTTGAAGAGCCACAGGTGGTCCAAATTTCCGGAGTCCCCCACTACGGAGTGGCACGTGTAGTGCAACAAAGATAGGTGGCTTGCGCTCTTGGGCCTGATACATCTTCCCCTTCAACATCGTTGACTTATCTGCTGAAAGTTTTGATCGTATCCCAGATGTTCCGGATGACGTGTTTGACGGCGCGACCTTCGCTGCGGTAGAACTGGCTGCATCGGTGGTGGCGGGCAACTTGGCACTACCGTGGGCGAGCCGGACGTGGCAGATTCTACAGAGGCAGGTACCTGCTCTTCGTCGTAATCTTCGTCGGAGGTGTCCTCAAAGGGCTCGCTCGTTTCCAAGAGGTGCTCCCGATTGCGGCGCAGGATGTTCCGGTCTTCTGTTCGCACATGGAAGGAACGAGGCCCCGCTGATCCAAGAACCTTGGCTTTTCTTGTCCATGTCTTTCCCTTATGCGAACGGAGTCGTTGCTCCTGAGGTCGGGAAGTACACGTCTGTTGTGTTTGCTCTGCCTGTGCTTCCTTACTCGCGTGGAAACCAGGGGTCCGAAGTCTGGTATGGGGGTCCGCAGCCGTCTTCGTTGCAGCGTCTGGTGATCGCCCATCCTCCAGTGGACTTGTTCTGTAATTCAGGATGCCAAGCGAAAAGTTCTCATTCGCCGCTTTTGTCTTTTTCAAGATGCGCTTAATAATCTGTACACCTTGCTCGGCAAGGCCGTTTGACTCTGGGTACTCTGGACTGGATGTGATGTGCTTGAAATCGAATTGCTGAGCAAATAGCCTGAGCTCGCTACTGGCAAACTGGGGCCCATTGTCTGTGCAAACTTTGATTGGTATGCCATAGCGGGAAAATATGGCTCCCAATTTTTGTATCACGGAACTGGCCGTTGTACTGGGTAATAGTTCAACTTCCGGGAAGTTCGACATTGCGTCATAGGCACAGAGATAATGCTGGCCACCATACTGAAACAAGTCGACACCCACGCGATACCAAGCTTGTGTCGGTGTTGGACGCATGATTAGTGGTTATGGCGGCTGCTTATAAGCATAAGTCTGGCATACTGAACACTTGCGAACTAGTCTTTCTATATCAGAATTTAGATTGGGCCAGTATACCAACTGCCTTGCTCTGGCTTTGCATTTTCCGATGCCGAGATGCCCCGCATGAACTCGCTTTAGTATGTCCAATTGCATGCTACTTGGCACTACGGCCTTCGTTCCTTTTAGAAGGATCCCTTTGGCCACTGAGAGTTCGGAAGCCACCGCCTTCAGCGGACCTTCCACGGCACACCCATTCGCAAGCTTGTGAAGTACCTGCTGAAGGTATACGTCACGTTCGGTCTCACTTACAAGCCTTGAGATGGTTTTTTTCACTCACGAGTGCCAATACTACTGCGACTCCATGAACTTCGACGTCACTTGTGGGAGAGGCAGCGCCGTCTTCAGAAGCAGGTGCTCGGGAAAGCATGTCGGCCAAAGTCATTTGTTTACCGGAAACAAAAGTCAAGGTGTAATCATATTTCAATAACCGCAAAAAGAAACGCTGTACTCTTGGCGGCATGTCAGCAATGGCCTTTTTTGATATATCAAGCAGTGGGCGATGGTCGCTATCAAGAATGAAAGGATGACCGTATACGAAGTGATGAAACTTTTCGCATCCAAAAACTAACGCCAGAGATTCTTTTTCTATTTGTGAATAACGCTGTTCGGATTCGTTAACAGCTCTTGAAGCGTAAGCCACAGGTCTCCAGGCGCTCCCGTGACGTTGCATCAGCGCCGAACCGACACCGTACTGCGAGGCATCCTACGTTATTTTCGTTTCTCTGACTGGTTCGAAAATTGCTAGAAGTGGCGATTCGCTAAGCTCTCTGCATATAGCCTGCCAGTCGTTCTCATGATTCGGTGTCCAGTCAAAAACAACATCTTGCTTCAACAGCGAACGCAAAGTAGAAGTGCGCTGGGATAGTGACGGCACATATTTGCAAAAGTTGTTGACGACGCCCAAGAGCCTCTGTACCGCTTGTTTGTCTCGTGGTGCCGGCATTTTCAGCAGAGCTTCGACCAAAGCAGGGTCAGGGCGTATGCCCCTGCTGCTGATAATGTCACCAAGAAACAAAACTTCTTCAACGCCGAACAAGCACTTTGACGCGTTGAATGTCAGTCCTGCTTTTGCTGCTGCTAGTAGTGCGTTTCTGAGCCTGCCATCGTGTTCTTTTCGGGTAGCGCCCCAAATGAGCACGTCGTCGACATATACACGCACGCCAGGCAAACCATCAAATACCTCGTTGAGCGCTTTTTGAAAAACTTCGCTTGCCTATGAAATGCCAAAAGGCAGTCGAAGAAACCGATAACGGCCAAAGGGAGTTGTGAAGGTGCATATTTTGGAAGACTGCTCATCCAGTGGTATCTGATGGAATCCGGCGTTAGCGTCAAGCCGAGAAAACATCTTCGCTCCGGCCAACTCTGCTTCTATGTCTTCACGGCGCGGCATCTGGTAATGTTCTCTCTTAAGGCATCCATTAATTTTTCTCGGGTCCATGCCTACCTGCAACCTGCTGTCCTCTTAAAGCACGATGACAAGTGGGTTTACACAATCTGTCGGGCCACTGACTTTTTGAATGATGCCTTCCGCTTCCATTCGCTGTAGTTCTGCGCGCAGAGGTTCTCGCAGCGCCAAAGGCACTCGTCTGGCTGGCTGGATGACGGGCACAGCACCCTCGCGAAGGGTGATCCTGTACTCGCGTTGTAGACGGCCTGTTCCTTGAAAAAGCTGCGGAAATTCATCGACGATCGCGGAGGCGCTGTTGTTTGTTACGGCATCAACGTTCCGTTTGATCAGCCCCAGGTCCACCGCGGCTTTCAGACCCAGGAGGGCGTCTTTCTTAATCACGAAGAAGTCTGTGCAGACGCTCCGGTCACCAATGGTCACGTGCGACGAAAATGTGCCAAGCTGTTTGATGATGCCGCCGTTATACGATCGTAGAACCGCGTTGCGTGCTTTCACTGGACAGGCTTGAATTTTCCGGTAAAGCGACAGTGGCATCAAGTTTGCTTGGGACCCTGTGTCGATCTTCAAGTTGATGTCCTTGCCTGCAATATTCGCTTTCATGATCTAGTCCCGGTCACAGCTAATGTTTCCGATGGTGACGTCCAAAACATCAAAGTCGTCGTTTCGGTATGGCTTCTTCCTCTAGTCCTTTACGTCGCAGATGGCTTCGCTTGATTGGCAGCATGACGCAAGATGGTTACGTCCCTTGCACAAGTAGCAAGTTTTCCCGGAGGATGGACAGCGCCATGCGGCATGGGACCGGCTGCAGCGGGAACATTTGAAGCTTCGGCTCGAAGATGCTGCAAGGACGTGAAGCTCTCCGTCAGTCTTCCGCCAGAGCGAGTTCTCACGTGCTGATGTTTCCGCCGCCTTACATAAAGCCACGGCTTTTTCCAACGTAAGGCCCTTGTCCCTGAGCAATTTCTCCCGGAGCTTTGGCGAGTTTGTACCGAACACAATTTGGCCGCGCACCATCTCGTCCGTCATCGTTCCATACTTGCAAAACTGCGTCTGCTTCTTCAGCGCGCGTAGGAACTGTTCGAAAGGTTCAGCTTCGCTCTGTAGTCGAGACCGGAAGACTCATGAATTGTGTTCTCTTGCTCGACGTAGTATTTGTCGAGCTTGGCCACCACCGTGCCATAGTCATGCTTATCTTCGCCTTCATCGAACGTAAGATTGTTGTAGACTTCCTGCGCCTCGTCACCAGCCGCGCTGAAGAAAAGGGCCGTCTTTGCTGCCTCTGACCTCGGTTTTTCAGTGCACTCCGTGGCTGCCAAAAAGAAATGAAACTTTTGCCGGAAGAGCTTCCACGTTCTTCCCCCGTTGGTCGAGAGGCCCAGAGGCTCCGGTGGCTTGATGTACTCCATGCTTGCGGTGTTTTGAACGCTGTGGTGTGGGCACTTGTTACGGTGGTTCCTTCATCGACGAGCAGGCAAGGCTCCAGTATCCCACTTCTGACACCATGTATCAGCCGGGCCACGTTCAATGAAACCCACACGCATGTCAGGACAGTAGTGAACGCCTGTGTTTATTGTTGTCAGTCTTTTATACCAAAATAAGGGGGAGGGGTTTAGTAGATAGTAAAGAAAGGCACGTGTAGTTCAACAAAGATAGGTGGCTTGCGCTCTTGGGCCTCATACGATACAATCCCTAATCTCACATGCTGCCACTTGCTGTGTGAGGCTTCGTTAGTTTTTCTCCCTCCTAAGTGCCGCATTGTTCGCGCTGCATGTTCGCGCTGCATTTGCAACTTTCGTGCCCGGATTTCATCATGTCTTCAAACGCACGTGGTTTTTGTTGACTCGGTTATACAATCCATGGCGTTGTGCGCAGGAGGAGGAGAGAGGAGATGGTGCTACTTTTCCTCATTGAGGGGTTTTATTCGGCCGCTCGGATCTGTGGGAGTGTCCCCTCTTGTTGAATTCCTTTCTCTATGTAGCGGGCTGCTCGCTCGGCTGGCTTCCTCTCCCCTGCGGAGCGCGCACAGCGGCCCAGCGTCTTATTGCGATAGCAATTATATGGACACTCCAAGCGCATTTCTGCCGTGGTCGGCGCCTTCACCGTGAGGTTCCGTATGCATTCAAGCATAAAAGTAAATGGAATGCCATTGTACGAGTATGTCGTACCACAGTTTGGAATATCTGGAACTTGGAATCAGCTAGCGCAAGACAGGGGTAATTGGAGATCACAGGGAGAGGCCTTCGTCCTGCAGTGGACATAAATATAGTATGATGATGATGATGATCTCGAAACTGGTATCACCCGGGAGAATCATTTCTGGATACGTCTTGAAAACTCACCAGTTACAATTCGTAAATTGCAATTTGTGCCATAAGTAAATAATGAGGAAGCTATTTATTCCATTTTATTAATTAGTTGAATATGTGTTTAGATTTGTCACGCTAGTAATGTCTGTCTCTTCGAAATATATATCCAGCTCAAGGACAAGAATTATGCTATCCGCCATGGGTGCTTTTTTTTTCAGAAAGCTCAAAAATGATCACCCCGTAAAGTGGCACCCGTGTATTTACGGTGCCGAAAACTCGCAGTGGTCGGGGCACCTAAGGACGCACCGAGTGTCTCACGTAGTCCACCTTGACATGATCTGGTAGCGTGTCTCCGTCCCAAAGAAGTGTGAAGTTCGTCGAGCGACCGAAGCGATGAAAGTCGATGAACTTCTCTGTTGAAGACAGAAGCCCTTGGAACTCTTCATCGCTGATGTCAATCACGACATCAGAAATACCGCCTGCCCCAGTGCAACCGCCGTCCACAATAAACGACCGGGCTTATGTGTGTATGGGTGCGGTCCCTAGTTCTTCCAGGGCGGACTGCGTCGCTACTTCCCCTGTGACTACGTTTTTCTAAGTGCTGAACCACACTTCGTTAATTTAAATTCTTACCCACATTACCTAGGAAGGTGTTGAGAATCTGCCTGTGTACGGAGTTTCTCAGTAAGAAGCACAAAAGCAATCCTGTAAGTTGCAGTGTAGACGGTCCGGACCGTTGGGGCACTGCTCTCTCACGACTTTAACTTGACGTGCTAGTATTTCCTCTTCAGTCGCTTGCCCTTCGCGACGGTGTAGTCGTGGTCGGAGACCATGGTGTTGGGCGAAACAGGAACCGGACATCCTCCACGTCGACGTGGCGAGCCTTACACTACATCAATGGGGGCCAATGTGCGAAGAAGCATGCTCGGCGCAAGTGATGGCATCTGTCACCTGTGCGCCTCGGACGACTTCTGGTCCGAGGCGCACAACTAAGCCTCCACTATAACAAAACAATCACAGCAAGGCAAGAAGCTACGCTTGCCCAGTTACCACACTTAAGTACGCCTACATGTGACGATGCATAAATTGAGCTCCAGATTAACTTGAACACCTGGTGTTCCTTCACATACCACCCAGGAGAGGGTCAAGGGCGCTTTTTTTTTCATCCGATCCGCTGCTGCCCGGCTCAGCCTAAAAAGCCTACAACCACTGAGCGACATGGATGTTGGTGCGCTGTGCATTGATAATGAACCGAGATCATCGTTGTCGTATTAAACTCAAGCGCGTTGTAACAGTCCAGCTTAGGTAACACAAGGTCATGTACCGATTGTAGAAGGAACCGATAAATAAATAACGAAAATGTTGCAATAACTCAAGCTCCGTGTCTCCATTACTGAACGTGAGCGATGTATTGAATTTTCAATGTTGTTGCGAGCATGTGGAGTCTGTGTTCCATATGAGAAAATTGAAATCGCAGTATTTTGACGGCATGTAGCATTCAGCTCTAAAATATTTCCTGTTTTACGGGTATTTGTGACGCAAAATTCTTCACGAGAATATTAATTTGTGGTGTGCGAGCGCTTCGGAACTGAATTTTTCTTTGTATTTTTGCAAAAGCAACTAATTTTTGGTAAGTGCCAGCGGTAATAGCGACATAATAGTGTTGAACCGTCCTCAATAGTAGACGGGCGGCGATGCACTGATGTATCTGATGTTTTATTGCGAAACAAATTATATAGACGCTCTACACGGATTTCTGCCGTCAGCGTCGCCGTGAGGTTCCGTATAAAGTCCAAGTGCGATAAAATTGTGGCCGCGCGCCATATGCTGAATGTGCGGGTGGAAGCGCGCGAGCGTCGCGCGCTTTCACGGAAAGCGAACGCACGGCGGAGAGCAAACGCGACTTTATTCGTCGCGCGAAAGGTCATGGAGGATGGGAGGCAGGGAAGGGAGGCGTCGTTTAGCTGCGGCACCAAATGCGCATCTTGCTACCCGGCGCAAGGGGAACTGGTGACTCAATCTCCAACGTAAAAGGAAGAAAGCGGGAAGGCAGCGCGGTAGGGAGGGGCGTGCGGCTTCTGCTCTGCTAGCAGCTGCGTACTTGTATTTTGCGCGGCTGCGGGCTGTCGGGCGCACCTTACCTTGAAAGCGATCTCCACAGGGCCCTTACCTTTGTATGCGCACTGCTTTCGCCGCTCAGTTTCCGTTGAAGCGATAGACCGCACGAACCTTCGCTCGCTGCGGTGGCCGCGGTTGCTCACGCCAGAGTTTTGACAGTGGTTGTATGCGGTCATCGAGTGTGATCTATTGAAGTGTGCTTGTGCGCGCTGACACCATGCTTGTTAATTCAGTTAGTAAGCGAATGTGTCTAAGTTTAAGCAGCCGATAGAACTAATATCCTTACTCCGTATAGCTCTCCACTAATTTGCTATCGCTACAGATGCTTCGCCTTTCCGGCGAAACTGCCACTTTTTTTCTTTAATTATCACAGCTTTTTGAGAGCACTGTAGTTGTTTATTGTTTGCGTAAATGAAACAAAATTGTTTCTTGTAATTATTATGGGCGACACGTTGCCAGCCAGGACCCGGCGCGATAGCTCTGCCTATGGCGTTGCACTGCTTAGCTCGTGGGTTCAATTCCAGCCATAATGGCCACATTTCGCTGGGGATGAAATACAAAAATGTTGATGTATTTAGATTTAGGGGCTCGTCAAAGAACCTTGAAGGTTAGCAAAGAAGCTCGAGAACAAGCTAACGACCGCACAAAGAGCGATGGAACGAAACATGTTAGGCCTACGTTAAGAAACAGGAATAGAGCGGTGTGGATCAGAGAGCAAACGGGGATAGCCGATATTTTAGTGGACGTTAAGAGGAACAAATTGATCTGGGCAGGCCATGTAATGCGTAGGATGGATAACCGGTGGACCATTAGAGTTTCATAATGGATACTAAGAGAAAAGCGCAGACGAGGACGGCAGAAAGCTTGGTGGGGTAATGAAGTTAGGAAATTTGCAGGCGCAAGTTGGAATCCGCTAGCGCAAGACATGAATAATTTGAGATCACAGGGAGAGGCTTTCATCCTGCAGCGGACATAAATATAGGCTGATGATGAAGATAAAGAAGCCCCGGTGATCAAAAATTAATCCAGAGTCTCCCACTACGGTGTGCCTCATAATCAGATCATTATTTTGCATATAAAACACCACAAATGTATCAATTTTAACATTTCATTGACAAGAGTTACGTTTCCCACAAGCGCATAAACTTGAGCGCTTGTGTTGCGAAACCTTCCTCTTTAGCTTTATTAGCTTTAATGAACGGGTTCACTCCACGTTAATAAAGGTATCACGTGGAGTTTCATACACTGCGGGTTTCTTCTTGAACACCTGCACAGACATGTGATGAGTATTCATGCGAGTACTTTTATAATGTGGAACAAAGGCTTTTTCTCTCCGTTGTGCAGCTTCTGCGGTTCCATATGGGTAAGCAAGTCGATATAGTCCCCACTGGCGGACTCGCATGCAGCTCTGCTTCCGGCATCAACGTTGCAGCAGTTCGTTAGAGCTTTGCCGACGATTCCCAGCCGGACGCGTCATTGCCGAACAAAACCATCTATTTCACCATTGGCATCAAGCTTAACATCCTTGACGAAAGCATTCCTGACGCAGCGACATCTTGCGACATGACGCTGCATACCAAAGAGCGTCGCGCGGACTTCTTTGTGAGTGGGCATGGAGACACGTCTTGCATAATAAACTTGTGTTCAAAGTCGTACGTGTTAGTTGCATTTTTTGCCAGCTCGCAAATATTTCAGGTCAGAAACCCGAATATTTATACCATTACCTAACGAATATTCTATATGAGCTCGGACCACATTTGGTGCTTCGGAGCAGTGCATTATCACGTGTCCACGGGATAACTTGTATTCCAATCCCGCCGTGGTGGTGTAGTGGCCTTGGAATTACGCTGCTAGGCCCGATGGCGCGGGCTCAAATCCCGACCACTGCGGCCGCATTTTCATGGGCGCGAAATGCGTCTGGGCACCGTGCATTGGGTGCCCGCTGAGGAATACCAGGGAATCAAATTCCCCAGTCCCTTCAAATCGTATTGTATCTATTAGACGTAAGACTTCAGAATTTTGTTTAAATTGTTATCTTGCGCTGGCGTCAAATATCTACCAATTTCACGGCACTTTTCAGTAAAGAGGGACCAGCAATGATGAACATCTTTTGCATTGAGCCTTGGCTGTGAGTGCCTCTAGGCATCATTTATGGCGCATATTATAAAATTCGTTCGTTGCTCACAAAAAGAAAAACAGCGCAATCGTTTGGTTAAAGCTGGGTGCAGGCATTCTATTTTGCAGCATACATGCGCGGGGGGGGGGGGGGGGGGTAAATTTCCGTCCATGCAAGAAAACGCATAGTCCGGCGATCGGCAGCGAAGTGTTTATTTTTTTTCTCTACAAGTATCTCTGTCGAGCATTCGTTTTCTTGGCATTACACAATAGAGATCAAACCAATACTTCTCACACGGATGCCGTGCCCGGATGTTGGAGGTGGCGGTGGCGGCTTCTGAGAATTCAGATGTGTCATCACCTATTACCACCGCGGCGTTGCCACCCAATAGATTATGCCCACGCTTCATCCCACTGCCAAAACACGTACCGTGCCCTACGAAGTACTTGTTTGTTATGTATCCGACCTGGTAAACCTTTTGCGTATGAGCGTAAAACGCGAAAGCGAAAAAGGAAAACGAACTTCGTGATAACCTACTCCCACTACTGCGCGAATGCATGCCGAGAAGTACAACACATAGACATAGCAAAGGGTCCTGCAAGCATTCTGAGGGACGGCGTATCACAAATTTTTTTTATTCAACTGCAAGGAAATGGAACCACCCAGTAATGTGCCTAGTAATGTGATTTAAGCGCAGGCGAGGCAAGTACGATTGTTTTCCCCAATCATGATTGCAATAGGCTCCCTTTCAAAAGGAGATTGACAAACCGCTCGATGTCAGCTAAATGCTGTGACAGCCGTAAAGTAGGACGAAATTAGCTTCATGCCCAGGACCGCCACACGCAGTGGAGTCACTGCAATCTTTCTTGTTTTTCTGTTTTTTTTTGTTTTGTTTTTTTTTTTGAGGTGATCGTGATCCTGGGGGCACGATAGCTGACAATTCGGCACAACTTCAAATCACCTCTTTTTGCAGAACGATAGGATTCCGACATAAAGTGAATAGAAAATCAATAACTTTTAACTAAAGATACAACAGAACAAATGTTGTTCATGCCAAAGTATTTTACCAAACAATTGGGCACCACCATCAAAAAGTGTCTGCCCAGGAGAGCGATAGCATTGACAAAATGATGCTGTCCTCAGCGCTATCTGTGTTCTCTTCTTCCGGATGGCAGAGCATGTTCAGGACATGCCGATATTTGGCGCCATCCTTATCTTTCTGCACGCAGTACATCCTGCAAGTGTTTAGGCCACACCGCTGCAGGCCACCTCCGAAGACTTCTGCTAGAAAACCACAGATGACAGCGCAAAGCCACCCTTCTCTAGACTGGAACGGCATCTTTTGACCGGTGGCCATTCTCCATCAGCATCATGGTTCACCAGAGTCGACTCGGAGCTTTGCAGCTGTTCCCCCTAGATGACAAGCAAGAAGCCTGCACCAAAGGTTACAAAGGACGGTTACGAATGCCGAAGCACAAAGGCTGGCCACCTTTAAAAGGTGGCAACCTAATGATTCGAAGCTAATTCATAAATTTTTTCGCAGGCAAACCTTGTCTTCCTCTAGCGAACAACACAAGGCACGGGGCTCGCGAACGGCAGTTCGGCAACCCTTACTGCAAACTTCAGCTAGCATTGCAGTATGAAGTGGAGCAGCTCCCGACATTTTCTGTCATGCTTTACGCCGGGTCCTTGCTAAGTGTCATCATACACTGCTAAAAAACTGCCAGTCAACGTCGGCTGAACGCGCGTTTCCCATTCAGCGTGTTCAAAATACTCGCATACTGAATGGCTAGATAACGGAAGGCAGCACAGGCGCTCGACTGAAGGGGTCACTGAGCTTCAGTAACAAACATTGTGGTTTTTGCGTTTTATTTCTCTCTCTCTCTCTCGAACGTGCACGTGTGTGGGCGCACACACACCGTAAACAACTGAGGTAACTCAATATACACACATGCATGGAAAATATGTAACCTCATTGCGCTCTAATATAAACAGAACTAGTGTAACATGGAATTATCATGATGTCTTATCATTTAATGAATAATTTCTGTGTACATGTAACCAGTTTAGGATCCTTCATCTGAACACACGAAGTATCAGAAGTAAAGAAGAAAAGCTGAATCTAAAAGCTAAAAACTAAAAGTTAAGAAACCAAATCTGCTTCTCATAGTTTTGAGGTTTCGATGCACTTAGAAACTTAGCTAATGGCAAAGGATAATCACTCGTATTCTAAGAACTACTAGTACAATGGTCTCGTGCGGCCAAAGAGTAGGGGTGGTGGCATAGCTGTTGAAGAGTTATAGCGTGTCAGGTATTCCGTAAACGCACATGGTTCCGGCAGATTACCGGGTGAGCGGAAGTGTAAATGTTTCCAGCCTGCAAGGTGTAGCCACCTGGTAGCACAGAACTCAACCAGACAAGCACACAGCTAATATAGTAGTAACCAAGTATCTTCTACTTTTCTGCTGTTGAAAATTTTCGGCACTCACGTGTAATCGCAAATATATTAAATTTTTCAATGTTTCAAATGCTTTACGCTTTACATATATTAACAGAATGTTGCAAACTGGTGTCTTTCCAGAGTGTTTAATAATTGCGAGAGTCTACCCTTCCCTAAAAGGAGATGACAAGCTACAGCTAACCAATTAAGACCCACCTCTGTCCTTCCAGCCTTTCCAAAGTATTTAGGAGCGTGTTATATGTCAGGTTGCATCAATTCTTGGTGAAGTGGCGCTTCTGAATATTAAACATGAAATATTTCAATACACTGAAAATAGATTCTACACACTGGGTTTATTTATAGAGTTTAGAAAGGTGCCATGACAGGATGCCATGACATACTGTGTGCGTGGTGTGGTGCACAAGCTGTTGAAGGACTGTCTAAAAAACTGCTATAAGTATGTTAGCATAAATGATAGCAAATCGACTTATGCTGAGATAAAGAAATGTGTCCTGCAGGGGTCAATCCTCGGGCCGGTGTTATCTTTATGTTTATATTAAGACCTATGTGATATTCCAGCCTCTCCTAAGGCCATCCCCTTCAATGCCTTGCACACCGCATAGACCAATACCTAATTAGACTGTCATTGGTTAAGGTATAATAAGTTGTAAGTGAATGGTAATAAAACTAAATATATTATATTGGCTCCAATTAATGGGCCATGCAACTTCACTGCAACTATTGTGCTTGAGGGCAAAAAAACTGGAACAGGTAGAGTGCCAGAAATTATTAGGGGTGCAGTACAGTGAGGGTTTAACATGGAATAAGCGTATACGAAGCTCGCAACAGAACTGAGTAAAACTGTACGGTGTAGGTACGAAATTGGCTCCCTCCTACCTAACTGGCTGAAAAGAGAGTTACACAACGCTCCTTTCTACTCTTGGCTATCATATTGTGTTTGGTGTGGGGCACAGCTACGCAACATAATTACCTGAAGGTATTATAGGATGCAGAAGGACTTGGTGTTGGGCAAGTTTGTGTTTACTGGACGACATATTGTAGCGCAAAGGCACAAATACACAAAAGATACACAGACACACGTCACTGGCGCTACTAACAACTTTATTTGGCACACAGCGAGATACTGTGTTACAATGAGGAACGAAAAGGTATTTGCAAATGTCAAAGTGTTTCGCATAAAGTTCATAGTAGCGCCTGTGACGTGCGTCTGTGTATCTTCTGTGTATTTCTGCCTTTGCGTTACAATATGTCGTTCAGTATTAGTAGTTCTGAAAAAGAAAATTTTAAGGGAACTTTAACAATACCATGGCCTCATTAGAGTTAAATAGAGGACGGCTCTTCTAAAATATTCTGTGCTGAAGGCTAACCACGTTTACCACTTCAAACTAATGCATTGGATTAGACGTAATGTGTCAGTGTCTCCTAACCACACAAGAACATACTCATTACTCAACACGTCAGAAAAACAGAAAAACTAAGGACTAACTTCGGTAAACAAAGTGTATAATGTCAAATACCTGCATTGCTGAAACACCTAGACAACCTCAGCGATACCAGTGTTGTACAAATGATTCTTTCAAATCTGCATTGATAGAACATAAGAGTCAGTTTGTGCAATTGCATCTCAATTTTTTTTGTTATCGGTGTGATTATTGCTCTTTTCTTTTTGTATATATAGCTTATGTATATATATATATGTATATGTATATATATATATATATATATATATATATAGATATATATAATTTTATTTATAGGGGTTGATTGCCACATGATTATTGCACGCGTCTGCTCCTGTATATAAGCAGGACAAATAAATTGACACATGTGGCAGCTGTTGCTCCTTCACACACACACACACATGAAGCAAGGTGGTACGCCATACTGCTACATCAGAAAAAACCAAAATGCCTTCTCGTAGTACGCAGATGAATTGCCACAGGCTACGCAGTAGTGATAGTGGGGTCAACAGACTATCTTCTAGCTGGTATCACAGTCCTTTGATAACTTTTTTTCTGGTCAGAAAGCTTCTATGGAAAAACTTGCTATGCTGTCCAAGGTAGCCATGGCATCACGCATTGTCGCTTAGACAGCACTAGACATTGGTGGGAGGAGGCTAATTTGCATGCATATTTGAGCGAGCTGTCTACATTTTTGAAAGTAGTGTTAGAGGAGACAGCAAAATAAGTGGTGCATTCAAGTGAAAACCACTATGCGCATAATTATTTAACCGTTTACCCCCAAAATAATTTAGGGGAAAGTATCAAATTTCCGATTTTTCATGTACCCATGAATTTTGGTCATTTCTGATTCCGAAAATGTGTTACTTGATTCTCGATACTCAATTACATGTTCTTTTCGGACTTCTACCACACTCTAGTGTTGAAGATTGACTTCTAAGCCGCAAATTGCCGACGACCGAAATTCGTCTTTGGCGGTGGGAGCAGCATGGCATTGGGGAGCAGCATGAGATTGGGCTGAACAAGTGTGACGCGTCATTGGCGATAATGATACAGCCTCCCATGAAGTGTACAGCTCGGCGTTAGGGGTGAAACTTGACATTGCTAGAAACATGCTAAGTGTGAATGTTTTAATTAGCTACTATAAATAACATCTTAATGCATCAGTGTTGTGACAATGTCTTACAGGCCTTGGTAACCGTGTCTGTTAAAAAAAGGTCATGGTGTGCCCATGTTATAGCCAGTCATTTTAAATGCGAAGCATTTCTTGATGAACATTTGCCACTTTGACAGTATCTGTCTATCTATCTATATATCTAGCCGCCTACGTCTTGGTGCTCTCATGGTCGTTTTGTGAACTTGGTAGGTACCAAAATTAGCGTAGTATGACAACAGTATATGACGAACACAAATGATAGGTCATGACATGAACATGTGTGCCATGTAGGTCATGAAACAGCTGCCTAAATGACAGTGACCCAGCTAAAAAACATTACCACTCAAAATCCACTGAAATGGCTGCGGACGTGGGTACTAAGAGAAGGAAACGCTAAAGGATGATCGTAGAAGGCATAGTTATGAGCATGACTCAGCAAAATGACAAAGACTGAGCGAAAAGAAAATTGCACTCAAGAACCATTGAAATTGGTTCTAATGCGGGTACTAAGTGAAGGAAACACTAAATGATGATGGTAGAAGTCATATTCATGAGCATAACTCAGCAAAAATGACAATGAACCAGCAAAAAAGATCAAAACTCAAAAACCACTAAATGGGTTCGGACGTTGGTACTAAGCAAAGGAAACACTAAAGGGTGGTGATAGAAGCCATAGTCATGACCATGACTCAGCAAAAATGACAATGACAGCAAAATAACATTAACAATCAAAAACGAATAAAATGAGTTCTGACGTGGGTACTAAGTGAAGGAAGCACTAAAGGATGTTGATACAAGTCATAGTCATGAGCATGACTCAGCAAATTTTACGACTCGGCAAAATATTTACCACTCAAAAAACTGAAATGGTTTCAGACGTGAGTACTAAGTGAAGGAAATACCAAAGGTTGGTGGTAGAAGCCATAGTCATGAGCATGACTACGCAAAAATGACAATGACTCAGCGAAAAAATATTAACACTCAAAAACCACTGAAATGGCTTCGGACGGGGGTACTAAGTGAAGGAAACACTAAAGGATGATGGCAAAAGTCATAGTCATGAGCATGACCCAGCAAAAATGACAATGACTCAGCAGAAAAGATTAACACTCAAATACCCCTGAAATGGGTCCGGCCGTGGGTACTAAGTGAAGGAAACACTAAATGGTGGTAGTAGAAGCCATAGTCATGACCATGACTCATCAAAAATGACAATGACTCCGAAAAAACATTGACACTCAAAACCCAATGAAATGTGTTCGGATGTGGTACTAAGTGAAGGAAAAGGCTAAAGGTTGATGGTCGAAGTCATAAGCATTACTAAGGCTTTTGCCCTCAGGTCTCTTAGGCTTAGCTAAAGCGACTCCTCAGGACTCATCACATGAATGTCATGACATGCGTGTCATGTAGGTCATGAAACAGCCACCTACGTCTTGGTGCTCTCATGGTCGTTTCGTTAACTTGGTATGCTCCTCGCACACTGCTTCGCATCACATCCATTCCCACAGAGCGTGGGGTCTGCCGGCATTTTAACAGTAATTGGTTTCAAATCACCACATTTAATGCACTACTTGTGGTTTTTGATTTAGAGAATTCTGCGCTTAGTGATCTTCACATGATATTTATGTATATTGGTACATCTGATGGATATCAGTCACTTCTTTTCATTAAAGGTGGAGAAATGTTCGTTACATACTGGGTTTATTACTGGATAGTTGTTCCCTTTAACAGTGGTCCATGCTGTACAGCATCCCCAACAATGAAGCACAAGACAAAGAATCATGAACAACATGCTTCATTGTGTACGCTGGAAATCCACTATATGGGAACAGTGACTGGAACATGACCACAGGGCCATTGATGAGGGTATGGCGAAAATGCAGCAAGATGAGCATTGCGCTGTGCTCTTTAAAACTCACCCCGTGTATGACAACTATGGAGGGCATAGCGTTGGACCTTTTGTGAGAACCGTGACTTCCTGGCTGGCACTGCTGGTTTCGCTGCTTTGTTCCGCTTCCAAATGCAGACCTTCGAAGTTTGTGGTGTGGCAAGGCTCCATGATAATGCATGGCGGCTCTACCTGAGCTACCATAATCACGGTGGGTTGGTTTTGATCCCCACCGCCAGCGTTGTCCTCGGCCACAAGGCCGACCGTGATTTCAACAGCCCCAGGACTCAAGGAAAGGAAAGAGCCCTGTGTAGCGAGACACAAGAGGCACCACTCATTTTAAAAACAGTAATTGTTCTTGTACAATCAAACCACATTACAATGATGTTGCATCTGAAACATATACAAGAACCCTGCTGATACGTTTTTCACGGGACCTTAAAAAAAGGCATAAGAGCCGGGAAACGCAAGAGCCGAGAAACAGGACAAATTGAGAAATCAAAGCTGTGGTGAACTGCACGCAATTTTATTTTAATTCGCACGTTTGAATACAAGTCGCAGTTTCGCCCGAACGCCGAAGCATCGATTGTGAGAGCAAATTAGTAGACAGCTGTACAAAGTAAGGATAGTAGATTTATCATCCATATAAAGTTGTAAATATTTGCTTATTATCTATATTACCAAGCATGGTGTTAGAGCGCACAGGCAAACATGAACAAATCACACTCGATGCGCGCGGACACTCGCTGTCAAAACACTGGCGTGAATCGGTGCAATCGCTGCAGACCAAATCGGTGCTGTGTCGGCCTAGTGTGAATCAGCCTAAACTGAGCGCCAAGAACACACAGCACGCACAAAGCCACGAGCCGCCGACATACCTACACTGCTTAGACTCTGCCCCTAACGCAGATTGCTTTCAAGATACGCACCGCGCGTAGCCGCGCCGTACGCAGTTGATGCCAGAATACAACGCCGCGCGGGCGCGCAATTTTTCCACGTTGCAGATCGCTTTCAAGACACGGCGCCCACACGGCCGCTGCCGGAGTAACCCCTCCACCCCCCTCGTGTCACACACGACAGACGCGCGCTTCCGCCCCGCCTTTCTCCTTCGCATGTGCGATATTGCCGCTATCATCGGCTGACCCTCGCTCGCTTTCACGCGTAAATACGGTGAGCATACGGTGAGCGGCGACGGTGCTATCGCCCTTGGACTTTATACGGAACAGCTATGCGCTAAAACCAATTTTAGGGCCCCAACGCGTCATAGACACCATCTATAAGTAGCAAATTAATACGCATCTCAAAGGCCCTGCTTTTGCTCTGGGAACGCGAAAATACGTCATAGGTGTTGCTTCCGGCACTTTTTTTTTCAAGTTCAATTTGAAGTTTATTGCTTCATTAGTGGTACATATATGCAGTAGAAGTTATACAGAAAGAGGTCCCACAGTTAGAAACTGCAGCGGGACCTCTTGTTCTTAGTTACATAATAATATATAAATAAAAAGGCGTCAACTGCGGTTATGAACAAAGAACGGATTACACAATTTCTACAGTGGTAAAGCAATACAACCTATGGCAACACATAACAAAAAAACGTACATAATAAGCAACATAAAAAATACATCAAGGAAGACATGCAGTTTACAAGGTAGTAATATAAGCTCTCAGTGAACGTTGATATGACGATAATGTAGGTGCGGATTTCACGTGAGCAGGTAAGTTGTTCCACATTTTCACACTAGCAAAACCAACAGTTAGTTGACCGTAGTTGCTGCGTGATTTTGGAAGTAAAAGGTTACTTTGTAAAGAGAACCTGGTAGTGTTCGGATTAGCAAGACTATTCCTGGCAATGATATAATGTAATTGTGGGTTTTTGAGTAGGCGGTAAACAACGATGCTGTGGTTGTACCAGATAATTTTATTTATTGTGAGGAGATTTAACTCAGTGAAGATGGGGGGTAACATGAGCGCTATATGGAGCCGAAGCAATGATACGGACAGCGTTATTTTGGATTTGCTGCAAAGGAGCTATATGACAGCGTTATGTGAGACCCCAAGAACTGATGTGGTAATTTAAATGGCTATAAATAAAGACATAATACAATGTCAGGAGAGTGTGCTTTTGAAAGTAGTATCTGGCCTTTAAAAGCACCCTGATACCGTAAGCGGCTTTCTTTTTCACGAAGCTGACATGCAAATAAACTTTAGAAAGCAGTCTAACTGAACACCTAAAAATGAGCACTCATTAGATGGTAATATTGGGTGAGAAGCTATGTACAGTGGTGGAAGGATAGGGCGAGGTTTATTGTGTGAACTGAAAACCATAAACTTCGTTTTCTGAGGGTTAATTAGCAATTTAATTTTCTTGCACCAACTACTGATATTATTGAGTTCATCATTTAAACGCTCAGTTAGCATACAGATGTCGTTATGGGAAGCGTAAACAGTGGTGTCGTCCGCGTACAAAAGACATTCTTAAGAAGTTAGGCAGTTTGGTAAATCATTAATGAAGATTAGAAATAAGAGGGGGCCGAGTATGGGCCCCTGTGGAACGCCAGTGTTAATTATTTTTGTGTCAGACACTACTCCTGAAATGCAAACCTGTTGCTGTCTGTCGTGTAAATAACTGCGCAGTAGCTCTAAAGATGGACCTGTTATGCCATATGCGCTGAGTTTAGTGAAGAGAATGTTGTGATTAAGGGAATCGAATGCTTTCGAGTAATAGATAAAGACAGATCCTACGAATCTGCCCCCATCAATTTCCGCTTTGATCTTGTCAGTGAGGGTGAATAAAGCTAGGTTAGTGGAATATCCAGCACGGAAACCAAACTGTCTCGGTGTTAATAGTTGTAACTTGTCTAAGTAGTTAGATAGGCGCTGTGCTATTAGGTTTTCTACTGCTTTACTGAAACACGGCAAGATGGATATAGGCCTGTAATTTGCTAGTAAGGTGACGTCTCCTTTTTTGTGCATAGGAATTATTTTTGATCTTTTCAAGTCACTAGGAAAAACGGCAGTTTTAAAGAATAAATTGACAACGTGACTGAAAGCCTCACATATGCTGTCAACAATTTCCTTGATATGATACGAGCATATTGAATCTAAACCAGGACTACAATTTTTAAGATTCATAATTGTTGCACGAACTTCACTGGGTGTAGTTGGGAAGAGATAAAACGATTGTTGTGACAAGCGCGACATGTGAATGTCTTTACCGAAGTGGATATCAGGCACAGTAGCAAAAAAGTTGCTGAATGAGCGTGCAATATCTTCAGGATTTGTGAGTATGCAGTTTTTTTTCTTGAATTTTCGTTATTCTATTCCTAGTGGGATTCTTATTCAGAAATGCATTAAGTACCTGCCATTGCTTTCAAGAATCGTTCCCGGTTCCCGATTGACTGCCCGGGAATCGTTCCCGGGCAGCCAATCCTATCGTCAAGCCACCTAGCCAAGCGACATTAAAAGTCAACATGGCCGCTCGAGCCGGCGGGTGGTTGCAGTTCGCAACTCATGATGCGGGAACGGTCCCCGATTTTCGACGTAACTGCAGTGTTACCAATTCATTTGGTCCTATGGGAGCTATGCCGGGACCGGCCGAAAACGACGTAACAGCCAGGAAAACGCAGCACCGGGAAACGTAACAGCGGGGTTCTGCTGTATATCTTCGTTGGATCCGATATTCGTTATAAGTGCATTAACTTTAAATTATGTATGCACATTTTGTCTTAGCATTACAGCATGTAACCTCGCTACAATAATGTCTTTTTGCGTTGTGGGCACTTCTAATAAATAAATAACTAAATACTCCGGCAAGAGTGATGTGTCTGATTGGCCAGATAAGGGTCCCCGGTCAAATTTGATAGCCCAGTGGTGGCTTGCCATGCCAATACATAAAAACGTTAAAATTTCCGAACTGAACACGGACGAAAAAGGCACACATACAATCACACACAGGCCTTATTCGTCCGTGTACAGTTCGCACGCTTAGGGTTCGTATAAATTACCAACTTACCCAAACTTCCACTCTGGCCAATACATAGCATATGAGCTAAAGTACCAACTCGGACTTCGCACAGTGGTTAATACACAACTGTGCGACGGGTTCAATCGCACAAGTTGACTATAGGTACACTGCTAGTACATTGATAGGTACATGTACAATGCTAAATTACAAGCTCGAACTTTGCGCAATAATTAATGCACGACAGCGCAATCAATGCAATAACATGAGATTGGCTTCTTGCATTCCCTACTGCGGGCCAGCCAAGCCACTGGTTTAAGTGCACATGCAAATTCAGAATTGGTCACTGCATAGCTGCTTTTGTCAAGAAGTTGGCGTTTGAGCTACCACAATACCTATCTTCAGCTACACGCGATCAAATACAGTATACCCTCATTATAACGAAGTGAATGCGACAGAAAAAAATCATCGACGATTAAGATACTCCCAAATGCAAAATTTGAGCGTAGCTCTATACGTGTTTTCATTTCGCGTGCGAATATTTTGTATTGTGATTATATAGGTACACGTTTTTAACGCGAAAGCGTTTCTTGGCTAGGTTGGCGAAATCGTGCACACGGCTGGCGTCCGCAAAAGCCGTACCCGCAAGCACGTGCCCTCTCCCACCGGAATCGAAGCCGGCGCCAACACCTTCCGCAGTAATACTCAACGCGCGCTCCACTCCGCCGCCGCGCCGTAGGAGAGGGGAATCCCTGCAGCAAAAAGGTGAAGCATCGACTCGAAGGGGGAAGGAAGGCGGATTGGAGTACCTAGTCGGCGCGGTCTACATGCGGTAACCGACATAGCATCTACAAAAGCAGGCTTATAGCGCGTGAAAAGACAAGGACGAAGGAACACATGACACACACAGGCGCTATACACACGTCATCCTTCGTCCTTGTCTTTTCACGCACCAACAAACCCAAATCACTGCATTACAGTACAAAAGGAGCGCGCCCTCGCCCGCAGTCTCAGTTTGCCTTCGGCTTCCGTGGAGGTATAATGTCGCAGCAGCATGGATAGTGTTTATTAGGAAGAGAAAGGCCGTGAGCATCGCAGCTGGCGCGGACGATCTGTCTCGTGTGGCGCATTGCAAACTGAGCGAAGTGTGGCGCCACCGCCTCGCGAATCAGAAGAGGCAGCGCGTGGGAGCCGCGTGGGCGCGATTCACCGTAGCATCTATGCAGATCATGCAGCGCTTTGTTTCTATATAGACGACGCGCGCTATTCTGGCACCATATCGTAGCCATCGTCGCCGCACAGCCCGTCTTGCGCGGCACTACTCCTTTGTTCGCACGCCTTCGTTCCACCAACGGAAAGAGCGGCCCTTTGTCGAGGGCAAATCGTGCCACCAGTGTCAGCGGCGCCTACCACCAAGGGAGCGTCACATCGAGCAAGCCTTACTCGTAGCCGCTCGCCATCGCCCCTTGCAGGAGCAGTGATCCCCGTCACACACGCTGGTACCATAGAGAAAGAAATTCAACAAGAGGGGACACTCAACGAAAATTGGCAACAGGAAACACGTCACGCTATAGTATTGATACTGAACGTTAGCTGCCGCGAGCATCGAAAACAAGAAAGTGAAATTAAGTTAACAGACATTGTTTGTTTTTCCATTGTTTGCCGCGAAAACTAAAACGTTTTGCGTATAAACGAACTTAAACTTTGCGACTTAATTTTCGTGCGGTACCTAGCCACAGGCCAATGACGTGCCAGATGCATGCATCATCCACCAGACACTTCAGCGAAGCGAGCGAGGACGGCGGCGCGCGCGTTTGAGCGCTCGCCCGCGGCGACCCGTCTGTCTCCTTTTTTCTTTAATTGTACCCTGGTTTCATGCGCTCCCGGCGTATTCTTGCGTTTCTTCTGCACTGGGACGAGACACCACTGCACTATTGGACTACGGCAAGGTGAGAAATTTTGTTTCACACTCTACGACGCAATTAGGCTTACGGCACGGGACCGAGACTTAAGACGCAGTTAGCGAAAAACAGCTCGTCCTTCTTGGCGCAGTTAATTTGAGTTAATGAATCGTGCTGGGACATGTTTCCGACGCTTCCTGTGGGAATATTTTAACTTATTAGGGTTCTGTTGAGGCACACTGGCCGCGCAGCGCGCTGTGACGCAGTTAGCGATAAGCAGCTCGGCCGTGGTGACAAAGTTAGTTTGGCTCATAATGAATCTTAGAGGGACAAGTCTATGATGTTTTTTTCGGCCTGCAACAACATATACCTTCATTCGGTACTCACGCCTGTCGAAAACGCGATGGGCGATTGCCAAGAGTGATAACATGGGAGTGTGTTGCTGGCGCCGGCAGAACGCGCAAAAGATAACGCCGAGTAACATATCAGAAACTTGTAATTCGAAAATCCCGTCTCTAAAGGACTGAAAACAGGCTTTGCACCTACGGGTCTTGAGTTCGAGTAGAAGGCATTCTGCGAACGTCTAGCATGGTCCGGCTGGGAGCCTCTGTTGCTTCCATCTGTGTATGTAGCGCACGATCGCGTCGCCCGAGGCCAAGTTTTGGAAACGCGAAGTCGCCCGTGTATTTGTGCTGCTGAAGTGCAAGAAATAATGCCCGAAAAGGAGGGAATTCTCGCAAATCAGATGTTTTCATATATTATGGTATTGTTTGGGATGAGTCGGGTACTTTCTATGCCATGTATTTAAAAGCGAATTGCTTTTGTTTGTTGTGCCGCCCATTCACGCTTTCGCACGTTTCGCCTCTACACGCAGTATTCCTATATCTAAATACAAAATTACACATGCTTGTAACATGCTGTTATATTATTGTCAATGTAACATGCTTGTAATTTACTTTTTTTCAGCTGATGCCGTCCGGTGGTGCTTCATGCGGGAACTACTGCTTACCTGGGGTCACAACGTTCGATGAACGCACAAAAAGGGCGGAACGAGCTTTTATATAGAGCAACATGAATATTTCCTCATTTCACGAGGAGTCTTGCATCTACTTTGTGAAATTGCACGTGGCACAGATTCGATGGGACTTAACAAGATCGTTCGCACTCATTTTTACCAAAAAACAAACCGATTCCGCACGAAGACCGTGCGCGGTCGGGCACACAAAAATTTAAAAAAAAGGGGGGGGGGGGAGCATCCGGCGTGCTAGCTAGCGTTCAAAATGCGCGCGCCCGAAACCGAAAACGGAAGTGATTGATGCCAACCGCCCGGTGCGCTGCCCTCAATTCGGCCACGGGGCTCTATCGAAGTGACCGCTCTTGTTGAATTCCTTTCTCTGTGCTGGTACCGTGGACTGACCTCAGCAACGGACGCCTCGGACGAGGGTAGCCCTGTCCACCTCCCACAACTGAGATGCCGTGGCCGCCGGCAACTCAGCGCATGCGCAGGCCTTCTCACCCCCGCTCCTGCCTCATGCTCTCATTATTGTAGTCTCATCTTCAACTTTCCTCCGCGCGCGCACTTCTACATCTGCCGCTGCGCTCCGCGTTCGCTTTCATATTTCGCTGCGCTCGTTCGCTCGGTTACGAGGCATTGCAACGCCGACGCTCAGAGCAGGAACGGGCGCCTAAGAGCTGCGTTCTAAAACGTTCAGGCATCAAGCTGCCCTTTCTGTAGCTGAAACAACAAGGCATGACAAAGCTAAATTTTCACCAAACTCGCACATAAGAACACCATCATAAACGAAATACCCTTTAACGTCTGACTACACATTTCTCAAACCTTCAAGTGCATACGTGTATTTGATTACTTGAAATGAAATGGCAGTACAGTTAAACTTGTTTTGGTACTGCGACAATATAGGTTTGCCATACGAGTAGTAGTAACATGTGGACAGGTCAAGGGGAATATAAACAGTCGTACATCAACTAATTTCTCAGATAGCTAAAATCCAAACAGGCTCAATGATACAATCATCTTAGACACTGGCACTTGTCCCATACATGCAATGCATAGACCCTTTCTTCCACACTTTAGCAGCACTGCATTCATAGCCACAGAACATATCCAGTGCTCATTTTGGCAACAACAACAAAAAAAAAAAACCTTTTGCCCCAAGTTGACTACAACAGGCACATTCTTTGTCAACAGTATACAGGCTACATTGCCTGCGACTGCCAGGCTGCCTAGAGGCTGTTTAATGGCGTTCCTGTGGTATGCGATAAGTTTCAATGCCTTTGGAAATGAAAGTGTCAGGAGCGCCAGTGGAACGGCACCTTGCAGCTGAACGCCATAATATGCAGAAGGCATGGAGTAGCCTGTATACCTTTGACAAAGACTGTACAAGCTCATGATATACATATAATGCCATATAAGAAACTCGCTTCATGCGTCGAGAGTCATGTACCTAGCCTTCTTGGGCATTTGTGAGCAAACTTTATCATACGTTTTAACTGCCTAGCGACACTGGCGCGTGTAAACACTAAAAGGGTCTGTGGATCGACTCCACTCTAAAGAGCCTTACAGACCACAGTTTGAATTTCAGACTCCGCTTGCACAATTTTGTGCAGTACCTATCTTAAGGATAAAGTGCGATGCTGTTTGCTTTGATTGTTTTCATATCATTTCCAGCACCTTATTGGTTTCTATGATACCGATAACCAAGCACCGTTTGTGCGCTGCTTAACGGAGCACACTCAACACAGATTTGGAGGCAGCTTGCATTCAGAGTTTGTTCCTTAACCTTTCACGAGTGATGGGAAGCCTACTTCACACCTGCTATAAGAGTGCCGCAAGGCCGTGGGAAGCATTATTACCACCACAGGAATGTGTCACCATCTTAGGGAATTTGTCAAACTTAATTTTTAAAATAAATTTGATAATGTCCGTAAGATGGTGACACATTCCAAATTTAAAAAGAAATGCACTGCTGCCCTCTGTTGCCGTAAATATGAACCTCTACAGCGTCTCCCACGCTTTAAGATGACTTCAGAAATGTTGTCTGCTTCATTGTTTAACCGAGTTGCAGCTTCAGAAAGTGCGTACAAGCTCTGAAATAATTTTCTTAGCAAAAAACAATCGTAGTTGCTTAGAAGTGACTGCAAGTTGGTCTTGCTGTGAACAAAGTACAATCTTGTTGATACGATCCCGTTATGTACGCTTTCCTAACGCCAACGTTCGTGATCGGAAACAAAAAAAATGACCCAATACAGTTACGCTTCATTTTTACCTTTCATACGCTTCTGGAAAACAATCTTTTGGCAGAACCGTACAGTACATCGACAAACTGCTATCGCAAGATACGTTTTCCCGCTGCTAGATCCCATGCAAAAAAAAAAAAAAAAAAGGCGTGAGGCGCGCGCAATCGAGAAGAGTAGCCGCCCGCCGCAGCAGCTTCCTCACAATACTCTCTCTTCGGTCTCATGTGAAAAAGCCGGCGTGCACTCAGTTTCCTATTTTGGCACCAGCGAATCTCCTCCCGGGTCGTCGCACGCCGAATTTCCAGCTATCGTTGCTAACCCTCTTGTAATAGTCATCTTATCTTTTTCACAGCGCGTGAGGCGTAATGCCGTTGGAAGCGTACTGCTTCCAATGCTCAAATTCGCTGTCATTCCCTGCTGCAGCAAGCGTGATGCGAGAGTCATGCTTCGCTCTGGTGGCATCGTAGCCATCGTATTCCGGCGTTGCTCACCAGCTCGATTTCATTTCAGTTTCCCGTCGCTAGCAATAGGAAAACGACAATGTGCGTCTCGGGTCGCTCGGGCCCCACCAGCTCGGCACGCCTGAGCCGTCTCAAGCTGCAACTTCAGCTGTGGATTCGTGCAAAGCTTTGAATTGTGTACTATATGTGAACTACAGTTGAGTCTGCGAAATCTTTTAGTGACTTGGAATTGTACGTCTTCCCAGTTAGTATTATTTTTCTTACATTTTTTTCCAAAACATACCAACGGGGTTCTACTTATATGCCGGCACTGCAGCATGAAGGCAGCAGAGAAACGGATGCAGTACATATGCCAGGGCTGGGCTAGGCTACATTTTAATGCGATTAGCATCCTTAAGGTATTTGACGGACTTTCCGGGGGCTCACTCTATCTATCTATGTCTCTGTTTTCCTTCCAACCTTGGCCAATGGGGTCCAGTAGGTAGCAGCTGTGTTCGAAACCAACCAACCTTGGGTCACTGGGTATGTGGCACCATGTATTGTGCCGTTATTCAACGAACCTGTTTGATGCCGACATGGGCCACTGGAGATGCGCTTCTAGGTACAAGGCGCTGGGCAAATGTCACCCTTCAATGAATCTCTTTGATGCAGACCTTGAGCACCGAGTGGTCTGTGCTGCTCCTTCAATCAACCACCTCACAAATACCAACTTGTGTAACCAGGTATGTGCCACAGTATATTTGCTCTACTATGACAGAAATAATGCTTTAATTTCTCCGATGCTCTGCGCAATCGAACCCGTACCATACAGTGGCACCGCTAGATGGTGCCGCGTGTGCAGCAAGACGCGCTGGAGAGGAGCCGGCTGCATACGTGTTTCGGCGTTAGCAATGCGGTGTGTCGCTACACAGGGTTCTTCACGTTACTTGGGCCAAACATTAAAAATATGTAACTGCTACGTAGCTGGACAGAACCAAGGTAATGTTGTATGCCGTCGCTTGGGGACCCATAATTTTTTGCGTTACGCCCATTTAGATAATTATTTTAAATATTTATTCACCTTCTCAATTATTATAATTAAATGAACGGCGTCAATGAGAAAATTGTAGAGCGACATGAAAAACTCTCGGTACAGCTTACTGGTGCTCAATACGTGCTACATAAGTGTTCTTCCGAGTGTTAAAGCCCGCGAATACATGCAAAATTGCCGCGCGACTGGCCACTCGAGGCACTTCGATTCGATTGATCAGTCAGCGGCTATACATTGACATTACTTTGCCTGTGATTAGCAAGGCCGGACATCAAAACGGCTGAAAGCAGTTTCTCTGGAAAAATTTCTAAAGGTCTTTCAATTATTTTAAGGGCATGATAACTTAAAATATACACTATGAACAAAAGGAGTTTGTTCAATGTGTCGTGTTTTTAACAATGAGCAAACTTCTTAATTGTAAACAAATTAGGTTTAAGTGAAGAACGCTTAGCAAGCAAATCACCACTAGCCACCGCAAAGCTGGTACATTATGTTTGGATTGATTTTATACCCCAGACCAACGAGCAAATTTAGTGGCACTTCAAGCGAGTGCACTTCACCTCGCTGAGTGTCACTTGGGAGGCGTGGTGCAAGACGACGAAACGAAGTGTCATTCACAGTTGATGACAATGACGCTCTATGAAGCCATAGGACTTCGTATTGTTCTCATCACTTTTGAGTTTTCGAAATGGTTACTGTTTTACTACGAAAAAAATGCTTATTTAGAAGCACCCTCGGAATCAAAAATGGATACTGTATTATACTTTCATTAACACATCCATTCGTTTTGAGCCTATACAAGCAAAGGACATATCCGAAATCCAGAGGGTCAAAATAACGCTGGACAGTTGGACGTGCCGAAAATGAGCATTTTTGGCTTCACTGATGTCATAAAGACACTCATAACATTTGAAATCACGAAAAATTGATCTTCTTAAAATCAGTTCCGACTCTGTAGTGAGCCTTTATTTAAGAGTATTTATTCTTGAAGCACCACTGTCGCAGCTACACACTTGAGCGCAATCAAGCGAATTCTTCAAACAAGCTCGCTGGCAGGGGCACTCCACAGCAAGTGTTGCTAAACCTTTCCATCTGACAGCCTGGGAACGACACAAACCGCGAAGTTCGCTCACTCGAAGTGTCACTAAATGTGCCCGTCTGACTGGGGTATTACTTTTGGTTTACGCTAATGTTGTGGCGAGAACGCTCAGCTTTGTTGAAAATTGAAATTCATGGATATTTAAGCACCTAACTTTAAGGATTCTCAAAGCATTAAAACGATGTTCAGATAGTGCAAGGTCTACTACAAACCCAGCTTCAATGTCAGCAACACCATGGGTCCAATAAATACTCACCTGAATTTTAGCAACACATCCACCAGCCACGGTGTGCTGGCCTGAAAATTCGGCGGTGACAGTCTCAAATTCGTTGGGTACGCGCCCACCAATGCTTGAGTGAAGCTGTTGAATTCGGTAACGCCGTTTTTTTTCTGTCATATTTACCAATAAAAGAATAACATTCTGCGGCACTCCCAGAGAAATTGTACCAAGATCGATTCTTGATTGCTGAAGAAAGCCCACTGGAAGCAGCAGGCCTGCATCAGAAATGCAAAAGAAAAAGCAGAAAGTCATGTACTACAATTAGGGGTGGGCGAATATTTAAAGTTTTGAATACACATCAAATAGTATTACACACTAATTGTTCATATTCATAGTATTTCAAAAGGAACTATATTTAGTATTTTCAAATACTTGAAACTAACCAAATATTTCGCAACTGACTGTTAAGTCCTGTTACTACCCTCCATCTACTAAACAGGTTATTGGAAATTATCAGAAGTGAAACGACGACATAAGTTTTCCAAGGAATGCAGAAACAAAATGGATAATGTAAGTTTTCCTTTCAGTTTCACGGCAGGACCCTACATGACAACCTGTTAGTTTTTCTTGAAGTGTGTCATTTAGTGTTTTTGGCAGTTCAGTAAAGCGTAATTCTTATTTTTTATGCTACAACTAGAGATGGTTTCCTTGCAACTGGCCCTTTGGCGTATTTACGGCACACCAGTCCTTCAGCAGCTTTTGTTTTTTCTTTTACAACAACTTCGGATGTTTTTTCAGCAACCCTCTTATAGAGTTTTTTAAAAGCTACCTTCCGTACAGTAGCCATAAATTCTGGGAAAGATTAAATGGAACCATGCTTTAAACATGTTGAGGGGCTATTCATGCAGTTTAAATGAAAATTAGTAATCTTGTGGATAAAACCTAATTTTGACCTGTTGGTAAGCTGTCTTTTTTACTTGTCAATACAGGTGTGGTAGCGGATTCTGAAGAAATAAATGTTCGTGCTGTAAATATGTATATGTATGAGTCTGCAATTCACTATTCGATATTCAATACTTACTATTTGCATGCGTAAAATTTGCTGTTCGCTTATTGCTAATTACAGTGTAATCATTTTGTTTTAGCTTGTCCCATATTTGAGCGAACTGGCAAAAAATTAGGTTCCCGAAGTTCACTAATGGGGCTGTTGGGGCGTGTTGGTGAGACAACACGGCCAAACAGCCACAAAGTGCGCTCGTGTGTCTCCTGTCTTCTTTCACTTTCCTCGTCTGGTTGTGCGCCTAAAGATTTTAGTCATGTTCCTGAAGTGTTATAGAACTTGTGTTGATTGAACACCAGCAAAACCCGCTGCTGATGCCCACAAAATATCCTGCCTCAGCTCTATAAAACATTCCATACTATAGGGTGGCTTTTGTTATCATTCACGAAGTTTTTAAAATCACCGATGACATGCAGCACAATTCTATTTCTTGAGCTAGATTACTCTCAGATGCCGACATTATTATCTGTAACCATTCTGGCAGTGCCAGAAGCAGTACAAAGGCTTCCAGTACCTTTTGGTTCTGGCCATGACAGTGAGTCTGAGGACGCTGCGCTGCTTGAACGGGCTTGGATGCTGCCAGCTGTGTTGGAGAACTGGCTTGCCTGGTTCTTGGGAGTGCTTCTCAAAGAACAAAACCGCTCCCTGGCCAGTAATTGACTCTCGTTCACCGTGTCCTCATCTCTTTGGGAAACGTTGAGCTCTTGTCTACATTCTGGGCAAATTAATTTCATGCAAATTGATAATGGTAATAGGAATGTGTACACTCTTCCAACTGCACCTTTTTTAACCTTCAGCTGTATTTATTGCTTGCGCACAAAATTTTAGTTCTTAATATGACTCCATTGGGGCCAAAATTTGGAAGCACATGCCCAAGGTTTCATAGGATGCAAGTTTCATTGTAATATATAGCCATTTTGGTCACGCGAAACATATTCGGTGCAAATGACGAAAGGGGAGGAAATGGATGCCCCAGTTCAGGTAACGAAAGACACAACCTAGACGCACTGATATGGTCCATCACAATGAAGTGTATCCTTTACGGATGCTATACCTGCACAATCCCGTAATTGGTCTTGTGAATTATGAAGCCCAAAATGGCACCTTAGTGTCATAATTGCACCACGTACTGTAGCCCCGAAAAACATTGAGTTGAGAAGGCCAGGAGTATGAGACAGGAAATCAAATTTTTCGATAAGTATCATCATCATCATCAGCCTATATTTATGTCCACTGCAGGACGAGGGCCTCTCCCGGCGATCTCCAATTGCCCCTGTCTTGCGCTAGCGTATTCCAACTTGCGCCTGCGAATTTCCTAACCTCATCATCCCACCTGACTTTCTGCCGTCCTCGACTGCGCTTCCCTTCTCTTGGTATCTATTCCGTAACCCTAATGGTCCACCGGTTATCCATCCTACGCATTACATGGCCTGCCCAGCTCCATTTCTTCCGCTTAATGTCAACTAGAATATCGTCTACCCCCGTTTGTTCTCTGATCCACACCGCTCTCTTCCTGTCTCTTAACGGTACTCCTAAGATTTTTCGTTTCATCGCTCTTTGTGCGGTCCTTTACTTGTTCTCGAGCTTCTTTGTTAACCTCCAAGTTTCTGCCCCATATGTTAGCACCGGTAGAATGCAATGGTTGTACACTTTTCTTTTCGACGACAGTGGTAAGCTCCCAGTCAGGATTTGGCAATGCCTGCCGTATGCACTCCAACCCAATTTTATTCTTCTGTAAATTTCTTTCTCATGATCAGGGTCCCCTGTGAGTAATTGACCTAGATAAACATATTCCTTTACAGACTCTAGAGGCTGACTGGCGATCCTGAATTCTTGTTCCCTTGCCAGGCTATTGAACATTATCTTTGTCTTCTGCATATACATCTTCAACCCAATTCTTGCACTTTCGCGATGAAGGTCCTCAATCATTTGTTGTAATTCCTCTCCATTGTTGCTCAATAGGACAATGTCATCTGCAAACCGAAGGTCGCTGAGGTATTCGCCGTCGATCCTCACTCCTAATCCTTCCCAGTATAGTTGAGATTAAAACTTAATTTTAAATACTAAAGTGAAAATTAAAAATATTTGAGCATGCTCGCAATAAAGCAAGCCCCAACCTTGCACAAGAAACTCATTTACCCACCTTTCTTGGGGGCACAGAAGATACTCAAATATGATATTGCGAGAATAAAGACATATCGAAAAATAGGAGATGAGACTCCATATTTTGCAATAATTTTATCCAGTTAGCTTTATAATTAAGGAAAGTGGGTAGACACTCTACCATCCAAGCTACTGGGCAGGCCAGAAGTCGGCAATGCAAAGTCGAGCGCTTATAGCTTGGGAACGTGATTATCACAATGAACAGTAAAATGTACTTACCTTGATTCCGTTCACTGTGGGTGGACTTCCTCATTCCAAGCTGTTGCTCGACGAGGTCTTGTATAGACAATTGATCAGATGATGATGCCGACTCCTTTTCGTGCTCTTCGAGGCCAGGAGGTGCTCGGGAGAATCCCTGCGTCGCAAAACCCGAAAAAGCCTCAAGCATCACAACCAACCCACAACAAAATCTTCTGCCCAAAAAATGTTTGCACGCCATTTTGTATAATCTCAGCATGGTCCCAGTTAAACTTCAATGCAGGGCTAAGCAACAACAATCAATCCAGATGTTCAAAATCAGTCACGCAATATTATACATGCAGTACTCCCATTGATTCTACCCCTTGCAGGACCGCAAGATTTCGTTGAATTATTCGAAAGGCTCAATTACCATAAGGCAGCAAATGAACGAATTCAAGTGTTTTTCCTTGCTTCAAGTTGGCTGTAATGTCTTTTTCTTCTCGCACTTAAAGCGCGCCTCAACCAGAGCGCCGACATGTTTAAATGTTGCTTCAGAGTGATATGACCAGAAGCAAGCTGGAACGAATGGCTTCACAGGCAGGAGTGTCAGCCGATTAAAGGGGCCCTGAACATTTGAAGTTGAATTGGACTGTTTCAGAAATACTTTGCCTCATAAATTATGTCAATGCATTCAGAAAAAGCGGAGTAATTGGCAATCAAACAACCCGTTTGCGGTGCTTCCGCTCCTTTTTCAATGCCTTGCACTGTGAAGGCTACGGCGGAGTGGGGCATGCCCACAACACTACGCCTACTGAACGTCACTGTGGCACGCAGTTGAAATTTAATTTGGATGTTCCCATAGACACCACTACTTCCGATTTTGGAGCCTACGATACGCCAAACGCGGTTGGCCTCAGTGAGCCGCAGTGCGCTCAGCCAGCGGACTCGTCGCGGCACCCCGCGGCGGCCGCTGAATCTACACTACGTAGCAGACAGCAGGAGCGTGCGTATGCGCAGGGTGCAATAAAAACGGTTTCAGGGGCGGATCCAGGTTTTAACGCGACAGCATTAAGGGACCCGTGTCGCAGAAAATCCTGCGTTCGTGGCGGAGAAAATCATCCCGAACCACCCCAACCGCGCAGCCCTCGGCGTGGCGCAAGGTGTTAGCGAACAAAAATTGAATGTGTCGCAGTGAAATCCGTCATAAAAATGATAAAGTATGACTTAACCACAATCTACAGACATGGTGGCATCCCTATTGCAAAACCCAGTATCCAGTGCCCAGTGCCATGCCTGATTATGGGCCCAGTGTCGCGCGCTGGATACTGGGACGCTGGCAAGGCGCGGCATACTGGGAGGCGCTGGGCGCGGGGTACTGGTGCGAAATGCAGCTCTAGAGCGAGAAATACGTGGTGCCTGGCTACCTTATATATTTTTTCGAGTACAGAAAGAAACAGAGAACGTTGTAATGCAATAAAAAAAAGAAGAAAAAAAGTGAAAGACAAAAGAGTTTGCTAGGATTCGAACCTCGGCCCTACAGATCCCAAGCCCAGTGTCTTACCACTACGCCACACGAATCCACGGTTACCTCGTCATATTTTGCCATGTCAACGCGCAGACACATTTGTAGCTTTGAGCAGACGTCTCGCACAGACATGGAAGATGCGATATCGCCTTCAACTAAAACTTACGCCTCTATCAGAACGAAAAAGTTGTCCGTATTGCATAGTATGCCTGGAAGTGCTGCAACACCGATTTGCTTTTGCGATTGGTATATTAACAACGAAAAAAGCCTTAAAGAACCGCCGACCCGGAATGTTGTACGGGCCGTTACGGCCAATTTTTACAGCCGTTTCTTATTCTTCGCGCAACGGTAATGCAAGATTTCCATAGCTCGACAATGCTTTTCAATCGACACGTATGTTTAGGCACATATCTCCGTAAGAGAAACGGTCGGTTAAAGCGGCTGACAGCATTCGGCGACAGCACATATAGGTATGTTTATAACGTCATATCGGCGCTCATCGCTTGTTATGCTGACACTGTACACACTAAAGAATGGTCTGTTTAAAAACACCGATGGGAAAGGTGAACTACACAGTGATTTATCCTCGTTAGACTTGTTGATTCCTCAGCCCAGACGGGCCGATAGAGTGTAGACGAACTCGGCTGGTACGGTAGGCTTAACCTTCGGTTAAAGCGAACGATCTCAGTGTGGTTACCGGGCGGATGCAAAAATGTTTGTATTTGAGATTCAGAACCTTTTAACTACTATTTTTAGTACAGCAGGGAAAGTGGAAGCGCACGAATCATCGCAGCTTTGTTGTCGGTGCGATAATATCAATCAGCGGCAGGCTTTCTGAGGTCCGTTCGAACGCGGCTGAACGGCTGCTCGGTTTCTTGTCGACTGTACAACACTGCGACCACTCGCAGTCATTGATTGCATACAAACTACTAGAAAACGAGGCGTTATCTGCGTTTGCGTAATTTCGTTCACGAATACACCTATCTGCACAGTCAAAAGGAAAATGTACAAAGCGAAAGTGATCTCAAGTGTAGCATATATGCATGGGCTAGCATCACACACCTTTATTCCAAGCTGCAGCACCGCCGACACGAAATAGACATTTATGATCCCAACTTATAGCGCCATATTTAGGACAGGAGTCTGTTTTTTGACAGGAGATGATCATAAAATTGTATCAAGCATTTAATATTCAACAGCGCCTATACTCCGGCAGTGCGGCACAAACGAAACCAGCGCAGTCCCCAGTACGAGCCAGCGAACTCCAGCGCGTGTACAGCGCACACCAGTGCGCCCCAGCGTCATAGCAGTGAAACCAGCGTCTAGCCTAGTGTGACCCAGCACTTCTCCAGCGATCTCACCAGTGTCGCAGTGACTCCCAGTGACTCCCAGCGTGCGCCAGCGTCCCCAGTGCTACCCAGTGTCAAAAAACGCGCTGGTTTCACACTGGAGGCACTGGAAGACGCTGGTTTTTGCAATAGGGATCGGACTCTAATTTGAATGTACGAGCAAACGCAATTCTGTTACGAGGAAACTCAAACACAAACCCCTTTTCCAGCATTTCTACCATACCAACAGCGGCGCCCTCGGGTAGGCTATTTGCGAAAATCTTATCCAGATGGCGCTCGCATCCTCGGCAGGTGAAATTGGGACATGCCCTGCCTCATGCGTTTTGGACACGCGCGCGCGTCCGGGCAATAGCAAACAATTAATAAAGTAATAAAAAAGGTGCTACAGCCTTCACATTTTAATATAAGACTTCTATTTTTCCGGGAAAAACGTCTCACCAGCAATGCATTTCTGTTGAAAGGTGAAGCCTACTTTAAGGGGAGCGGTGTAAGCTTGGGCTTTATAGGCTGGATTTACGACCGTCTGTGTTGCAGAGAAGCCTACTCAAAGAAAAATGCGATGCGAACGGGGCCCGATAACGCTATCGCGTTCCACTCGTAAAGGCGATAGCTTAAGCGTCCTCCAATTTTTTTCATGGGGCGGGGGTCAGCATCTGTCCATGATAATGATGATTATAGTAGTCTTTTTTATTTACCAAAATTCACCATCTCTGTTCACGATCATAAACCCGCCTCTTCTACGGCTAGTGCAACACCTGTAGCGAAGCAAGGTATCGGTTTCTCCGAACTTATAAGAAAAGGATGTTGCCCAACACAGCCATGTGCTTGGTGGCTGTACGTGCCTGATAATATATCTAAGTGTGTATTGTTTATGATAATAAAATTTGGGATGGTATGTTGCAAATTCGTTATAGGGGAGTAAGCACGGGTCCGTCTTTGGAATTCTGTTGGTACACCTTGATCTCCTTAAAAATTAAGCTTCTTTGTGTTCGGCTGAGACACCTTCGTTTGATTTGGAGGACTAACGCTTCCGCTCCAACGCGCCAACCACTACGCTGGTTGTTTAAGATATGCGAATCACCGCGTATGAAGACTCATGACGCCACCTACAAGAAAAACAATGTGGTGTAGTAGCCGAAAGCGCGAGCCAGCGTCTTTTGCTTCATGCTTTGTTTCCCACGGGACTTGATCCTTTTACACAAGCCGCGCATGTGCTCCTGTTTCTTTAAGTTTCGTTTAGTACTCGATGCCATCCTAGGACCGCGCGCTGGCGTTGACCGCTGACGTCACGCTCCCCAACTGCGCAGCTGCGGCTCGAGGGTTCGCCCGCTTCGCGTGAATGCCCACTCCGACAAACAGATCGGGTGGCTTTGAGCCTCCTATGCGTATGGTACGACAATAAAACAGGGCGAAGTTTTAATGCAAAACTTGTAGCGTACGAACGGAATTGTGCTTGCACTGGATGTTGTCAACGTGTAACTGTGATCACAATGAGCGTTACAGTTATTAATTTTGCCTATGCGTAGTTCTTAGTTAATTTCTTAGTTGTTATTACTTATATATGAACACTTCAGCAAGAGATCTTTTTCATTAAGCAGGTTGCATGGTCATGGAACCAGCTTATTGTGAAACTGAAAGCTGCATACTCCTGCCGAAGAACAGATGAGTTGTAAGAGTGCGGGGAGGGCTACTCCTTTGAATAAGTCGGACACAATGTGCAACTCTTAAAAATAAAAAAGTGCACAGCTTAACAGTTTAATATTTTATTATGGTTTTTCAAAAGAATGAAATCAACACGAAAAAAAACAACGTATCACAAAAATACTGCTGCATTTGTGCAATGTTTGCTGTATGACAATCCTTGAGTTCCCTGATAATCCACGCAGGGTAACATCGAGAGGTGATTAGTGGACCTGGCTTTGTTTATAGTTATTTGACAAAGGCTCGTTTCACATTTGAGGTACCGACTGGGTAGTTCTTTCTGTTTTGCAGAAACGCACGATACAATTTATACATAACACATAGATTGCCTAACAACATGGTATGAAGTTCTTGGTGTAAATCTGGCTAGAACTAGCGTGACGCAAAAAAAAAAAAAATCATGAGCCATTCCACTCTGTGAAGGTAGATAACGGGTGAAGGTGTTTAGCGCAAGGTACAGAGGCCTCCCCATTACTACGACAGAAGAGAAGGGAAATTCAAAATGGAGAACGGTAACTTGTCTTTCTGTTTGGTTTTATATAAATTCGCGGGGACTTAGAAAAGAAAAAAGCTAAATCAAAGAGCGTAGTTATACTTCTTTTTTTTGGGGGGGGGGGTACGCATATTTACCTTTGCTGGCTTCAGTGCCTTGAAAGGAACGCTTGGATCCACAGGAGAAAACAATTCGGGGGATGCTCAGAACTTTCTACGAATGTGAAGGCGAAAGCTTAGTTGGACCCACGGAGCAAGAAACCTTTAGGAGTGGAAACTCCGCCAGTTGCGGCGACCAGATAATGTCACAAGCCCGCGGAGCCACTATCAGGCTGGCGGCACCTGGCGGCCGAGAAAGAAATTACCGCCGTCTTGGTTGCCAAGGCAACCGTGTGTTTCTCTCGTTCGCGGCCAAGCGCGTTGCGCCCGTTCGGCCTAAAACCCCTCAATAAACAAAAGTAGCGCCATGTTTTGAAGATCGCCGCTTTCCTCCTCTCCTCCCCGGTCTCTCGGCGCTCGGCCCTCCGATTGGCCGAATGCTGTCACGTGCTCTCGCGCGCTTTTTTTCTTGCTTGTTTTTTGCTCCCGCCGCCATCGCGGTGCGACCATTGCGAGCGGTGTATGGAGGCACCCCGCATCGCGTCTCCTTTATGCTTTTAAGGGGTAGTGTTCGCGATGCCGGGTTGCTCATGATTCGGGTGCAGAACACGCGAAACAGACGGCAAGCGACTCTTCCGGATTCCATCAGCGAAGCGAGACGCGGCGCAGAGGAAAGTCTGGCTTCAAAGAATCAGCCGGGCTGATTTCAACCCAACACAATGGTCCCGGCTGTGTAAGGTAAGCGAGCGATTCTTCAATGATCCCTAATCTCACATGCCGCCACTTGCTGTGTGAGGCTTCGTTAGTTTTTCTCCCTCCTAAGTGCCGCATTGTTCGCGCTGCATGTTCGCGCTGCATTTACAACTTTCGTGGCCGGATTTCATCATGTCTTCAAACGTACGTGGTTTATGTTGACTCGGTTATACAATACATGGCGTTGTGTTTGTGTGGCCTGAATGTATGCGAACGGCATGTTTTGAGTGTATCGCAGTTAGAGCACTGCACGGGCCCGCCCGAGCCCGATCAAAACATTTATTGCGACACCCGGGCCCGGCCCGGACCCGGAAATAATCTACGTTACCCGACCGGCCCGGCCCACCACCCCTTTACCTTAAGCCCGAACCCGGCCCGAGCCCGACTCGAAACCGGCCCGAGACCAAAAAATACATGTTTTTCAGTGTTGAGAAGCCCGAGAATAACTCGCAGACAGCCCGAGCCCGGCCCGGGCCCGCGTCAAAAAACCTGAGCCCGGCCCGGGCCCGGGTCAAAAAGCACACACCGTGCCCGAACCCGGCCCGAGAAAAAACTCCTCTACCCGGCCCGGCCCACGGGCTGGGCCGGGCCCGGGCTTTCGGGTAAGCCCGAGCCCGTGCAGTGCTCTAATCGTAGTACGTTACGAAGCGGTGACGGTACGTAGGGAAAAATGGGCGCTTACATGCGGAAAGATGAAATTATTAGGGCTATTTAGTTAGGGCGACTTTGCACCTTCGGCAAAAACTCTACTCGGTGGTCGACGAAGATGAATGTTCTTGTCGCTAAAACTTGTCGCTATCGTCCTAGATGCTCGAGGACCGATAACTATCTCGAAAATGGCAGAAAGTGCTGCGCGTGAAAAGTGTGCTCAGTATCCTAGTCGTGTATCGCGTAGCAGAACAAGAGATAAGGACCTGTGCTGGCGGCGAGCTGAAAAAGGAAAACGGTATACAAGACTTCCCGGCGATATGTAGCAGAACAAGAGATAAGTACCTGTGCTGGCGGCGAGCTGAAAAAGGAAAACCGTATACAAGACTTCCCGGCGATATTAACTTGTGCCGGGAATGTTGTGTTACGCCTTATACTTGAAGGAGCGAGGTTTAAATTTACGGTGACCTTGTTTTCTGATTTCACGTTTGAGCAGGATAACTTCACGGATGATCAATTTGAGCCAGTGATTCTGCAGAGCTGTGGCTCTCTGGCTATCAGCTCTCTGCGATGTCGCATTAGCAGGTGCGAGGAGATTGATTAAACACGAGAGTCAGCTAGACGAGAGTCACGACAATCAGGCTAGAGGCCCGCCGTGCACGTTAGCCGCTGGCCAACGAGGGACTGGAGCTACTGAAAGGCGGAGATGACGGCGCTAGGTCAACCAACGCCGAAGTCGCGCGTGGCATGGCTCAGTTAAAGCCCGACTTAGAGGCTTTAGGCTCACTGTCTCACCGCTAATAGTACAGCCATCTAAGCTTAACGGCATTTATGCGTCCTGTCGTTGTTTCGGCAGCCAGTCATAATATAACGCGAAAAATTCCGATCAAAATACGAGTTCAAGAGCGCGAGCGACACGTAGCCACAGCGTTTCATTCGGAGAACGTCTGCTAGTTCAGCACCGCATAGGGCGAGCCACGGTCGACAGAAGAGAGAGTGAACGCCGGCGCAGGTGGAGGAGAGAGGAGATGGCGCTACTTTTCCTCATTGAGGGGTTTTAGTTCGGCCGCGCGCCTCACAACTTCTACTGAGGTCACTCACGCATCCCACCTGCATCCCATCTTAGGCTAGCAATTTCCGAACAAGGGTATACATTGCACGTATCAGCGCTGTTAGTATTACGGCCCTCGAACAGACACCGACAAGAACAGTTGCTGTTTGACTTAAAGGCCTACAAAAAATGTCACAGTTTCGCCCTAAGGGCGAAGCAATGAATGCGATAGCAACACAGCAATGTCATACGAAGTAAGGTGAGCGGCTTTGGTAACAATATGAATTGTAGTAAACATGAGCTGATTAAGTAAGCAGGTGTGCTGCGGCGTAAGTAGACCGACATGAAGAGAGACTCGATGACCACGAGAAGGCGCGTGTGAAACGGTGGTGTTGATGAGAAGCGCTTCCCGTGGGCAGCGCGCGTGCGAAGGGACACACCTGTAGCGCTGCACTGCCGATCCGGGCAGCATTACATGTGTAGCGTGCGTTGGAAAATGTGACCCGACTATTACTAACTGAATGAACAAGCGTGGTGTGAGCGCGCACAAACAAACATGAAGAGATCACACTGAATGACTGCAGACAACGACTGTCAAAACGCTGGCAGCAAGCATACGCCGCTGCGGGCGAAGGTACGTGCGGTCTATCGCTTCAACAGGAACTGAGCCGCGAATGCACGGCTCATAAAGGTCAGAGCCGTGTGGAGATAAGAGACGGTGCGGCGAGCGACGAGCGCGGTTGTTGGCAGAAGAAAAGTGCCCCCCCCCCCCTCCGCTTCCTCCGGCGCTGGCTTCCCGCTTCCTTGCTTGCGCGCGGGAGAGATAAGAGACCGTGCGGCCGAGCGACGAGCGCGGTTGTTGGCACAGTAGAAGTGCCCCCCCCCCCCCCCCCCCCCGCTCCCTCCGGCGCTGGCTTCCCGCTTCGTTGCTTGCGCGTGGGGGATTGAGTGCGTTCGCTCTCCGTGATAGCGTGCGTCCCAGCACGCTTGCGCTCGGGCATACGGCGCGCGGTGAAGATTTTATCTATACGGAACCTCACGGCGACGGCGACGGCGACGGCTACGGCGACGGTGACGCCGACGGCAGAAATCCGGTTGAAGTGTCCATATAATTGCTATCGCAATAAAACAACGCTACGGCGTGCACGCTGAAGCGAACGCCGAACGCCTGTGTCGTCTGCTTTGGGCGGGAGACACGGGCGCCGCCGAAGAGAACGCGCCCGAGCAGCACCACCGGGCTGCTGCTCTTTTTTTCGCTGCTGTTTGCATGACGTGCCGCAAGGCGCCGCCACTGCATGCGTCCACGTCGGCGCATACTAATGTGACGTTATCTGGTCGCACGCGAGCGCCCGCGCTGACGGGAGTTTCTACTCCTAAATAATCTTCCTCCGTGGTTGGACCCATAACGATGTGGAATAAAGCTCTGAGCCCACGCCGCGGCGTTACAGTGGCTACTGTAGTAAGGAAAAATACAGGGACCTTATACTGTAGCGGCGTATACAAGGCGCGCGATTCCACTGCGAGCGTACTGCCGCCAAGGTAAATACACCTGGTAGCGAAGCTTCCATAGAAGCCCATACGTTCAAAACATGGCGGCTCAGCGGCGGTTCATAGCGCTTAGCGCCATCTGTGTGAGGAGGGAACACTTCCGGCGGAAGAAAAAATAATTTGGCGTCATATCCGTTAAAAACGGAAGTGACGTCAATCTGTTCTCATAGGCGCGAAACTTGTTTTCGGAGGCCTGCCATTAGAGCAGTATATTCAAATGCCCCGCCATTAGTCTTGATGGGCGTTCCGAGCTTTCAGCGCGGAAAGCGACGCAGGAATAGGTCAGCCGTACTAGTGTAGAAATCGCATCGCTGCACCGAACATACTTTCTTTGGAGGCCGACGAACGCTTTGGGCGTAGATTGCGTGGAATGCTCGTGCTTTCGTCGGTCGCCAAGCACGTCGGCCAGCGCTGTCGCACGAAAACAACTAAAGTAAACAAGTATCTGACGATCGCAATACCACTTTTCACTGCAAAGGGTAAAAAACAATACAACTACCCGGGTCACCTAATTCAGACAAACATCGACATGCAAAACAACACAACATGTGAGGGGGGCGTATTGTAACAGGTGAACTTTACGAGCGCGCCTTTCCACGCACTCCAAGAGTTGCATGGCATTGCAAGTGATAGCGGCGTCAACGCCCGCCGCTATCGATGGGCGCTCTCACGGTGGGTGCTGAAAAAAGGTATTTATTGATAATGATCAAGTAAAATAGAGTTGTATCTTCTTTTCTCGCCATGCGTACATAAAATGGATAAGGAATTCTATTTTCGTTGAATGAATCTAACTGCGTCTCGCTTTAATTAAAAAACGCTTTTTTTCTTTCCCAGTGTTTGTTCCCTCCAAACATAGTCGCGCTTCAATCTCTGCTCCCATAACCACCCTTGCTGATGTCGATGACAATTGGTTCTGAACCGCTTGTCGCCCGAAGCTTCGCGACCTATGTGGATCGACCTTGCTGCCGCCTAGAGTATACTAGAATATGGTCGAGTGGGACGAGCGGCTGGGGCGGCGCATGCTTTGCAGTAGAGTGTACTAGATAATGGTCGAGTGGGCCGAACGGCGCTCTCCCGCTGAGGCGCCGCGTGTGGAAAAATTTTGCGAGGGCGCTGCGAGCGAACTGGATTGGGGCGGAGACGCGCTCCGCGGCATATTCAACGCACTTTCGCTGCGGGCGCCGAGGCCGATTGCGCATAGTACGCTCTTAAAATAGTGCTTTATTTCAACTGCAAATTTATGTTTACACCATCTTGCCAAACATATATATTTGAGGCATGGATTATACAACGCGTCGTCTTCAGTTTTGCTGTCGTTGTCAAGCGCGTCGTCTGCTAGCGAGCGCGCGTTCGCTACGCGGACGCTGGCGGCGCCCAGTTTTTCTCGCAGAACGTCTGTGTAGTACATTTGTTTTTATGTTTTAGTTGCTTTGGTGCGCTCATGACTCTTGACGGCGGGTACCAAAGGTAGTTTCAGTCAAGTGAACCATTGTTTTTAACACTGTCTTCTAAAAGTGAATGGTATCTCCGCACCATGAAAGCTACATAAAAAAATTTTATTATTGATATCGTGTCATTTTACGCGCGCTTCTGGTCGGTGGATATTGATCAGGAACAATAATCGAAGAAAACAATATTAAAGTGAAATAAACCAGGTTTATTAGCTGCGTGGCGCGAAGAATGACCGATGTATTTCTACGTAATTAAATGAAAGGGTACATTGAGAATGGTACAAATGGTACAGTGAGAACTCCCGACCGTGCACGTTTGCATACGAAACACACGTATTAGTGAATACTGCACATAAAACTCTCATTCGCAGAAATAATATTCATAGCAGGCAATTAAAACTCTCTCTCTCTCTCTCTCTCTCTCTCTCTCTCTCTATATATATATATATATATATATATATATATATATATATATGAAAGTGTTATTGATATGTTGTACGACGCCGAACAGTCGTTTCCGTACGAATGTAACGCATAACCGCAATATTGCAGTCTCAAAGGTGAGAGACCGATGCAAGTGCGGACTGTTATTCCGAATGATTGTGCTGCCGGAGAGTTGTGGCTGTTGCGCAGAGGCGCAGTTCCTGAGAAAATTAACGCAGGGGTGTTAATAAGTCCGGCTAATAAGCTGCTAATAAGCCCTGCTAATAAGTGTAATAAGCTGTCATTCAATATAAATGCCCCGTTTTGGGGCAGCCTGTAAATCTGCTAGCTTGATTCAGGCAAGGAAAACTTTTTTTTTGACAGTCTCACCATCTTTGCAACCCATTAAAACTGGGTGCCCCATGTGGTACCACACTTATCTTCTTGAACGAACGCAGCATATCTACGTGTGTGAGGTATGCCGTTTCTCTAATTGCTTCATTATTGTCGTTATGATAGTGCGTTGAATAACTGAAAGCAGCCGTTTATAATATACAAGCTGCTTAGTTGAGCGGACAGACATTTGGGAATGGCATTACATTTATGTATGAAATATAGGATAAGCGTAACATGTTTTTCTCAGAAATAGACTCGAGAATAATTTATTTTGTTTACACTCCTAGAAAAAAGACGAAGAACGCAGCCACCTGTATTTTTATTTTTTAGTTCAAACAAATTTGCGGGTTTTATGTGGCAAAACCACGATATGAGTATGAGGCACCCGGTTTAGATTTCCCCACCTGGGGATTTTTAACGTGCGCCTAAACAGAAGTACACGAGTGTTTTCCATTTGTTCCCATCGAATTCCGCGACGGATTGAACCCGCGAGCTCCAGTTGAGCAGCGCAACGCCGTATATCTACTATACCGGGTGTTCGAAATTAAGGTTTAGGGGATTTTTAAAAATCTCCTGTGGTAGTTAGCACAATTCTCATTGATGAGCTGGGTTATTCGAAGAGGCGGACATTAGTAGCACGAAAATCGAAACACCTATTCAACTTATTAACAAAATTGATTAATGAACTTCTTAGTTAATTACTTTACGACACATATTGCAATTTACGAATTGTAGCCGGTGAGGTTGCAAAACGCATCCACTTGAAATGAATTTCCAGCATGACACCAGAATGACACCGACCACGATAACTGACCCAGTACCCATTACTCCGCATTCTGTTACGCGAGTAAGGCGGAAATTTGAATAGAATGTTGCGCTGCAGTTTTTTTTTTCAATAACAATGCTGCCCGTAAATCTGAGTACCCGCCGCGGGGGCTCAGTTAGCTAAGGCGTTGCGCTGCTGAGGACGAGTTCGCGGAATCGAATCCCGGCCGCGGCGGCCGCATATCGATGGAGGCGAAATGAAAAAAGCCCGTGTGCTTGCGTTGTAGTAGACGTTAATGAACCCCAGGTGGTCAAAATTAATCCGGAGCCCTGCACTACGGCGCGCCTTATAATCAGAACTTGTTTTGGCACGTAAAAAAACCCCAAAAGAAGAAATAAATCTGAGTACAAGGTGCCGGATTGTTTGAAGCGGCAAGCAGGAAGGTTACATATGTTTCTCCGTTTGCGTGCCGCAAGACCTACTGATGGAACACTATATGCGCAACAATACACACGAGAGATACATGCTGCTTGAAGAACGAGAAAAATATTTGTTCTCCAAAGGGAACCGTACAATAACATAGTAGAATGAAAGCCGACACTGCGGCCGCAATGCACGGGCAATCACCGAGCGGTATTAAAAAATAAAATGCAGAGAAAGAAAGGCATTTGTTCTTAAGACATATATACATGTCATATTCGATTATGAACACCATTTGAGAGGTCTGAACGCAAACACCAGCGCGCGAAGTAGTGCGATTGACCCTGCCGAGCAGTATCGCCAGCAGTTTCCAACGGCGCGACCTTGATGCGGCCCAATCCAGTTCGATCGCAGCGCCGCCACAGTATTTTTCCACGTCGGGCGCCTCACTGCAAAGCATGCGCCGCCCCAGCCGCTCGTCCCACTCGACCATATTCTAGTACACTCTACTTTGCAGTGAGGCGCCCGACGTGGAAAAATACTGTGGCGGCGCTGCGATCGAACTGGATTGGGCCGCATCAAGGTCGCGCCGTTGGAAACTGCTGGCGATACTGCTCGGCAGGGTCATTCGCACTACTTCGCGTGTTGGTATTTGCGTTAAGACCTCTCAAATGGTGTTCATAATCGAATATGACATGTATATATGTCTTAAGAATAAATGCCTTTCTATATCTTCATTTTATTTTTTAATGCCGCTAGGTGATGCGCGTGCATTGCGGCCGCAGTGTCAGCTTTCGTTCTACTATGTTATTGTACGGTTCCCTTTGGAGAACAAATATTTTTCTCGTTCTTCAAGCAGCATGTATCTCTCGTGTGTATCGTTCCGCATGTAGTTTTCCATCAGTAGGTCTTGCGAAACGCAAACGGAGAAACATATTTAACCTTCCTGCTTGCCGCTTCAAACAAGTAAAGCATATCTGCCCCATCCGGTACCTTGTACTCAGATTTATTTCTTCTTTTGGGTTTTTTGACGTGCCAAAACCAGTTCTATCTGATTATAAGGTACGCCGTAGTGGAGGGCTCCGGATTAATTTTGACCACCTGGGGTTCATTAACGTCCACTACAAGGCAAGCAGACGGGCTTCTTGCATTTCGCCTCCACCGAAATGCGGCCGCCGCGGCCGGGATTCGATTCCGCGACCTCGTCCTCAGCAGCGCAACGCCTTAGCTAACTGAGCCCCCGCGGCTGGTACTCAGATTTACGGGAAGCATTGTTATTGAAAAAAAAAACTGCAGCGCAACATTCTATTCAAGTTTCCGCCTTACTCGCGTAACAGAATGCGGAGTAATTGGTACGGGATCCTTTGTCGCGGTCGGTGTCATTCTGGAAATTCATTTCAAGTGGATGCGTTTTGCAGCCTCACCGGCTACAATTCGTAAATTGGAATATGTGTCGTAAAGTAATTAACTAAGAAGCTCATTAATCAATTTTGTTAATAAGTTAAATAGGTGTTTCGATTTCTCGTGCTACTAATGTCCGCCTCTTCGAACAACCCAGCTCATCAATGAGAATTGTGCTAACTGCCACAGGAGATTTTGAAAAATTCCCTAAACCTTAATTTCGAACACCCGGTATAGTGGATACGACATTGCGCAGCTAAACTGGAGCTCGCGGGTTGAATCCGTCGCGGAATTCGATGGGAACAAATGAAAAACACTCGTGTACTTCTGTTTAGGCGCACGTTAAAAATCCCCAGGTGGGGAAATCTAAACCGGGTGCCTCATACTCATATCGTGGTTTTGCCACATAAAACCCGCAAATTTGTTTGAACTAAAAAATAAAAATACAGGTGGCTGCGTTCTTCGTCTTTTTTCTAGGAGTGTAAACAAAATAAATTATTCTCGAGTCTATTTCTGAGAAAAACATGTTACGCTTATCCTATATTTCATACATAAATGTAATGCCATTCCCAAATGTCTGTCCGCTCAACTAAGCAGCTTGTATATTATAAACGGCTGCTTTCAGTTATTCAACGCACTATCATAACGACAATAATGAAGCAATTAGAGAAACGGCATACCTCACATACACGTACAGATATGTGTAGATCTGGTGCGTTCGTTAAGGTAAGTGTGGTACCACATGGGGCACCCAGTTTTAATGGGCTGCAAAGATGGTGTGACTGTCAAAAAAAAGTTTTCCTTGCCTGAATCAAGTTAGCAGCCTGTAATTTATATTGAATGACAAGCTTATTACACTTATAAGCAGGGCTTATTAGCAGCTTATTAGACGGATTTATTAACACCCCTGCGTTAAGTCTCTCAGGAACTGCGCCTCTGCACAACAGCCACAACTCTCCGGCAGCACAATCATTCGGAAGAGCAGTCCGCACTAGCATCGGTAACTCACCTTTGAGACTGCAATAGTGATGTTATGCGTTACATTCGTACGGAAACGACTGTTCGGCGTGGTACAGCATATCAATAACACTTGCATATATATATATATATATATATATATATATATATATATATATATATATAGTTTTAATTGCCTGCTATGAATATTATTTCTGCGAATGAGAGTTTCATGTGCAGTATTCACTAATACGTGTGTTTCGTATGCAAACGTGCACGGTCGGGAGTTCTCACCGTACCATTTGTACCATTCTCAATGTACCCTTTGATTTCATTACGTAGAAATACATCGGTCATTCTTCGCGCCCCGCAGCTAATAAACCTGGTTTATTTCACTTTAATATTGTTTTCTTCGATCATTGATCCTGATCAATATCCACCGACAAGAAGCGCGCGTAAAATGACACGCTATCAGTAATAAAATTTTCCTACGTAGCTTCATGTTGCAGAGATGCCAGTTGCTTTTAGAAGACAGTGTTAAAAACAATGGTTCACTTGGCTAAAACTATCTTTGGTACCCGCCGTCAAGAGTCATGGGCGCACCAAAGCAACTAAAACATAAAAACAAATGTACTACACAGACGTTCTGCGAGAAAAACTGGGCGCCGCCAGCATCCGCGTAGCGAACGCGCGCTCGCTAGCAGACGACGCGCTTGACAACGACAGCAAAACTGAAGACGACGCGTTGTATAATCCATGCCTCAAATATATATGTTTAGCAAGATGGTGTAAACATAAATTTGCAGCTGAAATAAAGCACTATTTTAAGAGCGTACTATGCGCAATCGGCCTCGGCGCCCGCGGCGAAAGTACGTTGAATATGCCGCGGAGCGCGTCTCCGCCCCAATCCAGTTCGCTCGCAGCTGCCCTCGCATAATTTTTCCACACGCGGCGCCTCAGCGGGAGAGCGCCGTTCGGCCCACTCGACCATTATCTAGTACACTCTACTGCCGCCGTTTCCAGAACTAAAACCCCTATATATAAAAAGTAGCGCCAATCACTTACCTCCTCTTCGGTTCCGCTGTCGCGCTCGGCGCGGCCAGCGCGATATCGACAGTGGCGCCGCCTACGTCGGGCTTGCCGTGGCAGACGACAGCTAACGCGCTACCAGAGGAAATCCGCGCAAAACTTCGATCGCGCCTTGCGGAGCAGTTTTGAGGCGCGATTTTGCTTCGTCAGTCAGTAACTGGCCTTAATAATGCCGTTTTGGAAGTAGCAACGCGACGATGCCAGACGGCGCAAATACCAAGTGTGCAGCAATCGTTTGCGCTAGCCGGATGGTAAACAAAAAAAAAAAAAAAGCCTTTTGCCCTCGCCTTGTCGGTTGCGGCAACTTAAGGCGCAGCAGCATGCCATCACAATGAAGTTCTTGTCCCGAACGCGTTTGATCCGGTTGTGCGTACAGCACTTTCGTCGCACAGGCCCGAGAATGGCGGTCGAACGCGCTGTAAAGACACAAATATACAAAAGCGCAACGCGTGCTTTCACGTGACACGAATTGGCCGATGGGGGAGCGGAGGAGGCTGGGGCAACAGGAGGCGGCGAGGAGGAAACACCGGGGTGAGCGCGGTGGCGGCAAGATCTAAGAATGGCTTTATCCAGAACGTTCTACGGCCGCCGCCGCTTACGTTTCTCTCCTCCCCAGCGCCGCCACTGCGCTTGCCCTCAATGCCCCTGCTGCGGTGGTGCTTAAAGGGCCCTTAAACCACCCAGAGGTCGAAATTTAGTTGTGGTGTTGCAGTTGTGCACGAGTCTACAACGAACACGTAGCCGCGAGAATTTTTCGAAATGGTGCCGTAATAGCGAAGTTACACGCGTTTGATGATCGAAAAACGGCCCTCGCTCATTTCGCTCTTTCCTTCGCTTCTCTCCTCGTCGGCTGGTCTCCCCTCCTCGCCGAGTGCTGCTCGAAATGTCATGCGAAATACGTCATCGCCAACGCGCTTCTCAAAACGCCTACTTCCGGTTAAGGCACGTACACGCTAGCCATGCTAGCGGCCTCCTGTCCGCCGCGCGAGAGGTGTCCAAGTAGACGGCAATGCGGCCGGCGCCCCGCCCGCTGCACCATCAACGGGCCAATCGACGGTCGCGAAGCTGCGCGCCTCCGCCACCGGCAACGAAAACATCGGCTGCTGCTGACTGCACGGCTACCGACGGCAGACGACCGGCTCGGCTGTGCTCGCATCGCAGCCGACGGCGCCACTAATATCAGCGTATTTATTTCTTTGTGTACAATTACTGCTAAGAGCGATAACAACGATGAGAAAATATTGCGGCTTGTGAGCCTCGGTAATTGATTTCGAAGCGCCGTCCGCTTTAGCTTTGAAGGGAACCGGAAAAGGCCTAGCGACGATATCGGCGCCGTTGAGCGATCAGTGGCGGTGAGGCTGCCGCACAAATGAGTCCCGGTCTCATCCTCTCTACGTACGGCAAGGAAATCTCGCCGCTCGCGAGCAAAACCGCTGTCGAACGGCGGCCCGCGAATGGCAAACGGCGTGCGGCGAGTTAGCGTGCCGGTAACGTTCGTGGACGTGGACTCGGCGCTTCTCGGCTACCCGATGTTGCTGCGGTGCCGGCGCGTGTTATGCGAAGCGTGCCGCTATAGACCCAGTGTTGCGCGCACGTCTGGAAAGGCCAACACTGTCGCACTCTATTCGCTCAGCTAATCAGACCGCGTTGGAACACGAGCGATTTGGCACTTGCGTTGCGGGCTGTAAATACCGATGCGCAAGCGCGCACAAGCGAGCAACACGGCGAGGACGAGCAGGGAGCGCGCGTACCCGCTAGCAGACAAACCGCAAGTCGTAGGTTCTTGTTCAACCATTGGACATCGTTTCCACCATTTACATCACCAGATTCCCCCTGCTGACGTCGTGACGACCGCTGGGGTTCCGGAAAGGCGAGGGGAGGAGGACGGCATATGTTTTTTTTTGGTGCTGCAGCGTTTGGCATCGTTGATCGCGATTGCATTCTGAACTCGATGCGCGTGTTTACTTGAAATGTTCAAAAAATATCTGAGGTTGTTTAGGGGCCCTTTAAGGTCCCTGTATTTTTCAAAGGTAGCGCAAACTACTCCTCTCCGTGCCGTTTCCTCCTCGCCCAGTGAGCGAAGTGCGCGGCCGCTACCGCCCGCTTCAAGGGCTGCAGAAGATAGCGTCAACCTTTCCTTGTCCATACGAACCACTTACTACTATCGTATCGCATGCGGCACGTTGAAGCGCTTGCTTGAAACGCGACTGTTTTGGGCGCATTTTCACAAGGCTGTTCGTACGTGAGATTTCTACGTAAGATATGTAGTACCTTTAATTATTAGTAGAATCTGCATCACTCAGATGAGGAAAACGAAAGGTAGAACAAGTTAAACGCAATCCTAAGAAGTCTTTACCACTACTGATTGTTTCTCGGAATCGAATGGTGTTCTGGGCCGGTATTTTGTAGCGATGCCTTTAAAGTAATAATGCCTTTTCGCGCTTATCGCGCTTTGTCAGTGGTCAGAGCGACGGTCCGCTCGCGTTATCAACGTTGATATCGTGAGCGGACCGTCGCTCTGACCACTGACAAAGCGCGATAAGCGCGAAAAGGCATTATTACTTTAAAGGCATCGCCACAAAATACCGGCCCTGTTTACCTGACGCATTTACGAAAACAAAGAGCTACAGCAATCTATGCACACATATCACGGCGGAGACATTCATGTGCTAAATATCCTCAACGTGTTTTTTTTTTTCCAAAATTCATCCGCGCGCTTTTCTTTCCCCGTCCGTTATATGCCTTGGTTCCCGTGTGTGCGCGCGCTTTCTGCGTGTTGCTCTTTAATTGTCGACTTTTTCATTATGCTCATTTTATTAGAAGCCATGCTGGTATTCATATTGCCAAAATGCACCTTTTTGTTTGCCGCAGAGCGTAAACCGGGACATTTTTGTTTTTTACTCAGTTGTTGGCTGATGGTGAACTCGCAAACGCACCCACCTTACCGCGTTCATCACTAACTGGGTGAGAAGAGCGATCAGAAACCCCCTCAGTAATGACGTCCCTCGGTGGCAGTCAAATTTCTTTCTTCCGATACGTTGGAGCCATATCGCTCGCCGTTTGAGGTTTCGTTTGCCACGAGTAACCGCAAAAAGCTTGCCCCCCTTGGCAATGCTATTTGAACATCCAACAGCATAGCAATTCAGCATCGTGCTGCAGCCGAGCGCATCTTCAAAAATGTAAAAAGCCGCTCACGCACAGCGCACATGTGTCCCGGTGTTTCTACGCTCACTAATGGCGCCGTTTTCCCGCGATAACGAAAGCCGCGCGGGTTATTCGTCACGTGTCAAGCCTCGTTCAATGGGAGTGCGGAAAACGGCGAAGAAGTCAGGAGAGGGGTAGAGGGCGGGGAGGAAATTCTCCTTTCCTATTTGAACAATGGTTTGCGCTACTTTTGGAACATACAGGGAGCTTAGTGCTGCTGATATTTGCCTCCTCCTCTCCAGCGCCATCATTGCCCTTTCCGTCAACGCCCTTCCGCGTCACCGCTGACATTGAATTGAAATAGGATTGGGAAAGACACAAATAATCCCTGTGCTTGGCCTATTCATATATGATTTCTAAACGCATTCAAGACGTTATCCAAAAGCTGGTCTAGAAGTGGTCTTGCAAGGGTTACGATAATCTGAAGCTTGTTTTTGCGGGTTGAAGATGAGTCGAAGCGTCGGTGTTTCGTGCAATAGAGACCTGGTGCAGTGCCTAGCACTGTTGCCTATCGAGGCCGACACATCCTCTATCAAGTCACGGTAAAATGATCATGTCCACAAAAATGAATCCGGAATACCGCATTTGACATGCAGAAAAAGACGTTTACAACCAAAATGGAAATGAAATCCCACCATTCAAGACACCATGCTCCGATACTGCAGCAGTTACTGGCACGCTGTCGCCCTTTAATCATATTGTCTACTTTGACCTCCCTGCAGGGACCAATTCGTGCAACTAATCGTGCACGAATCAATTGCGCACTGTCATGGCTAAAATGGCTATGTAAATAACCCGCATCACATCGTCTGTAATCAGCAAATGCTATGTACTTTTACCCTTCAACTTAGTGCACTGACGCATATACCTAAATAGACGTTCCTCTGTCTCACGTACATTAGGAAAATTTGTTGCACAAAAACCAAGAACCACGGCATGCCCTGTGGCGCGAAGTGCACGAACAGCGCAAAAATCGAAAAAAAAAACGCGCGTGCACTTCTCAAACTCCGTGCGTACACATGGCACACGCACAAACTCGGCAGGCGGCCGACTAAATGCCGCGACTAAATAACCGTGACTAGCCGGAGTATGAGGAAATTTAAACCGAAGGGATTCACGACTAACGTATGCAGTATCCACTAGCGAGATATGCCGCGTAAATGGGTATCCATCCGCGAACTACAAAAACGATAACAAGAACAAAGCTCCAAGCAGCGCAATATATTGCTCCCATTCCAAAGCGCCAAGGAAAATCGAATTTGCCGTCTCATAATGGACACAATGTTCCTCTGATGACCACGAAATACCAATCACGTGGGATAAACGGTACCAAAACACGATAGAGAACCTGAATTGCAAGAGATAACAGCACGGTGTGCACTGTAGCACAAGGCAAGGAAATAGGACGGGCACTTGACCTCATCCCTTGCGCTACAGTACTCGCAATGAATAATTAGCAAAGAGCGCCTTGGCAGTTTTCTTGTATGCAACATGCTCGCTAAACGGGAGGCTAGAATGCCACGATGACAACTGTCTAGAGGATATGGGCAAAGTGCGCACAGACAGCATTTCCCGTCATTCTTCGCATCCTGAAAAACTTAGTACTTTTAATCATTACAGCCGATCCCGTGCCAGGCACACACAAGTAACATTACGTCTCTCTGTCTTTCATCCTAATGCTGCTCCTAACGCCTTAATTACAACATCACCGAAAAGGCACCTCACATAGCGACACGAGAATGAGCTTGAAGAGCAAATTAGTGCCCTTCACTCGGCGCTCTCCATTGAAACACTCAGCTGTTCTCCAAATTAAAAACATACAAACAAATAGCTGCACACGCAGTGCCAAGTACGACAACAAAAGACTGCGATACTTGCATGACAAGGACAGCACAACTAGCACAACCGAAAACAGGCAGAAACATACAACAGACCCAAGCAAGCGCAATTACGGAACAATGCACAGCCAGGTTTCACCAGTTTTACGTGGCAGCCTTGTCGAACGTTGGCCTTGGCGGCCTTGGCCACATGCTTGGTCATGTGACCGATCTGACGACGGTATCGCCACTTTGCGTAAGGTTAGATTGTGTTTATGAGTTGTTTATGTCCTCTAAAATTTGCGCGCGCTGGCTGGTTTCGGGCAAATCTCGGAGGCCATTGGTTGTTGAAGCGCCGCGGTGTGGTGGCTTGGTGTGCGCGTCGTGTGCGTTTCTATTTATCGACAGTGAATCATGTCGCGCAGAGCCCGACGCGGCCTTCTCTTCCGTTGCTCTTTCACACTCTGGCTCGCTTGCTCGATGCCACGCCACCTCAAGCACGAGCGGTGAGCTGGAAGTTGCCACTCTGGGTTGGCATGTCTTTCATTTCTCCAAGTCATTTCGGACGCTGTCAGTGCCGCATCATTGTGGTTACAGCGTATTAAAGATGATCGGCGCTTCTCAGGAGGCGCGATCACACCACGCCATGCGCCCATGCGTTGCGAGCCCATATCGTTGAGTTCGTGGAATATTAAAACGAATAGCTTTCTGTGTGCGGCTGTTATTGTGGCGGATCAGACGTCGGTGGCTGGTCGTCATAGTGTTGATTTGCAAGGAATACGTTCGTTCGATCGCTCTTCGTTTCTAGGTCTTTCATTCGCTCGCTCGTTCGGGCGATTCGCATGTACGGACAATCATCGACGATGGTGTCTGCACATATGTTTATATACATTGTGCTCAGAGTAAAAATAGCCGCAACAGTTTCTGCAGAGCACCGTTCCTAGTAAAGGCTGTACCGATCTATTCCACCGGTGGCACCGAAAGTGATGTTCGCTCTTTAAATACTTTTATTTATGCGTAATAAAGAAAAAGCGTATAAATAAAGCCCCTAAACAATGCTTACAAAATGGAACAGGAGAAAAATGAAAATGTCATCGGTAAAATACATCTCAATGAGTAATCCAAAATCAAAAGAGGTGGCTGACAGATGGAATAGCACACGAGGAATAAGGATTATAAACAGGGATAAGGTGCGTCAGAAAGGCTGGCCAACGTTTCGATAGGAGGACCTATCTTCGTCAAAGGCGGCCTCGTCATCCTCGGCGGGTTAGTTTTAAAGGGTTAGTGGAGTGACGTCACGTCGATGTCAGCTGTGGCTGGCTGCACAGGGAGAGACTCAAAAGAAAATGAGCGCTGGCGCTTGACTGGCTAGGCGCGGTTTCTAAGACGAGGGGACAAGAGCGGGAGAGCGAGAAAGCGGCAAAAAAATTTAAAAAATTTGAAAAAAATTTTAAAAAAGTAAAAGAAAGGAAAAAAAAAACCTAAGAGGGGGTAGGGGGAGCGAGAGGAGAGTGAGCGTTCCGAGGTGTCGTGGGCGGCGTGCGTTTGGGGTCCCTGAAGAACCGGTCAGTGTGCAAGTAGCAATACGGGTTGAAAGCATGACTTGAGTAGCGTAGCATCAAGGCATCGGGTAATTTTGTGGTCGACAGGGAGCAGCTTGGCCCGTCAAGGGGCGTTAGCCTCAGTAGTTCACCGTAGGCGTCGTCGCGGCGTCCTGGCGTCTGGGATTTTGGACTGTGGCGGTGTGGATCTTGTGTGGGGAACAAATAATCACCCGAAACAGGAGGGTGACAGCGGAGAACACAGATAATTTGAAGTATAAACACGGGGGGGGGGGGAGGGAGACAGGTGTACCTGGAAAAGCGCTCGTATGCTTGATCAATGCGTAAAAGCATGGAGGAGGATAATAAATTGATTGGTAGGGGAGATGCAGGGAAAAACTGGAAATGGAAGAATAGGTGAGGTTGAAGGGGAAAAAAAAGCGGCACCGGAGAGTGACGGCGGAACAAAATATAATTTGAAACAAACACGGAGGGGATAGGTGTACCTGGAAAAGCGCTCGTATGGTTGATCAATGAGTAAAAGCATGGAGGAGGATAATAAATTGATTTTTAGGGGAGATGCAGGGAAGAACTGGAAATGGAATAGGTGAGGTTGAGCATCGAGATTAGCGGGAGCTTTAACTTGTTTTGCGCCTTTGTTAATGTTATAACAATTTAAGGTTTATGTTACTGCTTTTAGCGAATCTAAGTTGCCACGTGATAAATTGATCCCCGTCGGGTGCAGGCATTTAAACCTGTGTATGAGGTATGATTCTGTATATGTTCTCTCGCGAGGTGAACGAAAATTTGTTTGTAGTATATCGAGTCTTGCTTCATCAAATATATGGCCGTGCTCATTGAAGTGGCTGGCTACTGCTTTAGGTAAATTGTGTAAATTGGTAAATTGCGATGGCCGTTGAGTCTCGTGTGCATTTCTTGTCCAGTCTCACCAATGAATTGCTTGTTACAAGCGGCACATTCTAGACAGTAGACTACGTTGCTTGACGTGCAGGTGAAATTCGAAGTTACCTTGTGAATGTAATCTGACGCTGTACTCTTTACTGTAGTAGTAGATTGAATATGTTTGCATGTAGAACATCTGGAGCGGCCACAGGGACCGGATGTTGGCTTCGTCTTTGTCCTTAGTTTGGCGTGTATAAGAATGTCCTTGAAATTACTGTTCCGTCTGTAGGCTACTCTGGGCGGGTCGGGAAAGATCTTAAGTTTCTGGTAGCTGGTGAGAATTGGGTAGTATTTACTGAGGATGTTGTTCACGTTGGGGAGTGCGTTTGAGAATTTAGTAGTAAGAAGAGGCGTTGTTGTCCTTGTGATCTTAGGGCGGGGTTTGAGGACCTCGGCTCGAACAAGCTTGGTTGCAGCGGTGTAGGTTTTCTGAAGGGCAATGTTCGGGTAGTTCCTGCTTGATAAGGTTTCCTTAAGGTGATCGAGTTTGTCTATGTAGTCATGGTTTTCAACGCAAATGCGACGAAGTCGTGTGGCTTCGCCTTTAAAGATACCTTGATTGCAATGTCTGGGATGGTGGCTTGTATATTCTAGGTACTGTTGTTTATGAAAAGGTTTTCTATACAGCGTTGTCTTTAGTGTCCCATTATCAATATATATTGTTGTGTCCAGAAAGTCGATGCGCTCATTTGAAGATTCCGATGTGAATTTTATTGTTGTGTGAAAAGAATTTAGGAAAGTTACAAATTTATCTAAACTTTCCTGACCATGTTCCCATATTAAGAATATGTCGTCTATGTATCGTAGGTATGTGTGGGGCTTGTGGGTGAAACGAGATAGGAAATCCGTTTCTAGAGTACCTGTAAATATGTTCGCGTAGGTTGGTGCAAAAAGTGTGCCCATACTTGTCCCATGTATTTGTAGATAGTAATTTTCCTCAAATTTAGTAATTTGAGTAATTTAGTAATTTAGTAAATTTTCCTCAGTACAAACAGACACAAATGTCACAGACAACACAAAATCCATAACCGAAACATTCACACAGACACCAACACGCTCGCCTGCACACGCAAAGACTCAAACAGAAACAGAGGTAGAACAAAGTGAGGCATGCGGAAACAAACCCGCTAAACAGAAGCAAACGACACGCAAATCTACCCGCCAAAAGGCAAATAAATGACAGTCATTGCAAGGTAATAACCACTCTCAGCTGCGCAGTACAGAATTTCTGCAGGCTAGAAAACTTACCAAGAAACGTGTGAGTTACACTTTCCATCTGAAAACGTACACAGGCTGCACACAGAACAATATAATCCCCAAAGGACTAACCCTGAAGGCTATACCAGCTCTAGGAACACTCCCACCAAATCATCGTGCAAACTGGCAGGCAACATTAAACAATGCCTCTTCCTCACTTCTGAATATACTCACGGAACACTGCGAAGAACAACTGGAAAGTTTTAGCCATAGACTTCAGAACATAGCTCTGACACCAGATGAGACGAAATATATAGAACAGTACCACAAAGCACAGTCTCGAAAACTGGTTCAAAAACAGAGGAGGAAAGCGAACTTCAATCAGAAAACAACTTTCCAGGCAAACGGCTACCTCACGCCAACAAAAGGGAGCTCGAATCTACAAATAGCAGACGTGGCTGAAGTCTCCCCAAAATTAAATCAGTCTAATGTTGTAGACATTTCAAAAACATTAAGTAGGGAAGAAATAGCCGTACTTAGCAAGGGCCTAAACTTATGTCCCACGAACAACACAACACAATAAATGAATTTGAGCTTCACAAGGATCTTTCGGAACTTTCCCGACGAATGCGGATAAGACATTTTTTCGCCGACAACAACGCACCAGACACCGGGACGACCCCACTTAGAGCCCAATCTACTTGGACTCTTGAACCAGAACAAGCCGTAGAACTCGACCTATACCTTAAAACTGTCACTAAAGAAATTATAAGCCAATCGAAGACAGATGAGTGACCTAAAACATAGCTTTATCAAAGAGTCGTATCATTTCAAATCTTAGTTGCCAGAACGACATTGTCATTAAGAAAGCAGATAAGGGTGGAAGTATAGTTATTTGGCCCATAGAGAAGTACAAGCAAGAGGCTTACCGACAGCTAAACAACCCTGAACATTGCCGTAAGCTAGACAACGATCCGACGTTACCATACGCACTGAAAGTTACCAACGGGCTGCAATCACTTTTGGATGATGAATTGATAACACCGTCAGAATTCAAATTTCTTAAACCAAGCAACAAAGCTGCAGGACGCGTCTACCTCCTTCCGAAAATTCATAAAATTCCACCCACTGAACTTCACACCGCTAATATCCCAGGGAGTCCGATAGTATCGAACAACAACACCCCGACAGAAAGCCTCTCCACATTTCTTAACCACTTCCTTGGTGACTTTCCGAAAACACTTGCGTCATTTTTACAAGATACCCCCCATCTACTCACAATTATAGAGGACATTAATACAAAAGGCACACTACCTCAAAACATAATTCTCGCAACACTAGACGTCACGGCCCTGTACACCAACATTCCAATCCCTGATGGTTTAAACTCGATAAAAGAAACGCTGTCGAAACACAATGCACAACACTCTATTGAAGTATACTTGTCTCTTCTTGAACTAGTTCTGACATATAATTACTTTGAATTTGAGGAAAATTACTATCTACAAATACATGGGACAAGTATGGGCACACCTTTTGCACCAACCTACGCGAACATATTTATGGGTACTCTAGAAACGGATTTCCTATCTCGTTGCACCCACAAGCCCCACACATACCTACGATACATAGACGACATATTCATAATATGGGAACACGGTCAGGAAAGTTTAGATAAATTTGTAGCTTTCCTAAATTCTTTTCACACAACAATAAAATTCACATCGGAATCTTCAAATGAGCGCATAAACTTTCTGGACACAACAATATATATTGATAACGGGACACTAAAGACAACGCTGTATAGAAAACCTTTTGATAAACAACAGTACCTAGAATATACAAGCCACCATCGCAGACATTGCAAACAAGGTATCTTTAAAGGCCAAGCCACACGACTTCGTCGCATTTGCGTTGAAAACCTTGACTACATAGACAGACTCGATCACGTTAAGGAAACCCTATCAAGCAGGAACAACTCGAACACTGCCCTTCAGAAAGCCTACACCGCTGCAACCAAGCTTGTTCGAGCCGAGGTCCTCAAACCCCGCCCTAAGATCACAAGGACAACAACGCCTCTTCTTACTACTAAATTCTCAAACGCACTCCCCAACGTGAACAACATCCTCAGTAAATACTACCCAATTCTCACCAGCAGCCAGAAACTTAATAAGGTCTTTCCCGACCCGCCCAGAGTAGCCTACAGACGGAACAGTAATTTCAAGGACATTCTTGTACACGCCAAACTAAGGACAAAGACGAAGCCAACATCCGGTCCCTGTGGCCGCTCCAGATGTTCCACATGCAAACATATTCAATCTACTACTACAGTAAAGAGTACGGCGTCAGATTACATTCACAAAGTAACTTCGAATTTCACCTGCATGTCAAGCAACGTAGTCTACTGTCTAGAATGTGCCGCTTGTAACAAGCAAATCATAGGTGAGACTGGACAAGAAATGCACACGAGACTCAACGGCCATCGCGCAGATACAAAACACAATTTACCTAAAGCAGTAGCCAGCCACTTCAATGAGCACGGCCATATATTTGATGAAGCAAGACTCTATATACTACAAACAAGTTTTCGTTCACCTCGCGAGAGAAATTATACAGAATCATACCTCATACACAAGTTTAAATGCCTGCACCCGACGGGGATCAATTTATCACGTGGCAACTTAGAATCGCTAAAAGCAGTAACATAAACCTTAAATTGTTATACCATTAACAAAGGCGCAAAACAAGTTAAACTTCCAGCTAATCTCGATGCTCAACCTCACCTATTCCATTTCCAGTTCTTCCCTGCAACTCCCCTACCAATCAATTTATTATCCTCCTCCATGCTTTTACTCATTGATCAACCATACGAACGCTTTTTCAGGTACACCTGTCCCCTCCTTGTTGATGTTTCAAATTATCTTTTTTCTCCGCTGTCACCCTCCTGTGCCGGTTTTTTTTTCTCTCCACACAAGATACACACCGACACAGTCCAAAATCCCAGACGCCAGGATACCTTTTTCGGCGCCTTCACCACACAGGGTCTCGCCAATTCTGTATAGCGCCGTGACGACGCCTACGGCTAACTACTGAGGCTAACGTCCCTTGACGGACCAAGCTACTCCCTGTCAACCACAAAATTACCCGATGCCTTGATGCTACGCTACTCAAGTCATGCTTTCAACTCGTATTGCTACTTGCACACTGACCGGCTCTTTAGGGACCCCAAACGCACGCCGCCCACGACACCTCGGAACGCGCACTCTCCTCTCGCTCCCCCCATCCCCTCTTAAGTTTTTCTTTTTTCTTTCCTTTTTTAAATTCAAAAAAAATTTTTAATTAAAAAAAAATTTTGCCGCTTTCTCGCTCTCCCGCTCTTGTCCCCTCGTCTTAGAAACCGCGCCTAGCCAGTCAAGCGCCAGCACTCATTTTCTTTTGAGTCTCTCGCTTTACAGCCAGCCACAGCCGACATCGACGTGACGTCACTCCACTAACCCTTTAAAACTAACCCGCCGAGGATGACGAGGCCGCCTTGGACGAAGATAGGTCCTCCTATCAAAACGTTGGCCAGCCTTTCTGAGGCACCTTATCCCTGTTTATAATCCATCGCAATGAGTAAGAAACTGTAAAAACAAAAGGCATAAATAGTGAAAATAAATCAATTAGGTCAGGCAGTGCGCTCAGTTGATAGCAACTCTGGGAATTTCAATGTGTTTCCTTCAGTAGCGACTTGCTATGGCAAGTGGTTCCATTCGACGATAGCGCGTGGTATGAATGAATTTACAAAATGATGAGAGTGACATATCGGTCGTTTAATTGGCACTGGTGATCGCGGAGAGGAAAAATGACTACAGGGGACTGAAAGAAATTGTCAGAAAGAATTGAATGATGATAAAGTTTATGGAAAAGCGAAAGCTACGGATGTAGTGGATGCGCTGTTAGTATCAGCACTAACACCAGCACGGTCTACTGACATGGCAGCGCTACTTGTCAGTGTGACGAAGAGCGGCTGCAGTGTTCCTGCGCTCGCGCCCCATTTTTTCGTGGCGTAAAACCCTTCCCGTTGCGGTGTTAACTTCATTCGCTATGCTTCGTCTCTTCTGACGTGAGGTCAACACCACAAAAGGCTTCTTTTTCCTAGCCGAACTCATGCTAATTCGTGGCGAGTACAGCAGCAATTGACATGACGAATGCCGCTTGATAAGTGAATTCTCCCTCCAAGAACGGCGTCCATGAAAACCCGGTATGCTAGGGTAACTAAACAGGCACGGCCAGTCTTATCAAAACGTTATCAAAACGTACTCGCCCTCGTTTTTGAGCTGTCCTGCTTGCGACGTTTTTAATGCGTCGAGTTTGGTGAAAAACCTGTTTTACACGTTGAATCCATTAACACGACGTTTTGAAGACTGTGTGCTGCCTGGCATATACGTATGCTCCAGTCTGGCCGTGCTACGTGGTGCGGCTTTGTCCTGCACCAGCTTGACCGACCGATAGTAGTCACTTCCAACTTCATCATTCTGAAGCGCTATCAATATCTCAGTACGCAGCGACGTCCGCCAAGGCGTCCCACCGGGAGCAGCCAGGAGTGAGCACGCGCTGGCAAGCTTGCGTGTGGTCTGACTTTAAGTTTCGCGTGGTTCGAGGATCTAGTTCAAAACAACTTGTAACTAGCGAGACCCGACGGGTACGACACCGATAAGCAGGGTAGCCAAAGTAGCTCCTACACGGGCGGCCGCGACCGAGCGTGAGCGGACAATAGTGGGCTTCTTCCGGAAGAACGTAATTATTATCGAAGCCCGAAAGCATATTTTCGCTTGTTTAATAAGCCTGCTTATTAAAGTTCCTCAATAAATATACACAGTAATAGTTGGAAGAAGAGCACTGACCCAAACACTCTTGCTGTACGTGTGTGTGCGATTTTCGCGTGGTGCGAGGCTATAGTTGAGTGTTGAAAACTATACGAAATTAGCGAGACCCGACGGCTACGACACCGATGATCAGGGTGGCCAAATTTTAATTCCTACTAGGGCGGCCGCGTGTCAGCAGGCGACAGTCGGCTTCTTCCGGAACTACGTAATCATTATGGAAATTCGAACGCAGGTTCTCGCTTACTTGAGCCTGTTTATTAGACTGCATCAAAAAGTCGCAGTTTTGCCCGAAAGAAGTATCGACTGCGATAGAATATTAGCAGAGGGCCATACGAAGTAAGAATAGCACTTTTATCAGATATATGAACTTGCAAACATTCGCTTGCTAACTAAATTAACAAGCATATGCATGGTGTCAGCGCGCAGAGGCGCTCTGTGTCAAAATGCTGGCGTGAGTGAACGTGACAACAGCAGTGAGCGTAGTGACCTTCGTGTTGTCTATCACTTAAACGGAAAAATAGTGGTCAATATCCCCCCTGTCACGCAGGAGACCGGGGTTAGATTACCCGACGGTGTTTTTGTCAGCAATTACATGTGTTATTTTATTTTTAACGGGCTAATTTCTCGATGTTACTGTGAAAATCAGCGCTCGCACAAAGCGCGATGCGCCCGCATATCACCGCCGGCGCACAGTCACACACCGATTGTCAGGATTTGGTTGCATCACTTTTTTTTCATTGCTCTATATTTCACGTGTGCATTTATATGTTACTCTGGGGAATTAAAAAAAAAGTTGGAAGTCGGCGCTTGTCCTGCACATTTCGTTTATTCATGATACATCAAGGGTCCCATAACGGGACATATACATGAGGGGACGTTGTCCCGGTGTGCGCTGTAATTCACAGTATAGCATGGAACACCAGCTCGAAGGCGTCTGCGGCGAGAACTATACGCGGCACGTTTTGTTACAGTTTCGACCAAAACCCAGGAAGCATTCGGTGTTCTGAGGCCCGAGCGAATGCAAACGTTACGATGGCCTGCTCTTAATTACTTGCAGAACGTAGTACGTATTTACGTGAAGTATAATTACGCTCTGTGTCATGATGTCGCGATACTTACATCTGGAAGTTAGAAAAGCTACAAGAAAATTATTTAGGGCACCCTGAGGCTTGCTAGCATTTTTTTGTGGCGTTCGACGTCAAAGAGCTTCATTGAATGCAGAAAATCGACTGTGTCAGCTAGTACTCCTTACTTAACGTAGCCTATAAGAGCTCATTTTCCTCCCGTTCGTGATCCTGGCAGGACGCTTTCAAATATTAACTAGGTTATGCAATAAAACAGTTTGTTTCCCGGCCGAATCTCTTTTTTTCGAAATTCTATAGTAGTCCTACTCGCTAAAAAGAACACAGTGGCACCTTGTATTGCTCTTCTTGTGTGTGTCTTTGCCCATATGAGGGCAACTCGCTTTCTCGAGTTTAAGTTTATTTTGCTTCGTTTACAACAGAAAAACCATGGAGAGCAAGACTAAAGGTGCTTTTCAAACCTGACTAAGGCCTCCGCTCCCTAATAAAAAAGGAAACGCTTGCAGCTCATAAGCACACATCAGGAACAATAGTAATATCTGAGCACATACAAGAATGTTAACAAATAAGTGCACATTGTCAATAAAATACAAAATACAAATTGTCAAAATCAGCAGTACATGGGTAGAGAAAGGTGTCAACTGCACAAACTGAAACGTGTTATGTTGTTATAGGAGACAATAAATAGAATGCTTTCTTTTTTGTATTGTGCAGTAAGCGAAACACTCTCAGATGCCAAGTATATACTGTAGAATATATATTCAAAAAGTTGTGCATTTGATAAGCAAGCATTTCGAAACCGTAGTCAGTACGAGCCCTATGGATCTGGTCGTGTAGGTTTCTGAAGCTATAGGTTGTTTGTATATGAACGTATCTCTCTTTAATGTTTGGTTTCTTTCAAAATTTATTTAAGGTTGCCTGTGGCAGATAGCCCATTTCCAGTTAGTGAGCTGGTCTACTCGAAGAAGCGGGCATTACTTGCACAAGAAATTGAAATGCATAATTAAATAATTACTAATTATTCACTAGTTAAGTTTTTAACTAATTACCTGGTGGCCCATATTGCAATTTACAAATTGTAGCAGTGGAGTTCGCAAGGCGGATCCACTTGGAATTTATTGTCGGGATGACACCAGTTTCGAGATATTAATTCCCGAACTTTGCGGAGAAATGCACTGGCATTCCAGTTAATTTTGTGCTTGAATGCACACAACGACGTTTTGTTAAGATACTAACTAGAACGCCAATGCATTTCTCCGCAAAGTTCAATAATTAATATCTCGAAACTGGTGTCATCCCGAGAATTCGTTCCAATAGGATCCGCCTAGCAAAGTGCACTTCTACAATTTGTAAATTGCAATATGAACCTTCAGGTAATTGGTTAAAAACTTAATTAGTGAATTATTAGTAATTATTTAATTATACATTTCAATTTCTTGTGCAAGTAATGTCCGCCTCTTCGAGTAGACCAGCTCATGAACGAAAATCTGCCACTGGCAAACTTTAAGAATTTTTGAAAATGCTCGCTGAAACAGCCTGTATATAATGAGGTTCTTAAAATGGACGACTAACTTTTTTTTTATAGAGCGGGTAGATAGTCAGCAAATTAAACTGACCGACTGACGATTAAATATTCTGGGTATATTATGCACATTGATAACTGCTCTATAACTGCATTTTTCAAACAGTAATAAAAACTTTCTTAGGTTCGTATATCAACAGTGGAACCCCGCACACGCAAACACAAATACGCGTGAGAATGAATACTGACAAAATAAAGCTGCAACCTCACAGTAAGGGGTGATGTATTTTACGCCTGCACTGTTCCACTTTTCAAATACGGCGCCTAATACTTGTTGACAAACGTGAATTGAGAGAATGCAACACCTATTTCCCGTCCACTCTTTCTTATTGCGCGAACCTTGCCGATATATGTATCGATCACAACCTCCCGGAAACACCACGATTGACGCCTTTCTATTTTAGTATTACTCTTTCTTTAACGACACCGGATGCTTGTAAGCGTAGTTAAGCAAGCAGAATATACGTCGCGGGCTTGTTGTCTTGACATGATGCAATACCTGCTGGCACGCGTACTATGTTATGTTTACCAAACCTTCGCGTGCATTTCTACTACGTAGCCATAAAAATAGCCGTCAACGCTGTGGAAGCTGCGGAAGAAGTTCTGTCAAGAAAAGTTATCACTTCGCGCGTTCCGTCCATGAATTCGCTGCGCGACAACAGCGTTCGCTCGCGCGAGGATGCACGTGAGGTCCCTCGCGACGGGTTGAAATAAAAAAAACCCGAAAAGAAGAGCAAAAATAAAAATTACCTAAAAGAACGCATTAGCAGCCGTATACCACAGCGCGTTTATTTGTAAGGATTGAAACTTGTTTAATTCAATACTGAGCCTATAAAAAAACAGTTGTGCACAATTGCAGTCAAAAAACATCGAACTATATCCAAGTGCGAACGAAGCCACTGCAAGAAGTCTCTCTAGCCTCCACAGCGTTGACTGCTATGTATGGAACGGAGTATATAGTGCGATTAGAACTTCTGAGCAGTCGCACTCACCCCTGTGGCGCGGCGTTCAAGGGCGGCCTTGGTCTCCTCGTCGGCTTCCTGTGGCGACGCCATGTTGCAGCTGCGAATAAGACGAGAGAATTAGCAGCGTTAACTATTCGAGCCCATATAGCGCAGTGATATCTCTGTTGATTTCCTCCGTTACACGCGTGTCAAGCACTATTCGTCCTTTCGTCTAGCTCTCTAATAATAGGGTGTCACAATTTGCTATAGGTGCTACCCGGATATCGACATAGGTCAGCAACTGCTAGAAAAAAGCGCGGCTCGTCAGGCATTGCTGCTGTCGGGGAACATGTTAATTCGCTGGTGATTTTCAAGGTAGTTTTTGGATAATGCGGCGCAAGCTAGCTCTTCGAAAAAGGTGGGCCAAAAGAACGCACTTACGTGCTACGGCGTAGGCTGAGGCTGCTCGATCTTCTGCTTTTTCGTCGCGCTCCGCACGGTCACGTGCCCAAACGCCACGCGAGAGCGCACGAGGGCGCGCGGTGGTGCTTGCTGGCTGCGGTGCCAGTGAAAGTTAACGTGTTCCAAATTGCTTCGGAAAAGGGAGAAAAAAAAATACGCTTGTCTACTGCAGTCACATCAAAGAATTAAGAGCCCGTGTACAAAAAAAAAAAAAAAAGTAAGGCGGGCGGTTCCGCTTAATATTGTCAATGGTAGAAACTGTTTACAAGATGTATTTACAGGAGATAGATAAACAGCAGCTGAGAATACAGATAGCCTGTTTCCACGAACAGCATTTCGTCGTCTTCTCCGTCGTCTTCTCCGTCGTCGACATTCTCTGCTTTCCGCACCGTCACACAACCCCCGGCGGAAAAAGCACCGTCCTGGTGTTCACACGGGGTCACCGGTAAGGGCATAGTAGGGCTTAAGCCGAGACGTGTACGACGTCGGGTGATGCGGAACCGGGTGGCCCGACGGATGTCACTGGGATGATCTCATAGGTGACATTGGTCACTTGACGTAGAACGCGGTAAGGACCTTTGTAGCACGGAAGGAGTTTATCGGAGAGCCCCACTCGTCGGCAAGGGGACCAAAGTAGTACGAGAGAGCCTGGTTGAAAAGTATGTCTTACGATGGCGGTAATTGTAGGCGTGCTTTTCAGTTTCCTGCGATGCCAACAAACGAGTACAGGCAAGCTGGCATGCATGGTCAGCGTGGGCGATGGCGTCGCGGGCATACTCGGTGCGTGAATTCCTTGAAATGATATCCCGGGGTAGAAAATCGGCGACGTCAGTCGCGCAGCTCGTGGGAAACGCCCGAGTGATGGCGTAGCGCGTCGCGTAATCAGTAGCCACAGCGATCCACCTGTTGCCGGAGCTGGACTCGGGGAAAGGGCCAAGGAGATCCACACCCACGCGGAAGGATGGCTCAGTTGGAATGGCGATTGGCTGTAAGTACCCGGCAGGGGGCGTTTCTGGCTTTTTTCGATGTTGGCAGGGCTTGCAAGCAGCTACGTATCGCCCTACGGAGCGTGCGAGGCCGGGCCAGTAGAAGCGGCGGCGCACGCGGTCTTAAGTACGAGCAACCCCAAGGTGTCCGGCAGTAGGTGCATCATGAAGCTCCTGAAGCACGGTTAAGCGGAGGTGTTGGGGAACGACAAATAGAAGGGGAGGACCGTCAGGGTGAAAATTGTGGCGGTACAATAGCCCGTAGTTGAGGACGAACCACCGTAACGATGGATCAGTGGGAGCAGATTCCATGCGGTCAATGAGGGTCCTCAAGGTAGCCTCATGGCGTTGCTCGTGGGCCATGTGCAAAAGTTGGGAAATGGAAAGAACACTTGCGGAAGCATCCGTGTCGGCGTTGGCGGGCGTGTGTACATGGTAACGGGACAAGCAGTCAGCGTCATTGTGTAGGCGACCAGACTTATACACCACAGAATAGGAATACTCCTGTAGTCGTAAAGCCCATCGTCCAAGCCTCCCTATGGCATCCTTTAAGGACGAAAGCCAACAGAGGCCGTGGTGATCCGTTACAATAGAAAAAGGCCTGCCGTATAAATAGGGGCGAAATTTCGCTACTGCCCACACAAGTGCCAAACATTCGCGCTCGGTAATAGAGTAATTCCACTACGCAGGTGACAAAAGACGGCTAGCGTACGCGATAATACGTTCACGGCCGTGCTGAACTTGTGCCAAGACGGCACCGATGCCGTGGCCACTGGCATCGGTGCGCACCTCTGTAGGAGCTGGCGTATCGAAGTGTCCTAGAATCGGCGGGGTGGTGAGTATGGTGGTAAGGCGAGAAAAGGCGGGTGCCTGAGAGTGTCAACATGAAAATGGCACACTTTTCTTTAAAAGATCTGTCAGAGGGCGTGCTACGGTGGCAAAACCTTTAACAAAGTGGCGGAAGTAAGAGCAAAGGCCCACGAAACTGCGGACATATTTTGCCGACTGTGGGACAGGAAACTCTTTCACGGCGCGAATTTTCTCTGGGTCCGGTCGGATGCCAGACGCATTGACGGCATGTCCAAGGACTGTAATTTCACGGTGGCCGAAGCTACATTTCTTCAAGTTGAGGTGTAGACCGACCTTGCGAAAAACAGCAAGTACAGCTGAAAGGCGCTCAAGGTGTGTGCTAAATGTGCGCGAGAACACAATAAAATCATCTAGGTAGCAGAGACAAGTCGACCACTTGAATCCTTGGAATAATGAGTTCATCATACGCTCAAAGGTAGCCGGAGCGTTGCATGGCCCAAAAGGCATAACTTTGAAGTGGTAAAGACCATCAGGCGTTATAAAGGCGGTCTTTTCACGATAGAGATCATCCACAGCGATTTGCCAATATCCGGACCGTAGGTCGATGGATGAAAAATACTGTGCCCCGTATAGGCAATCAAGGGCGCCATCTATACGAGGTAGGGGGTAGACGTCCTTCTTCGTGATGCGGTTGAGGTGCCGGTAGTCGACGCAGAATCTCCATGTGCCGTCCTTCTTTTTTACCAGCACAACAGGTGACGCCCAGGGACTTGACGACGGCTCAATGATGTCTTTCGCGAATATCTTCCCTACCTCCGTTTTGATGACTTGGCGCTCCGAAGCTGAAACTCGGTAGGGTCGCCGATGGATGAGAGGATTATCGCCTGCATGTATACGGTGTTTGACAAGTGACGTCTGGCCTAAGGGACGGTTGCTCAGGTCGAATATGTCCTTGTACGAAAGCAATAAACTGCAGAGCTGGTCAGCCTCCACAGGTGTGAGATTCGGGGTGATCATTCTCCTAATGTTGTGGTCAGTACAATTGGCAGACCGGAAAGGTTCAGAGGACGCGTCGACGGCAAAAGTCTCAACGCAGTGAACTTCTAAAGCAGTGATCGTAGCCAGGCTGATATTATTAGGCAGAATTTGCTCTGTGAGCCCCAAATTCACCACAGGGAGATAAGTGCGATTGTCTGTGACTCTCAGTATTGTATGTGGGGCAGTAACATTGTGGCTGAGAACAATGGCAGTTATAGGAGCGGAGATGCAATCACCATCAGGAACTGGCGTAGATGGCGCCATTTCGATGTATGTCAAGGCCTAAGGTGGAACGGGAACAAAATCAGTCGGTCTTAGGCGAATTTCGTGAGGTGTCGGAGTATCGTCCAGCAGAGGCAGGTCAAGACGCACAGTGCTTGAGGAACAATCGATGAGCGCTGAATGGGCAGAGAGGAAGTCTAGGCCTAGTATGAGGTCATGGGGGCATTGGTCAAGCACAGTGAAAATGACGACAGTATGGCGGCCGGAAATGCTAACACGTGCAGTACACAGTCCGACCACGGCTACCGTGCTGCCGTCGGCTATCCGTACCATCCGACTAACTGCAGGCGTAACAATGTTCCTTAAATGGCGGCGAAGGCGGCTGGTCATAATCGATATGTGCGCTCCGGTATCTATGAGTGCTGTGACGGGTGTGCCATCAACGTGGACGTCAAGAAGGTTATGCCTCTAAACAGCGTCAAAGTAGGATTTTGCGGCAAATTCGACATTGCAGCACTACCCCGAGGTGCCGCATTGCCTAGTTTTCCGGCAGGGATGGTCCTGGGTAGGTTGGCGAGGGTGAGCGGTGAAGCTGGGGCGCACGTGGCCGGCGACGTTGAGGCGAGGGCGAGCGAGTATAGCGGCGATGAGACCTAGCGGCGTCGGAAGCGTCGTAGAAGCGACGGGGTGAAGAACTGCGGGGCGAACATGAATTCCAGAAAGTGTTTCGAGGCGGAGACGGCCAAGGGCTACGGCAGTGACGGGAAACGTGACCGATTCAGCCACAGCAGAAACAGATAGGCCTGTCATCAGGGGCGCGATCTTGTACGCGTTCCAAAATGGAACGGAGGCGTTCCGTTCCATCGAGCCGCACACGATTGGTCAATTTCAACCGCGACGTTCAAATTGACCAATCGTGTGCGGCTCGATGGAACGGAACGCCTCCGTTCCATTTTGGAACGCGTACAAGATCGCACCCCAGGTGTACGCCAGTCCGATGGATTCCGCGCACTGTAGGGATAACGGGCGCTGCAGGGTGGACTGTGATAGGACTGAGGCATAGGAGCAGGGCCGGTGTCAGGACGACTCAAGGAGCAGGCGCTGGGGAGACCCATATCAGCGATTTCCTGGCGAACCACGGACTGAATCAGCGATATCGTCTCAGCAGTATTGGTCCAAGACGTCTGTAGAGGCGAGACAGGAAACGCTGCTTCGAGTTCGCGGCGCACAATGCGGGTCACGTTCTCACTTGGTGGTGGCAAGCTAGGTTGGTCGGTTGGGTCGGTGCAAAAAGAGGTCGCTGCAGTATTTGGAAGCCGTGTAAACTGATTATGTATACGGCGGCTCTTCGCCTTCTCGAAACGGCGGCATTAATTCATGATGGCGTCGACAGTCGATAGGTTTCTAAAGACCAGAAGGTTGAATGCGTCTTCCGCGACGCATTTGATAATGTGCCCAACCTTGTCCGCCTCTGGCATTGATGTGTCGATTTTATGACAGAGGGCGAGGACATCCTGAATGTGGGAGACAGGCGCGTAGCCAGGGGGGGGGGGTCTGATGGGGCTTCAGCCCCCCCCCCCCCCCCCGAAATTTTTTCGTGCTGGCATGCACCACCGACCAAAACTACCACCGACGCCGGAAATGATTCTAGATTTTGTGTACAATGTCCTTTTCACGCTCGAAAAGACATTTCGGCACGAGCATTGCGAACTCGGGCTGGATTTCGTGACAACGCCCTTGCACCTGGAGTCACGTAACGCAAGGAGACCCATCCGAGTACAAACTTTCAACGGCTTTTCGATAGCGAGCGGGCGCGTTGCGGCATCTCGCAGCGGCCGCGGAATATACGGAGCGCATGGATTTAAATTACGAAACTTTATGAGTATACAGTTCTCATAAACTTTTGACGCGAAAGGTGCGCTGAAATTTCCAAAGGCATGCGTTAAAAGATTTTCAATTCTAGAACATTATGGGGTTAATGTTCTTATAAACTTGGGCCAACATGCGCGCACTAGAACGCTCGTGTCCAAGCCGTTCCATAAATGGAAGCGCGCGTTCGCAATCTCCCACACACACGAAAATACTAAATATCACCGTGACTGCCAGCTAGCAGCTGATAATTTTCTCCAAACATTTTCAGGAAGCGTGCCCAATGTGATTGATCAGCTGCACCAGGGCAGGCAAAGTGAAATATGAGAAAACAGAAGAAAGTGAACGACCTATCATTGAGGATTTTTTTTTTGCGGGCGACAAGGTCTGGCTCTCCGTGGCCACAGGGATAGGGGCCCTATGGATTTAAGCAATGCCCCTGCTGAAAATACAGGCATTTTCAGAGTGCTTCTTCGCATGCGAGCTGATTATGGAGATACATATCTGAAGAACCATTTGGAAAGTTGCCCCAGTATTGCCTCGTATTTAAGCCCAGACGCACAAAACCAAATTATAGAAATTTGTGGTGACATTATCAAAGAAAGCTCAGATTCAAAAGCAGGCTACTTCTCCATACTTCCTGACGAAACGACGGACATCGCTGGAATCGAATAGGCTACTGTTTCTGCAAGGTACCTAAACAAGTGTGCCAACGACATCAAGGGAGTGTTTTAGGTTTTAGCACCAGAATAGATGCCCATCTCTCACTGCGACAGCAGGTTCTATGTAAATGTGTAAATACTGCTGCAGCTTCTAGTCACCCTTCCAGTGACCACTGCCAGCGCAGAGAGAATATTTTTTTTAACAAGAGTTTACTAAAAAACTACTTGCGCTCTACAATGTCTGTGGAACGCATAGTAAGGCTGGCGCTTCTATACACCCGCAGAGACGTCGGCATCAACGTGACCGCTTCGCTCAACTTTCCCGCCCAGAGAAGTTTGTCCTTTAGATAGCGAAGCAGCAAAAATCAATGCAAGTAAAAAGCACTGTTTCTTCAGGTCCATAAGTTCTTAGTTATGAAAACGTATGACCGCTCATTAGCTATTAAAACCGCATAAATTTTCGCCGTTTATTCTAGCAGTTAGCATCATGATCACAATTATCACGCGAATACAAAAATTACGAGGATACCAATAACCAATTTTGACCGACCTTGCTCATTGAAAGCCCGGCCCACGCGGCGTTCGCCAAAAACACTCGGATATTGGGTAGTTCAACTTACTGCATCATCTGTGGGCTTCGTTTGTCCTTTTCTTTCCTTTTCGGCTACCTGCTTTTATTTCTTTTTTGAAACGAAGGAATACCCTCCTTTAATTTTGGGTGCAGAATAATTGTTGGCGTTGTGCAGGCAGTTAAATTACCCATTTTAGTACTGATTTATGCATTATTCCTCTATTATTCTACCCACATGGCACTGTCGCGACCGCTGCATGGCGTACATATCACGATTTCTGCGATCATAGTTATGTTCTTGCCAGGATCATCTGTCTTTTTGTGCTCAAAGTTTACTATCTGTGACTGAGCAACATGTTTATTAGTCGTATTTGACGCATTATATACACTGACGTTTGCTTAAATACGTAGATTTATTGGAGACTCATACGTATTTTTACATATCTTACTGCGAGGTTTTGTGTATACAAGCAGTGAACTTTGTTTCCAGCGACTCTTTTATTGCCCTTTAGCGAGTTGTATCTTCGCATTTCTGATATATACTTTGCAGAACTCCCACTTTTTATTTGTACTCACTGCTGCGAGTATTAGCTCGGTGTAATTACAATACACGACGAATTACAGCTGCTCCTGCGCAATTGATTGTAACGAGGGATAGCGTCATTGAGGTTTCTTCCTGGCCGTTGCATATGTAGAAAAATGTAAACAAGGTTCTTGAACGACAAAGATTCATCAAAATATTTGTCCTCAACTTATTAATTTCATGGCCTTTACGTTTTTCATATAAGCTGCATGCACTGCTTTGCTGGTTTCGAACTGATATTTACACTTTTCGCGGCGATCCCGTGAGCGCTGCCATATTTGATCTCGTGGTGACGCGTCCATTGCTTGCCTCAACTGCCTCCGTTGCCTCCTTGTTTACAATGGAAGAGTATGACGCCGGTGCGGCTTAGAAAACCGCTGTTTTCGGAGATATCGTAGACGGTGACTAGGTGGACGACACGAAGCTTTGATCACAGCTTCAGAGAACATGCAAAGGCGCTTTCGGAGCTGATTGAGCTATGTCCAAACGGCGCAGGCAGTTTATATGGTGCTTCCTCTAAAAGCGGGGCTAAATATGCATTCCAAGCTTTGCGATTATGAATTCAGTCAGGATTAGTGTGTTTTGCTATTTGTTCTTTATTCGGCAAATATTTTGAAGCAGTGGCTTGTCAGTTTCTGACTCAGTGAAGTTCCTCGGTGCGGCCACTATATGATTATTTTCTGCCTAATCGCTCGCGGGTGTGCTCAGTTCCGAATCCGATAGATTTGTTCTTGTTGCGCACAAGGCTTGAAACGTATCTGTTCTGTACATTGTAATACCTTGTAGCAAATATATATTACAGCTAGTAACTTGCTTACTCTTGCGGACCGTCACGAAACATTCAGCTTCGACCATTGGTGCGCCTTAGGTGTAGTCCGTCATTTATTGTGTGTATACAGTGCGCATATATTTAAGTGTGCGTCCATTCACTTATTCCTGATACGTCGGCGATAGAGTGGGCGTAAGTTTTCCTGCCATTTGGACAGATGTGTATAGATAACGTGCGCGAAACTTACTATGACAGGAAGCGGCGCTACTCCCTTTGTCATTGTTTAACGAGTGGTACTCACTGTTGCCGACGTTCTGGGGATGAAGCCCTTTCTTTGAAGGTTAGCGATACAAGGCTGGCGGATGAGCAAATTTCTGTATCCTTGAGGAAAGCCGTACATCACGAAGTGCCGGTAACACGTTCGGACAGTTGCAGCAGCGGTCCGCGAACTTGGCCACACAGATTCATTATATTCCTTAACATGCCACTCACTATTTTTGCAGCCAACTACTGCACACGTCTTCAATCCACATTATTCAATCTAGCATGATTGGAGCACAGTGTGTTAGCGAAAACTCAGTTGCATTTCCGACAGCTGATCGCACAGAAGCAAGGTAGAATCGGTAATGGTTTCGTATTCGTGCGCGGTCGCTGAGGAGAGGTATGGCGCGCCGCCGTGAGCGCCATCTCGTTTCTCTAAAACAAACTGCTCCGCGAAAAGCGTCAATAGTTCTAAAGTTCATGTGATGTTTTCTTTACTTATTATTTAGACAAAAAAAAACACTGAAGCTTTGATATCAGTTATTTCTGCAACAATTTTTGGGGCATACGAATATATTCTGTTATGAAAACATACATATTTTAAGGGACAGGGCATAGCGTTCAATAATTCGTTTGCAGCATCTAATATACAATGAAATTGGCAATGCAGTTATTATTCATGCATTTGATCCCTCGACAAATTCTATAAGGAGGAGGCCGCGCTGCAACCTGAGCCCCCCCCCCCCGAACAAAATTTCTGGCTACGCCACTGGTAGGAGACATACGACTCGGTGGCAGTTTGGGCACGCGTGGCGAGTTGTTGCTTGGCGGCTAGCTCTCGACCGGTTGGATTGCCAAAAACGTCGGACAGCTTCTCTTTAAAGAACTCCCAGCTGGTTAGCTCTTCCTCGTGTGTATAGTACCACGTTCGCGGTGTTTCGTCGAGGTAGAACACGAAATTGACCAGCATGTTGGTCGGATCCCATCTGCTCACCTTGATGACGCGCTCGTACATCTTCAATCATTCTTCTACGTCAACACCATTGAGGCCGTTGAACTTGCCGGGGTCTTGCCGCTGAGGTAGAGCAACGTACTGGGTATGCGTAGTCGGCGATGCAGCTGCAGACGCAGTGCCTACCGCTGGATGCATGTTATCAGGCTTGGTGAGACGTCCGCTGCGGAGCTCCGTGGCGAAGACGCGTACCCCACACCTCCACCAAAATGTCACGGGTATAAACTGTTTACAAGATGTATTTACAGGAGATAGATAAACAGCAGCTGAGAAGAACAGCACTTCGTCGTCTTATCCGTCGTCGACATTGTCGGCTTTCCTCACCGTAACAATATAGCCAATCTCTCTGTTGAGTAATTAAATGTTCGAATTGCGTTTCTTTCAATTAATAAGTTCGTGCACCTAGAGAAATGAATGCGAGTTGAAAAATATACTCTCGTCAGCTCACAGTTATACACTGGCTGTATTGCATAAGGTGCATCTCATTGTCCCCATTTAAACTCCACCCACCGTCCACATATAACAGACGGAGAAGGCGATATTTAATGAGGCGCGATGACAGATACAGAGCCAAGTGGTGGCGTTCCAGTGAATTACATTACTTAATTTACAGAAGAATTTACAGAGAAATTTATAAAAGAATAAAATTAGGTTGGAGTGCATACGGCAGGCATTGCCAAATCCTGACTGGGAGCTTACCACTGTCGTTGAAAAGAAAAGTGTACAATCATTGTATTCTACCGGTACTAACATATGGGGCAGAAACTTGGAGGTTAACAAAGAAGCTCGAGAACAACTTAAGGACCGCACAAAGAGCGATAGAACGAAAAATGTTAGGCCTAACGTTAAAGGACAGGAAGAGAGCGGTGTGGATCAGAGAACAAAAGGGGATAACGGATATTCTAGTTGACATTAAACGAAAAAAATGGAGCTGGACAGGCCATGTAATGCGTTGGATGGATAACCGGTGGACCATGAGAGCTATAGAATGGATACCAAGAGAAGGGAAGCGTATTCGAGGACGGCAGAAAACTAGGTGGGGTGATGAAGCTAAGAAATTTGCAGGCGCTAGTGGGAATCAGCTGGCACAAGAAGGGAGTAATTGGAGATCACAGGGAGAGGCCTTCGTCCTGCAGTGGCCATAAATATAGGCTGATGATGATGATGATGATGATGACGCAATACAAGCGAAGCCCGTCCGAAGTGGTGAAGATAATTGCATGGTCAAAGAGGAATTTCTATAGACCCTTTTCGTGGCGATAAGGTAACATTGGACAAACTTTAAAAATATGCAAATATATCCACATAGCTGGACAAAACCAAGGTAATGTTTACCGTCGCATGGAGATACTCAGATAATTTTTAGCATTCTGCCTAATTGCATAATTAGTCGTAATGGATTAATCACCTTCTAAAATATTACAATTAGGTGAAAAAACACCCAAACACTCCATTTAAATACAGATGGTTAACCAGCGAAGCTGGAACGTGCGGCCCTGTTGTTTATGACTCGGTGAATACCGACAGTTCATTAAAATATTTCTCCATTATTGGTTATGTCTTTGTGTTTCTTAATGAGATTACACACACGTTCGGCTGCGACGGAGAGAACGACGTCACTGGCGGAAGGCCCGCAGTCCGCCGTTGTCGCTGGCGTTCGATGTCTCGAGTTTGCTCGGCGGCGTGGTTAGTAGCATTCGCCCGGCATTGCCGCTTACGATTCTTTGAAATTAAATTGGTTCAAATTTAAATCTGTCCGTCACGGTAAGACGATGAATGGGTCACACCTCCTGAAGCAATGGCTCATACCCCCGTACACGCGGCCTCCCCATTACGACGACAGAGTGAGTGAGTAAAAACTTTATTGAAAATAAATAAATAAAAAGAAAAATGAAATTCTACGCTGGAATGATAAGCGGCAACGCAGGCAGCTGTGGAAGAAGACGACGACGACGAACGCGGGGGAGTGGCACGAGCGCGTGCCGAGCACGAGCGAAATCCGAGGGGCTCGCCAACGAGCCAGCTGCGGAAGAAGACAACGACGCTCGAGCCCATGCTGATGACAGTTTTCCGTACAGGCGACGGACAGACGCTTTTTTGTTTCGCCTAGCCATATAAAGCGTCGATTTAAAAGTGTCAGTGAAAAAATTGTAGAGCAACATGAAAAACAATACGTGTTACATGACACAACAACACTACGCTACAACAATACGTGCTGCATAAAAGTGTTTTTCCGGGCGTGAAATATGCCTGCCAATACACGCAAAGTGCCTCGAGTGGCCAGGCGCGCGGCAGTTTTGTGTGTTACCGTGGGCTTCTTTCACGCTCGGAAAAGCACTTATGTAGCACCTATTGAGGACCAGAAAGCTACATCGCGAGTTTTTCAAGTTGCTCTACAATTTTCTCATTGACACCCTTTATCTAATTGTAATATTTGAGGTGATAATTAATGAAGACTAATTATGTAATCAGGCAGAATGCAAACAAAATAATCTAAGAATTACCAAGCGACGGCAACCAATAATACGTTGGTTCGGTCCAGCTACGTGGCATTTGCATATATTTAATGTTTTGGCTAAAGTGACGTAGGACACCATGTATACTGACTGCTTCTAGTGCTTCTGGCACAGGCGGTCCACTTAAACAGATCATCGGGTCACTCAGTCCCACATGACAGGACATGATCACATCGCCACGTTGACAAAATGAAGAAGACGACGACGACGAAAGGCATACGCGTAAAAACATTTCACCATGCATACATCGACATCGCATTTTTTGCTACATCGGTACATTTACTTGCTCTGTACAATACTCTACATTACTATATGAGTAGCCTAGAATTGTCGGTTGATGGCATTTCCCTTCTCTTTTTATATTAGAAAAAGCGTCATCCTAATTTTCCCTGAAAAATAGTTCCTGTGCAAATTTCAATTCTTTATCTACAAGAGAGAATCTCGCAGGCGAATTCACTTAAATATTTGGGTGTAATGTGCACCGAAAAGCTTAATTGGAGTCCGCATCATGTTACCTCAAAGGGAGCACGCGCAGTAGGAATGCTGCGTATAGTTCCCTTGTTTTTATGCACCGAATATAACCACCCGATTCATGGCCAATCCCCCACTGTGGGTATGCGCCACAATCACTCAGGTCAACAACAACAACTTAGCCGTCAGGATTGCGTCGGCATGCCCTCATTATGATCTATTGCGATTATGGAGTTCGGCTGCGTTATGTTTTCTGGTGGACCTGCATACAAAAAAAAAAATGATAAACTTGGACGCTTAAAGGGCCCCTAAACCACTTCCGATATTTTTTAAACATTTCAAGTAAAGACGCGCATAGAGTTCAGAATGCCGTCACCATCGCCGATGCCAAACGCTGCAGCGCCTCACGGCGCAGGCGCGCAAGTAAATAAAAAAACAAAGCCGCACCTGGCCGTGCCCCTCTCCGAGGCCTTTCCGGTATCCCCTGCTACCGTACCCCTGCGATCGTCGTGACGTCACCAGGGTGCATCTAGTGATGTCGATTGGTCTAACAAGAACCTGCGACTTCCGTTTAGTCTGCTAGCAGGTACGCGCGCTCCCTGCTCTTCCTCATCGTGTTGCTCGCTTGTGCGCACTTGCGAATCGCTAATTACAGCCCGCAACGCAAGTGTCAAATCACTCACGTTCTAACACAGCCGTGCTTAGCGGTGCGATTAGTTGCGCGAACACAGGCCGACCATGTTGGCCTTTCTAGACGTGCGCGCAACACAGGGTCCACAGCAGCACGCTTCGCATGAGCACGGGCCGGCACGGCAGCAACAGCGGGTAGCCGAGAAGCACTGAGTCGCGGCTAAGGCCCGTCCACGTTACCGGCACGGTAACTCGCCGCACGCCGTTTGCCATTTGCGGGCTTCCGTTCGACGGCGGTTTTGCTCGCGAACGGCGAGATTTCCTTGCCGTAGAGAGGATGAGACTGGCGCCCATTTGTGCGGCAGCCTCACCGCCGCTGCTCGCTCGACGGCGCCGATATTGTCGCTATACGCCTTCTCCGGTTCACTCTAAAGCTGAAGCGGAGGCCGCTTCGGAATGAATCGCCGACGCTCACAAGCCGCAATATTTTATTACCGTTGTTGTCGCTCTTCGCAATAATTGTACACAAAGAAGAAAATACGCTGATATTAGCGGCACCGTCGGCTGCGATGCGAGCACAACCGAGCCGGTCGTCTGCCGTCGGTAGCCGTGTACTGCAGCTGAGCTCGACAAGTATCGGAGCTCTGGTACGTGTTTAACGTTTGACATCTTCACATCTCGTGGGGGTGCGGGGGCAAACCTCAACACTTAAAGACGCCTAGCACGTCATTGGAGTGGTGGGAGGTACAGCTGACTGGCGATACCCTGGAGGGAAGAAGCTCTCGTCCCGCAAGTACGTCGAGCAGCCATGGCCAGTAGAGTCCTGGAATAAGGACACCATCCACTCGTCCTCAAGATCAACGACCTACATGATCCAAATAAATGTTTTCTCTCTATCTATCTAACGTTTGACAGTGGATATCGTTTTTCATAAAATGTACAATTTACGCATCACTTTATCTAGCGGAAATCATTTGCTTGGAACTGAAGCTGCAGCAGATGTTTGCGTCGCCGGTAGTGGAGGCGCGCAGCTTCGCTGTCGTCGATTGACCCGACATTCCTGCGGTGAGCGGTGTGCCGGCATAACTGCCGTCTTCTTTGGACACGTCTCGCGCGGCACACGGGCTAGCGCACTGGAGGTGGGTTCGCTCGCTGTCGGTATGTTTGCCACTAGCGTGGACGTGCCTTAACCGGAAGTGGACAGTGTCTTGAGGAGTGCGTTGGCGATGACGTCGGACTCACGGTTAGAAAGCACAAATCAAACCCGAATGCTCTAGAAATACTCAATATGAGTGTTATTAATTATTCAATAAAGTATTTTTGCCACTTGATATATGCGGATTCACATAGTTTGAAACATGTAAACACACACACAAAACGGCAGCCGTATCGAGCGGCGCCAGCGTTGCCACAGTTTCGCTACTCAACAACTTAAAAACTAAACATATATGTATGGCAATGTATAAACACATTTTTAAATGTGTAAACAAACCTAAAAGAAATTATAGCGCTTTTAATGTTGCTCAACTTTTGGTGACATGAAAACGAAAATAAAGATCCGCAGCGCTACACAATTTTCCGAGAAAAGCCTGAACCACTCAACGGCCTTTCAAAAGTGCCATGCCGTCTGGGCATCTTGCAACGTCCAGTACACGTTAAGGCCTTCAACTCCCAAGGCATTTAGCCGGAGGCTCTTGAGAGCAGGCCTGGCGGCGTCTCCGGCGGCGACATCGACGTACGCCTGGAAGACACGGCGCCACTTAACCCAAGTTATGTGAGGAGGCCCCGGCGTTTGCAAAAAACTCTCTCCTTGTCCTCAGGACGTCCCTTTTGTTCGGCTTTAAAGGAATAGCATTGCTTCTCATGACACGTTTTAATTATATTACAGACTGAAGATAGGCGAGGAGTGGGACCAAGCCAGCGAGCAAATGTACGAGGGGAAGTCAAGAAACTAGGAAAGAAAATCGTGCGCTTGTGTAGTTCAAATGCAGCGCTAATCCAGCTCCACTAATTTGAAACCTGATTGATGCGCCGGTGTTTCCACTATGTTAACTCACCGTTGGTTTTACCTACCCAAGCGCAGGATTTGAGCAGCATTGGAGCTACATTAGCGCTGGATTCAAATTATGCGCTTGTGTAGTTCACATCCAGTGCTAATGCAGCTCCACTAACGTCGAACCTGGGGAAGTGCGAAGCAGTGATGTGCCGATGTTTCCCTTATGTTATTCTTGTACTATTTTTGCAGAAGTGAGGAGGAATCGAGCGCTCGTGGGGTGGGGGCGCCCTCTTTTGCCCTGCGCTGGTACCAGATTGGCGTTTCGGATGCGATTTCACAAGTTTCTGCAAATTCCCGCATATCCCTGGCTCATACGCGCCTATCCATTGCGGGTATGCGCCACACGTAATTTTATTATCGTTAATCGTGACGTAACTGACGAGCACGCAATGTTATTGATGTCATGACCTATCATTCGTGTCAGTCATACATTGGTTTTCGTCCATGCCCATTTTGGTATGTACCAAGTGAACGAGACGCAAGTTTTCGGCAGTCACATCTTGATTTTTCGCGTGACCATATGACATGACATATGACAGCACATATGTGCTGTGATATTTTTGCTAGGGATATCCCTAGCAAAAATTCCCAATGGAAAACTAATAGCTTATTGGGTTATTGAAAAGTTCTTAATTTGGTTGATACTGACCACAACCTTCATGTCATCGTCGCGGAAGCGCACCAGGGCAAACATGATTGAGGCTTGCGTGAACTAAAAGGCACACGGGGTTCACAAAGCGGCTGAGCAGACAGAGTGACTCGGCTTGATTGGTTCGCAGGCTGGGCTTGTCTTCGTCCGGCCGAGCGCGGATGGCGCGCAGGACCCATGGTCGGTCGCGGTTGCAGCTTCACATTTTCTGTCACTGTAATTTTATAAAACAACTTCTATTGCTTAGCACAAATTTCTTATGAATGTTAAATATTATGAAATTGTTTTTTAAGGACTTGGCTTAACTAGTTTAGCCAAGGAACGTGCTGACAAAAAAAAGTTCAAACATGCAGCGCCGCCACGCCGTGCAGCGTTTCACTTTTCGTGTCAACTGACTGGTTCTATGTCGGTTGTGGTCTGTGACACCACGTGACACGGTGGTCGTTCCTTTCGACGCACGCCACCACGAGCCTCGTGCGTCTGCACGTTTTCTCTGTTACATCACGTGCGTCTCATCGCCCGCACTGTATCGTCTTCAAAGATATATATATATATATCTATTGTATAGCTTTCAAAGCTATATATCGATGGGTGACAGTAATTCAGAAGTTGAGTGCTCTGCTCAGCCTCGCTTCAAGAAGCGGAAGCAGTATTTCGAACTTGGAGAACCTTTCGTGGCTCCACGAACAACGCTCCGGTTCCAGGCAAGCAGCTCCAGCGCGGTTTTAGCCCTTCAAGAAACTGCAGACGCAGAGCCAGCAGATTGCTCCTCGGCCGGAGATGTTGCAATGATCACAGAAGAGAGCGAATATTGTTACAATCAGTCAACGCGTTGTGCCGACGATGCAATGCTCACGGAGGACAGAACTATGGAGGATGCTGCCAGCGGCGCAAGCGATGAAGACAACGCAAGTGATGAAAACACCGCAACTGATGTGGAAGACTTCCTTAAGCTATTTTCTCGTGAATGTTTGCCGAACTCCGAGTCAAGTGTTGCCGACGTAATGGTCGTGTTGATGGCATATTCGACGTCAGCTGGATTAAATTGGACTGACATGGAGAAACTTGTTCACGTGATGAATCTTCTGCTGGGAGCTGAAGTGCTGCCGTCATCGCAGAATTTGCTGCGAAAAGCATGGAAAACCTGGCAAGGACAGTTAGTTCAGTGCCACTACTTCTGCACATCGTGTAGTACTCGTGCTGCAAATGCAACTGGGCGAGACTTCGTTTTCCCAAACTGCGACGCTTAGAATACAGCGCACAATTTCTTTGCAGTATTGAACTTAAAAAACAAATTAAAATTTTACTTTCAAAGAAGAAATTAGCCGAGACACTTGTGGATTCTCTTAGCAAGAAAAATCGAGGCGGGAGTTCATCACAGAGTTCTGCCGATGCAGCTGTATTGACGGACATCACGGATGGTGCCTTATACCGGAAGCAAATGGAAGGCTGCCAGTGGAGTGACATATCCCTCACTTTCAACACTGATGGCGCCAAAGTATTCAACTGCAACAAGATAGCCTTGTGGCCCATCCAGTGTGTAATAAATGAGCTGCCTGTAGCATTACGTTGGAACAATGTTTCACTTGGTGGTCTCTGGTTTGGAAAAGGACACCCGGAGATGACTAAATTTTTAGAAGTCTTTGTGAAGGAAGTGCTAGCGACAGGTACCCTAAAGTGGCAGTGCAATGAACAAAGGCTGGAGCCAAGGATTCATGTGATTTGCTGCTGTGTTGATGCACCAGCACATGCAGCAGTCCTGAACTCAAAGCAGCTCAACGGATATTTTGGATGCAGCTTTTGTCTACAGAAAGGCGAAAGACACAATGGTAAGTCACAGTTACAGTTTTCTCCTATGTAAATGTTGCTTACACTGTATGCCAGAGCAACCAGCAGTGCCAACGTGACTTCACTATATCGGTCAGTCAGTGCAAACTAAATATTCTGAATGCAATTATGGCGCGAACATCAATTCCTATAGTATTTATTGCTGAGTAGCCTGTTCTGTGTTTTCTGCATATATATAGAAATTCCCTGCCACCTTATATATATATATATATATATATATATATATATATATATATATATAGCCACTGGTAGACTCGGAGGGGGCTTGGTAGTTTGTACCCCCCCCTCCCCTGCCCGAGACATGCAAGCCCTCAGTGTTGAGTGTGCAACAAGCCCGCCTTCCCCCCTGAAGGCTACCCTGGATCCAGCCCTGCCTTAGCTGTGTGCTGTTACTCCTATATACTGCAATGAAGATTATATTAATTACTTGGTCATTTTGTGCTGTGCTCTGATTAGTGTGAATGCTCTAATATTTCAGGGTCCATGAAGTATCCAGTGCAGGGATGTCAAGTGTCAGCTGTATGAACTACAGGTCAGGTCAAGTTGGACATCCGGGTGGCCCTGTCAACTGGTCAACCTTCGCATGGTGTGAAAGGATCCACACCACTTGTACACCTTCCAAAATTCGACTTAGTGTGGGGAGTATGCCCTGACTACATGCACGCAGTCCTTTAAGGTGTTGCCAAACGACTTTTGGAAATTTGGTTAAGTAATGACCACTCACCAGCATACATTGAGGAGCCATCGAAGTGTCAAAGAGTGACTGCACGGCTGTTGCACCTAAGGCCACCTCAATTTTTTACACGACTGCCACGTACACTAGACGACCGCAGCACGTGGAAAGCTAGTGAATGGAAAAGGTGGCTTTTATTCTATGCAGTTCCATGCCTTGACGGTATTCTAGAAAAAAAGTAGCACGAGCACATGTGCCTCCTCGTCAATGGCATTGTTTTGTTACTGAAGGACGAAATTTCAAAAAATGACCTCAAAGAAGTCATGGGTAACCTTTCTAAATTTGTGTATGAGGTTGAAGAGCTTTATGGAAAATCAGCTATGACATTTAATGTCCACCAGCTGCAAGGCCGCTTGGCAAGGGGTTCTTTTCTACAGATATCTCAAATGAAGAGCCCGTTTTCCTTGAAAAACTGGGCTATTGTCCCTAGAATGTTGTGCAGCACAAAAGGGTGTGCTTGAAAGGACAAGCTTTCCATGTGCATACCTAACAGAGGACCAAAAGAACATGCAACTCATATTTGAAATCTAAAGATGGTGAGCACTATGTACTGAACAAAGTTTTATTGCGATAGCAATTATATGGACACTCAAAAGCAGATTTCTGCCGTCGGCGTCGCCGTCGCCGTCGCCGTCGCCGTGAGGTTCCGTATGACGTCAATGGAGATGAAATCGTCGCCGCGCGCCGAACGCTGCATGTGCGAGCGAAAGGGCGCGAGGGACGCGCGCTTTCATGGGGAGTGAACGCACGGCGGAGAACAAACGCGCGTTCTGCGCCGTGCTCGCTCAAGGGCTGCAGAAGTAAGCGTCTCTTTCCTCCTTTACAATCACCATATATGTAGAGCAAACGCGCCTTCTTCCGACACGCGAGAGGCCGTGGGGGAGGGGGAGGGAAAGGAGGCGACGTTTAGCTGCGGCATCAAGTGCCTATTTATATCAGAGGCTCCGGCAACAGTCACCAACGCCGCACGCATTTTGAGCGAACGCGGGCAAAACGCCGACGGCGTCGACAATAGTTCTGCGTGTTGCCGGTGCTGCTGCGTGTCCAAGTTTATACAGCTGATAAAGCTAATATAATTACTCCGTATAGCTCTCTACAAATTTGCTATCGCAATTGATGCTTCGCCTTTCAGGTGAAACTGCGACAACTTTTTTTTGTACTAGAAGATGGTATGTCTGTCCTTCTGTGTCGGAAGCTTATATTGGCACGCGTTAGTAACGCTAGAGCACGAGGACGAAGAAGTGTTGTTGGCTGCTGCGGCCGGAACAGTAAACAGCCATTCACGTGCGTCCGAAGCATATACCGAGACGCCATCTTTGAAGGAAGAATAAGCGTTTGATCCCTGTAATAGCATCTCCTGCTTTGGGGGCTTGGGTCAAGTATCGGGTGGTATTTTCTTTGTTCACCTTGATCTTACGTTACTCTTTTTATTTATGTTTGAAGAATTCTTATGTGTCTTTGAGTTACTCAGCCTTGCTTCATGTCTGTCTCATCACCTGGCCTCGGGGCTTCCCCGTGGTCAGCCTCGGTGGCTCCCCAGGAGCTACCGCTTGAGTTTTTTCTCCGCAGTGGAACCGGCAACGTTCCCGTGGCCATGGTGCCTACCGACGGGGGTATTATTAACATGAAAAACCCGAAGACGATTCAGGTGGAGTTGCAGAAGGCGTCAACTCACTACCGACAGATCACTGAGGTCCGCCAGTTCGGCAAGGGAGGTATTTTATGTTGCTCGCCAGACCACAACTGTGCCAAGGAACTGCTCAATTGCCCAACATTCGCTTCACATCCGGTGAGATGTTTCGTCCCACCACATCTTGCATGCTCTAGAGGCATTGTACGAGGTGTAGACGTCAGTTTAACCCCTGAAGAGATTTTAGAGATGTTTTCGGTGGCTGGTGTCATCTCCGTTTACCGGTGTAGCCGAGTGATTGATAATAAGAAGACTCCAACTGAGTCAGTGATAATCACATGTGCTGGTACATTGCGACCGACAGAAATCAAGGTCTGGCCCCTTATATATAAGGTTGAAGCTCTAGCTCCACGCATTCTACAATGCGCCAACTGTTGGCGATTCGGTCACAACGTGAGGGGCTGCAGATCTGCGCCACGTTGCCGTAATTGCGGTGACAACCACAATTTCACTGATTGTTCATCCGAAGAAGAGAAATGCTGTCTCTGTAGTGGTGGTCACCCCGCTAACTACTCGAACTGTCCTGCGAGAACACAGGAACTTCAAATCCTGGAAGTAATTGAAAGGAGACGTTGCTCACGCCGTGATGCTGTTGCTGAGGTCCAGGGAAGATCTAAGGGATATGCAGGAGTGACAGCCCGTCAACAAATGGTTGCAGACTCGACCCTTTCCGATGCTATTGCGATAGCTGTCGAAAAAGCGCTCTCAAAGGCTATGGAACGACTAACATCAAACCTATCGGAGACTCTAGCTCATGTGATGACATCACAAATGATTCAGCTTTTCAGTTCTGTAACGAGCCCTAACACTAGCTCGCAGATTCCTACAAATCCCATTACATCGAACGCTGGGCACCTAATAGATCCCTCGCCAGTCATTGCAGAAAGCACTAAAAATGCAAGACCATCAACTTCAACTCAGCAGACCGACAACGGATGCTTCTCTGGATCAGTGTCGGAAAACAACCAGGACGTAGAAATGGATCTTCCGACGCTTAAACGCACAAGATCACCTAATGATAATTCATCCACCTCTGTCCCGCACTCCAAAACCAAAAAAATGGTTAAAGATAACATTTCTAAATCTGATGCTAACCCCAATTCTTCAAGTTCTATCCATAAATCAAAACCCGCAAAACACGGTAAAGACAGTCTTTCGAAGAAAGATTTTTTAAAAGACAGTCTATTAGAGCAAGTGATTTCTACAGTAGGCATTAATTCATCATAGGTGTTTTAAAGGTATTACAGTGGAACTGCCGTTCCATTATTTCTGCAGCCACAGATTTAGTATATTTTTGTTCTCAATTTTCTCCCGACATTATTCTTTTGCAGGAGACTTGGCTATCACATGGCCAAGATTTCCACATAAGAAACTACCGTTTATTTCGATTGGACCGTCCATCCAGAGGTGGAGGACTCGCTTTCCTGATAACAAATAAAATATGCCACAAAGCAACAATATCATATCAGTATATGTCTACGGAGTGCGAGATACTAGCAATAGATGTAACTATTCCTGGTTGTTCTCCGTTTTCTTTAGTTAATACATATTTTCCTGCAGGTGTTCAAGATATTCGATACCTTAATAACGTTGTCAAATCTTGTAGGAAAGAAATTGTGATAGCGGGAGACTTTAATTCACACCATGTGGCTTGGGGTTTCCGAACAGACTCATGTGGAAAAAGATTATCGGACTGGGCAATTAATCAAAATTTTTGTTGCTTAAACACGAAAACAGTTACGTTTATTCAAGGCCGTTATAAATCAGCATTGGATCTAACATTTGCCAGCGCGGGGATGTGCGTGACTTCCTGGTCTACAGTCGACTCTGCTTCAAACAGTGACCATCTACCCATTAGATTTGATATTCTGTGCCCTCTTACTTCTTTAGAGTCTCCGGCGCGAAATTTTGTCAATTACCAGAAATTTCAGAGTGTATTAAAAGCGACCCTCAACTCCCAGATAACGGTGCCGGATGACATCAAAGCCATGAGTCTTTGCGCGGTATTAAAAAGTTCATATAAAACATCTCAGTTCAATATTAACAAAGATAAACGTACTCACTCTCCTTGGTGGAATTCGGAGTGCACGCGGGATTATAGAAGACGAAAAGCCGCTTGGAAAAAACTACTTTACAATCAGTCTCCGAGTAACTGGAGTGATTATAAGTTTGCAGCTGCCACATTCAAAAGAACTGTATCGAATGCCAAAGACGAATATGATAAAAAACATCATGAATTCCTCTCTAAGCCTACAACAAAAAAGCACTGTTCGGATTCCTTCGGTATAGAAAGTTCATACCGACATCAGCGAATACTACATCGATAATTCTTTCACCACGTGAGACAGCTGCTTCATTAGAATTCATAGGAAAGGGATTAGCTCAACGCTTAACATCACGTTTGCCGAATCGACAATTAAGACCTCCCATCGCGGATGACTTTGTGGAAGTCACAGTGTCGGAGCTTTCCAATATCGTTAGATCTTTGCCTGCCTCAGCACCAGGTCCTGATGGCATTTCCAATGCCATGTTAAAAATTTTGTTTGCAATGTCTCCTGAGGAACTTCTAAACACTGTGAATTATTCTCTAAAAAATGCTTGGATTCCTCAAGAATGGAGGACAGCCAAAATAATTCCGCTACTTAAAAAACAAGGAGCTGGCTACAATCTTGACAATATTCGACCTATTTCTCTTACCTCAAATATGGTAAAACTTATTGAAAGAGTTCTATATGATCGCATGATCGATCATATATCTAAAAATTCGTTACTGAGCCCAAGTCAAATAGGTTTCCGTCCTGGTCTCTCTATTTGGTGTGCGCATGTAGACTTGGAAAGCCGTATCCAACTTGCTAGAAATAGAAAAGAATTGAGTGCTTTAGTGACTCTTGACGTGGCGAAAGCTTATGACAGTGTCGAATACCCACTACTACTGGACAGATTACAGTCCTACAATTTTCCGAGATATATAACGACATGGATTTTTGCATTTTTAAGAAATAGAAAATTTTATTGTTTTCAAAACGGCGTTTCTTCAACAAAATTCGATCAGACAAGAGGGGTGCCCCAGGGGGCTGTTCTGTCTCCTGTCCTATTTAACCTTTTGATGAGTTCAGTTCCACTGAGCCGGGAAGTTCATCTCTATGTCTATGCAGACGACATCGCATTTTTCGCGACAGCAAGAGACATCAATTCCCTTTATCTGTCCTTGCAAACATACCTCAGTATGCTAGAGACGTGGCTTCACACTCTTCACCTGTCTCTAAACGTAAACAAAAGTGCAGTCCTAGTCTTTCCGCTTTCCGGGCCGATACATTTATCTTTAGTATGTGATCAGAGAATAATTCCACAAGTAGAGTCGCTTAAGTACCTGGGTATCACATATGATGAAAAACTTAGCTGGCGTTCTCACATAGAAAATATTGCAACGAAAGGGACACGAGCTGTAGGTTTATTACGTAGAATCAGTAACCGGCGATCTGGTATGCGAAGTGACACATTAATTATGATCTACCGTATGTATGTACGACCGATTATAGAATTTGGATGTGTTTTGTTTTCCGGAGGTGCAAAATATAAAATAAGACCACTTGTTCTTTTAGAGAGAGAAGCTCTTCGAATATGTTTAGGCCTGCCTAAATTCGTTGCTAATAACGTGTTATACCAGGAAGCGCGCTTACCTTCTCTTCACACGAGATTCTGCATGCTTACGGTTCAAACCTACTTAAGGGCTTATGAGTCGCCTCTTAGACGTACAGAATATATATTTATTAGTGAACCAAATTCATTTTTTGAGATCACGTGGCCTCGGTTACATACCCCACAGGTTGTATTTGTGCAGGAACAATTAGCACCTTTAAATGTTCACATTAGGGAAATCATTCCGTTAGATAGCTCCAAATTGTCCTTTAAAATAGAATTTGCGGATATTTTCCCCAATAACGCAAAACTGCTGCCACCAACATATTTGAATGCCCTTTTGCAAGATTATTTGGCCCATTTCCCAATAAATGTAATAGCGACTGATGCTTCCTCGTGTGAAGAGAAGGCAGGCGTGGGAATATACTCACCATCCCTCGATTGGTCTTTTTCACTTCGCCTGCCAGATTACACACCAGTTTTTCAGGCCGAACTTCTGGCAATAATTCTTGCATTGAGAAAGTTACCGCTATATGTTACAAAAGTTATTATTGTCACAGATTCACTTTCTGTATGCAGCGCGCTTAACGCATCTACAAATTTGACAGCTTTAAACACGTTTTATACATTAGCTCCTCCCCACTTAAAGTTAGTTCATTTAGTATGGGTACCAGGCCACCGAGACATCCAACTTAATGAAATAGCTGATTCTTTAGCACGAGCTTCTTTAAAGGGTCCGGCGATATCTGTGCTGCCGGCAACTGCGTATATCACTGCAGCCAGATATAGGCAGTTTGCTTTGACTGAAGACAAGAAAAGCCTCGCACTAGCAAAATCAACAGACTTTATACATCTAAATTATTCTTGGAATCGACAGTGGTGTCCCAACCGGCAATTCGAAGTAACACTGACAAGACTGCGTTGCCGTATTCCACAACTAAATTTTTACTTGCACAGATGTGGTCTGGCGGCATCACCATTATGCTACCTCTGCAATGAACCAGAATCTATTGATCACTTTTTACTATCCTGTCGGCGGTTTTCTAATCATCGACAACGATGTTTAGAAATCCCACTTCGTAATCTAGGACTGCCGTTAAGCAGTTCAGTTTTACTCTCACTTGGAGCCACGGTGTTAGGATATGGCCACGGGAATGTTTGCCGAGCCATTTATAACTTTTTATGTGACACAAAAAGATTGCCTTATTAATATTTTCCCATTGTTACGCGATTGCTTTATTTATCCTTCAATAAATTATAGCTTTAGCAAATTCAAAAAGTAAAGTCATAAAACCTCAATTATGTTATTATTATTATTATTATTCAAAATCTACGTATTTCCTTTGCTGTATTTAATTTATTATTAAATTCATATTACTATTCCTATTCAGGCAAGGCTGACTAACTTAGTAAACACTACTAAATTCTTTTATTATTGCTTTATTTCTCATTTTTAATTACTCATTTATTTTTATTCTTATACTTATGTATTTATAAATTAATTTATTTCAAATTTCTATCATAATACCACCCGGTTCGTGGCCTATCCCCCTCAGTGGGTTGTGCCAAGTATTGAGGCATCATCATCATCATCATCATCAGCCATTCGCTTGGAACTGACTGCCTGCCTTTTCCTCTCGCGACAAACTGGTGGAGTTGCTGGGTACACATACGCCCTATGCCTGCTGGTCCTGAACCAGAAGCTACCAACGCCAGTACCTTAGAGACTGCAGAAATCCATCGAAGCAGCCGTCGCCTCCAATGTCTTCCACCGCAGTACAGTCCCCTAGGAAACTCTGCGAGGAAATTGGCAACAACAACCGCAAGCCAAACCGAGGAGATCCCAAATGCTGCTGTACCTTGCATTGTCAACGCGCCTCGCACGCCTAACCAATTCCACGGCGACGCCTTTGAGGACGTAGAGAACTGTTTAGATCATTTCGAACGGGTCGCCACCTTTAATGACTGGGATGCTCGCCGTAAGTTGAAGAACGTCTACTTTTCCCTTTTAGACGCGGCAAGGGTATGGTACGAGAACCACGAAGCTTCGTTTACCAGCTGGCAGGAGTTTTACCGCCTGCTTCGTGACGCCTTCAGTACCACCGAAAGGAAAGAAAGAGCCGAACAGGCACTCTCTTCCAGGTTCCAAATTCCGAACGAAACCGTCGCCATGTTCGTGGAAGACATGACACGATTGTTCCGTCGGGCTGACCCACTAATGCCAGAAGACAAGAAGGTGCGCATGTTAATGCGAGGCGTAAAAGAACAGCTTTTCGCGGGCCTCGTGCGCAATCCTCCTACAACGGTGTCTCAGTTCGTCCGTGAGGCAACAGTCATGGAGCGCATGCTTCGGCAGCGGCTATCGCAGTATGAACGCCAGACCACCATGACTGCGGCATGCTCGCTTGTACCTGCAAGGGATGACAGGGAGTCCCTTACCGAACTAATACGGCAGGTTGTTCGAGAAGAACCCCAGAAGTATTATGGATCGGCACCTCCGAGTGCCGCGGCCCCTACGGACGTCATTCTGGAGGAAATCAGGCAGGTGGTTCATCCCTCGCCACCAACGCGAACCGAACCTCCCATGCTCTCGTACGCCGATGTTCTTCGGGTTTCTACGCCGTCGACGGCCCGTTTCCCGCATCCACCTACAGAGCCTCCTCGACGCTTCCCAAGCCCAAGCCACCGCACGACTCTTCAATCAGACTTTCGTCCTGGTCCGCGGAAGTCAACGGTATGGCGCGCTCCCGACAACAGTCCGTTGTGTTATCACTGTGGGGAAGCTGGACACTTTTATCACGACTGCCATTACCGACGGATTGGTTTGCGGGGATACCATCCGGACGCCCGTTGCCCGCGCTATGGCGAACGCCCACACGAAATCGAGGAGTACTTGGAAACCAACCGTCTTCCTCCTGCCCTCAGCGAAGACAGTCGCGGTCGCCGTCACCTCGTCGGCACACATTACCAAACCGCGCTCGACCCGCCTTTGATTCCACTGGAGTCACCGGCGGAAGCCCGCGCCGAGAAAACTGAAAACGGCGACCTCCGGGGGTGAGGCCGCTGTCATGCGAACCGTCAAATATCCTCCGCCGACGCCACCCCCTCGCGACGTACCGCTGACGCCTTCCTTCGAAACCGCCAAAAGAGCTTCTGCTGCTATTACTGTTTCCGTCGACTGTTATCCGGTAACTGCACTTGTCGATACGGGAGCTGATTACTCGGTTATGTGTGCCACACTGGCCAATCGGTTACGCAAAGTGCTGACAGCGTGGGACGGCCCACATCTGATCACGGCTGGAGGACACCTCGTGTCACCCATTGGACGATGCACCGCCAGACTTAACATTTATACATCGACCTCCGTAGCGTCTTTCCTTGTGCTGCCCAAGTGTTCTCGACTGGTTATATTGGGCATGGATTTTCTTCAGGAATATGGGGCGATCATTAATCTGCGTGACTTGTTCGTGACTTTTTCGAACAATGTTTGTTCGGATTCTGATGTTAAGGATGAACATCATCGCGTGGCTTTACGCGTGGTCGATGACTGCGTAACGTGACCGCCTCGAAGTAGCATCTTCGTCCTTGTTGAGTGCCCTCAAGACCACCTAGGTATGGGCATCGCCGAAGGTAGCCTCACCATTTTGCTAGATCGAGAAGTCGGCGTCGCACGAGGTCTCGTAGAGCTCCAAAATAGGCAAACCACGATCCTAGTTACTAACTTCAGCGGCGAATACAAGCACTTTGCGAAGCATACCACCATTGCCTACTTTGAAACAGTGGACGAGTCCAACGCATGTGCTTCGGTAACGACAATCTCGATGCAGGAAAACAGCGATGTGGACTTTACCAGTGACATCAACGTCAATCCACAGCTGAAACAACCCCAACAGGAGAGGCTCCTCAGCCTACTATCATCATTTACCGACTGTTTTGCCACCACGTCGAAGGTCAAGCAGGCTCCTCTAACCAAGCAGAGAATCATCACTGAACCGACCGTCCAACCTGTTCGCCAACACGCTTACAGCGTGTCACAGAGAGAACAGGATGCTATTCGTCATCAAGTTAAGCAAATGCTGGATGATGATGTCATTCAACCATCGACAAGTCCTTGGGCATCACCTGTTGTACTAGTTAAGAAGAAAGACGGTTCCCTACGATTCTGTGTAGATTACCGCAAACTGAACAAGATCACGGAAAAGGACGTTTATCCACTTCCTCGGATTGACGACTCCTTGGATCGTCTGCGGCATGCCCGTTACTTTTCTTCAATGGATCTACATAGCGGGTACTGGCAGATTGAAGTTGACGAACGGGACCGGGAAAAAACGGCGTTTATAACACCGGACGGCCTCTATGAATTTAAAGTCCTCCCTTTTGGACTGTGCTCCGCTCCGGCTACATTTAACGCATGATGGACGCAGTTTTATCTGACCTCAAGTGGCACTCGTGTTTAGTCTACTTAGACGATGTAGTTGTTTTTTCAACCACGTTTGAGCAACACATAGAGAGGCTTGAGGCTGTTCTTCAGGCCATCCGCACCGGTGGCCTGTCTCTGAAGCCCGAAAAATGTCACTTCGGATACGAGGAGCTTAAATTTCTGGGTCATATTGTCAGCAGCACCGGTATTCGCCCTGACCCTGACAAAGCCACGGCAGTTGGTTTGTTCCCGATACCGAAGACAAAGCACGATGTACGCCGATTTCTAGGGCTTTGTGCTTATTACCGCCGTTTTGTGCCAAATTTTTCTGAGATTGCCGAACCTTTGCAACGACTCTTCAAGAACGACGTGACATTTATTTGGGGCCCGGCTAAATCCGACGCTTTCCGCGACCTTCAGCGACGTCTACAGACACCACCGATCCTTGGGCACTTTGACACAGAGGCCGACACAGAAGTGCATACTGATGCTAGCAACGTTGGTCTCGGAGCCACACTCGTACAATTTCAAGCTGGTGTTGAGCGCGTTATTGCCTATGCCAGCTGCACGTTCTCTGCTGCTGAAAAAACTACTCAGCAACTGAAAAGCAACTTTCGGTCCCCAACTGGGGACCTAAAGTGCAGTCAAAGGTTACAGATGCCTTATATCGTGAGACGAAGGCGCCGAAGGCGTCAACGACAGCAAGAGCGCTATACACAGGTGGCCGACGACATTGACGATTGCGACGGTTCCCAGCGCAAAGGGGTGATGCAAGAAAATAACGCCAACTTGCGCTCTCGCACGAGAGGGCGCTCCAGCTCACGAGGGCGCTCCCGCTCCAGGGGGCGTTCTCGATCCAGAGGACAACCCAGCTCCGGAGAATCTTCTGATGTCGACTCGAAACCACGAGGGCCTGGGACAAGATCGAGGTCCCGTTCACAGTCAACCCCAAGAGCAACCTGGGCCGACCGAGTCAAGTATGGAGGCCCTGGGAAACCAGGACAACCGACAAGGACAAGGTCTAGAAGTACTAACGGTAGGGCACAGCCGGAACGTGAGTCAAATCCACGAATATTGGCATTAGAATCCGAAAATCGGAAACTGAGGCAAGAACTGTCTGAGCTCAGGGAAGCTTTCAAATCCTTTAAAGAAGGGTCCGAAACACCCCGTAGTCAGATGGAGACGACGGCTCCAAAACCCTTGGCCGGCAAACCCAATCGTAAAGCCCCCCACCCTGATCCCATTAGCGAAACGGAGGAGGAGGAAGATTTAGAAACCACTGAGGCAGAGGAGATGGAAGAGGGTGAGGTACCCCCCAAACCCAAAAAAGTCAGAATAGCCGCAAGGTTAGCAACAATAGACAGGACTCTGGCGAAAATCATGGAGCTCATCACTAATCTAGATGCTAGAGTTCGTCAACTAGAAAGGCCCAAAGTTAAGGCAAACGCAGCGGCTGCATCGGCAGTCCACGGAGGCACAAACGGTAGCCTGAGCGCGGACTCTAGGGGTTCGGGTAGTGAACCGATGGTATCATAATGGCTACGAACAACAGGAATAACATTAAAATCTGGCAGTGGAATTGTGCGAGTTTCCGAAGGCGCAAGGCTCCCCTGCAGCAGCTCATTAGATCGGCCAAAGTTAAGCCACACGTTATTCTCTTACAAAAAACACTAGCTAAGGAGGATATCTCTCTACCGGGTTACAACTCCGAAACCTTGATCATTCCAGGGGGTCGGGGAATAGCGACTTTGGTTAGAAAGGATACTTCCTATGAAACTCACGAGCTTCCCCAGTACAAGGTTGGTCTAGAAGCACAGATGATCGAAGTCATCCTGAAGAACAAAAAAGCAGCGAACGTGTTTATAGCTAACGTTTATAGCTCTCCGGCAGATAGGAAAATGGATTTTAAGACCCTCTTGGCCCGCATTTCCAATAAGGCGGATACAGCCCCACTCGTAGTGGCTGGGGGCTTCAACGCTCCCAACAAAGAATGGGGCTATGATCATCAGAGCGTGAAGGGCACTAATTTAGCAACCTCGGCCAGTGAGTTAAAATTTGCTCCTATTACAGATGCTAACTTCCCCATGAGAACTGGTACCTCCAATACCAGAAATACAACCCCGGATCTAACATTCCTTCGGGGAATTGAAGGCTCGTGGGACAATCTGCAGGGAAATTGAGGAAGTGATCATTACATAATTGAGGTCATCTTACATACGCAACCACCACCACTAAGAAAATATGAGTACGTGGACTGGGATCTCTTTCGTAAGTTGCGTAAGGAAACCACTATAGATGGCGAATCTTATGAAGCGCTTTTAGATTAACTAAAGGTAACGATTAAAAAAGCTACTAAAGCAGTCTCAACAGAAATCAAAGTCCGAAAATGGACTCCAAGCTAGCTCACATGCTGGAGGCAAAGAATTCCCTTCTAACCAGATGGAAGAATCACAGACTTCATAGAAGACTTAGAGCCAACATCGCCCAAGTTAATCGTGATATTGAAACCTACGCGGCTCAACTCTCACGTCAACAATGGGACGAATGTTGTTCGGAAACAGACGGCAGATTGCGCAGAGGAGGAAAATGGAATCTATTGAAAAGCCTCCTTAATGACAAGCTCTCCAGAGGTACTACAAACCTCGCCATAAACAGACTCGTCAATAAGCAGGTAACTATAGGGCGGACAACAAGAGAGGTCGCATACGACCTCGCACACATGTACCTGCCACTTAAAAATAAATATGAGATCGAAGAAGAAATAAGCGCACCTTACTCCGGAATATCGCAACCGGACTTGGACAGTGAGTTCACTGCAGCTGAGATAAGGCACGTACTCTTTAATTGGAATGGCAAATCTGCCCCGGGTCCGGATGGCATCAGAAATAAGCTTTTGCGAAACCTGGACGATGATGCCATAGACATAATCACGGTCAAAATTAACTGTCACTGGAGATCCGGCACGGTCGCACCGGAAAGGAGGGAGGCCATGGTGACGTTTATACCGAAAGCTGGCAAACCACTAACAAAGGAGAACCTCAGGCCCATATCACTTACATCATGTATTGGCAAGGTAGCCGAACATGCTATTCATAACAGGATAGTAGAACACATAGAAAACCAGGAGCTTTTCAGGCACAATCTCATAGGTTTTCGGAAGGCATTATCCACACAAGACGCCATGCTCATGATCAAACGTGCCAATATTGACGACCCTAGCAGGGACGTCAAGGGCGTCCTGGGTCTGGATCTTATCAAAGCATTTGATACGGTGGAACATAAACATATCCTGCATGAAATCTCAACCTTGAACCTGGGAAGCAATTTTTACAATTATGTGAGGTCCTTTCTAGCTAATCGGACAGCTCGGGTCAAACTCGGGACAGTCACAGGCGGTCCATACAATTTAGGCAACAGCGGCACACCACAAGGTTCGGTATTGTCCCCACTCCTCTTTAACATTGCCATGCACAGGCTCTCGGAGGAATTGGCCAAAATCCCGAGCTTGGGGCACGTCATATACGCAGACGATATCACAGTGTGGGTCCCCAGGGGGTCACTCACTGCACTAGAGGAGATACTACAGGCAGCCGTAGACACCACAGAATCCTTCCTTAAGGGCACCGGACTCAGGCTATCACCTAGTAAATCTGAGCTGCTGCTCTTTAGACAGGGGAGACAGGGTGTTAGGAACCTTGCGCCTTTAGAAACTCTGCCAATTAAAATAACAGACAACACAGGACGGGTCCTACCAAGAGTGGACACAATTAAAATTCTGGGTCTTCTCATTGACGCAAGGAGCTGTAATGCTACGGCTCTAAACCGTCTCACAGGGCAAGCCAACAGTACTTTAAGGCTCCTGGGCAGGGTCTCAAATCGAAATGCAGGTCTCAAGGAGGACAATCTCATCAGAGCATATCAGGCATTCTTCATCAGTCATGTCACGTACATTGCATCATACCTGAACTGGGGGAAAGGAGAGAAGGCTAAGCTGAACGCACTTATACGCTCCGGACTCAAAAGGGCTCTGGGGCTCCCGCACAGAACGAGTACCGAACTCCTCAACAAGTTAGGACTTCACAACACTATAGATGAGCTCATTGAGGCGCATTCGATGTCACAAATTGCAAGACTATCCAACACTAAGTCAGGGCGCAAAATTCGGAATTGAAGTCGGAATTCTGCCTCGAGGAGGAGACGTCTCTAAATTCAAACTACCCAAGGAGGTGGAGACACAATTAATTGTCGACCCCATACCTAGAAATATTCATCCTGTCCACAACAAGGGCAGAAGGGACGCCAGGGCCAAATGCATTCTGGGTAAATTGCACCAACAACAAAGCTCAGCTCTTTTTGTCGATGCAACTAGTTACGGATCGGGCAACCGCTACGCTGTTGCCGTGGTCGATCAGAATGGTAAATTAATAAGCGCGGCGTCACTAAGAACGAGCTCAATTCATGCAGCCGAAGAAGCAAGCATAGCGCTTGCAATTACAATGAGGAGAAGCTCCACGATTTATTCCGATTCCCGTACAGCTATTAGGAACTACTCCGCCGGCTTCGTCTCAATGGAAGCACACAAGTTACTTATACACAGTATTAATACTCATAATTACCAGCAATCGGATAGCTCACACTTAGTCTGGTTTCCGGCTCATCAGGGCCACTCGGTCAGCCCCAATGGCTACAATCCTAACGAGCAAGCTCACTCTGCTGTGCGAGATCTCACATGCCGCGCATCAGATTGGGAACTGCTCCAGGATGACTGCGGCTCCTACAAAGACCCACTTAGCACTTTTCACGAAATCACCTCACACTATAGGGACGGCAGGAGGTTTTTTCCTCCCCCCCCCATGAGAAGCTGAACAGAGCTCAGGCAGTCACATTAAGAATGCTTCAAACTAAATCTTATCCTACACCTTTTGTGCTTAACAAAATTGACCAGGAGTTTCCCGGGGAATGTAAAAGTTGTGGACACACTCCGTGTCTATTTGATCATATGTTCTGGCTGTGCCCCAACCAAAGGGCTTCGGACTTCAACAGTGAAGAGGACTGGAGTCGACGCATATCCAGCGAAGTCCTCCAAGATCAACTCCTGGCCGTCCGGAGAGCTCACGACATCGGGAAAGCATTTGGCCTATCGGTGCCTACGTGGGCGGAGCCACCGACTAACCCTGGGGGCTTTTGCCCTCGGGCCCTAGTTTCTCTGGTCCTAAATAAAGTTCTTGCCATGCCATGCCAGCAACTGAAAAAGAATGTCTGGCGGTTATGTGGGCTGCCGAGATGTTCCGGCTATACTTGTACGGACACGCCTTCCGAGTCGTCAGCGATCACCACTCTCTCTGTTGGCTGGCGAATCTCAAGGATCCATCGGGACGTCTCGCAAGATGGAGCCTTCGGCTACAGGAATTTGACATGACAATTGTCTATAAGTCTGGTCAGAAACACACCGACGCCGATTGTCTCTCCCGCGCCCCCGTCGAACCCGCACCAACAGATACTCACGAGGACTGCGGTTTTCTTTGTAGTCTTCCATCTCTAAACCTAGCTCAACAGCAACGCCAGGATTCAGAGCTGCAACCCCTGATTGAATACCTTGAACGACGCCGCCAACAACCCCGGCGGCAGTTCGCGCGTCACGTGTCCTCTTTCTGCCTACGCAGTGACATCCTCTACAAGCGGAACTTTCATCCCACGGAAACGTTTTTCTACTCGTTGTTCCTGCTTCTCTTCGCGACGACATTTTACGTGCATGCCACGACGAACCCACGTCCGGGCATCTTGATTTCACGCGTACTCTGGCAAGGATCAAGAAGAAGTACTACTGGCGAAAACTCACAAAAAGCGTGAAGCAGTACGTCCGAACTTGTCGTGATTGCCAACGTCGCAAAGTTCCACCAATGAAACCAGCCGATCTGCTTCAGCCTGTATGACCTCCTTGCTCACCTTTTGAACTCGTCGGGATGAATTTACTCGGCCCGTTTCCCAAGTCTTCAGCTGATAACCGCTGGATTGTTGTCGCCACCGATTACTTGACCAGATATTGCGAAACCCAAGCCATTCAGTGTGCTACTGCTTCGGATGTGGCCAACTTCTTCGTCAAAAATATCGTCCTGCGACATGGTGCTCCAGCTGTCGTCATCACAGACCATGGTACGGCCTTCACCGCGCAGTTGGTCAGAGATATCCTGCAGCTGAGTGGTACAACGCACCGTACGGCAACTGCATATCACCCACAGACCAATGGGTTAACTGAGCGTCTCAACAAAACGATTGCAGATATGCTTTCCATGTATGTCGCCACGGATCACAAGAATTGGGACCAACTGCTCCCGCATGTGACATTTGCGTATAGCACTGCGCTTCAAGAAACCACCGGGTTTCCTCCTTTTCGTCTGGTCTACGGACGCGACGTCATCACTGTGCTCGACGTGATGCTTCTACCAACTTCGTCTGATACGACCGCCCCAGATACAGACGCTTTTGTTCAGCGTGCCGAAGCAGCGCGGCAGCTTGCACGGCAACGAATTCTATCTCGGCAAATTCAAGACACTCGTCGATACAACATACGCCACCGAGTCGTAACATACAAGCCAGATCTCGTGTGGATTTGGACCCCTATACGTCTCCGAGGCCGCTCAGCAAAATTATTGCGCAGTTACTTTGGGCCCTACATAGTTCATCGCATAAATCAAGTCAACTACGAAGTTGTTCCAGCAGAATCGCGTAGATAACGCTCCTCCGACATTTTTCACGTCTCCAGGATGAAGCCCTACCACTCGCGCTGACGCCAGTTAACAAACTTTGTGGTGCAGTGCCTGTCCTCACGTCCGTTGTCTTTTTCATTTCTTTTATTTTCTCCGTGTGCTATTTAACCCGTCACCCACTTTTGTGGCTTAACTTTCACTGTTCTTTCATGCAGTGGCATCGAGACGATGCCTCTTTTTTTTTGGAGGGAGGGGTAATGCCACGCGTTAGTAACGCTAGAGGACGAGGACGAAGAAGTGTTGTTGGCTGCTGCGGCCGAAACAGTAAACAGCCGTTCGCTCGGAACTGACTGCCTGCCTTTTCCTCTCGCGACAATATGTCTGGAGCACAAAATAGTGAACCACATGCATATTTGTACTGATGTTGGGGATGAAGTGCTTTTGTATTGTGCCGAAGTGGACCGAGGTTGTGTTGCGATGAAAGTTGGAAAAACACTATACATTGCTGACATTCCTAACATGCACGAACGGTAATAGGTGCAACAGGCGCAGAAATTGTAACCTATCTGCTTTTGCAGGAGTAGTTGTATGGGCTCACTGTGCATAATATTGTGCCAGCTGTTACATCACTGCTCTGCATATTGGATTACACTTAAACTTTTTTCTGCTTGTGTATAGAGTAGTACATTAGTCCCTAATGTTAGCATAATGTAAGCTTGCAAGGGACACTTAGTATATGTTGTGAGTGCTGTTGAGGTAGTCTGTGATATTCAGAGATTTAAGGAGCCACATAGAGCTCTGTTCATTGTATTTTGCAAAGCTCAGTAGTTGCACCTTATTATGTTAATGATCTGGTACATCATTTGCACCACTGTGGAATTCTCAGTATGCCTTGCATTACAGTGCTATTTCTAGCTTACAAATAGATGTTGTATAATGAAATTGTATGCGACAATTAATATGCACAAAATAGTAAAAGGACTAAATTTGTTTGCAGTCTTTGAAAACTCATACTAGCTACGATTCCTTGTCATCATCATCAACCTATATTTTATGTCCACTGCAGGACAGAGGCCTCTCCCTGCGATCTCCAGTTACCCCTGTCTTGTGCTAGATCATTCCAACTTGGGCCTGCAAATTTCCTAACTTCATCACCCCACTTGGTTTTCAGCCGTCCTCAACTGCGCTTCCCTTCTCTTGGCACCCATTCTGTAGCTCTAATGATCCACCTGTTATCTACCCTATGCATTACATGGCCTGCCCAGCTCCATTTCATTCCCTTAATGTGAGCTAGAATATCAGCTATCCCCGTTTGCTCTCTGATCCTCACCGCTCTCTTCCTGTCTCTTAAAGTTAGGCCCAACATTTTTCGTTCCATCGCTCTTTGTGCGATCCTTAACTTGTTCTCGAGCTTCCTTGTTTACCTTCAAGTTTCTGCCCCATACGTTAGCACCAGTAGAATGCAATGATTGTACACTTTTCTTTTCAATGACAGTGGTAAGCTCCCAGTCAGGATTTTCAATGCCTGCCGTGTGCGCTCCAACCCAATTTTATTCTTCCGTAAATTTCTTTCTCATGATCAGGGTCTCCTGTGAGTAACTAACCTAGATAAACGTACTCCTTTACAGACTCTAGAGGCTGACTGGCGATCCTGAAATCTTGTTGCCTTGCCAGGCTATTGAACATTATCTTTGTCTTCTGCATATTAATCTTCAACCCCACTCTTACACCTTCTCAGTTAAGTTCCTCAACCATTTGTTGTAATTTGTCCCCATTTTTGCTGAATAGAACAATGTCATATGCAAACCAAAGGTTGCTGAAGTATTCACCATTGATCCTCACTCCTAAGCCATCCCAGTCTAAGAGCTTGAATACTACTTCTAAGCATGCAGTGAATATCATTGGAGAGATTGTGTCTCCTTGTCTGACCCCTTTCTACTTTTCATGTGGAGAACCAATGTAGCTGTGAACATATTTTCCAAGATATTCACGTATGCCTCCTGAACTCCTCAATTATGAAATGCCTCAATGACTCCTCGTATCTCTATTGAATCAAATGCCGTTTCATAATCTATGAGAGCCATATAGAGAGGTTTATTGTACTCTGCAGATTTCTCGATTACCTGATTGATGACATGGATGTGATCCATAGTATAATATCCCTTTCTGAAGCCAGCCTGTGTTCTTGGTTCATTGAAGTGTTGCCCCGATTCTATTGGAAATTGTCTTGGTGAATATTTTATACAGTACTGAAAGCAAGCTCATGGGCCTATAATTTTTCAATTCTCTAACGTCTCCCTTCTTGTGGATAAGTATAACGTTCCAGTTCTAGTTCACTGGTACACTTGAAGTCGTGAGGCATTGCATATAAAGGGTCGCAAGCTTTTCAAGTATATCTCCTCAGTCTTTTATTAAAACGACTGTTATTCCATCTTCTCCAGCCGCTTTCCCCCGGGTCATGTCTTGCAAGGCCCTTCTGACTATTCCTTGTATTCCCCCTCAATTCTATATTCTCAGCTTGTTGTGTACCCTTAGAATTTACACACATGGTGTTTATTTCAGTTCATTCATAAACGTAGTATGCATGAAACCGTATTTCAGCGAGTGACTGTACGAGGTACTTTCGAACAGTAATCTCCTCTAGTATCGGGGCGATGCTTCTTTTTAGAGGGAGGCAGATGCCGCGTCTCTTCTATGTCGACGAGAAAGAGCCATGGGAGCTTTAGTAGGCTTCGTCTCGTGCGGCGACTTAGCGGAGATTAGAAGAGCTCTACGCTCGTCTCCTATTTTTGCACCGTGACAATATGCAAGAAACTAAAAGTAACTTGTTCAAGTTCAGTTATTCCTGTGTATAAATGGTGTTCTTGTTCTTTTTTGTTCTCTTCTTCGTATCTGCGACACATGTTGTTAATGATGTGTGCTATCAATGAACCTGAACCCTTTACTATGACTGCACATGTGAGAATAGGATCTCTCTAAATGCACATTTGTGCCTATATAATAAAGCTATTATTTTTGTGAAGTTTGATTGTTGTACGTGTCATTACCAGAATTTCCAGGCAGCCTTCTCGTAGAATGCAACACTAACTTGCCTGTGTCTGCAAGATGCAGTTTAGACACATGCACTTGTAGCTAGGGAGCACCACTTAGGGATGAACAAGAATTGAATACATCAATTCCAACCTGTATTATTGCAACAAGCAGCTGCTGCCTGCTGGACCGTTTTGCTTTCTTTTTTGTCCTATAACAGCAACTATATCCATCATCTCTGCATACCTGTTGCTCTCCAAGTTTCCTTCGATAGATAAATAGCTGAGCATCTTACGACTACTTTCATTGTGCAAACAGAAATAGAACCGTTGGCCATCAGATGATACAGTCATATCAGAAATGGCTATTGAACCAACACTCCCTCTTGGCCATGCATATAAAGAAAGGTGAATATAGCTGTCGGTTATTAGATTGATACCTACTCTAGTGATACTAAAGAGGCCAATAACTGTCAGCTATTGGACCAATAAGAGACCACCTATTGATTCAATAAGACACAGATATGTGGTAGCTATCGGACAAATACACTCTATTAGTCGAATAAGAGACCTATAGGTGGCAGCTATTGGACCAATACACTCTCAATTAGTCCAATAAGAGACAAATAGGTGGTAGCTATTGGACCAATACGCTCTTTATTAGTCCAATAAGAGACCAATAGGTGGCACCTAATAGACCAATACAACCTCTATTGGTCCAATAAAAGATTAATAGGTGGCGGCTATTGGTCTCTATTTGTTCCAATAGAATTCCTATACAGCCTATAGAGCTCCAATAGATTTCCTATAGAACCTATAGAGATTTGCTATTGGACCAATAGAAAATTCTATTAGTATTTTTACTAGGGTATTAGACGAGACAAACGAAAGGACGAACAGTGCTGTACATGCTTGTAACAGAGGAAACCAAGAGGGATCAGTGCGCGATATAGGGGAACCGTTTACGCTGCTAATTATCTCGTCTTATTCGCAGTTGCAACATGGCGCCGCCACAGAAAGTGCTTCAGGAAGCCGACGAGAAGCACGAGGCCGCCCTCTAACGCCGCGTCCTAAAGGTGAGTGTGACTGCTCAGAACGTCGCATCGCGCTATATACTCCGTTCCATGGAGGCTGCAGAGACTTTTTTTGCAGTGGCTTCGTTCGGACTTGGATATAGCTCGATGTCTTTTGACCGCAATTGTGCGCAACTGTTTTTATAAAGGCTCAGTATTGAATGAAACAAGTTTAATTCTTTAGAAACAAACACACTGTGGTATACGGCTACTAATGCGTTGTTTTAGATGATTTTTATTTTTGCTGTTCTTTTCGTATTTTTTATTTGCAACACGTCACGAGGTGCTTCACGTGGAGGCAAGCGCAAGCGAACGCTGTTGTCGCGCAGCGAATTCAAGGACGGAACGTGCGGAATGATAACTTTTCTTGACAGAACTTCTTCCGCAGCTTCCACAGCGTTGACTGCTATATTTATGGCTACGTAGTAGAAATGCATGCGAAGGTTTGGTAGACATAATATAGAATGTGCGCCAGCAGGTATCGCATCATGTCAACACAACAAGCCCTTGACGTAGTCTGCTTGCTTAACTCCACTTACGAGCATACGGTGTCGTTAAAGAAATAGTAATAATAAAAAAGAAAAACTATATGGTTACACCTTGTGTTTTCTTGAGCGGAGTTGCATTGTTCATTTACAAACCTAAGAAAGCTTTTTATACTGTAGAAAATGCAGTTATAGATCAGTTATGAATGGTTATATTCCACAAAATATTTAATCGTCATTCGGACAGTTTAATTTGTTGAGTATCTACCCGCTCTATCAAAAAACGTTAGTCGTCCATTTTAAGAACCTTATTAGATAAAACAAACGAGACATTCATGAAAGATACCTTCATATACATGCAACCTATAGCTTCAGAAATCTACACTACCAGATCCACAGGGCTCGCACTGACTATGGTTTCCAAATTCTTGCTTTTAAATGCACAACATTTGAATATAATTTACAGTATACTTGGCATCTGAGCGTGTTTCGCTTATTACACATTACAAAAAATGCATTCTTTTCATTGTCTCCTACAACAACATTCGACGTTTCAGTTTGTTAGGTACGTGCGGCCCTTACACGCGTCTATACGGTATATATGTAGTATGAGCGCACACCTGTGCACTGGGTATGTGTGTCCCTAGAAATTAGCAGGCGCCTAGGACGCAGCGAGCGCACTGAGCATTCTGGAACGCATCCAGAATGAAATTTATGGTTGCATTATTACACGTGCAACCATAAATATAGAGCAAGGGTGCCCATCCTTTGACGCAAAGCAGCTTCTCAAGAAGCACAGATGTCTTGCTTAATTGGGCAGTTCTACGCATTTTTAAAGCACAAGGCTTTTAATTTAATTCAGGCGAATTCATGTACGAAGTCTATCCAAACCACGACTTCCTACCTTTTACTGGCAGCTTGGCAAAAGCGGCCAAATACATGACAAAAACTATGTGGACTCGGACAAGAATGCTTCGCAATAATAGTTGCCCTTGCCGGATCCGGACGTCTATCTAACACGCAGGACTTGTATGAGGTGGCGCAAATAGAGTGACATTGAGTGTTGCTGTATGAATTACTTGACAGCGCATGGGCTCAGGGGCAAGGGTGAGCAAGCTCCATAAGCTATAGAACCACGCCTACAACCCAGTATTCATTTTCTTGTGCACCGGGCCACTCAAATGTTCCAGACAGAAGTTTCTAGATCCACAATGTGGTTAGTGTTCATTATGGCAAAAAGCACACGACGGGGATAAGCGATGTAAACAAAAAAAGATTTGCTTCATGTCACTTGTCTTGTCGCCTGCATCATTACTGGCCCCGGTTGGAACTCGTGCATTTGATGGTGTTGCCTGGTACATGGCGGCTTGGGATCCCACAAGCATCTCGCTTTACGAATGTTCCTTTGCACTCTCGTGATTCGCTGGTGCCGTGCTTTCGTCATTTTGTCTGCTGGGCGAAACAGGAGGGCCGTTTCAACACTGCCTACTCAGTGACGTAGAAGGCAAAGTGAACGATCGAAAAGCTAGGTGCCTGCGCGATGTTGCCCCAGGCATAAACTAGGGAAAGCTATTATGTCTTCGCAGCAGCTCGCACCTTCAATGGAGAGGTGTGTGTATGATGATTATTCTAAGGCGATAGCGTTAAAGGCCCCGTGTCGCAGAAAATGCATTGGCAGCATCCGCCACCGGCAGCATTTTCCATCACAAAAATCATCTCAAACCACCACCACGCAGGCCCTCCACGTGGTGCATAGTCATTACTGGTTTATTGAATTTCTCAGTGTCAGAAATTTCGTAAAGTCCCACTTCCACGCAACCAACAGACATGATAGCATCGGATTGTAATGTTAATATACAGTAAACCTCGACATCAGAAAGTGGTACTTGCAGCGAAAAACTTTTCGTTATATCGTTATATCGAGGTTTCGCTAATTCAATGGAACTAAAATAGGGAAATAAAATATTTGGTTACATCGCGAATTTCGGTAAATCGAGGTTTGGCTGTATTAGAAAAAAACACACAAACCCTTTTTTCCTTGCCTACGGCGTATGAGTCATTGCTCAGCCCTTCAGTGCCGCTATCACTTTCCACTCTTAAAGTCGAAGCTTAAGCTAGTCCTCCAATTTTTTTTTTTCATTTAAGGGGGGCCAAAGATGCTAAGTGAGTTTTCGGTGCAATATATGTGGCTTTTTAAAATTATTGCCAAAACAAAGTTTCCAGGAAAAAAAAAATGCTCGGCTCAGTACTCATGTACAAACCAAGAAAATGCTCAAGGGATTAGCCACACTTTTGTGTCATCTTTTCTTTCTTTCTTTCTTTCTTTGAAGCTGTACTACCAAGTAGTAGGGAAACTTGGTCAAGTTAGCGGACGTTCATATTTGACAAGCAGAGGCGGCCACTAGAGAAGGATGAAGAAAAAAGGATCGTAACTTAAGCACTGTGTTGCGATGCTCTTTTCTTCGTCCTCCTCTAGTTGGCCCTGCTGCTTGTCAAATTACGGCCAAAAAGCTCCACTTCAGATGTAACGGTTTGAGAAAGCTTTGTCGGTCTCGTCAAGGTCAAATTAACAGGAATCAACCGTATAGCACACATTTTTGTTTAGAATGCAACTTCATTGTAACGAGGTGTGATTGTAAAAAAATTTAGTGGTAATATTTTTGCCAGTGCATAATTCTCAGCACTTACCTGCCTTTCTCGCCCAGGTGACTCCTGACAGGTCTGACCTGAGGACTGGTGAGTGTGCATCAACTTTATTCGAAGGCCAACTGCAACATAATTTCACTCCGGATTAACTGGTCTTAAATTAGTAGCGCAGAGATAACAGTAGCACAGCATGTCAGCATAGGGCTAACTGAATGCATTTCTTTTGTTTTCGTTGTCGGCAGTTCACGTGACATCAGTGTAATTTTCGCTCATACAGGTAGATCAGTCCCCATCACCTTAAGCGACCAAATTTTTAGCGAGATGACATAGTACTGCCAAGTAAATGGTACTGGCTGGTACTGCCATGGCTCATAGGAGTATACTACTTTGTTTCCCTGTGGCAGTTCATTCTCTGAGCACTGTATGTGTTGCTGAAGAATTCTTGGCAAAGCTTCAGGAGTGGTTAAGTACTAACTGTCGGGCTAGTTGGTCTTTCAAAGCTGATGAGGGGAATTATCTCAACAAAAGACAGACAAGCGTTATGCAGGGATGATAATTCCTGATTTTTCTTATTACCAACCTTTAACTGACATCTAAGCAGATGATGAGTATGCCTTATGGTTTTGAGATATGAGCTAAATTGCAGTGCATCACATTTAAAATTTTTCTCTGTGCTCATTCCGAATTTTTGAGATTTTTTATCACTTCTGCTAAGCTGCAATGGTGACATCTTTTAAAGCAAAGCTTCCTTTGCCCATCGCCTTAGGGTTTGCCGTGTCTTCGTCCATCTTGCCGAGTAAAAATTGTCAATGGAAAATTGTGTAAGCAGTCGTGGGTTTCAAACCCGTGTCTTCCAGTGCAGCAGCTGCATACCCTTCCCGTCAGGCTACAGGAGCATGCGTGGAAAGAGAGAAATACTCTTACCGCATTCCCTCGTGCAAGCTAATGCTTTGAGATGCTTGGCGCGTGAGACGCATCCCGTAGCAATAGTTTACATACAAAAGAGTTTGCACGCTGCAAGCTCACAATGAATATAGAAGTTTTATGCCTGATAAAGGAGTTTGCATAGCTGCGCTGTCATTCCTTCACAACCATATTCGCTGAACTCCAATTCTATTTTCCGTGGCACAAAACATGTTTGCGGTGTCCCGTGCGACAAAGAAGTGGAATGTGACTCCCTATGTACAGTGGGTATGCCGTTGAACCAGAATAACATACTAAATTCTCTATATATAACATGCAAAGGTTTTTGACATATACTCATATAAAATAATTTCCTGATAATGAACTGAACATTTACGTAATAATACACACAATCCCCGCCCAACAAGTGGGTGTCTAAGCAAAGTATCCTACAAAAACTACAATGGTACAACAAAATTTGCATTAAAAATGCAACATATTGCACTCGGTGTGTGTGCTACCAGCTGAAGAGTTACCTTGGCTAATGATTCAGAACGAACTTTCATAGTAGCTGAGCTGCTGCGGCAGTACTGTCCGGACATTGAGGGAAGGGGTACAATTTCGGGCACAGAGAACACTGTTCTTAGCGTACGTTTGTTTTCAATATTTTAATTCTTTTTTGGCTTCTCTGCTCCTCTAGGGATATCAAATTCACACATAAGAAACTCGTCACAAACGTTTGTTTGAGCTTGTTACAGGTAAGTTCGGGTATAGCCCTTTACATGAGATTTCAAACTACGCTTAGAGCACAAGCATGTTCGTTATTACCGAGTTTGACTGTGACCTTTCCAAACATATGAGAAATTGAGTTTTTGCTCCTTTTGTTTATGCTGCAACACACTCTAAACTTCAATATTTGTCAACATGGCTGAGGATGGTTGCGGGACATTTTTGTTGCCCGAATTCGCTGTACTTCAACGTTCGCTAGCAAGCTTCTTTCTGTTCGGTGCTGTGTTTTTCTTTGAAACAATTCGCCGCTGTTAGCAATGGAGCCGACTCCGCCTTTTTAATCCTTGCCAATGTATTGGAAGCTCGGAAAGCGCGGCGCGTTGCACAATGTGAGTTCCCGAAAGTCAGCTTCGCCTCCATACAGCTGTGTTTTGCGATGAAGCATACGTGACGTATGGCGGTGAAGTATACCAAGAGTGGGTAGGGGAATACACTGTATGTATTCTATATACACTCCAGCACCCGCCGTCGTCTATCGCAGTACGAGATACGATATGCCTAATAAGTGTATTGGCAGGCTTTCAGAGCTCTTTTGGAAGTCCCTGTGGTGATTTGAGGCCTTGGGGGCAGTAAAAAGCATGTATTTGTTTTTTCGGACGTTTTCGAGGCCCCTAGGGAGTCCGAAAAATCGGACGTTGACTGTATTCCGACTACAAACTCTGCCTTATTGAACTATACTGAAAGAATTAAAAAAAACAGTATTGCTTTGCAACCGTTCGGGCTGTTGCAAATGTATTTTTCTTAGCCAGATTTGCAGCCTTCGAAGAACAATTGGGGAATGCATTGAAGTATATACTAATGACAATATGCGTGAGGAATTCAAGAATGCTTTAGGCACAATGTATGATACTATACAGGTCATAGAGTTCCATTTTAGGAGGAACCATATAACTTGCAAATGGCGTACTTGTATGGAAGTCAAACTGGCAGCTGCTGAAGCGAAACCGGCCGTGCCGGTGAAAATCGGGCCTGATGGCAACCCTAACTATGCAGTGGAGAGGTCAGGTACATTGGCTGGGCATTTTATTGCAGTGGTAATACAGTACAACCTCGTTCATACGTTTAGGGCAAAAAGATAAAAAATGTTCTCAGAAAACATAGGATCCGAAGTACCTAAAAATTGGACAAAGTTGACATCTACGTAACGTGAAGCGTATACCGCGAATCATTGCAGTACGAGATGTCGGCGCGCGTCGAGCTGGTGGGGTTTCGGTGTCCCGAGACGGATTTTATTATTTTCCTTTTGTGAAGTGTATTAATACAGCGACAGGAAACCAGAACGAAATCGAACTGGTGGATGAAGCCGGCTGCCGCCGGAGTGAAACGTGACGCCCGCATTGCGCCACCTGCAGCAGGGAATGGCGGCGCTTTCGGTTATCGCCAAACCGTGCAGTTCCCTTTTAACGGCACCGCGCCCCAAGCGCTGTAAGGTGAAGATGCTTATCGCATTTGGGTTAGCGGCGATAGCTGTGAATGCGCTGTGCGTTGTCCTGGGGAGGAGATTTGCTGGTAACCGAATAAGAAACTGAGTGTGCGGCGACTTTTCACGTGAGATGGGCAGGCAAGTATTGCAGGGAAGCTGATGCAGCAAGGGATACTGCTCCGTCATGCGCGTCTCACGCCTTCTCTTGTTTACATGAAATCTAGCGGCCGCAAAATTTATCGTGATGCTTATTTGGCGATGTACTCAACATTGTTGCGAAATACCCTGTTTTCCGCGAATGTATGAACCGGTAAAATTAAGCGTAACTCTGTTGGATAACTTTTTGTGCTCTTGATTGCGAACGTTGACGCCAGGAAATTGTACGTAGCGGGTCGTATCAACAAGGTTCTATTGTATATAGACTGACGTCACCACTTCGCCATCATCTGTAACAGAAAATATGTGCCAATCCTAAAGGCGCTACAATCTAACGCAGCGTCGAAGCAGCCGTCATGAGGGAAGAATCTGAGAAACTGGAAATTGATGCATGCGCCATATGTTTCAGTACAACTTTGGCATGAACGAAGCATTCGTGCAATGGTGGCCTAAAGGTTATATAGCGTTGGGCTACTGCACTGGGCGAGTGGTTCAATCCCGCCATTGGTCACGCATTTCTCTATGGTGTTATATGTGGGTTCGTCCACTTTTGGAGGCATTAACAGATAACTGTACGTTTGTAGAGAACGTTAGTGCCTCACTGCACACGAAATCGCAAGTTTGTAAGAGATACGAGGTATAGAAAGGCCACTTTGACAAGTGAGTCAGCAAGGGCGCCCGGAAAGCATGCACGCGCCGTTGCTAAAATGTCAGTCATCACAATTTAACATGGGGCGCTATGACGTAAAATGATTCCAAACTGTTTTGATTCCAATTTCTGCAATCAGCCTCCACGATTGGTGAACACATTTTCGGGCGGCTCCCAACTTCGCCTGTCTGTCACGCGACGTCACGAAAACCGCGATAGCGCCCCATCTGATATCACGTGTACACACTGATTATGCATGATTAAACCGCACAAAACAAAAATAATCATTCCTGATTCGATGTCTTTTCACCATTAGCTATCTGCTATTGGTCCGATGTTTTCTGGCTACGCCCACTTCGCCTGTCTGTCACGTGACGTCACAAGACCGCGAAAACTCACCACGTAAAAGTGATGTGCAAGCGAAAAAATGCATTATTATGCCGAAGAAAACTGAAAATTTGTCTAAATAGCCACAGACTGTCCCGTTCCGAAAGGAATGAAAGATGGCTGCCCGCCGATCGCTCAGGCCCTCGCTACTCGCACCTGCCGGTGAGCATGTATTTATTTGTGCATGAGAAACCTTTTTTCGTGGCAGTAAAACGTTATCGAGCCATTTCGACATGCACACGACATCGCTCTGCCAACTCTTCCTTGCTGAGGATGCGTTTTAGTGGCATTCTTATCCTTCCGTTGCACGCCGCCGCGATTTTCTACCAGCCACCGCAAGCTAAGTAAGGCGAAGCGGACCAATCGGAGAAGCCGGCACCACCCTCTTCATGCGGTTATCAATTTTCGCTGTGCTGGCTCGGCCCCATCGAAACCCTCTGCAGTAGAGCGGGCTCCTCGCCTCTTGTCGGCCAATTAGATAAGAAAAACCGCTGAGTGTAGACAATGTTATTGGTTTTGAAAGCGAACAAAGGTGACCTCCTATAAACGAGGAGAGTGTTTGATTGGGTAGTTCAGACAACGCTGCGGGTCCCCGCCCTATGCTTGCGTTGGTGGTTACGTAAATTTGACGTCAGGGGTTTAGAATCAAAACAGTTTGGAATCATTTTACGTTATAGCGCCCATGCTCTCGCTCACATGGAGAGATTGCGGTGCCAAGTTCTGGCCCAGTTTTCTCTTTTCTCACTTATCCATGCACAGTCAAACCCACGTATAACGATCTATCAGTAATAACGACTACATTTCAGTGGATTTACGATTTTCCGACCCTCTTATGGGAACTGCTTCCAGATATAACGAATCTTTTTTAAATCGCCCTGCTGCTACAACAAACGCTTCTAACCCGGTCACGCTAGAAGTAGGGCACACACGAAGTGAAAAAGCACAGAAAAGCGACCAAACTGTGTGGAGGGCTGCGCGCACCCCGCTCCCGTCCAAACACGACGCCGTTACGGCCTTCGAGATGAGAGAGCGACACCCTTGCACGGATTTCCGAAGCCGCGAAAAAGATGTCGTGTGGTCACGCGTTTTCAAGGCATGCCTCCAGTACGGAGGCGTGCCACCTACAGCACAAGGTGCCTAGCTACAACAAATGTGCAATGTCGGATGCTACGACAGCGCCAGTTGTTTTCGCGTAATTGTTCATGCGGCACCATGTGCATTAAGCCTGTCAACGATTTGAAACGACCATTTATGTCTCTTCACCGTGGGAACAATGCCACTCACGCGATCCTGTCGATGCGGCCATAGTTGGCGAGAGAGCTGCACCACGCGCTGACGCCACGCAATGCTGCAAAGGGTTGGTGGTTACTATGTCGTTCTCAGGAGATCACGGTTTAGAGGCGCTTCGTTTACGTGTAGCCGATTGCTGATAAGAGTGATGTACGCAGTCGAAATGTCGAGACCATGATGTCAGAGACCTTCGCAGACTGGTAGCGTGCCGCACTATATTCCGAAGTTCACGCTTCCGGCCTACTAGAACGCTTCGCTGCCATGTGCAGAATAGCCATGTCCCGCGGGTAGTAAAAAATATAACGCTCTCGAATGAAATATTGCGGCTGCGCTTGGAGTTTTGAAAGGACAAGTGATCGGAAGGGGGAGCCGTTTTGAAAGAGCTACACAACGCCACATTTCTAACGTTTCTAACGGAAGTTTACAGGAAGGTGCGGGAATGCACAGGGAACACAAATGATATTGAAAAGCTCGTTATTGGACCAAAGGGCTGCCGAATTGTAACTGCTGATGCAAGCTTCAGTGTGGTTACTTTTTTGGCGTTTTTATGGGCGAGTCCATATATAATGAATTTCTGATATGACGATCGAATTTCGCGGAACTATCAAGTTCGTTTTAAATTGTGTTCGAGTGTAGTGAGGCATGCCACGTGCATATTGTCGTTTGTTTTACAGTGAAACTGTATTGGAGAATTTTACGTTTTTCATCGTCTTCTTTCTGGGGTTTTACGAGCCAAAACTAGCTCTGATTATGAGGCACGCCGTAGTGGAGGGCTCTGGATTAATTTTGACCACCTGCGGTTCTTTAACGCTCACTACAACGCAAGCACACGGGCGTTCTTGCATTTCGCCTCCATCGAAATGCAAAGATCGCGGATTCGATCCCGCGATCACGTGCTCAGCAGCGCAACGCCTTAGCTCACTGAGCCACCATGGCGGGTCACGTTTTTCATCAGGCAATGCCGATGTGCGGTGGCATGGTCGTTGTCGAGGAGGTCCATGCGCATTTTACGGAGCACAACTGGCGCATTTAAGGCAGTGCAACATATAGGAACATACATCAGACGACCACTTTTTCAGACATCTGATTTTTCGGACACTTCACGCCATCACCACATAGGTAACCCATAAAGCCTTTGTGCAAGGACGTCTGAAATTTGGGATGCCAACACCGTTCAACCTGGTGGTATTGCGCATTCTGACACCGGAAGATTTACCGAAGTCACATAAATTCGTTGCATTGCACGCAGTATGTGGTCTTCTTTCTCTAGTAGGGGCACGTGAGCCTTCTTTTGAAATTTGACCTGTTTTCCCATTGTGCAACAGTTTGATGTTTTGCCAACCGATTGCCAATGTTGGATCAAGCACCGCACTTGTTTGTTCAAATGCCCAAACCCTGTGAGGGTACCCTAAATCTCAACTAGACTATCTACCGCAGTGGTGGCCTAGTGGCTTGGCATTGCGCTGCTACTTCATCAAATTACAGCCATGGCGGCCGCATTTCGATAGAGGCGAAATGCAGAAATGCTTGTGTACAATGTATTGGCTGCACGCTCAAGAACCCCAGGAGGCCCAAATTGATCCAACTACGGCGTTCCTTATAATCATATTCTCACTCTGAAATGTAGTTCCCCTAGAATTTAATTTATTTTTAAACTAGACAATCAGCTACTCGTTTTCTCTACAACCGACACCGCTATCTTCATACCTACCATTTTCATTTCATTGCTCATCCTCCAAGTCAGCACCATTGGTTATAGTACCACTAGAATTCACTGATTGTATATTTATTTTAATGGAATCCATTACACGACAACATTACGTTAAGCTGCTGTGAATGTTTTTATACCGGTGAGGCATTCTTCTAAGAGTAGATCTGCCTGTACGACCTCTGCTGTTGAGCCATGCTGAAACATGTCGACCCTCGCAGTTGGCAGCGCTGTCATCAAACCAGCGTCGGAGCCTTGCCGGCAGCAATTTGGTGCACCGGCACCCATCAACACTCCCTCTCCGAGCTCGCGGATTCCGTGCATGCCACGGACCTGTTCGACTGCACGTACCCAACACCAAGTCGGGTATTGCAGGGAAACACAGCACTCCTCCCCTTCTGTCGGCAGCTCTTTGCCATGTGGCAGGCTCGGTTTTTTTTTTACTATACAGGGCAATCTCGTTGATATGATGTTCACGGGAACCGGGAAAAAAGCGTATCATTCGAAAATCTTATCCTCCAATGTATTATCTAACCAAATCGTATTATCTGGAAAAGAAAAAAAACGTATTATCTCGAAAAACGTAATCTGCAGAATTGTAACAACGAGATTCCACTGCTACATACCAGTCACATATGTGCGCTGCAGTGTGTGCCAGATATTTTAGTTTGATAAATATATTAGTTCATTACGCTGCCATTGTTTGCAATGCATTTAAGGAATGAGGTATTTCAATGCCGTTCATGGCACCGAGCATGGCACGCTCTGGGTAGTTCATACAGTAGTAATAATACGGAGGCCTCTGACAACGTCCCGAGTGATACCCTGTCTATTGTGCCTCAGACGCAATAAGTTTTCTTTCTCGAAGTGAGAACACAAGATTTTCACTCATACAAATTTAACAGTCAAGGGCGCTGCATTTTTTTATTTCTGGCCATAATATTCGGGTGCGCATTGCAATCAAGGGCATGTTAGGACGGAGTAAATGCGGTATGTCATGTTGATGGGGCCCTGTGCACGTGATCGAGCCTACGAGCCCCAGGAAGCCGCTGCCACATGTGTCGCTGCAACGACAGATGCCAGTCAGACAAAAGCATGTGCTCCTCAAAAGTGAGTTTTCTTGGCCTGGTGCCATGATGATGCAGACAGGTGCGCTAGTCCGTGCAGATATGTAGTTTGCAACGATCTTCGCTGTGCATTCATGACGACGGACACGTGCAGACATGCCTTTCATGGTCGCAGAAGCTTTACTTATATAATAAATAATTTCGTGGCCTGAAGAAAGTAGTGGAATGCATGAACAACAAACACATACATGTGCAGCAATAAAATTTTAACACAAGTTGCTTATGGCTCTTCTGAAGCTTGCATTGTCTCGAATAGCGGTGATGGAAGCATACAGTTGGTTCCAATCCAGACTTGTTCGTGGAATAAAGGAATCCTGGCACAACATTCTACGACGAGACGGTACACCAACTTTACGTTCGCCCGCCGCGGTGCCTCAGCCAGCGGAGGTAATGCGCTGCTGAGCACGAGATTGCCGAATCGAATCCCGGCAGTGGCGGCCGCATTTCGATGGAAGCGAAATGCAAAAACGCCCGTGTACTTGCGTTGTAGTGTACGTTAAAGAACCCCAGGTGGTCCAAATTAATCCGGAGTCCTCCACTACGGCATGCCTCATTATCAGTTTTGGCACGTAAAACCCCAGAAAGAAGAACTTTGCCTTTGTGATCACAGCGGGATTGTATGTATGACGGGCGTGTGATAAGTGGTCCATTTTGAGTGCGGTTGAAATTATAGGTCTTATGACACAGTCGTGCCCATTTGCGAGGGGTGGAGAGTTCAGGTAGACTAAGAGTAAGTTTCAGAGTCCTAACACTGGCGTAACGAAAATAATTAGACAGTATAAAACGAGAAGCACGATTTTGAACACTTTCGGTGAGTTTTATTATAGTAGTTGGCTTCGGCATACTCTAGTTTAGAGCGAACAAGTGTTTTGTAGAAGGTTAGTTTAAGTTCACTTGGTACAGATTCAAAGTCACAGTGTAGGTATATTCTAGGGCACTATTCGTTTATCGCGTGTTCATTGTATACGTTCCATGTATGGTTATTGGTCATCTAAAACCCACGATACTTGTAGGAGTCATTTCTAGTGTGGTACCATTGATGAAATAACGAATTGTGTTAGTATTGCTGTCAAACGAGATAGATGCATAGATTTACTTTTGTTAATGGTAATTCATGCGCCATTTAATACACCACAGAAATTCTGTCAAGGTTATTTGTAGTTTGCTAGAGTCATCAGGGCTAGTAATATTGTGGTAGATTACACAATCGTCTGCAATAATATAACAGAAAGGATCTATCTGGTAAGTCGTTAATAAAAATGAGAGCAGGGGCCCAAAGGCAAACCCTTGTGGAACCCTAGGTGTTGTAGGTGCACAAGAGGAAGAATTGTTCGCAACTGCATCCTGTGAACGACCTTCTAGAAAGCTTTTATTCCGAGCAAGAACATTTTGGTCAAAGTGTAATTCATTAAGCTTTAGAAAAAGTAAGTTATAAGAAGCAGTGTAAATGCTTTAGCGAAGTCGAGAAAAATGCAGTCAGTATCGAAACCAGAATCAACATTTCCAAATACCTGAGTCAGTAAAACATAGTATAGTTGGGCTTCGCAAGAAAATATTTTTCTTAAACCATGTTTACAGGAGTTAAGGAATGAGTTCAATTCTAAAAAATTTACAACATATTGTCACCCAGCTAGTACAGCTAGAATAGTTGACCAGCAATAGATAGGCAAAAAACGCGTCAGCCTTTAATAATGGCTGGACCTCGGAGAGCGCGCGCGCAACCACGAACTTCGTCGTTCTCGCCTCAAGGGGCCAGTGTCACCACGTGCCAACTTATTTCGCGTCATTGCACCCCTCTCAAAAGCGACCGACCCGGTCGCTTCAAGGGCAGCGGGCGAGCAATATGGGCAAGAGTGCCAACATGGAAAGAAAAAAAAACATACAGGAATGTACACAATGCTGAAGCGGTTTGTGAGGGTTGCTTATCCCTCGCGTGCGTAGTACGGCTTCATCCGTACTACGTGGACGACTTCAGCACGGGGACGGCGTCGGTTTGAACTAGGATCAGAGCTTTGAGGCACCACCTCATAGTTCACATCACTGAGACGGCGTACAACTTCATAGGGGCCGAAATAGCGGCGCAACAATTTCTCTGAGAGCCCACGGTGTCGGATAGGTGTCCACACCCACACGCGGTCGCCTGGTGAGTACTGGACGTTCCGTCGGGTCCGGTTGTAACGGCAGGCGTGTAACTGCTTGGTGCGGATGCGATTCCGAGCAAGCTCGGGAGTTTCCTCTGCTTTCTCGACGAACTCTTCAGTGGTGTCATTCCTTGTGGTTCCGTGGTCCACCGGGAGCATGGCGTCTAAGGGGGCTGTAACGCGACGTCCGTAAACGAGCTCGAATGGTGTACACTCGGTGGCCTCTTGCACAGCGGTATTGTAAGCAAACGTCACGTATGGCAAAATTTCATCCCATGTCTTGTGTTCCACATCATTGTACATGGATAGCATGTCGGCCAATGTTATGTTCAGGCGATCTATTAAGCCGTTAGTCTGGGGATGATAGGCTGTGGTCCTTCGGTGGTCAGTATGCGACAGCGTGACGACTTGTTGCAACAACTCCGCTGTAAACGCTGCACCGCGATCAGTAATGAGCACAGCGGGTGCAACGTGACGAAGCACGATGTTGTGGACAAAGAAGCTGGCGACTTCAGCAGCAGTTCCCCGCGGCACAGCTTTTGTCTCCGCATAGCGAGGTAAATAATCGGTTGCCACGATTATCCACTTGTTTTGCAAGGTAGGCGTGGGGAACGGACCAAGAAGGTCCATTCCCACTTGCTGGAACGGCACCGGAGGCGGATCCAAAGGCTGAAGGAGGCCGGCAGGCTTGACGGTTGGGACTTTACGCCTCTGACAGTCACGGCACGTTCGCACATAGCGCTGAACCGACGAAAATAGGTGTGGCCAATAGTATTTCTGCCGTATGCGCGCTAATGTCTTCGCGAAGCCTATGTGGCCGGCACAGGGATCGTCATGACACGCCTGTAAAACTTCCTCGCGCAGCGCCGTCGGAACGACGAGAAGGAACGTTTGTTGGCTGTTCTCGAAATTTTTCTTGTAGAGGACATCGTTCCGCAGGCAGTACGAATCTCAATCCTCGTGAAAGTGGGCGTGGGACAACAACGTCAGCTCCCTCGAGATATCGGATGACTGCAAGCAGTTCAGAGTCTGCACGTTGGTAGTCAGCCATGCGCACCACGTCGATGACACCAAGAAACGGCAAATCTAGCTCCAAGTCGGAGGATGTCAAGAGAATAGGAGAACGTGATAAGCAGTCAGCGTCGCTATGATTACGGCCCGATCTGTAGACAACAGTCCTGTCGTATTCCTGGAGGCGGAGGCTCCAACGAGCGAGGCGACCTGACGGGTCTCGTAGATTGGCGAGCCAGCAGAGCGAATGGTGGTCACTGATTGCTCGAAATGGCCGGCCGTATAAGTAAGGTCGGAACTTGCTGGTGGCCCACACGACTGCTAAACATTCTTTTTCGGTGGTTGAATAGTTAGCTTCTCCTTTTGTGAGACTACGGCTCGCGTACGCAATTACACGTTCTGCTCCGTCTTGCCTTTGAACCAGAGTAGCCCCGAGTCCTACGTTGCTTGCGTCTGTGTGAATTTCAATTGCCGCGGTGTCATCAAAATGCGCCAGCACTGGAGCGGATTGAAGGCGTTTGCGCAATTCGGTGAAGGCCTGCTCTTGGTCTTCCGTCCAGGCAAAGGGCACATCTTGTCGCGTCAGTCTCGTGAGAGGTTCAGCAATCCTCGAGAAGCCTTCAACGAAACGGCGGTAGTAAGTGCAGAGGCCCAGGAACCGCTGAACAGCCTTCTTGTCTTTAGGGTGAGGAAACTCGGCAACGGCAGCGAGCTTTTCTGGGTCTGGTCGTACTCCTTGGGAGCTGACCACGTGGCCTAAAAACTTGAGTTCCCGGAAGCCAAAGTAACATTTTTCAGGCTTGATGGTGAGGTTTGCCTTGCGTATTGCGGTAAGGACACTTCGTAGTCGGGTGAGATGTTCATCGAACGTGCTGGAAAACACAACAGCGTCGTCTAAGTACACCAGACACGTCTGCCACTTTAGTCCGACGAGTACAGTGTCCATCATTCGTTGAAACGTAGCAGGAGCGGAACAGAGACCGAAAGGCAGGACTTTAATTTCGTATAGCCCATCGGGAGTCACGAAGGCGGTTTTTTTACGGTCACGCTCGTCCACTTCGATTTGCCAGTACCCTCACTTTAGGTCTAATGAAGTAAAGAACTCAGCATGACGCAGATGGTCCAAAGCGTCATCGATCCGTGGCAGGGGGTAAACGTCGCGTTTGGTGACTCGGTTAAGCCGTCTGTATTCAACGCAGAAGCGGAGCATGTTGTCTTTCTTTTTTACTAGTACGACAGGCGACGCCCACGGACTTGTCGATGGCTGGATGACGTCATCATTGAGCATTTCTTCAGCTTGACGCTTAATCGCCTCCCGCTCCATAGGTGACACGCGGTACGGGTGCTGACGAACAGGCCTCGCGGACTCCTCTAACAATCCGGTGTTGCGTAATGGAGGTGCGCTGGACTTTAGATTCTGTGGAAAAACAGCCAGAGAATTGTCACTAGGCCCAGTAGCTGATCCTTCTGTACATCTGCTAAGTCAGCATTAATGTGGACGCGGGTACTCAGGCTGGCGTGAGTTGTTGCATCCGGTGAAGTCACTTGTAACGTGCCGACGTCGGAGAAGTCAGCAATGTCGATCAGAAAGGCCAGAGCTGTACCTTGAGGGACGTGCTGATACTCGTGGCTGAAGTTTGTCAACAAAACTTGCGAGCACTTATTCTGTATTCGAACAAGGCCCCGGGCGATGCAGATGTGTCTTTCGAGCAACAGCGGGATATTTGCCTCGGCAATACCCTCATAGTCGTCGAATACGTCGCAGGTTACGAGGGTCAATACGCTGCTCCTTGGTGGCACCGTGATGTTCTCGTCGACAATCCTCAAGGCGTTGACATACGTGTCGTCAGTGCTGCTCCCTGCTAAGGCCTGTGCCGTTGAAAACGTTACCAGCGACTTTTGTAAGTTTATCACGGCACCATTAGCCTGCAGAAAGTCCATTTCCAGAATTAGGTCCCTCGAACAGCTTGGGAGGATAACGAAGTCTCCGAGGTACGTAAATCCACGAATGCTCACTCGCGCTGTGCATCTTCCTACCGGGGTTAGCAGATGGCCTCCTGCAGTGCGAATCTGCGACCCAGTCCACTCGGTAGAAACTTTCTTCCGCTTGCAGGCAAGAGAGAGAGAGAGAGAAAGCACTTTATTTGCACCCGCCAGAGAGTATGGGTGATCAGGGTGAGACGCAGCTCCCCCTTTCACCGCCTACCTCCCCCCTAGACGTCGGCCGGAATCAGTTGGCTTCGGGCGGTGGCCTGGGCTTGACAGATGGCTTGTTTTTGGGCATGTTCTTCCGCTTGCAGGCAAGGTCCATGGTCATAACTGAGGTGTCCGCTCCAGTGTCGATTAACGCTGTTACTTCTTCGTCGTCTACGGTGACGGGAATGTTCGACGTTATTACCTATTGTACGGTGTTTGACTGCGTCTGTACGTCTGCGTCGTTCTGTTTTCGTCGTTGTCGTCATAGTGGAGGACCTTGCGCACAGTCGACGTCAGCGGCCTCACCTCCGGAGGTCGCTGAACTCAGTTTTCCCGAGCCGCCGAGCTAGGCGAGCGGCGTCTGAGAGCACCGCGAGAGAAGGCTTGGCTTGGTGATGGTGACCTGTAACGAGCAGGAGACGACGAACGGGGCTCGTGCCATCGTTGATCACCATTGCGACGATTCGCGACGAAACTCTCTATTTCCGGCGGCCGCTCACCAGATCGTGGACGAGGTGCATTTGGGACGAATCCTCGGAGCCCCACATGACGATAAGGACACATTCTGTAGATGTGCCCGGCTTCGCCACAATGGTAACAAAGGGGCTTGTAGCCTGCGGTGCGCCAGACGTCGCTCTTCCTAGTTCTTGCTTCGGCCATGTGCGGTGTGCTGCGAGGCCTGAAGCTAACTTCCAATTGCTGAGCGGGGTGCACCATGCTATACGCACTTGAGGGTGGTGGACGGCGTACTGCTTCTGCGTAACTCATTTCAGGACGCGGTCTCTGCTGTGGTGCCTCGTATTGTTCAGGAACATGAACGGCCTTTCGGACCTCGGCGCACACCATTTCCGCAATGGAAAGTTGTCCCACAGAGGCAGCGGTCGTCTGCATCTTCTGCAGTTCCTCCTTGATGACAGTCCTGATGAGTTCTCGCAAGGCGCCGACGTTGTTGCCGAGGGTAACGGCAGAGAGATCCCTTGAAATCACGGCGTCGCGGTTGTATTGCCTGGCCCGCTGTTGAAGGGCCTTTTCCATGGTGGTGGCTTCGTCGTGGAACTCTGCCACTGTCGTCGGCGGATTTCGAATGAGGCCAGCAAAGATGTCCTCTTTGACGCCGCGCATTAGGTGGCGCACCTTCTTTGCTTCAGTCTTAGAGGGGTCCGCACGTTTAAGAGCCGACTCATGTCTTCTACGTACGCCGTCACTCGCTCATTCGGGCCTTGAATTCTCGACTCCACTGCTAACTCCGCCCTCTCCTTCCTGTCCGCCCTGGCGAAGGCATTGAGGAACTGCCGACGAAATTCTTCCCATGACGTCAGTGTCGCCTCGTGGTTCTCAAACCATATTTTAGAGGAATCTTCAAGAACGAAGTACACGTAGCGAAGCTTACGCTCGTGTGTCCAGTCGTTGACGTTGGCGACCCAGTCAAAATGGTCAAGCCAGTCGTCGGCGTCCTCTGAAGCACTCCCGTGGAAATGATTCGGCGCCCGGATGTGATTGACGACCACGTGCGATGCTCCAGTAGTGGCAGGAGGTGGTTGATTCGTCATTCTACTTCGGTCGGGTAGCAGACCGTGCTGTGGCTGCAGTCCTTGGAGACGTCGGCTGGTACGTACGTGCACAGGGGTAAGCTCGGCCGAACTGCTCGACGGTCTTAGGTCTGGGTTACGCTCCGGAGATCTTAATATCGACCGTACCCAGCACTTCCACCAGAAATGTCACCCAGCTAGTACAGCTAGAATAGTTGACCAGCAACAGATAGGCAAAAAACGCGTCAGGCTTGTTACGTATTCGGTGGCTCGACGCCGAGGGCGGCAGGACGACCGGCCCAAGGAACAGACGACCCACGCAGTGCCAGGAAGACAATCCAGTTTATTCTTTCAGCGACGCGCTTTTTGTGCGCTACGTAGCTAATAAGGGTGTGGCAAAAATAAAAAGATATCGCTGCAAGCGAGGCAATCTTATCTACAGGCCCCAACGTAGAGTGCGACCATCACCGCGAATGTTACAGGCTTTAATAATGGCTGGACCTCGGAGAGCGCGCGCGCAACCACGAACTTCGTCGTTCTCGCCTCAAGGGGCCAGTGTCACCACGTGCCAACTTATTTCGCGTCAATATCAAAAAGGATGTGTTTAAACATTTTGCATGGGAGGTCGTGGAATCAAATCCTGGCCACAGCGGCCGCATTTCTATGGGAGTTAAATGCAGAAGACACGCGTGTACTTATACTTGGGTACACGTTAAAGAACCCCAGAGGGCCAAAATTTATCCGGAGTCCCCAACTACGGCATGCCTCAAAATCAGATGGTGGTTTTGGAAAGGTAAACCACATAATGTATTTTTAAAGACCTTGCATGGAATGCTAGTAAGCACGATTGGACGATAGTTTTCGGGGGAATGGAGATTACCCGACTTCAGGATTGGAATCACCCGCCCTAACGTCCAGTGACTGGGCAGGTTGAGCACACACCTGTACACTTCAGAACTTTTGAATTAATTGAATCCGGACCTGAAGAAGCTGTAAACTTTCACATTAGCTTGTTAACACCAATCAAGTCAATAAAGATGAAGTCCATTAGTTCGAAATTGCAACCAGGTACGGGTGGAGTGCGTTAAAGAGTGTTGTTTTTGAAATGTTGAAAAAAAAGGTTATTTAAACCTGTACAGCACTGATCTGGAGAGACATTAGTGACACCATCTTGAAGCGTTTGTTTCACCAAATTATGAGCGGGACCATTTACTAACTCTGGTAATGTAGCAGTAAAGAAAGTCTTTTTGGATTGGTGACAGTACGAATGTACTCGGCGCTAGCTTGGTAGTATTGAGACCAGTTGTCATTCCGGCTAGTACATTTTACACGATGGAATAGGCGCTTTTTGTTTTTCAGGTCCTTAAGTGAGTCGTTCTACTACGGCGAACGCTTATTATACGCTATGGTTATCTTCGGTAGAAAACCATCAATAATAGATAATACTTTATTTTTGTAAATTATCCAGTTTGAGTTTGCTTCAGTGCCATTGAACACTAACACACTCAAATATAAATGCACGAAAAAATGTGCAAGTCCAAGGTCCCTTTCTTGGTGGTTTCTTTTGTACGAACAAAACTGGCAACGAATAGTGTGACGCCTTTTATTTTTTTTTTGTGGATTGCTACCGCAGTAAACTGGCCTCCAAAAAGGCCATCTTGTTTTCTTTTTTTTGAGGGCATGTATGAATATCAAATTCAAAACGTTTAATACGAATCTAATATATAATCGAATAATGATGTGCACATGCATTTATTAGCAAGTTTTGTTAATTTATATGTTGGAACATTGCAATTACGTTGTCAGTGTTGGAAAACTAGATTAGTAAGCTGTTATACTAAAACATTGTGTATTTGACCCATGTTAATGGGGAGCATTTAGTAATTCCCCCTAGCTGTTCTCACCAGTCTGTGCCTCATTATACCTTATCAAATGCTCGTAAGCTCGGAGGCATTTGACCCTGTGCCAGTCGTCACTTGTCGTACTTGCTACGATGCAATAAACTCAGAATTGGAGGTGGTGCAGCATAAAAAGAAAAGTGCACATACGCTGTTCGCAAGACCGTGCGCGTTGCTACTGAGAAGCAGGCTTTCTCAGAAAGTTTATTCGTTTAGTGGCTAAGTATGCTTTACAGTCGAAATTTCGCCAGCAGCACAACATTATCACTAAATTCAGCACTATATCGCTCCAGTACTCCGAGATCACATAGAAACAAATGCCAAGATCAGTGTTTGCTCCCGCACAGCCAGCAATATATTCCATTTGATTCAAATATTCGTATCCAACTGAATATTTGAACATTTTCGAATATCCATATTTCGAATGGAATTGGAATAATGAAAATGTAATAATCGATAATATTCGAACTTTTCAAATATTCACATACCCCTATTTTGCGGGCGGGCGTCGGGTTCGTGGACCCCGATTTGAGAGCGACCGACTTAGAGTACACACACGGATGACTTTACGGAGATATGTAGCACAACCTAAGCTCGAGCCCGTGTCCTCTTATAGCCACTCGGACAGAGGGGGATGGTGCAGCTGCTCGCTTTGGCGAGTCGTGATGATGCTGCCATAGCGGAATTCGATGCAGCATGGTTGCACTCGGGCACTATGTGCACCAGGAAAGAGCATGCCTAGATGTTTAGGCGGTCTGGTATCGACGTGAAGGACCGTGAATGTCCGGAACGGGCTTTGGGAGGAACGAGGAGCCACACCGCCTCCTGGTTGCTGCCCGGCGCTCTGAAATCAACGCTCATTAGAAACTTCCTTTTCAATCGCTGTTTCAACGGATGCCAGCACCACCTGGTGTTTGACAGCCGAGATGCTGGGATGGAACGAGAAATTATGTGAAGTGTTAAGAGAGAAGACAGTGGTGTGGATTAAAGGGCGAATGGGGGTTAGCCGATATTCTATAGCTGACATTAGCAATAAGAAATATACTTGGGCTGGTTACAAAATATGTTACAAGATGGTTACAAAATGAGTGCCAAGAGAAGGGAAGCGCATTTGTGGATGGCAGAGAATTAAAAGTTGTGCAATAAAGTTGGGAAATATACAGCCATAACATTGTGTCAGCTGGCGCAAGACGGGGGTAATTGAAAATCGTTTGGAAACGCCTTTGTCATGCAATGTACGTAAGTATGGCTGATGCGTTTGCGTCATATGCAATTCAATGTGGCTTGAAGTCTGTGTGTTTATGTAGCAAAATGTGATGCAGTTATTACATAGCAGGTGTCTTAGCTGGGAACCTTCTTGCTGTCAACTGAATGAAGTGCCAAATTTATGAGACAGGCTTTCACGGTGCACTCCTTGCGTTCGAAAAAGTGAAAGTAGAAAAAACCGCCCTAAACGTGGTACGTCCCACACCGAATACACAGCGATGCACAAATATATCATCATTTGACATACCCTTACGTCTACAGGTTATTCTATCATACCTGCCAACGCTCCCTAATTTTTCGTAGGGTTTACGGACTTCGGCTCGCTCTACGATTTTACTGATGTTGCGTCAAGATTTATGACAAATTAATTTTGTTCTCGGAAACGTTGCCAAGTTTAAATATGGAGCAGGGCAGCCTTGCAAAACAAGCATACAAAAACTAAATTCTGATCATCCGGGTATTTGCTCCGCGCTCTTGTGTTAGCGCAAGAGGCCATATGTGAGAAGCGTATACATGCTTCAGGCAGGTTTAAGATGCGTTCCTTCAGTTGGTCAAATCGTCAAGAGCAATGTCATTGCAACATCCACCATGATATTTTGTGTACCTTGCAAGTCTCTGCTGTTCCAAGTTACCTTCTGCTTGTGTTCGGTGTGAAGGTAAATCATCGTAAATAAAGTGTGAATGTGCCCAGGAAATGTCTGTGCTCAAGGCAAACATTTAGAAAACTCGTGCTATACACACCTCCTGCTCCTTCTTATGTACACAGGGATTCTTATGAATTTTAAATGTTCGCTAACAATCAAGCTTCCTCTCTTTGTTCTGTTGAATCTGGCGTCTCTGAATGTTTAGTTTTAGGTCCACTAATATTCTTGATCTATATAAATGATCTTCTAGATAACATTAGCTCTAGTTTAAAGCTATTTGCAGACGACTGCGTTATCTATAACGAAATAAATAACCCTAATGATACACTTGTCCTTCAATCTGACCTAAACAAAGTATCTGAATGGTGCAATAAATGGTTATTGACCCTTAACATCAGTAAATGCAAGTACATGATATTTTCGCGAAGCACTAATGGCTCAATCTCTTCCGATTAAAGAATTAATGGCATCGGACTGGAGCGCGTGTCTGCATACAAGTATCTCTGTGTTTACATATCTGATGACTCGTCATGGCATACTCACCTTCACTACATCATGGGTAATGCAAATCGCACTCTCGATTATTTCCGACGCAATTTTTTCCAAGCTCCACAGCGCCTAAAATTAATGCTCTACCCAACTTTCGTTCGTCCGAAACTCGAATATGCGTGTGCACTTTGAGATCCGGCTCACTGCACTCATTCAATGCATAAAATCCCTTCAGAATCGATCAGCCCATTTTATTATGTTGAACTATTCATGTACCGCTGGTGACTCACAGATAAAATCGTCACTTGACCTTCCTAGCCTTCAAACTCGGCTCAACATCTCGCGCCTTTGTATATTGTGCTCCATCACGGTTCATTCAATCAGCAACTCATTGCGCAGCCAGTGTTCTGATCCTCCCGTATCGATCACAGCAATAAGGTAGTTGGTCCTCTTTGTCGCACTGACATATTCCTGCATTGTTTTATGCGGAGAACCTGCTCCGAGTGGAGCCGCGTTCCCTCTTTTATCGCCACATTAGCTAATGCACCATCATTCAAGACCGCTGTAACAGGTCATCTTTTAAAATGACTCCAATTTTGCTGTTTTTTCTTTTTCTTTTTATTTTGCTGCTGTCACTGTCTGTTTATCTTATCCTTGACCTTATAGGCTTGAATGTTTTTGATTGTTTGTAAACCATGTACCCACCCCCTCTATGATGCCGATTGGGCCCTGAATGTATGATAATAAATAAATAAATAGGTTGGCAGGTACGCTTGTACATATATAAACTACTCTGTAGAAAGCGTTCTGAATAATGAAAGGACTGTACCTCAAAATGCACAAAGTGAGACTTTTATGACCGCAACCACTTGCATAGTTTTTACAGCACTGCCTGCCAATTACAAAAAGTATAGACGCATTATTTTTATTTTCGCTGTACCTTTCAAACGTCCAAGAAAATCGTGTACTTATCGGTGCTGCGAATAAGATGCAAAATTTCCGGAAATGTTGACTGGATGCAAACTTTTTTCCGGTTATTCTTTCAGAAATCTTTTAAATCATGAGAACCCGCCGTGGTTGCTTTCTGGTTATGCTGCTGGGCTGCCAAGCACGAGGTCATGGGATCGAATCCCAGCCACAGCAGCCGTATTTAGATGGGAGCGAAATGCGAAAACACTTGTGTACTTAGATTTAGGTGTACATTAAAGAACCCCACGTGGTCCAAAAAATTCCGCCCCCGCTTCGGCGTGCCTCATAATGAGATCGTGGTTATGGCATGCAAAATCCCTTAATTTAACTTAAATTTTGAGAAAAAATGAAACTGCAATAAATATAGGTTAATAGGTTATTCCTTATTATTCCTGCAAATAAAAATAATTAAACTTAAACACATGCAATAATTACGCAAAGATTGTGAAGACAATGGAATGAATACCTTGTTCTCTTCTGCAAAAGATGGCTAATTTATTAACTGAAAAAAAGTTTGCTGTGTCAATAACTCTCGCTAGCACACTCCAATTGAAATTGGCCACGAGTTGCTTCCATATTCAGATTTGATTGCACGCGGACGAGCTTTCGAACATGTTTAATTGAGAGTCTGTTGCCGAACTTGTTATGAACATTTCAAGCACGGACAGTTTTGTTCAGTTATCTGCTTTTGGCAAAGTTATCTGCTGCAGCCTTGAAGCTATTAGGTGGCAGCAGCTGATTAGTGCAAAGGCTGATTACTGCAAAGGCCGCAGCTGATTAGTGCAAAGGTTGGTGGTTTCACATAATTTGCGAAGTCCCAGACACGAGTCCGGAACCAAACTCGGATGGCGTCCTCCATTCCGCCATCTTTGAAAGCTACACTGCGTTTTCAAAATGAAACTGAAAGCATATGATAAAGACACTTGAAAACTCTTGCCGTTTTGTTGTCGTCATCGCTTCTCGAAATGCATGCTGCAGAGCGGAGCATGTACAACTGCATGTTGAAATTTTAATGATTTTTTCTACACTTTCTGTGTGCGAAAAAAATCGAAAAGAACGTTTTTTTTCCCAATCCTTTAGTTTTTCGTGGCGCTTACATCTCTAGCTGTGAAACAGAAACGTCACTTGGTGATATAAATATGACATTGCATCGAACGCGCCTGAACCACGTCGCAGTGCTGGAAACTTCAGCCTTCCCTGTTCTGTGACCCTGAGGAGGCGACGAGCGACGAAGAACATGTCTCCTCTTGCCCTCTCCAAATTCTCACCGATACATCCGACAGAGTAAGTTGGAAATGTTACATTTTTGGAAACGCAAGAAGGGAAGTACTGCTGAATCAGTCTAGGTGGGTAGAATGCCTTTCCGAATTAGCAGAGGAAGCAGTGAAAGATGGCTTGAATGAAAGGTATCAGTGCCACTTAACTGCTGACGCCATACATTATACCTGAGTTTCACACAGTGGATTCTATTTATTTATTTAATGAAAAACTGGGTAAAGTTCGAGAGAGTTAACATGGGCAACTTACGTATTGTTTGTTCAAGAGAAAAAAAAATATTTTAACACGAAAGTGTTTTATGCCGGGGTCCACCAAGACTTCACTGACGTATTTCCGTCACGGAAATACGTCAGTGAAGGCGTGCCTCACATTGTAAGCTGACGTATTTCCGTCACGGAAATACGCCAGCTTACAATGTACACGAACATAATACAAAGAAAGAAACCAGAAGAAAAAGTTCCACAAACATGGAAAATTTGGAAATCGAACCCACGACCTCTGGGTCCGCGACGATAGATCTCCGAGCGTTTAACCCATTGCGCCACAAACTCATTTGCAGAGAGCTACACAGACGCGCCTTATATATCTAACACTCCTCCGTGTACCCGCGCTCTTGCTCGGGCCGGTGCCGCCGCCTACGAGCAGAAAAGAGAAGTACTGCATTATGACACTAACGCGCACCGACAGTGAACGCTTCGGTGGTCTCAGCACTACGACGCCTCGATTCCAGCATTCGAAGGGACGCTGGCATCAAGAAGCACTAGCAACGCCACCTAGGTGGCGTTCACCGTACTCAGCACAGCGGAGCGTGGCCTCCGCAATTAGCTCTGAAAATGTTTCTGAAGTTGATCGCGGAGGCTGCAATTACGACGCGCTGTACGCGCTGATTTGACTCGGTGACGATTCAGTTACGTGCTTTGTCTTGCGCGTTGTATTAGTGTGTCAGTTACGTGCTTCGTCTTTCGCGTTGTGCTAGCGTGTGCAGCGTAGTGCAGCTTCCATATGGACGACGGTTGCTCATGGTCATCGACGTTGGTAGTCGTGATGGAGGAGACGTGCCACCAGGCGTCAGCGTGGGTGCATCAACGCCTAAGGGCGCTTTAGCCACAAAACACCAATAGACATTATATATCAATGTGCAATAAACATTACACTACTTCTGTGAAGACACGTTTCACTTTCGTGTTCTATACCGATTCCTATATAAGAGGGATCAACCACATTTTTTTCCTCTGTTAACTAAGGACTAAGGAATTGCAAACAAGGGCTGCACGAAGACATCTATTTCAGATTGTCTGACAGATCAGCTGGCATTGTCCAGTAGAGATGATCATCATCACCATGCCAACAACCTGCAACGAGTACCATTGTAAACAGAAAACGGCCCTCGTTTTAATGTATAAATATGGTAATAACTTTTCAAGCATATTGAACAGAACAGGGTTCCTTTGTTTTTCTTTACCCATGTTTTTTTCCTAAACCTAATTAGTAAATTGTGAGTCGAAGAGTTTACCGGTTTGAGTATTTCAGTGCATTAGGATCTATGAATTGGTGTTCGGGGATTGAAGGCCATATCGAGCACGAGAAGCGGCATATATACTCACCCGCAGGCTATGTACCCGTAGTCATATGCACTAACTCATCAGTACTCGCTGATGCCTCTACAATTCATCACCAGCGCTCGCTCACGTTCATAGCCACTTCTGTTCACTCTATACCTATACCCACTCACCCTCATACTTGCGTCAGCTTCCACTTACTGCCACTCATTCAGATACATATTCACAACCACTCACAAGTCCCTCATGCTGATACAGTAGAAACTCGTTCATACGATCCCATTACGGTTTCCGGGCGCCAACGTTCACGATCGAGAACATACAAAAGCGATCGATACAAACGAACATACAATACGATCGATACAAAAACGACCTAATAGTGTTAGGCTTAATTTTTTCCTGGTTATGTGTTCTCGGAAAACGCGATATTTCAGCGCCAACATTCAATACATCGCCAAACTACAATCGTCTGATACGTTCACCGGCCGTTAGGTCTCGTGTAAACTAGAAAAGGCGCGTGGCTATGGTGTTGGGCTGTAAGGTTGAGGGGTCAAATCCCGGCAACGGCGGCCGCATTTCGATAGGGGCGAAATGCAAGAACACCCTTGTACTTGTAATCGAGAGTTCGACGGAAGCCCATCTTGTCAAGACGAAACATGATAAAGAATTACGTACACCGACCAAATAAAACTTTAAAAGCAAGGCGTTTGGGCCAAAACCTTTGGAAGCCGAAACGTCTTGCATTTAAAATTTAATTTCTCGGTGTACGTATTTCTTTGTCACCCATGTGCTTCCATTTAGGCGCCCGTTAAAAAGCCCCAGGTGGTCCAAATTACCCCGGAGTTCCCCACTACGGCGTGCCTCATATTCGGATCGTGGTTTTGGCAAGTAAAACCGTATAAATTGAGTTTCAAGAAAAGGCGCAAGACATGCACGATCGAGAGCACTATAGGTGCCCGCCTTGCTTGAAAATGGCGGAGCACACTTAGTTTATTATTCTGGTACCATAAAATCTCCTCCGAGGTCGTCGCATGCCACATTCACTGCTATCACTGGTAACCCTATTCGATAAGCATCATCACATGTCTGTTTTACTGATTGTGGGATGTAGGCCCGTTAGAAGTGCACTGCACCCTTTTAGTAGGTGATAATCTAAACGTGCCATCATTACCTGCGGGAGGTGGCGCGATTTGAGTGTCACATTTTGCTCCAGTGGCAGCACCCACCTGCTTGATTCGTTTCGGTTTTCCTCCGCCATTTTAAGACACTACACAGTAGTAATACAACAAAACGCTTCTCAAGTCAGCAAAGCCTCACCAGTGCGACACGCTGCAACGATTTACGCGTCGGAATAAAAAGGCGGAATAAAACATCCTTACGAACTTCCTCCGTGCAAGCCAGCGCTTTGAGACTCTTGGCATGTTAGCTGCATCAGAATGCAACAATTTACTGATAGAAACTGAGCACGTGCATTTTCTGACTGATGATGAAGGTAGAAGTTACAGGGCGCATTCTTCGCCAAATTTGGCTGCGGGTTTCTCATCTCATTGTGACGCCGGAGCACATTTCTTCTATGTTGAGCGAGTGTGATTTAAGAGATTTTAAATGGTACTGACTTGATATTTTCGACTAATTATTTTTCCTTTTTTACTGTTTGCGTTAAATGAAGGTCCTAGAGTTCTAAACCCTAGAAAAAAGCCAGCGTTCTTCTGCGAACTCGCAGGATCACATTGAAATATGTAAGCAAAGCAACTTTGAGACAGAACAACCTAACAAACAAGAGAAAAATCATGAGCCATTCCACTCTGTGAAAGTGGATCACCAGCGAAGCTGTTTAGCACACAACACAGACAAGTCACAGAATTTCGAACCACAGTATGAATACATTTATTCTCTTGATCGGTGGACGTTTGGTGTTTGCGGCCCGCTGGCGCCGATTGTACTCTCGCATCGGTTTGTTCTTGTCATCGCTCTTCATAGGCGCGTTGCTCCTCGGGAGTCCGGTCTATACGCGGCCTCCCCATTACGACTGACAGAAGAGAAGTGAAATTCAAGATGGAGAATGGCAACTTTTGTTTCTGGTTTGTTTATATACCACTACCACGGGAGAGCGGAAGGAAAGGAAACTAGATACGCAAGCAGGTGGAACGCCAACAAAGAAAGGGCGGTGGAAACGTAGACATGGCCAACGCGGCTCGCACCGCGGCAAATCTCTGAGAATCCTTTATTGACTACCTGGAAGTCTACTGATCTTGAAAAAGGTGCCTATTGATAAATAACCTACTCAAAATTCATATCTGAGGGACGCCGACAACCCAGCTGTGGAATAAGACGACGACGAACGCGCGAACAGTGGCACAAGCACGTTCGCGCGGGCTCTGAGGTTTTCCTTGCGCACACGAAAAATCCACGGAATTCTAGCCATAAACAGCTTCAACAGCCATAACAAGCCTCAAAGCACCCATGAATAATAGCTTCTCTACAGCCATTTTGCTTTCTTTTCCCAGGAGGATACTGTATAGTGACATCACCACACAGTATTTGGTCACGTGGGAAGAGGATGTTGTGAAGTTGTGACACTCGCTCCAGCTCACTCGGCCATCCGCTATGCTGCTGCATCGGCCCTCTCAATGAGTGGCAGAATACGAGGCTACCAAGCGAGCCTTAGCGAGTCAGAACGTCACAATGTCCTGCTACCAGATACCGCGTCGTGACGTCACAACAAAGTACATAGGAATCTCATTAATACGATTCTCCGTAATATGTTTTTCAGGATAATGCATTTCATTTTCTTTTCTTGATAATGCGATTTGGTTGGATAATACGTTGGATAATACGATTTTTGGATGATATGCTTTATTTTCCGATTCCCGTGAAGATCTTATATTCCGAGATTCCACTTTTTACTTATGGAAACAATACAGAAGCTGGCTGTATGAAAGCTATTACATTGAATTATTATCGGAACTCGGAGGCATGCGACTATTTTTTCTAGAGTTCAGACCTCTAGGACTTGCATTTAATGCAAGAAATGAATAGTTGAAAAATCATGTTATTACCTCTTTAATGCTGAATAAACGTTGCACTTTCTCTGCAAGGTCTATCATGGTCACTAAGGAACTCGTCCGTCACTGAAATCTGCAGCGCTTTTCCTGTCGTAATGCGACATTTTGTTTGCTGGATTGTGAAAACTTTGGATACATCGATTCCCATAGCACGTGGGATATGCATAGTTTTCTTGGCAAATAACAACTTGCTTCAAGAGAGAATTCCGACTTAAGCGGCCGCATTCCTCTAGTGCAATAGAAATCACTTGCCATGAGAAACGGTCTGACGCAGCATAAGTCGTCACAATCCTTCACTGCCACCGATGAGCAAAACAGCACCCGAGCATGGTCATTATGACAAAGCACCATGGATACTGACTTTTGTATGTACAAGGTGCAGTGAGGCGTTATTTTTTGTCGGAGGGTAATAGACCAGATAAAGCAGAGATGTTTGTCTGAAGAGGTTATCATGAATGCTTGTAATCTGACTACAGTGCACACTCGTTAAAGTGGTGCCCTGGTCAACACAGCGGTGTCCTCATTGCAGGCGCATGGAACTAAACCCCGAGCAGGCCATAGAAGATGAATCGGAAGAGTTCGATGCCGACGAAGGCCCATGGAACACTGCATCCTGCAGTGGCCGAGCACCGACTGTTCCGAAGTTTATGAGCCAGGACATGAAAGCTTATCCGCGTCTCATACGGGAGGATATCGCGAAGTGCTAAGATGCGCACAGGGAATCACCATCCTCGCTGATGCACTCTCCCACAAGCACAGGTGAGCACGCAAGACACCATCAACTGTGTTGGACATTTTAGTATCTTGGAAAGACAGCGAGAGAGTTCTAGTATTAAGCAAGTGAGAAATGGCCGTAAATGTAATTTGATGTGCTTTTGTTACACATATTGAGGAGTGTCTACTTGTGCCCAAAGTATATTATACACCCAGAAAACTTGTTATCCTCGAGCGTTATGCATGTGCATGTCGGCACAGAATCAACACAGTGGTTTAACATATTTGTACAGTTGACTTCTGTTAACCCTGATGACACGAAAAAAATTGGCTGAATTACCAATGAGTCCAATTAGACAAGAGGTGCATGGGCGATGCCGGCTCTTCCATGAACAATCGATACTCCCCGGTATTGCGCTGGTGTTCTGAGTTTTGGTGCAGCCACGATTGAAACAGCGGCTCTTCCATCAACTATCGATACTCAAGTGAGCAAGCGCATTGTATGCAGTACAAATTTTTAATATTGAAAAATCTTTCTCAACAAGCGCACGGAATATCCCAATGCTATGGATAGAACCGTAGAGCAAACATCAAATTTTAAGCACGCTGTTGCATCCCTGATATATAATTTACCCTTTCGCCACCCCATAGCGCGCGCGTCCATACGTGGACCACGCTCCATATCATGGAGGTAATCTGTAGCAAGTGCAAAGGCCAAGCCGATGCAGTTTGTGCCGTGATGCACATTGTGTTCCCGCGCTTTTAGTGTTTGCGGTCTCTTAATCTCATGTTTCAGAGAGCAAAGTGGTCGCTCGTGCTGTGACGCATTGTTCTTGGTCATCGACCGAGATCTGTTCATGTTTGCCTGAGCGTACCTGACACCGATAAAATTGCGAACCATACTTTGTGTAGTTGTCTCTGCTATCGCCATCAATGCTCCACCTTTGTGGCAAAACTGACTTTTTTTTTGCTCGGGACGAATATGCGTATCTTTCTACACTTTTTTGTGGGCGCCATCTGATGACAGCTGAGGGCACTAAGTGCAATCAGCCATGGGGTCCAAGAATTACGGTGCAATGCGATGCAACACATGCAAATCTCTCGTGCCATTAGCCACACCGATGCATTGCACCGGACCAATCCGCACCACACGCGCTGGCACTCATAACCGCGCTATTATGGCCCAACCTTCTTGCACTTTGTAAGTGCTTACTGACCAGATAATATCCACCAAGAATGATGTGGAAATTTGACTTGAAATCGCAAGTGCAGTGCGACAGTTCCAGTAAGAACCATTTCTTTGACAGACATGCTCGTGGTACTTCTCTCATAAGCTGCTGCTTTGTTTTTTGCTTTCACAGTGTCAGCGCCGTCAGATGAACACAATGTTACATCTTCACCGCCTGCCGCAATTCCTGTCGCATCTACATTGACGCTGGACGAGGACTTTGCAAGATTGTCTGCGTACAATACCAGTCCGATTTTCATGCCAATGCTGTATGTACCTCACCGCCTGAGCACCGTCGTGGAGTGCACAGAAACGAGCATCAAGGGGAGCACAACAACCACGTTTGTGAGATCCATTCTTTTGGCTCTTGATGTGCAAAACTTCGTTACATCTGATGACTGGCAGCTTACTGCTATTTTTGTAAAGTGTACAAGTTCTTGCATTATACAGGTAATACCCTAACACATGGGGCAGAAACTTGGAGATTAAGAAGCTTGAAGTTAAGGATTCCGCAATGGGCCATGAAACAAAAGATGTTGACGTAACGTTGAGAGACGGGAAGGCAGCAGTGTGGACCAGAGAGCAGAAAAGGGAGTAGACGATATTCTAGTTGACATCCAGAGAAAGAATTGAAGCTGCGCAGGCCATGTAATGCATGGAGTGGATAACCTGGCGTCTATTAAGTACATAATGGGTGCCAAGGGCGGTGAAGTGCAGTAAAGGACGCTGGAGAATTAGGTCGTTCGATGAAGTTGGGAAATTTGGATGCATAACTTGGAATCGGCTACTGCAAGATAGGGGTAACTGGAGGTCGCTGATAGAGACCTTCACCCTGCTGTGAACATGAAAATATGCTGATGATGATGAATCATTTACACTACCTTCATACCAGTAATTATAAGCTTGTGCATGGAGGTTGTGCAAATGTTGCACACTAATACAGTAGTTGTAAAGTGCTAACCATGTGATGCAAGCATACTTATCTAACCCTATATTATCTTTACTAAGAGCTTTGTGTTCAATATGTAGTATTTTAGGCGATACTGCTAAAGTTGCAAATAATGCCACAGGAACACCAGCAGGCATCAACACTTCTGGACACAATTTTGGCAAAGCGCTTGTTTGCGTCACGATGTAAAAAAATAATTCCTGTACTACAGTGAACTGGATGAACTTGCTCACTGGATACATATGAATATGGATACAGTAATTCTAATTGATGGATCATTCGAACTGCTCTGGTGGTCCCGTCAAGTCCTGTGTATTTCAATACTGAAAAACTCGAGCGAATTCGAACTCCCAAAACTACACAACAGTTATTTCGAACAAATTCACACTCCCATGCCCCGCTTTTTGGACAAAACCAAGCCAATAGCGAAGGTTCGATGCGTCGCTAGCTACCTTAACGTCACGTGTCGGAAAAAAAATATCGAGGAAAGAATCACTGAAGCCCAACACCATACTGGACCTAGCAGAGCATCGCGTGTCCTTTTTTTTTTCATCCAGCTTAAAAGTAGCAGGAAGGGCTCAAGCCGCTTGATCACGGGATCTCCAACATTGAGCGGGTGGGAGTACGGCACACTCAAAGCACCAGCCTTCTCGGCTCATCCTCGCACGTTTTCCCTCACGCCCACAGCAAACGGTAGTCGAGGTGCAATCTTATCGCACATGGTCTTTATGAATATGAGCCCACGCTTCTACGAGCACATGTCATTATGCACTGACAGAGGAAAGATAAGACTTTTTCATTGCAAATCCAGTGACGGTATTGGGTTTGTGTGCTGTACCACACAATTATCCGGTGCTATATTTGAAGGGCTCTCCCTTGTTTGAATTTTATTTTACTCAAATAAAATTCCAGTCCCCATGGAGTTCTAACTAACGAGATTCTTCTGTATCTTCAGCACAATAAATGGGTTACCGGATATAATGAAGTAAATCTAAAATTTGGTTGGTTATGTTTTATTTTATTGAGTAACCTATTTCAATATTTGGGCAAAAATGCTTACAAAACTGCACACTGTCAGCGCATGCTTCTCTTGTTAAGCACTCGTACTTTTGGTAGATTGTGGCTCTCCGGTCCTGCTAACTGTAGCATTGCTTGTAGTTAAAAAATTGCGTTAGACTGCTACGTCTGAGACGACAGCAACCTGCTGGTTTCATTCTCCTTACTGTTTGTTTACAAGTGTAACAAATCTCTGAAAGGGACCCTGAAGCACTTTTGTAACTAGAAATCATAGAATGGTCTCAATAATTAATGACATCACCTCGCGAATCTGCTGCCCTAAAATTTTTCACATCTTTGTAGTATAATAAGAGTTAGACATAGTTGCCGCACCGATGAGCAACGTTCTCCTTTTGTCTCCACTAGCGCTGGAAACAACGCAGGAGAGAAGCCAACGGGGGCAAACGCCCGCAGAAGAGGTTAGCATGTCGGCCGCGAGATGTCTCATCGCGAAACCGCTTGCAGGCCGTGGTAGCCGTGGTAGACTGCGCTATTCAGCATGCTGCTGGCGTCTCAGAGGCCACGTTAAGCAGACGCAGCTGTGCGCAACCGTCGAGTGTAGACAAGCTGTGCAAAGCTGAAATGTTTTTTTTAGTCTTTTTGAGATCGCAGACATGATTTTTATTCAACTCAACCTTATCAATAATACTATTACGAAGAATCGGAGAATATTCTGGTGATCACAAAGCTAGCGAATAGCTGTTGGTGGGCATCGCGACTTGCGATGAAGCTACATGACGACATTGTGGAGGCGAGCGCAGACAATTTTCCAGTGCTCTTACTACAAGACTGTAAATTTTCTGCGCTGCGCAGTGCACAAATATTTTACTCGCATGTTCACAAGAATCTCTTCTACAGACAGGCAATGTTCTCTTACTATGATCAAAATGTGTTTCAGGGGCGCTCAAATGCTTGCTCATATAACATTGTTGTAAAAATGCGCACATTAGTGGTGTTCTAGGCAGGTCTGAATGCAGGCGTCTTTTGTGCTTGCAGTGGCCACCTCTTAGAGAAATCGAAGAAAGACTGATTGTCAACGCAAGGCAGGAAACATTGGTTGATGGAAATTTCAGTGCAGCCTCACCATCTATAGCGTTATGCCTGGAAGAGGAGGTGGTAAGTCGCATTGCTTTGTCAGTTCTGGAAGTTTCGCACACTTACCAGATTGAAACTTTGCACTGGCATTTCTTGATAGTGAGCGTTTTATTTCAGAGAGTACAGGATTTTAGAAAATCGCCCGTGGCAGTAATCGTAATTGTAGTCCTTGAGCTTGTTGACAAGGAGACAGACATTGCTTACACAAGAAATTGAAATGTGCAATCTACTAATTAAAAAATCAGTAATCAACTTTTTCGAAGATGGCCCGGGTTTCCAGATGTGCACCATAATATCCACTATCAAACAAGCGGCAAACATGCACTGTTGTTGCACATTTATAACAAAACACCGTGTCATGCATTGAAACAAAAAAAATTAAACCTATATATTTGGGCGCACACTTCACTAATTCATACTGGTGCTTCGATATAACAAAGTCGGTAAAATTGCCAGATTTGTTCATTATATCAAATATTAATTAATAAAATTGGATATTTTACACAAAGGGGCGCAGTTGCCGATGGATTTTTCTTACACGGTAGGGGCTGCAAAACTTTCCGGACCATAGGGCAGTCGAAAAAAGCAAATCCGAAAAAAATCATTTCGTGGAATTTGAGATTGCGACAAAAGAGCGGTTATATTCCACCTGGGCGACATCTTCACATCGGCGGTACGACGCGAAGCCAGCCATGCTCTGCCCTTGCAGTTAATAGGGTCGGCCGCAGTAGGACAACGCTTTCATGAAAAGCGCCGGCATCGGGGAGCGGATGCTTCGTATCGCTCTCGTTTCAGCGTGTCTCCGAAACTCGAGATTATGCAACCTCCAGTACTATACGCACTGGAAGATAACGAACGTGATGCAACGCCATTATGACACGCCCACTTTTTGAATATGCGGCAGATTACTTCTTCAACGGGGAACGCCTGGGCTGAGTATGCACTCAGACGCACTGACAGCCATGCGCCCAGCCAGGCCACGCTACAAAAGTGGACGCACGCCAACCTTCCCCCCTCAACGTTCGTAAACTGAAACGGATGCAAAGCTCCAGCTCGCAGGCTTCAATTCTCGGATACGCGCGGCTGCTTGATCTATATGTTTCGCACATGTGCAAACTTGGAACACTTGCATTGTTTATAGTGCGATAACGCTTAAAGTGCGGATATTCGCGATTCTGGTGACTTGAACTATAAGTGGTCTATTCTGTAATTGCGTTTTAGTGAATAAACGTGTGTTCGTGGCGTCGCATTGTGTCTTGGGATGTTGTCGGGGGTACTTGCATGCTAGACTCCAATTTTTCCACCGTTTTGATTTCTGCCTCTTAATCCCTCGCAGGAACAGGACTCGTTATCAGAACAGCCGGCCTCGGATACACTCGCTTCCTCTACTAAACATAAGCGGAGCATCATGTGAGCTGCCAATGATGGTGTTGACACTCCCAAGAGCACTTCGTGACCGCGAGGCAGATAGCAAACGAAGTGTGTGATGTCAACTAATTTTAATTAACAACAATAATTATAATAATAAAATGACAAGTGAACTACAAGTTTAGTAGACTGCTTAATAAGAGCTCGAGCAATATGTGCCTTCTCTTACTAGTCGATATGAGTCTTTGATTTTTATTTCAAATGAGTAGGCCTGCATTTCTATCAATCACAAATTATAGCATAGGCAAATCCTTCCTGTGTCTCATGACCTCGCCGTATATTATTGCACCACAGATAAAAGTTTACAGCGTGAAGCACATGCAAGACGAAGTAACTATCGACGAGGAAAAGTGCTATCGCTCATGTACAATGAAAATTGCCAACTAGTCCAGCCAATTTCACTTTTAAGGTATATTACAGGTAACGTGTGTGATGGCGTAGAGCAAAGGCTGAACACCGGGCTTCTAATCTGAAGGTCCCAAGTTCGAATCCTCCTCCAGTCCACTACATTTTCAGGCACGGAGTGGTGCCTGACACCGGCATAAAACTATTGCCGAGAAGCTAGTGGGGCTATACTAGTCTGGGTGCAAGCAAATCAGGAAGGCCCACTAAGCTTCCGCAAAGTCACTCCCTCACCAGAACAGTAAGTGGCCTCCCTGGAGCAGCATTCAGACACTACCTCCCTCATGACTTCTACTATTACCTCATGGCTCTCAGTTCCCAGCGGCTGCAAAGCATCTGACCAAGGCGGCGGTCAGACCTGCGACGTGACAGATGGTGCTAATAATCTCTTGGCCCGGACAAGCCGCCACTGGAATCTTAACCTGGCAATGTTCAACACGTGCACCCTCTCTAGTGAGGCTTGCTTAGCAGGGATATTTGAGGAATTATGAAGCACTACCTTGAATATTATTGGCCTTAGTGAGGTTAGAAGAACTGGTGAGGCTTATACAGTGCTGACTAACGGCCACGTTCTCTGCTACAGAGGTCTTTCATATGATAGAGAATTCGAGGTAGGATTTCTAGTCCATAAGGACACAGCGGGCAACATTGATGATTTCTACAGCATTAATGAGAGGCTACCAGCCGTCGTAATAGAGCTGAATAAGAGGTATCGAAAGAAGGCATGATGATGATGATGATGAATGGTGTTTAATGGCGCAAGGGCCAGGTATGGCCAAAGAGCGCCAGGCCAGTGGTTATGAACTGACAATGGACCAATGAATTGCGAAAGGTGTGTCGTGGCTGTAAAATGCGTAAAAAATATATGTAATAAAATTATGGCATTGGCTAATGAGGTGCACTATGATAATGAAAGAACAAATTGCACGATGATGACGATAAACGAAAATATATAAACGAAAAGCAGTACTGCTTTGACAGACCCTTTGAACACGTAAGGGCCTGGAGGCGCGTGCTATGCAAAACTACTATCGCGGCGACATCCTCTGAGGAGTGGATGCGCTACGAGACTATTGGGCAAATAACATGCAGTACAACATCGCTCAGAAAATCCAAATCAGCTTTGGTGTTAAAGAGAGGTTCGTCACCAAGAAACATAGCGGGGTGGAGAGGGAGACGGTACTGGTACGCTAGAGGAAAGTGTCTTTTTCTCTCTCTTTCGGCTTCCCTGCACTCCACGAGCACGTGGAGAACGGTAAGCCTCTCTCCACATCTACCACAGGTTGGCGGGTCATTTCCAGTCAAGAGAAAATTGTGGGTGCCGAATGTATGTCCTATTCTCAGACGAGAGAATAGGACATTAGTTCTTCGAATTTTCGTAACGGGACGCCAGGGACCTATCTGTGGCTTAACTGAGTGGAGCTTGTTGTTCGTTTCGGCATCTCACAAGCGCTGCCAGTGGCTTCGAATTTTCTTTCTCAAGTAGGGCATGAGATCTGTGGCAGGGATAGAAGCGGTAGGGTTAAGGGCTCGCGATGTAGTTGATGTGGCCATTTGATCAGCCAGAACATTGCCCTCGATGCCTCGATGGCCAGGCACCCAGCACAAAATAATATGCTGGTTAGACAGGTATGCCTTGCACAGAGCAGAATACAGTTCAATAAGTACAGGGTTTTTGTGTCTATGTAGAGTCATGATGGCTTTTACGACGCTTAGGGAGTCTGTAAATATAATCGATCTTTTGAGTTTGGATTTGCCTATACTCTTCACGGCCGATAAAAGTGCATATGCCTCAGCCGTAAAAATGCTTGTTTCTGGGTGCAGTACATCGGACTCGGAGAACGATGGGCCGACTACTGCATAAGATACCCCTGCATGTGACTTGGAAGCGTCAGTGTAAAACTGAGTGCAGGAAGAGTACTTAAACTGGAATTCTAGAAAATGCATCCGGATATGTGCTTCTGGAGCATCTTTTGTGACCTCTACAAACGAAGTATCACACTCTATGAGTTGCCACTGCCACGGTGGCACTGGCTTTGCTGGGGCCATCAGGGTATTTTCAAGTAGTGGGATGTCCATTTCTTCACTAATTTTTCTTACACGTAGTGAAAAGGGTTCTCTTGCTGTCGGCCGGTTATTGAAGAGTGTGGAACTGGTCACATCATTTACGGTTGAGAAGGACGGATGTTCCGGGTTTGAATTTACTTTCAGGAAATAGGTGAGGCTTAAGGATAAACGTTGTATATCAAGCGACCACATGTCCGCCTCTACATACAGGCTTGCCACAGGACTTGTCCTGAAGGCACCAGTGGCTAGGCGGATGCCTAGATGGTGTACAGGATCCAGCATTTTAGGGCGCTTGGCGTAGCGGAATGGTGCACTATGGCGCCGTAATCTAATCTTGTGAGTATGAGGCTCTTGTACAAATTCAAAAGACACCCCAAGCGGTGCGTGACAACACTTTTAGAATATTTATTGCTTTCATGCACTTGTTTCTTAGATACCGTATGTGTGCCACAAACGTAAGCTTCGTATCTAGAATCACACCTAAAAATTTATGTTCGGTTTTTACGGCCACACGTTGTCCCTGCAACTCAATGTCAGGATCGGGGTGCAGACCCCTCTTTCTGGAGAACAGGACGCAGGTGGTCTTTTGTGGGTTAAGGCTAAATCCATTCTCGTCTGCCCACTTAGACACCTTGTTCAGACCAAGCTGAATCTGCCGCTCACAGACTGCGAGATTGCACGAGGCAAAACCTATCTGTACATCATCGACGTATGCAGAATAAAACATGGTTCTTGGGATATACAGACGCAAAGAACTCATTTTTACGATAAAGAGAGTGCAACTGAGCACCCCGCCCTGTGGCACTCCAGTTTCCTGCACAAATGGTCTTGATACAGCATTTCCCACACGAACACGGAATGTGCGATTAGATAAGTAACTTTCTATGACATTTAACATGTTACCACGTATACGAACGTGTGAGACGTCTCTTAGTATTCCAAACCGCCACGTGGTATCGTAGGCTTTTTCCATATCAAGGAATACAGACAGAAAGAACTGCTTATGGACAAACGTTTCACGAATTTGCGTTTCAATACGTATCAAATGGTCGGCGGTGGATCGACCCTCTCGAAACCCGCATTGGTACGGGTCAAGCAGTTTGTTTGTTTCGAGGAAATGGATTAGTCGGCGGTTTATCAATTTTTCGAACAGTTTGCAGAGACAGCTTGTTAGTGCTATTGGCCGGTAACTCGAAACAGACGATGGGTCCATGCCCTGCTTCAGTATAGGGACGACAATAGTCTCTTTCCAGGCGGCGGGGATCTTGCCGGAGGACCATATAGCATTGTAAAGGCAGAGGAGAGTTTTCTTTGTTTCATGGGGAAGGTGTTTTAGCATTAGATAAACTATGCGGTCAGAGCCTGGGGCATACTTGTTGCAACAACTAAGCGATGTACATAGCTCAGAGATGCAAAATGGCTGGTTGTATGCCTCTTCTCCGGTGCATTTTCTTTCTATTTTCTGTTTTTCTATTGTAGCCTTGTGTTTTTTAAATGTTGGCGAATAATGGGATGAGCTTGCCACATGTTCAAAATGTGCTCCCAGGCAGTTAGCTTGGTCTTCCAGACTGTCGCCTTGTGTGTTTACCAACGGAAGTTCGTAGCCCGTTTATCTTATTAACTTTCTTCCAGACTCTGCCCTCGTCTGTATATGAGTTGATGCCTGATAAAAACTTCTCCCAACTCTCTCTCCTGGCCTGTCGGCGCGTTCTTCAGCCCTCTGATTTAATTTTCTTAAAATTGACGAGATCCTCCGCAGTTGGGGAGTCGCATAGCAACCCCCACGCCTTGTTCTGCTTCCTACGAGCGTTCCGACATTCGTCGTTCCACCATGGGACACGGCGTTTGCAAGTCGCACCACTTATTTCAGGTATACATTCAGAAGCGGCATCAATTATAAAAGATGTAAGATACTCGACGGCAGCATCAATTCCCAGCGAAGATATGTCAGACCACGAGATACTACTTGTAAGACTTTGAAATTTCTCCCAATCTGCCATATCCAGCTTCCAGCGAGGTGCCTGTGGTGGAGGTTCGTTTTGTAGTGGCGATCTCAGCTGTATCGGGAAGTGGTCACTCCCGTAAAGATTTTTGATAACCTCCCATTAAAGTTCACCAAATATAGACGGGGAGGCTACACTGAGATCAATGGAAGAAAATGTTTTGCTTTCGAGATTGTAGTAGGTGGGTTCCTTCTTATTCAGGAGACACGCACCAGAAGAGAAAAGAAATTGTTAGATTAGGCGTCCTCGCACATCGATACGCGTGTCTCCCGACAAGCTGCTGTGTGCATTGAAATCGCCGAGAACGATGTAAGGTTCTGGTAATTGATCTATAAATGACTAAAATTCATGCTTGTGTAAAGGGTAATGTGGGGGTATGTAGAGCGAGCAAATGGTTATCAGCTTACCCAGAAGTACAGCACGAAAGGCTACCGCCTCAAGTGCCGTATTGAGTGGAAGTTGCTGACAGGCTACACTTCTGTCGAGTATGATGGCCACACCGCCAGATGATGCGGCAGAATCCTCGCGGTCTCTTCGGAAAACAATATTCTGACGTAGGAAGTTGGTGTTTCTGGAGTTTAGGTCAGTGTTGCCAGGTCCGACGAGGCGGCGTAGCCAAAAGCTAGAGAAGTTGTAGCCCAAATGTAGCCAAACACGAAAAAAGTGCAAAATATTTCGTAGCCAAATATAGCCATTTTTATTTGCAGTTTTATTTGTGCATAAATCTTCAAATTCGACTACAGCAATCGTTTTTTTTGCGCAATCCGTCGTAACAAAATGTTGCGTGCCGCCGTGACGGTCGGCCCTTGACATCAACAACTGCGACATCATGGTTGCACAGAACCCTTTTTGGTTGGCCCCGGAAGCTCTTAAGTTGAAGCGAATCGCTGCAAAGGGCGAGATCAGTGCTTTTATTTTATGACAGATAGCACTAAGCTATTATTTTTAGTTATTTACATTAATATTACCTACGAAGTCTGCTTTTTAGCTGTCGTGAACGCAAAATAATGTTTAGCATCGTCGAACTATCACGCCATATCTGCCTACGGCGTAAGTGTTCAGCTGTCCAGCGATCTGCGACCTGCTCACGGCTTCTTTTTTTTATGAGCTAAAACAAGTCTTTTGTCCTGTGATATCTCGTGTTATTTGTCTCATCGCCCTATCTTGTTTGCTCGTCTTTTTTTCAATTAGCTTGGCCCAGGTTAGTTGGTACATGCTCCATATACAGCCCATTTACATCAACCTGGCCGCTATCTTAGGTCTGTAGCACGGCAAGAACATGCGTTAAAATAAAAAGTCAGACAACAGATGCCACTCGCTGTCTGAATCGGTGTAAGCGAAGCTTTAAAAGATTACTGCGCAAACGGCACACCAGTGTAAGAAGCGCGCAGTCGTTTTCGGCGACGAGCACGTTCCGAACGTAACTCGCTTGAAATGGTAAAAGCCGCGACGGCGCACAAAGAGCAAAGGTAAACAACACATTGACAAGAGTGGTTATGCTGTAAAAACCGGTTACTGTCAAAAAGCAAACCAGGTTGATGTGAATAAAGCTTTAGAATAGGGCCCCAAAGAGCTTTGCGGGTGTTAGCGTTGGAGCATAAAAATAATAAAACAAAATATATCATTTATTGATAAGAAGAGTAATTTAGATTTTCGTGTTTAATTACAATTCAGAACTTATTCTATTAGCAGCAAGCAACTTGTTGCGCTTAGTTTTGAGTAACCAACTTTCCGTACCTTCACCCAGCCACGTCAATCCGTGTTAGGCCTACGAGCCATGAAATCGACAATTGAATTCGGAATCAGCGGCGTCTAATGAATCAATCTTCATTACACATGTTAGTTGAGGGCAATCGATAACCGCCAAACACTTCACTAGCTTACGAACTTCACGCGTTACCACGAATCGAGCCCAGTGGGGTGCTAGGTTAGAGCCGTCGCTTCGATGGGCGCCGCCATATTTGTTGACGAAAGCTTTTGGGACTCCCGCTAAATCGATAAAATAGCGTGCCCGACGCAAAACGAAAACACAGTTTGCGTCTTGCGCATGCGCAGTGGCTTCTAAGCTATTTTTTTGGGGCCCCAAAATGTTTGAGGCCCCTATTCTAAAACTAAAAATTGCTGGGGTTTTACGTGCCAAAATCACTATATGATTGGGAGGCATGACGCAGTGGGGGCCTCCGGATTAATTTTGGCGACCTCGGGTCCTTTAACGTACACCTAAATCTAGGATTAGGATTTCCAGTCCATACCAACATAGCGGGCAACATTGATGAATTTTACAGCATTAGTGACAGGGTAGCAGTCGTCATAATAAAGCTGAATAGGAGGTGCAAAATGAAGGTAGTACAAGCCTACGCCCCAACCTCTAGCCACGATGATGAAGAAATAGAACAGTTTTATGAAGATATTGAATTAGAAATGAGAAAGGTGCAAACTCAGTATACTGTAGTCATGGGTGACTTCAATGTAAAAGTGGGAAAAAAGCAGGATGGCGAGCAAGCAATAGGAAACTACGGCATCGATTCTAGGAATGCAAGTGGAGAGACGTTGGTGCAATTCGCGGAAAGGAATAGACTCCGAATAATGAATACATTCTTCAGGAAGTGCACCAACAGGAAGTGGACCTGGAAAAGCCCTAATGGAGAAACAAGGAATGAAATAGATTTCATACTCTCTGCCGATCCAAGCATAGTGCAGAATGTAGAAGTGTTAGTTAAGGTAAAGTGCAGTGACCATAGGCTAGTGAGGTCTAGGATTTCTCTCAATATGAAGAGAGAAAGAGTGAAATTAGTCAAGAGGAAACAGGCCAACCTAGACGCAGTAAGGGTGAAAGCAGACCAAATCAGGCTGGTGCTCGCAAACAAATATGCAGCTTTAGAACAGGAAGATGAAGATAACATACAGCTAATGAATGAAACCGTAACTAGGCTGATCTCAGAAGCAGCAATTGAAGTGGGAGGTAAGACACCAAAGCAACCTGTATGGAAGCTCTCCCAAGAAACAAAGGACCTAATAAAGAAACGACAAAACATGAAAGTGTCAAACTCAAGAGATCACATAGAATTCGCTGAACTGTCAAAACTGATCAACAAGAAGAAAGTAAGGGATATTCGAAAGTATAACGTGCGAAAAATTGAGGAAGCCGTAAAATATGGACGCTGCATGAAATAAGTAAGAATTAAACTAGGCTTAGGACAAGGCAAGATGTATGCACTGAAAGATAAGCACGGTAATATCATCAGCAATTTCGATGACATAGTAAAAGCAGCAGAAGAATTCTATACTGACCTGTACAGTAGCCAAAACAGCCAAGCTACTTTCATTCGAAATCGTGATGAACCGGATACAGAAGCTCCTTCTATAACTAGCCATGAAGTTAGAAGGGCCTTGAAAGACATGACCAGGGAAAGGCACCTGGAGAAGATGGAATAACAGTAGATTTAGTCAAAGATGGAGGAGATATGCTTGAAAAGCTTGCGGCCCTTTATACGCAATGCCTCACAACTTCAAGTCTACCAGAGAGCTGGAAGAACGCCAACATTATACTTATCCATAAGAAGGGAGACGTTAAAGAATTGAATTACAGACCCGTTAGCTTGCTTTCAGTATTGTATAAAATATTCACCAAGATAATTTCCAATAGAATCAGGACAACACTTGACTTCAGCCAACCAAGAGAACAGGCTGGCTTCAGGAAGGGATATGCTACGATGGACCATATCCATGCCATCAATCAGGTAATCGAGAAATCTACGGAGTACAATCAACCTCTTTATATGGCTTTCATAGATTATGAAAAGGCATTCGATTCAGTAGAGATACCAGCCGTCATAGAGGCATTGCGTAAACAAGGAGTAGAGGAGGCATACGTGAATATCTTAACAAATAGCTTCAAGGATTCCACAGCTACCTTGGTTCTCCACAAGAAAAGTAGAAAGATACCTATCAAGAAAGGGGTCAGGCAAGGAGACACAATCTCTCCAATGCTATTCACTGCATCCTTAGAGGAAGTATTCAAGCTCTTAGACTGGGAAGGATTAGGAGTGAGGATCGACGGCGAATATCTCAGCAACCTTCGGTTTGCAGATGACATTGTCCTATTGAGCAACAGTGGAGAGGAATTACAACAAATGATTGAGGACCTTAATTGAGAAAGTGTAAGAATTGGGTTGAAGATGAATATGCAGAAGACAAAGATAATGTTCAATAGCCTGGCAAGGGAACAAGAATTCAGGATCGCCAGTCAGCCTCTAGAGTCTTTAAAGGAATATGTTTACCTTGGTCAATTACTCACAGGGGACCCTGATCATGAGAAAGAAATTTACAGAAGAATAAAATTGGGTTGGAGTGCATACGGCAGGCATTGCGAAATCCTGACTGGGAGCTTACCACTGTCGTTGAAAAGAAAAGTGTACAATCATTGCATTCTACCGGTGCTAACATATGGGGCACAAACTTGGAGGTTAACAAAGAAGCTCGAGAACAAGTTAAGGACCGCACAAAGAGCGATGGAACGAAAAATCTTAGGAGTAACGTTAAAGACAGGAAGAGAGCGGTGTGGATCAGAGAACAAACGGGGGTAGACGATATTCTAGTTGACATTAAGCGGAAGAAATGGAGCTGGGCAGGCCATGTAATGCGTAGAATGGATAACCAGTGGACCATTAGGGTTACAGAATGGATACCAAGAGAAGGGAAGCGCAGTCGAGGACGGCAGAAAGTCAGGTGGGATGATGAGGTTAGGAAATTCGCAGGCTCAAGTTGGAATACGCTAGCGCAAGACAGGGGCAATTGGAGATCGCAGGGAGAGGCCTTCGTCCTGCAGTGGAAATAAATATAGGCTGATGATGATGATGATGATGATGATGATGATGAAATCTAAGTACACGGGTGTTACTGCAGTTCACCTTGATGGAAATGCGGCTTTCATGGCCGGGAATCAAACCCACGTCCTCGAGCCAGCAGCGCGACACCTCACAAGCTAAGATAACATGGCGGGTGAAGTTCATGTGACGTGGTGCACTGATGTCATCGTGGCAAACATGTTTCGATAATAGCAGAATGAGTATTTTTATCCGTGGAATTACGGGCAAACCATGCATCTAGAAGTAAAAGCACCAGAACCCATATTTGGCTAGGGAATTTGGCTCCCATTCTTTTTTATACGTTCTCGCACACTTGGCCCACTTCCCCATGCTTGGATTCTCCTCTCGGAGGAGGATCCGATATTACGTTCAACCTATCAAAACGAATCTCGATTGTAAGCACGGACAAAAAAATCATCTAGCAGGAGAAGCAAAATGGCACTAAAGCTTCACGAGATAAGTGGAGTAGGTCGAAAGTTGTGCCCGGCGCGATACTTCACCCAGAATTGAGACATGGACATGAACACACTGGGGCGTGTCATCCACTCGTGCTTCCCTTCTTTCAGGTCGGCGCCATGATCGCCCGACTGCCCCGACTCTATGTTACTGCTCTCCGTTCCTGAGCATAGCCATGTTAGTACAGTGCACTGTAAAAAAACCACTACTCCCAGGTTCATCCCGATGCCCTGCGATCGGGTGCATAATGGCCAAGCGGGGTGCAAGTTTATGTGCATCAAGGATCAAAGCCACCGGCTCAGACAACGGCGCAGATAGGGATGGGAAGGGGACGGGAGGGCGTCATTTCGCGCACGCACACACGCACAGCCACACGGCCGGCTCAGCCAGCTAAAACATAGCCTTCGAGATTTGCTTCTACCCGATCAGAGCCACCTCTCGAGCGTCGATTAGGACGTCACTTATAGCCCAAGCAAAGCCAAGTCGCAGATTTTAAGTAGCCCAAATATAGCCACATAGCCAACTCGTCCAAGTTGACGCCAATTTTTTTTCTGTAGCCCAATTTGGCTATATATAGCCAAAACTGGCAACACTGGTTTAGGTGTGTTTCTTGAACACACAGCACCTTTGGATTAAATTTATTGATAAGTTCTTGGATGTCGTCTAGGTTGTGGATTAGTCCTCTAACATTCCACTGCATTATTGTGTTCATGTTGGAGGAAAATAAAAGGCGCTGTGTGTCTCAAAAGGGAGGAGAGTGACTTCACTTTACAAGGCCTCTGTCAGGCCCTGTAATTGGTGTTTTGTCTTTTTTGGAGCGGTCGAGAGAACCTCGCCGCTCCTTCGACGCTACCTGCGCCGTTTGGATTGGACTGGTGTCCATAGCCTCTTGCGAGGCACTGAACACCCGCTCCAGAGAGCGATGTGTGCGTCGCGTAGACTTCGTCTCGAGCGACGAAGTCTTCGTCCCCACCGTACCGGAGGTCGGCAGGACTCCTGTGGCCTCTGCGGTGGCCTGGCTGCTGCCGGAGCTTGTAGAGGCCACTGGTGTGGACACTTTGAGAGATGGCAGGGCAGCGTTGGCTGCTCCCACCTTAGGGGCGGGTGGCGTTAGCCTCGGCACGCTAGGCGTGGTCCAGGCTACCGCCAGAGGCCGTTGTGGTGCCGCCCCCCGTTGCACCACTTCGGCGAAAGATGTTTTAAGCAAGAACAACGAGGAGATACGTTGACGTGCTTCGCGGAATGTGATATTCTCCGTCACTTTTACAGTAATTACTTCTTTTTCTTTCTTCCAGGCTGGACAAGCTCTGGAGTATGCCGGGTGACTGCCGTCGCAGTTCGCACAATGTACCTCGTCATTTTTGCAATCGTCAGAAGAGTGACCAGTTGTGCCGCACTTTGCGCACATAAGCTGCCCTCGGCAGCTTTGGGATGCGTGACCAAATCTTTGGCATTTGAAGCAACGTCGCGGGTTCGGAATATAAGGTTGAACATGAAGTTTTACATAGCCGGTTTTAAGAGTCTCGGGTAATGTGGTTGAACTGAAAGTGAGTATTAAATGCTTTGTTGGGATTTCGTTGTCATTCCTTCTGATTGTGATGCGCTGCACGTGGATTACGCCTTGGTCCTTCAATCCATCCAGGAGTTCTTCTTCAATCAGTGTCATTAAGTCTTCATCTGATACTACGCCTTTGACTGTGTTCATAGTTCGATGCGCGCTCACAGAAACAGCGATATTACTAAAGGCTACGAGGTGTGCTAGTCTGTTGCATTGTTCCTTGTCTTTTAGTTCCAGGAGGAAATCTCCACTTGCCATCTTTGTTACCTTATAACCAGTTCCAATGGTCTCTCTTAGGCACTTGGCCACAAGAAATGGTGAAATTGTTCTAGCTTTTGTATATGATTGTTCGCAGTGGAGGACGTGGAATTTCGGGAAACGTTCGTTGTTTTTGTTCAAGAATAGTGATGTTGCATCGGTGCGTACCCTTTTCGAGGCACGATCGGTTGAGAAAGGGTTCGGCGATCCCATGAAAAGAAACTACTTTTTCGGCAACGGCGTCTGCCACCCACCGCGGAGCCCAACAAGGGGACGTGGCAGAACATAAGACAAGTCTGCACAGCGCCAGCAGTATGCCGTTGCTATAACCCAATATGGTATACCCAAGGTAGGACAGCCACACCAGGTTAACCCTTGCCGCCAGGAAAAGTCGAAGTGAATGGAAAAGATGAGAGGACAGGACAGATTAAAAGTGGAAGGAAAAGACGAAGATGATGGTAGATAGAGAGATAGGAAAAGACGACTACCGGTTTCCCCCGGGTGGGCCAGTCCGGGGGTGCCGTCTACGTGAAGCAGAGTCCAAAGGGGTGTGTTGCCTCCACCGAGGGGCCTTAAAGGTCCAAACACCCGGCTTTGGCTCAACCCCCAGGATCCCCTTTTCCCCGGACACGGCTAAGCCACGAAAAGTTAAACGTGGGAGGGTCCAACCCCCATGTGCTCGGGTCCGTGGTGTCGCAACACACCAAACGCCTGCTTTCGCAGAGGCCCCTGCGGGTATCGAAAGAAGGTAGTACAAGCCTATGCCCCAACCTCCAGTCAGGATGATGCATAAATAGAACAGTTTTATGAAGATGTTGAATTGGCGATTAGAAAGGTGCAAACTCAGTATACTGTAGTAATGGGCGACTTCAATGCAAAAGTGTGGAAAAATCAGGCTGGTGAGAAAGCAATTGGCAACTACGGCTTCGATTCTCGGAACGGTAGAGGACAGAAGTTGGGACCATTCGCGGAAAGGAATAGGCTCCGAATAATGAATACCTTCTTTAGGCACTGCACCAACAGGAAGTCGACCTGGGAAATCCCTAATGGAGAAGCAAGGAATGAAATAGATTTCATACTCTCTGCCGATCCCACCGTAGTGCCAACAACCTAGACAACATAGAGGCAATGAATGAAACTTTAACTAGGCTGATCTCAGAAGCAGCAATTGAAGTGGGAGGTAAGGCACCAAGGCAAGCGGTAGGTAAGCTCTCCCAAGTAACAAAGGTCCTAGTAAAGAAACGATAAAACATGAAAGTGGAAAACTCGAGAGATCAGATACAATTCGCTGAACTGTCAAAACTGGTCAACAAGAACAAAGTAAGGGATATTCGAAAATATAACATGGAAAAGGTTGAGGAAGCAGTAAAATATGGACGCAACATGAAATCAGTGAGATGAAAACTTGGCATAGGAAAAGGTTAGATGTTTGCACTGAGACATAAGCAGGGTAATATCATCAGAAATTTCGATGACATTGTAAAAGCAGCGGCAGCGTTCTATACTGATCTGTACAGTTCACAGAGCAGCCAAGCTACTTTCATTCGAAGTAATGATGAACAGGATACAGAGGCTCCTTCTCTAACAAGCGATGAAGTTAGAAGGGCCTTGCAAGACATGACCAGGGAAAAAGCTGCCGGTGAAGATGAAATAACAGTCAATTTAATTAAAGAAGGAGGAGATACCATGCTTGAAAATTTTGCGGCCCTTGGTACGCAATGCCTCACGACTTCAAGTGTACCAGAGAAATGGAAGAACGCCAACATTATACTAATCCATAAGAAGAGAGACGTTAAAGAATTGAAGATTTATAGGCCCATTAGCTTGCTTTCAGTACTGTATAAAATATTCACCAAGGTAATTCCCAATAGAATCAGGGCAACCCTTGACTTCACTCAACAGCGAGAACAGGCTGACTTCAGGAAGAGATATTCTACGATGGATCAATCCATGACATCGAACAGGTGATAGAGAAACCTGTGGAGTACAATCAACCTTTGTATATGGTTTTCATAGATTATGAATAGGCATTTGATTCTGTAGAGATACCAGCAGTCATAGAGGCATTGCGTAATCAAGGAGTAGAGGAGGCTTACGCGAATATCTTGGGAAATATCTACAAAGATTCTACAGCAACCTTGGTTCTCCACAAGAAAAGTAGAAAGTAAGCTATTAAAAAAGGGATCAGGCAAGGAGACATAATCTCTCCAACGCTATTCACGGCATGCTTAGAAGAAGTTTCAAGTTTCAATTTTATTTCTCCAAAGTACAAATTGTGTGCAAACACTGTATGACCCCTTAGCCAAAGGCTAGTAGTGGGGTCATTTACAAATATGTAATTGGCAGTAATCTTGTCTGTGACACTATAAAACACGGAAAAAATATAACGAACACACAGCGCATATAGAAAACAGTATAGATTGAAATGAACACTTGGTTAGTACGACAAAAAAAATCTCGTTTGCAACTTGTCATATAAAACATATTTGGAAACTAGTACATACTACTCGTCGCGTGCATTGGATGAACATATTCAGACAGGTTCCACGGTCATTTGCTGAAGATATTATTTTTAACCAATGTGATACATTTTTGTTTTGTTTAGGCTCAAATGGTAAGTAATTCCATATTTTTATGCCAATAAATTTCAGTAATCTGTGGACATATATATTTCTTGTCGGTGGTATATTGAAGTTGCAAAGAGTTTTATTTCGTGTTGGGCGAGCTGGCATACGTAATATTGATGCATGAAATGGATGATTGTCTGTTATGATGCTATTGACGCCTTTGACTATGTTTATTTCGCGAAAGAATCGAACGGCAGTGTTCGTAATTTGACAAAGATTGGTTTACTTGTTTCAATTCGCTGAAAGAAAGTAAGGGCGCGGATGGCTCGCTTTTGATGGCTTCGAAGACGTGATCAATTAGGGTTGCCGTAGAAGTTACGCTTGTTGGAGTAGGGATTAAATTACGGAAATGATAAGACTGCAGGACATTTGTATACTCAGTGTGGTTTGTATTAATAATGGCAATATTTATGTCACCAAGGATTACTACAGGAGTGCAGTTTTTTACCAGTAATATGAAAATCTCCTCTAGCTTATCTAAAAAAATCGGGTTTGCTTGAGCTCGGAGGTCTGTAAACCACTCCTACTACAACTGAGCTTTCGAATCGAATAAACTGAGTTTCAATGTGTGGCAGGCAGCATGTAAAATACGGTATGACAGAAAATCTTAGTCCGCACCGTACAAAAAAAGCAAGAACACCTCCACGAGACGCTGAGCCACGCGTTTCTGATACTGTTTTGTATCTAGGAATACACAGGTTTTCGTCCTTTTTAAATCAAGTTTCTGTAGTAGCAGTAATATCGTTCGTTCTGCGATAAGCGACAGAAGTACAGGTTTTTATTTATACTGCATAGGTTGCTGTAAAATAGAGAAAAATCACGTACAGTTTTCAATGTACTATCGTTAGCCATGATGACATACGTCATACGTCAGGCATACGTCAGAAACATCGCACCATGCTATTTTTACTAGATCTTCCTCACTAATTACGTGCACTACCCTCGCGTTTTCACCTTCCGCATGAGTATGTTGCCGTCAGAAACCCAGGCAAAATTTCATTTGTTTTCCTTCTTGGCTTGTATAGCATTCCCAAGCAGTATCTTATTTTCTCGGCAGAGGTGCTCGCTTATGAAAACGGGCGTGCTTTCCACAAAACCATGCATGGAAGCATTAAGTCGATGTTTTTTCGCTGCCTGCAAAAACTTGTCACGTGAGGATCTTGACATGAACTTTACTACAATTATGCGGGTCCACTTCCTTTCGTCGGTGCCCGGTGAACATCAATATCATTGCTGGTGTGTTCTATTTGTAAGCACGTAGCTATTGTCTAGATTATTTTACGGAGATCCTCTTTCTCTGCTGCAGGTACACCTTTCAATTCAGTGTTATCCTTTCTTCCATACTGCTTTAGTTCTATCAATTGCTTATTAACTTCCTTCAGCTCTCTGTTCAGTTGCTGGTTTTCCTGTTGAAGGTGATGGGTGTGGGTTTTTACTTGATTTACTTCCGCTCGAAGTGCCTTGACTTCAGAATAGAATTCCTCAAAGCTATCGTTTGCGAATCCCATCGACGCCCTGAAATATGTCGACTCTCTTTTTACCGCCAAGTTCGACGAGTGAAGCGCCTTTATTTCACTTGGGATCATGCACGACTGTTGTGAACTTCGCAGTCATTTCAATTATTACCTTTACAACTTCCTTAATGCTACTTGGCGCCTTTTCTACCAGTATTCCGGCGAAATCTGTCAGAGCGTCTGTGTTATGGTGTTCCATGATAAAAAAGTAGTAGCAAGAACAATATTACAATGCAAGAACAAGGACAGTGTGCAGTTGAGGAGGCCAGCAACCGCGACTGCCATGCAATCAGCTAAAACGTGCTAAATATACAAATAGTATTCAAGCTCGTGGACTGGGAAGGCTTAGGAATGAGGATGCAGAACGAATATCTCGGCAACCTTCTGTTTGCAGATAACATTGTCCTATTCAGCAACAATCGGGGCGAATTACAACAAATGATTGAGGACATTAACCGAGAAAGTGTATGAGTGGGGTTGAAGATTAATATGCAGAAGACAAAGATAATGTTCAATAGCCTGGCAAGGGAACAAGAATTGAGGATTGCCAGTCAGCCTCTGGTGTCTGCAAAGGAGTACGTTTAGCTAGGTCAATTACTGATAGGTGACCCTGATCATGAGAAGGAAATTTACAAAAGAATAAAATTGGGTTGGAGTGCATACGGGAGGCATTACCAAATTCTGACTGCGAAGGCTTAGGAATGAGGATGAACAACGAATATCTCGGCAACCTTCTGTTTGCAGATGACATTGTCCTATTCATTAACAATCGGGGTGAATTACAACAAATGATTGAGGACATTAACCGAGATGACATTGTGAGATGTATGAGTGGGGTTGAAGATTAATATGCAGATATTCACTTACCACTGTCGTTGAAAAGAAAAGTGTAGAATCATTGCATTCTACCGGTGCTAACATACGAGGCAGACACTTGCAGGTTAACACAGAATCTAGAGAACAAGTGAAGGACCGCACAAAGAGCGATGGAATGAAAAATGTTAGGCATAACGTTAAGAGACAGGAAGAGAGTGGTGTGGATCGGAGAGCAAACGGGAATAGCCGATATTCCAGTTTCCATACGGAGAAAGAAATTGAGCTGGGCAGGCCATGTAATGCGTAGGATGGATAACCGGTGGACCACTAGATACTAAATGGGTACCAAGAGAAAGTAAGCGCAGTCGAGGACGACAGAAAACTAGGTGGGGTGATGAAGTTAGGTAATTTTCAGGCGCAAGTTGGTTTCAGCTAGCGCAAGACGGGAGTAATTGGAGATCGCAGGAAGAGGCCTTCGTCCTGCAGTGGACATAAATATAGGCTGACGATGATGGTGACAGGTAAGGTAAATTTGTCACAGTTGGCCACCCCAGTAATGTGCCACCTGTTTATTCAATAACACGTCCAGAAAGTATTGTTCACAGGGCGCGGTGTTTCATTGTCATTGGCTCAGTAAAAGAGGACTTGTTCAGCGTTGTAGCCAATGTCCCCGAGTGCTGGCCGGCATACTTCGGTTATGAGTGCTGGTGGACCACAGCACAGAATGAGCGAGTTGGAGTCTGGCGTAGAAATGTGCGCGGCCTTGGTGTACTGGTTAAGTTGTCCTTGAATAACGCCTGGTATCAGCTGCAGCGAGGGCAGCTCGGACAACACATGTCTGATCCTGCAAGAGCACAGAAAGGGAGTATTTATGAATTCGTTAGGAATTATAGCTTAGAAATGACATTTGCAATACAGAGCAGCTGTACGGGGCTGGCATTGTCACGGCCGTAAAACGTCATCACCGCGACTCATGTCCACTGCAGTATGATTTCTCCGAGTATTGTATTCATTGCATACAAAGTGCGAGTGGGGATGCTTAGTGTTAGCATCAGCTAGGTACACTGGGCAACCTGTGGCATGAGCATGACATTGTGCTGCTCAGCGACGCTGGGAATATGCTTCGTCTGAACTATAATATATAGTGCTAACGAATCCACTTTTCTTTCCAAGGCTGGCATGTTGCTTATGCAGTAACAGTGGGCAAAATTTATGTAGTTGCAGCCCTATGAAATATACCACTAATTTGCGAGTGTGACGTTTCCGAAACCCTCGTAAGCATTGTTTCAAATTCATGTAAGCTGTAAATCTATAAATCAGGTTCGTACACTTTTGATGTTCTAAGAGATGGAATATTCTGAACTGTGATACCTCTTTTGCGTGCGGAGTTACAGATTTGTCAATTTTCGGTGACGTAAAAAACTTCTACGCCGCAACTAAAAATTGCGCACAAGTCAGTATAGAATTTAACCGTACGGTTTTTTTTTCGTCTATTTCTTTGATGGGGCGGTGGCTTTTGGGGGCATACTTATGGTGCAGTATGACGATGTCACCAATAATATTTTGCATAAACTCTCTCAGGCACGTCGGCACTTTCAATGCGGAGGTCGCACACGACTCAAGAACTTGAGAGTTGCCTGCTGAGTCTTATAGGCGGGCAACGTCGCCAGGAGGATAAAATGCCTCTTGAATTCTTTGCCGCTGGTCATGTATCGCTGGTCAATATACCCACATTTCACACGGCAGTGACAATTCGCACGAATTTACCGGCCCGGCTGCGCCGCAGCTTTTCAAACTGGAGGTAATCTATGGTAACAGTGCTCGCGGCCGGCTGATAAACTCGGAGGCGACGTGCTAGGACTACCTTCACAGCGGCGACCACCAGGTGCGCGCGTCGTCTGCTTATACTCAAGTCTCGTCTGCAACACTGAAAGCTGCAAGACCGCTTAGCCAATAGGAAGGCCGAATGCCCCTCGAGATGTGTTTATCCGCGTCTTCTGCTCGACGACTGCGTAATTCACGGTATACGACGTGCACGCGCAATGGTCAGAACTTTTGTCACGTGTAGCTGTAACGTGTCGTGTAGCAAGTGAAAAAACCGCTAATCCCGCAATTATTCAGACGGTTAAGCCTGGAGCTGTATTCAGCAGCCCAAGGATATTGCTTGTGTATACGTCGTACCTTCAGCTGCAAACGACTTTGAGATGGAGTACAGGTGTTTAAAGGCTTCTAGAGAGTATTTTACCAGCCCTGCGGCTTTGCCAACGTTGCTTCAGTGGTACGTACTAATTCATAACAAATTTAGTCTAAGTGAACTGTAGTTGCAGTTGGCCATTAAAAGGAGACTAAAAACAAGTACAAAGTCAAGCGAAAGTGATGGATTAGTGCTCTAGTATCTCTAAGGCTTTAGTATTATCGCGAACAGAGCCTTAGTAATCGACAAATTGAGTTAAATGAAGGACATGATAAGTGGTGCAAGGCTGAAGAAACAGCGTAGCTGGGGGTCGACCAAGTTTTACGAAGTTTTGCTAAGTTTTTGCTATGTATTACTATGGTATGCCAAGATTTCATCAAGTTTTGCTTTTTACGCGAACTGCTGTTATGCTCAGATTTTACCAAGTTTTTGCTATGTAATGCTATGTTATGCCAACATTTTTTACCAAGTATTGCTATGTATTTCGAAGCCGTACATGGCCGTTCCGGTCGGTGCCCCACGATAATCACGGTTCTAATTAGGAAGGTGGAAGGCTGGTGGAGAAGCTTGGTCTCCCCCAGCTACGCTGTTTCTTCGGCCTTACACCACCAGTTCAAGCTACACTCATTTTTCTTTCTCCGCCTACACGGCTGTGGAAGCTTGGCGATGTACGGGAAGCGGCGGTGCAGCGTGGCGTGGCCGGTCGCAGACATGCCAGGTGGTTTCTGGGCGACGCATAGTAACGCTGCTTTTGCTGGCTCGCGAAACTCGCACAAACTGTGAGTAGCAGAGAATTCCACTCCCATGTCATGTCGAGGGATGCCGGAACGGTTCACGCCACTTGAACAAAAGCAAGGGCTTTATGCAGCGGCGCATCATGCCGACGTCTGCCGGGCGCCGTTTTACTCGCCAACGGCACCAAAGGGCGGTTATGGCGTACGCAACGTCACCGCTCCCCGGCTGATGTGGCGGGAGATTTCAATTGCCATAAAGGTACTCGAACCCTTCAGATGGAATTTTCTTGTAAACTAAGTCTTTTCTTTGCACGAAACAAGCGTTGCGAAGTTTTTGGAATGGTATTTAAGCAGTCCACGTTGAACTAGTATTTGCCTTTAGTGTCCCTTTAAGGAACCCCAAATTGTCAAAATTAACCTAGAATCCTCGACCACGGCGTTCCTCATAAACCATGCAGTTCGGCGACGTTAGGTAAACCCGCATTTATTTTTGCTTCGCTGGTCGCATTCACAGCCAGAAATATTGCACTGCATATACAAAAAGGCGCAAAGGTATGTGCTATGTAATTAAATGTAACATTCAGTCTCACACAAGGAAGGCGTCAGGGATCTGATCTTGTTTCCAACCGAACGAGAGAAGTGATTTGCGTCAGCACGCCGCTTGCACTCGCGGCCAAAGCCTAGTGCATCGCATGTGAAAGCGCAAAGGTGCTCAAATGTAATGTGACTTCATGTAACCTCATGTCCGCAATGTGTAGTTTCGTTATACTAGGTGTTCTTTTTGACGTGGAACTATTTTAGAAAAGAACGTTTCATATCTAGGCCCCTGCTGTTTTTCCAGATAGGCTACGTGATAGGCGGACGCTAGCAACAAGAAAGAATTCAGCGATTATTTCACCAAATAACTAAAATACCCTAGTCGACGTTTTAATTATTATCTTTGAGCGCATATAATTCGAAATTGAAGTCGAGTAGTCATGCCACGTGTGTTTAGCAGGAACCCTAAGGATATAGCACCACCTTGGAGATATCCGTCCGCAAGTGTACTTTTAAACAATGCCTCGGCGTTCCAGTTTTGGTGGTCCTGACCTGTTAGGTAGACGTTTTTTTGGAAATTGGTAACTTGCACCCCAACGCATTTCTTAGAACACTTTAAAGGGACGCCGAAGAGAAACGCTGATTCAGTTTAGATTTATAATGTATTCGTGAAAAAAAAACGCTGTCATTAGTTTTGTGGTAATATAGGTTGATTATAAGAACAGAAAATGAGGGTAAAAAGTTATTCTGAATTTCGCAGGAATGTATTTCGGCTGGTATGCGTCAGTGTAACGTCACGGATTGCAACGAATCTTTTTTTCGCATTGCGGCCGTTGTTGTTCCGTAAATGTTCTTGGGCCTTGCCAAGTTTAGTCTTCGGTCCTTTTAGTATGCGATGGAGCACAACTCTAAGCGATAAAAATCTAAATAGGCCCGAGAAGACGGCATCAAATTCCGTGACGTGACGGCGAGCTCATGCGGCAATTTCAAAGTAGCGTCGCCATCCGTCTTGCACTGTTGCGTCTTGACAAAACGCGTCTTCTCAATGGCGGCAAGAGTGGCTTCGTGTATTTGGGGAAGGGTGTCTACGGGTTGGTAATTTTTAAGTTTTACGGAATTTTGAAAAATCGCCTGTGGAAGGTAGCGTAGTTGTAGATCTCGAACTAGACTACTCGACGTGGCAGACGTTACTCACGCGGAAAATCGAAACAATACTCAACTAATAAGGTAAAACTCACTAATTACTTTCCTAATAATTCACTTCTCGGGGCATGTCGCAATTTACGAAAACAATCCGGTGAGGTTGCAAGAAGTATCCACTTGAAAATATTTCCCAGGCTGACACTAGTTTCGAGATATTTCCACAAAGTGTGGTATAAAGTACGTGGGCGTTCCAGTTATTTTTGTGCTTCAATGCATGAAAAAGCTTTTTTTTTCAAGGTAAGTGGAACAGTGCTTTTTCCGGCCAGTTTGGTGGCGCATATCTCCAATGTAGACACAGAATCGCCAGTCAGCCTCTAGAATCTGTAAAGGAGTACGCTTATATAGGTGAATAGGGGACCCTGATCATGAGAAGGAAATTTACAGAGGAATAAAATTGGGTTGAAGTGAAAACTGCAGGCATTACCAAATGCTGTCTGGGTGCTTACCATTGTTGTTTAAAAGAAAAGTGTACAATCATTGCATTCTACCGGGGTTAACAAATTGGGCAGAAACTTCGAGGTTAACAAAGAAGCTCGAGAACAAGTTAAGGATCGCACAAAGAGCGATGGAACGAAAATTGTTAGGCATAATGTTAAGAGTCAGGAAGAGAATGGTGTAGATCAGAGAGCAAACGGGGATAGCCGATATTCTAACTGACGTTAAGTAAAAAAAAAGAATGGAGCTGGGCAGGCCATGTTATACGTAAGATGGATAACCGGTGTACCATTAGAGTTACAGAATGGATAGCAAGAGAAGCGAAGCGCATTCGAGGACGGCAGAAAATTGGTGGGGTGATGAAGCTAGGAAATTTGCAGGCACTAGTGGGAATCTGCTGGCGCAAGACAGAGGTAATTGGAGATCGCAGGAAGAGGCCTTCGTACTGCAGTGGACAGAAATATAGGCTGATGATGATGATGATCTGCAAAATATAGCTTTTCTGGAAAATCATTCCTATTGGATGCGCCTTGCGAACTCACTCTTTAAAATTGGTAAATTGCCATATCTGCTATAACTCCCATGTCATGTAATTCAGTAATGAATTAGGAATTTTTTGCTAATTAGTTGATTATGTGTTTTGCTTTCTCGGACAAGTAGTGTCCGACTCTCTGAATAAACCAGCTCAAGCACAAGACATACGTTATCTGCAACAGCCGATTCTTAAAATTCCGTAAAACTTGAAAATGACCACCTCGTATACTGGGTGTCTTTTTTTTAGACCATAAAATATTTTTTTTCAATTTCGCCTGTCGCAGATAGGGAAGTTGTAGTCCTCGAGCTCGATTACGTGACGCGGCCGACATTACTCACACCGGACAATCGAAATTAATGATTTACCAATTTAAGAAATCCACATACTTTTCATTATTTTCAGCACATATTCTAATTCACTAATTGTAGCCGGTGAGTTTGCGAAGCATGACCACTTGGAACTAATAACAAGAATCACACAATTTTCGAGATATGCGCCCCGTAACTTGCGGAAAAAATGTACTGCAGTTATAATTTCTTAGCAAACCGCCGATTTATGTATTGACGCGCAAAAGTTACCGCAAAGTCCAAGTATTTTGTCGCTTCCTTTGGGAAAAAATATATCCAAACTATAGTGTCATCGTGAAAACTTGTTTCAAGTAGATACGGCTTGCGAAGTGACCGTTTACAATTCGTCAGTTGCGATATACTACCGTAAAGTAAATAAAAGTCCATTAGGCAATTTCTGCAAATTATTCGACTGTGCACTTCAATTTTCTGTGGAAATGATGTCCTCCTCTCTGTGTAGTGCTTCTCAATGACTAGAATCTCAATGACTGCTATCTGTCACGGGCAATCTGCAAAAATTCAGTAAGGTCTAGAAAGAACAGCCGGTATGCGTCTATGACACTGCTCAAGCCATTTTTCTCTTCAATGTCCCTTTACTGTCGCCTAACTCCAAAGTGTTGCTGGTCTTGGATTTCTGGTATAGCTGGCATGACCTTATTACTTCTCGTCTTTAATTTCGCAATTACAAAAAGCGCCCTTAAGTGTAGCAATTAGAAAAGGTAATTAGATTAATGTAGTTAAATATCGAAATTATCGTTTACCCTGTTCGGCGCTCGGCGGCAATCACGTTCCTGGCAGTGTTAGTCGACTTTGTCATGTCTGCCATATCCGATATGCATGGCAGCACTTTCGCAGGCCGGTATACTTTCATCGAATGAGCCGCAGTGCATGAGGCGCATCGCTCCCTTAATCGATAGCTGCACGTTTGGCTTAGCGCCTGGGCCTTCTTATTCCATCCTGGCAGCAGGTATGGAGAGCGCCTCCCAGAAGCGCCTGCTGGAGCCGCTCCCTGCTGTCCCACAAATTGAGCACGTCTTCATTCGTCGTTGGTGGACGCTTTCTCATCTCCACTTATCTTGATGCCTGGCGTGGAGCGCAGAATGGCCGGTCGATTAAACTTTTATAACTTATGAAGCCGTCCCGAAACAGGTCCCAGTTACGTCCCTCTATCTACGTTTTTTTTTTGCCTGACACACCTGTCCATAGCTCGATCCAGACAAGATATATATAGTGGTTCAGATAAAGGAAGGAAGATGCCATTTCCTGCTACCCGTAAGGGAGGACGGTGCAGTATCAGGGGATGGCTGAGAGTGGGAGAGTAAGGAGAGGAAAGGAAGGATAGGGGACAAGCAGGCACCCAGCACTCGCTGCACAGCGACAGTTGATGACGACCGCATATGATCGCCTCAGTCTTCCAGCCAACTCTGTGGAAGACCTGCTTTTTCACAGCCAATCAGCAGTCGCAGAATTGCAGGCCTTCCTTGAGTTCGTTGCTGCGGCCGGACTTGCCACCTTGCAGTCGATCCCCCAGGCAGGATAGCGGTCACTGCCCTTGCATATGATTGGTGCCACGCGACCACTCTTTCACAAGCCCTTCAGTTGCCTATGTGAGGTCGGGCGTGATGTCCTTTTGTCGTGCGTGATATCCTTTTGTCGTGCGTGAAGGCCACCCAATCAAAAAATCCATCAAAGCGTTCGTGTCGGAACGACAGCATTCTTGTCGGCAACGACAATATTCTTGTTTGCAACGACAGAATTCCTGTTTGCTGCCTTCCGACACCGACAGCAATGCTGTTTGCAACGACAGCATGTCTGTTTGCAGCCTTCCGACACCGACAGCAATGCTGTCTGCAACGACAGAATTCCTGTTTGCTGCCTTCCGACACCGACAGCAATGCTGTTTGCAACGACAGCATGTCTGTTTGCAGCCTTCCGACACCGACAGCAATGCTGTATGCAACGAGAGCATTCCTGTTTGCTGCCTTCCGACATCGACAGCAATGCTGTTGCAACGACAGCAAGCCTGTTTGCTGCCTTACAACACCGACAGCAATGCTGTGCGCACGATTGGCTAGCAGATCGACACTAACGATGGAGCGCCAATATGGCGCCCGCGATTAGATGCGCACTGCGAAATGCGTCGCGGCGTCGACGCATGTTAGCTAATGCACGTATTTATGAACGCACGAGGCGACACCAAACCACAGGTATTCGATAAAGTGTATCTTCATGAAAGATCGATGCAAGTAGATTGGTATGGTGAGCCATCAATGAAGAAGGAAAGACGTCGCGATGAGTTGCCAAGGGAGCCCTCTCTCTTCTGCGTGGCTCCGGCATTATTTGTACACGCTGAACAGTCGTTGAACGACTGTTCTGAACGGGTGAAACGCTGAACGGGTGAAACAGTCGTCCACCCGTGTCAGCTGCGTGAAGGCAAGAGCGAGTCTACGGGTGCATGCGCACATGACCAAAGTTGCCTTCTCATTTGGCCTGCATGCCGGCATATTTCAAAAGATTGAAGCTGCGCGCACGGCAACTATATGCGAGCACTGGTAGAGACTAAAGCCCCTATATTTATAAAAGTAGCGCCATTCTTAGATCTTGCCGCCACCGCGCTCACCCCGGCGCTTCCTCCTCGCCCTCTCTTAGCCGCCTCCTGTCGCCCCAGCCTCCTCCGCTCCCCCATTGGCCAATCTGTGTCACGTGGAAGTTCGCGTCGTGCTTTTGTATATTTTTTTTCTTTCCAGCGCGCTCCGACTGCCATTCTCGGGCCTGTGCGACGAAAGTGCTGTACGCACAAACGGATCAAACGTGTTAGGGACAAGAACTTCGTTGTGATGGCATGCTGCTGCGCCTTAAGTTCCCGCAACCGACAAGGCGAGGGCAAAAGGCTTTTTTGTTTACCATCCGGCGTGCGCAAACGCTTGCTGCACACTTGATATTTGCGCCGTCTCACATCGTCGCGTTGCTACTTCCAAAACGGCATTATTAAGACCAGTTACTGACTGACGAAGCAAAATCGCGCCTCAAAAACGTCTCCGCGGGGCGCGATCGAAGTTTTCCTCGGATTTCCTCTGGTAGCGCGTTAGCTGTCGTCTGCCACGGCAGGCCCGACGCAGGCGGCGCCACTGTCGATATCGCGCCTCGATCGCGCTGGTTCCGCCGAGCGTGATAGTGGAACGGAGGAGGAGGGAAGTGGATGGCGCTACTTTTATAAATATAGGGGCTTTATGCCATGCTAAAGCCCCTATATTTATAAAAGTAGCGCCATTCTTAGATCTTGCCGCCACCGCGCTCACCCCGGCGCTTCCTCCTCGCCCTCTCTTAGCCGCCTCCTGTCGCCCCAGCCTCCTCCGCTCCCCCATTGGCCAATCCGTGTCACGTGGAAGTTCGCGTCGTGCTTTTGTATATTTTTTTTCTTTCCAGCGCGCTCCGACTGCCATTCTCGGGCCTGTGCGACGAAAGTGCTGTACGCACAAACGGATCAAACGTGTTAGGGACAAGAACTTCGTTGTGATGGCATGCTGCTGCGCCTTAAGTTGCCGCAACCGACAAGGCGAGGGCAAAAGGCTTTTTTTGTTTACCATCCGGCGTGCGCAAACGCTTGCTGCACACTTGATATTTGCGCCGTCTCGCATCGTCGCGTTGCTACTTCCAAAACGGCATTATTAAGACCAGTTACTGACTGACGAAGCAAAATCGCGCCTCAAAAACGTCTCCGCAGGGCGCGATCGAAGTTTTCCTCAGATTTCCTCTGGTAGCGCGTTAGCTGTCGTCTGCCACGGCAGGCCCGACGCAGGCGGCGCCACTGTCGATATCGCGCCTCGATCGCGCTGGTCGCGCCGAGCGCGATAGTGGAACGGAGGAGGAGGGAAGTGGATGGCGCTACTTTTATAAATATAGGGGCTTTAGTAGAGACTATAGACAGTTTTAGAAGGGCGCTGCTTACGCTCCGCGCCGCTAAGATTTCACGCTCTGAGATCCTGCAGGGAACTGCGTAGATTTCGAATTTGATAAGCGCGTCTTGCTGATACGCGAGCGACGCGCTATCAACTCGGCTGCAAAACGACGAAGAGGCCAAGTAGACACGCTATCACGCTCCGCTCAGTCTGCTTTGTAGCGGAGCAAGGGATGCGGTCTTCGTTCCGCTGCCGGCATGAGCGACGTGCGCAAGCGCAATTATATCGTTCCCGCTAAGTGGTTGTGTGGCATTTGCTAGCATATGCCGGTCTGAATGGGGCGGACAGCAAGCGCGCAGCTAAAACAGCTGATCGTATGCGCGCTCGATGTTATCGGAAGCGTATCAATGTTTCGTTCGGTGCAAGTCGATCACCGCAGAGAGATTGTATTATTCTTAACTTTGACTTCGTGCGTAGCTGTCGTGCCAAGTCTGCGTGTACGGTGACAGCGCATTCAAGCTATTTTACAAATATCTTTTTGTGTATGGATATTCACCCTCTTGTAAAAATGCATACAAATTTAATTTCACTTTTTTATCAATTAATGACTCAATCACTTTATTGTTGCATCATAGGTTAATTACACAAGGGTCTCAAAGTACAAGACTGCAACCTGTAGAAGCAGCTGTAGAAAGCATCACACAACACTGCCCAAATGTTTACTGCTGGAACAGCATACATTAATGCCATACATGTTCCTCGTTCATTACAGACGTGAAAAAGTTTGACCACATTGCACAAAAGTGAATGCATAGGAAAAAAGTGCGTGTAAAATGACAATGTCACTTCCTAGCACTGTGCACAATAGCCACCAAGTGAAGCACAGTGCTAAGACTTGCATGACTTAGTATTACAAGCACACACCGTAGTATTACAAGCACACCGGCGGCTTTGACGCGTCATAGTTTGCCCCTCACGCAGTAGGAATCGTAACTGCTGTTTGTTATTCGCAGTGTGAAATACTAAAACTTACAGTAATGACACGTACCTGACTTGCAGCAGTGTATGACCTTGGTCTTTTCAGCACGTACTCTCGAGTTTGCTGTGGCACTTGAACGTTTGAGTCCGGCTGCAGGTACTGCCTATAATGCTTCCTCTGATTTTGGGACATTGCGACGTTCGAGGCCTAAATTTCTCGCTGGGGCGAACACTGTGAGGCAGTCCAGTGTGACTATACGGACTATATAAATATAAAGGCGTAAGCAATACCTAGTCACGATCACATCAACTGCAAGCTTTTAGTAAGCTTTAGTAAGCTTGGCTTCGCCTCGCATTAGTGATCAGAATCATGGTATTACTGACGAAATCACACAATGCTAGGCCAATGTCAAATTATAACGGGTTAGATTATAAAGGTTATTATGTCACTAAAATTGCGAAAAACTGTTCTACTTCATTTGTTTGGCGTGATTACAGCCAAATACCTTATATGCAAGGATGTTATTGTACATCGGTCGCTGTGAAAGCTTGTAAAGTTGCTGAAAGCCGTGAAAGCATTAAGAAAAATGACGAACTGATAAGTTGTTCATTTTAAATAGTTGTTCATTTTAAATCTGGCACCTGGCAAAAGTGCATTGCGGACTTCTTGCAAACAAAATTATGGGGTTCACGTGCCAAAACCCCGATCTGATTATGAGGCACGCCGTAGACTCTGGAACCACAGCGTGACTGTCCAAGCTTTATCATCCCACCCGCCCGCATATCTCATCGTACCGGCCATGCCCTTCAAGTCGCCCGGCCACGCAGCCGCACTTCTACATTCTCCGCCTCCTTTTTGCCACGCGCAACATCCGATTGGAATGAACTTTCCCACGACATTGCCGCTATCAACTGCCCGACATTGTTTCTTCAAATTGTTACAGACTACCTGTCCCGGAATTGACATGTGGTTACCTTTGTCAAAAAAATTTTCGTTTGTATATCCACCCCTTATGTAACACCCCCAAGAGGGGTCCTTAAGGTAATAAAATGAAATGAAATAATTTGGACCACCTGGGGTTCTTTAACGTGCACATAAATTTAAGTACAAGGGTGTTTTAGCATTTCGCCCCTATCGAAATGCGGCCGCCGTGGCAGGGATTTGATCCCGCGACCTCGTGCTTAGCAGCCCAACACCATAGCCACTAAACAACCATGGCGGGTGTCTTCGTGCAAATTAAGGTAAATTTACTTGACGTGGTGGACACGTTCCTGACTAGAGCTTATGCTGCTGTTATTGATTTCTTAAGCGCTGATATTGTTTCTTAAGGTTAACTGACCTTAAAAGGTTAACCGCTTTATCTGTGGACATAAAATATTTGTTTTATTCATTGCCGCATGAAGGGCTGCTGTGCTGCGTCGAGGCTGCAATTGACGAGTACGGTGCTGTCGATTTTTCAAACACCTGTGGTGTGAGTAAGGCTGGTAAAATTTTAGACCTCTTATGTGATTTGACGTCAACCTTTGTTGCTTCTGACAAGAACATTGACTTGCAAAAGCAGCGGTGTCTGTATACGTTGTGTTGCGTTGCCGCTGTGTTGAGTTTTTTTTTTACTTTTTCAAGCGAAGCTTGTATACGCTAGCCTGCGCCGGCAATGTAACGCTAAAACTACTATGGCTCATACCCGCATTGGTTATGCGGGTAGGAGCCAGGGACAAGAAATAAAGGAAGAGAGAAGGAAGGAAAGAAAGAAAGAAGGAGCAGGTTAGGCGAAAGCTGCGCCGGCGGCGGATCACGTGACGCGTGCGACCAATCAAGGTAGTTTGGTGTGTCGTGGGAAGGGAAAGGGGGTTGGCGAGCGCACCGCCGGGCTTTCCTCGCCTCAAAGCAGTTTCGGCGCCCGGATGGGAAGCCCGCGCGTGGTGCGTTCCGCCGAGGAGCAGGTTGCATTTGAGCCTCGGGGCCGCGAACTCGCTCGGAAAGGGCTCGTCGTCGACGTGCCGATTCTAGCGTGAGGGCTTCCGAAGCACAGGCGAAACCCGGAGCCGCGGAATCCGCGTTGCAGGAGCGCGAAGTTGAGGCCAAACGTCAGCGTAGAGCTGCCTAACCTGAGTTTAGGGCAAACGAGATGGAACGGCTGCGACAGTGTCGTCTTGCCACCATGTTTCGCTTACCCCCATTTCCCCAACAGAGGAAGGGCTCCGAATTTTTTAAAAGTTTTGCTCGCATGGATCACTCCCTCATTAATATTTTCACGATGAATAATATATATATATATATATATATATTATGTTATCATAATATAAATATTAATATGATCAGTTACCAACTAGCCCAACTGTCGACCTTAAAGGGGTTGAAACACCAAATTTTGAGGCTAGCCTGCTGTAGGCTTCATCTGCATGGAAGAACACTCAACATGAAGTGTAGGACACAGCATACGTTTACAATATATTTTAATTCGCTTCCAAAGAGTGCCTAAGTGCTCGTTCTCGCGATTGAGACCCATCGCTCGCGCGATTGACACCATCGTCATTGTGTTGGAAGCGTAACGAAAGTTTTGGTGGCGTCATACCGCATTAGTGACGTACAAGCGGTGACCCACCGCACCGGGCAAGCCTAGAGAGCCTCGAGTCTAGAGTGTAGTACGCCGCACAGGACGCAGACGTAGAGTCGGAATCAGAGCTGCCACAGCTAGCCATGACAACTGTCGGCCTGGTTTTGTTTGCCTTCGCTGGTACAGAACGTGTGTGCGAGAGCAGACGATGCAGCAGTGCGTGCGTCACAACTTTGTGGGTCCACGAGGCCAAGCTTCTTGGACAGTGACGTCGCTGTCCAACTCGGCGCCCAGAAACCGAAACCAAAAATTGTTCACATAAATAATGGAATACTAAATAATTTATCGATAATATATGAATCTTCGAGCGTCCATGATGATGCTTAGAGCAATAAAAACGTTTGAAACAAAGAACGCGCAAGCCACAAAAATCACGTCTCAACCCCTGCTGCCTCGCGGGAGAGCGCCCTCGTTTCATTCGCTCGCTCATGGCTTTCGTGCTTATATATTCATCGTTCGGCTGATATATTCCGAGTGTTTTAGCACAGCGCGCTCTAGTTGTGGCGTATATAGGGAGACCGGTGACGCCACGCTCGCCGCACGTTGAAATGGCACTACATATAAGTACCGATTAGGGGATTGGTTATTCATCATGTACAGGAGAGTATGGCGCCTGGGAACGATATATGTGATATCTTCATTCGCCACTTCTATGCATCCTGCACATGGAAATGGGATAACTGTTGACGGTCTGTAGCAACAGTGCATCTCGTATGGTGTGGCTCAGGGAGGAATCAGTCCCACAGTCAATCAATATCAAAACACAGAAAATAGACACATCGCTATCTGGGATGTGTTCGTCTACAATATAGCCCATTCTCCGGTTCTGTAACTAATGCGTCCACGTCGGAGAATAAACTACAAATGCAATTGTTACGCATGCCTAATAAGATTAAAAATAGTGTACACAGAAAAATAAGTGACAAAAAATTGTCTCGACGACTAATAGAAAACAATTATATCATAAGTCCTTCTTATCCAAACAAAAAACATGACACTCACTTCAAGTTTCGGTACTGTGATGTTCGATTAATCGCTATCCACACACATAGCAAGCCAAAGAATGAAAATAATCTTTCGATGCGTGCGTGTCTTGTGTTACATATGATCCGATATTCAGAAAATGGTTAGGCGTGGGTCTCGTGCCTTACGCTCATGAATTGTCCTCCTCACCGTTGTTTCAACTGTGTCAATCTTGAGGTGACCCTATGGTGACGTCGTCCTCCTCATTCGAATCCAGGATGTGGGACTCTGGGTGGATATCCTTCAAGGATTTCTAGCCGAGAATCAGAGGAACAACAGAGCTAGAAGCATCATTCCTGCATCACCCACCTACCACCTTGGTCATCATCATCATCATCATCAGCCTATATTTATGTCCACTGCAGGACGAAGGCCTCTCCCTGCGATCTCCAATTACCCCTGTCTTGCGCTGGCGTATTCCAATTTGCGCCTGCGAATTTCCTAACTTCATCATCCCACCTGCTTTTCTGCCGTCCTCGACTGCACTTCCCTTCTCTTGGTATCAATTCTGTAACCCTAATGGCCCAACGGTTATCCATCCTACGCATTACTTGGCCTGCCCAGCTCCATTTCTACCTCTTAATGTCAACTAAAATATCGTCTATCTACGTTTGTTCTCTGATCCACACCGCTTTCTTCCTGTCTCTTAACGTTACTCCTGAGATTTTTCGTTCCATCGCTCTTTGTGCGGTCCTTAACTTGTTCTCGAGCTTCCTTGTTAACCTCCAAATTTCTGCCCCATATGTTAGCACCGGTAGAATGCAATGATTGTACACTTTTCTTTTCAACGACAGTGGTAAGCTCCCAGTCAGGATTTGGCAATGCCTGCCGTATGCACTCCTACCCAATTTTATTCTTCTGTAAATTTCTTTCTCATGATCAGGTTCCCCTGTGAGTAATTGACCTAGATAAACGTACTCCTTTCCAGACTCTAGAGGCTGACTGGCGATCCTGAATTCTTGTTCCCTTGCCAGGCTATTGAACATTATCTTTGTCTTCTGCATATTCATCTTCAACCCAATCCTTACACTTTCTCGATTAAGGTCCTCAATCATTTGCTGTAATTCGTCTCCATTGTTGCTTAATAGGACAATGTCATCTGCAAACCGAAGGTTGCTGAGATATTCGCCGTCGATCCTCACTCCTAAGCCTTCCCAGTCTAAGAGCTTAAATATTTCTTCTAAGCGTGCAGTGAATAGCATTGCAGAGATTGTGTCTCCTTGCCTGACCCCTTTCTTGATAGGTACCTTTCTGCTTTTCTTGTGGAGAACCAAGGTAGCTGTGGAATCCTTGTAGATATTTGCTAAGATATTCACGTATGCCTCCTGTACTCCTTGATTACGCAATGCCTCTATGACTGCTGGTATCTCTACCGAATCAAATGCCTTTTCATAATCTATGAAAGCCATATAGAGAGGTTGATTGTACTCCGCAGATTTCTCGATTACCTGATTGATGACATGGATATGATCCATCGTAGAACATCCCTTCCTGAAGCCAGCCTGTTCTCTTGGTTGGCTGAAGTCAAGTGTTGCCCTGATGCTATGTGAAATTATCTTGGTGAATATTTTATATAATACTGAAAGCAAGCTAATGGGTATGTAATTCTTCAATTCTTTAACGTCTCCCTTCTTATGGATAAGTATAATGTTGGCGTTCTTCCAGCTCTCTGGTACACTTGAAGTTGTGAGGCATTGCGTATAAAGGGCCGCAAGGTTTTCAAGCATGATATCTCCTCCATCTTTGATTAAATCTACTGTTATTCCAACTTCTGCAGACGCTTTTCCACTGGTCATGTCTTTCAAGGCCCTCCTAACTTCATGGCTAGTTATAGAAGGAGCTTGTGTATCCGGTTGATCACTATTTCGAGCGAAAGTACCTTGACTGTTTTGGGAACTGTACAGGTTAGTATAGAATTCTTCCGCTGCTTTTACTATGTCATCTAAATTGCTGATGATATTATCACGCTTATCTTTCAGTGCATCCATCTGGCCTTTTCCTATGCCAAGCTTTCTTCTTACTGATTTCATGCTGCGTCCATATTTTACGGCTTCCTCGATTTTCCCACGTTATAATATCGAATATTCCTTACTTTCTTCTTGTTTATCAGTTTTGACAGTTCAGCGAATTCTATATGATCTATTGTTCTATCTGAACTTTCATGTTTTGTCGTTTCTTTATTAGGTCCTTTGTTTCTTGGGAGAGCTTACCTACTGGTTGCCTTGGTGCCTTACCTCCCACTTCAATTGCTGCTTCTGAGATCAGCCTAGTTGCAGTTTCATTCATTACCCCTATGTTATCTTCATCTTCCTGTTCTAAAGCTGCATATTTGTTTGCGAGCACCAGCCTGAATTGGTCTGCTTTCACCCTTACTGTGTCTAGGTTGGCCTGTTTCCTCTTGACTAATTTCACTCTTTCTCTCTTCAAATTGAGAGAAATCCTATACCTCACTAACCTATGGTCACTGCACTTTACCTTACCTAAAACTTCTACATTCTTCACTATGCTTGAATCGGCAGAGAGTATGAAATCTATTTCATTCCTTGTTTCTCCATTAGGGCTTCTCCAGGTCCACTTCCTGTTGCTGCGCTTCCTGAAGAATGTATTCATTATTCGGAGCCTATTCCTTCCCGCGAATTCAACCAACATCTCTCCTCTTGCATTCCTAGAATCGAGGTTAGAAGAACTGGTGAGGCTTACGTAGTGCTGACTAACGGCCACGTCCTGTGCTACAGAGGTCTTCCAGATAAGAGAGAATCCGGGGTAGGATTTATAGTTCATAACAACATAGCGGGCAACATTGATGAATTCTACAGCATTAGTGAGAGGGTAGCAGTCGTCGTAATAAAGCTGAATAGGAGGTTCAAAATGAAGGTAGTACAAGCCTACGCCCCAACTTCCAGTCACGATGATGAAGAAATAGAGCAGTTTTATGAAGATGTCGAATTAGCAATGAGAAAGGTGCAAACTCAGTATACAGTGTTCATGGGCTACTTCAAAGCAAAAGTGGGCAAAAAGCATGAGGGAGCACGCATGGTTCATGAGGGAGGTAGTGGCCGAATACTGCACCAGGGAGGCCAATTCCTGTTCTGGTGAGGGAATGACTTTGATGAAGCTTAGTGGGCCTGCCTAGTTCGGTTGCACCTGGACTACTATAGCCCCACTAGATCTCGGCAATATTTTTTTTGCCGGTGTCAGGCACTTCTCCATGCCTGAAAATGTAATGGACTGGAGCAGGATTCGACTACATTTTCAGGCATGGAGTGGCACCCGCCCTAAAACACCACTTCAAACCACTTAATTACTTTTTATGAGTGATTAAGTGGTTGCCAATTGCTTGCTCACCAACCTGCTTTTTGCTCACTTTTGCTTTGAAGTCGCCCATGAACACTGTATACTGAGTTTGCACCTTTCTCATTGCTAATTCGACATCTTCATAAAACTGTCCTATTTCTTCATCATCGTGACTGGAAGTTGGGGTGTAGGCTTGTACTACCTTTAGTTTGTACCTCCTATTCAGCTTTATTACGACGACTGCTACCCTCTCACTAATGCTGTAGAATTCATCAATGTTGCCCGCCGTGTTGTTATGAATTATATATCCTACCCCGGATTCTCTCTTATCTGGAAGACCTCTGTAGCAGAGGACGTGGCCGTTAGTCAGCTCTACGTAAGCCTCACCAGCTCTTCTAACCTCACTAAGGCCAATAATATCCCAGGCAATGCCTGATAATTCCTCAAATAGTCCTGCTAAGCTAGCCTCACTCGAGAGGGTGCGCGTGTTAAACGTTGCCAGGTTCAGTTTCCATTGGCGCACTGTCCGGACCCAAAGATTCTTAGTACCCTCTGCCACGTCGCACGTCTGACCGCCGCCTTGGACAGGTGCTCCGCAGCCACTGGGGACTTAGAGCCATGAGTTAATTGTCGGAGTCATGAGGGAGGTAGTGGCCGAATACTGCACCAGGGAGGCCAATTCATGTTCGGGTGAGCGGGTGACTTTGATGAAGCTTAGTGGGCCGGCCTAGTTTGGTTGCACCTGGACTAGTATAGCCCCACTAGCTCTCGGCAATATTTTTTTGCCGGTGTCAGGCACCACTCCCCAAGTAACGCAAAATGTTGCCGTAACGTTCTCTGAATGTGCACAAATGTCGGCGTATAACGTTGCCTACATGCTGCTAATGTCCTCTTTTTTGATCACCTGACAACGTTGGGTCGTAACGTTGTGGCAGCGTTGAGCAGCACATTCACGACGTTAACATAACGTTAACAGAACTTCCTGGCAACGTAATGTGGATGTTGCCTTTTGTCACTTGAGCTTTCAGGCAACGTACGTATGTGACGTTCAAGCAACACTCAACTGACATTGCAGAATATTTGTAGACATCCATAACAGCAGTGCTGTCAGCATGACACGGCTGACAGCACCGCAAACCTTTAAACTTATATTTGCTTGACAGATAATTTACTCTAGTAGTTTTCATGTTGCATATGCATGAAAATGTGAAACAAGAATTAGTGAAAAACAGCGTTTATTACGTATATATCTTGTGTAGCTTACCAAGATATCTGTGTACCTTACCTTGTGGTAAGGTACACTATACACGTAAAATAATGCTGTTTTCACCAGTTCTTGTTTACATTTTCATGCATATACGACATGAAAACTACTAGAATGCATTATCTTTCAAACAAATATAAATTTAAGGGTTTGCGGTGCTGTCAGCCGTGTAATGTTGACAGCGCTGCTGTACGGGCAGCTCATCTGTCTTGCACTATATATAGTACCAACGCGCTGCCCTAAGCCAGAATCTTTAAAGTGTTTCACATGGTGGTTTGCCTGACTTGTCTTGCTGTTGTCCATAGCACAGCATATAAATGCTAACTGCAAGTAAAAGTGCACAATGCAAAGTGGTTCATAAGAACAATTTTTCATTTTGGCTATAACAGCAAGAGAAGCAGCATGCACGTCCAATGTGCAGAGGTTCTCGTATAAAGGTTCTCGCAGCAGGAAAGTAAACATATTCCACAAATGTTCATTTCCTTAAACGTATCATTTAAGCTTAGACCACAGAAAAAAATAAGTCTTTGCTTCCGACTTACTGCTCTAAAAATCATGTGTCGGTAGCTGCATGTGCTTTCAAGAAATTGCATAATAGCCAACATCAGCTGCTAAGACCAAACGCTAGTATGTAGGAATTGTTTGTGCAGGAGGAATATGTGGTGGCTGAATATGCAGCTATGAATATGCATTGGTCCACCTTAAATAATAGTGATTGCCATAGACAAGCCTGGTTATAATGTCAAACCATGCATTTATTTACTGTCTGCTTACATCATCCTGGCAAACAAATGACACATAACAGTAACTTAAAAACTGATAACACATTGATAACACACTTAAATATATTTTCTATTAAACATCAAGGTCTTCTATCGCATATTAAGACTCTACTAACAGCTACAACTACAACACAATGTATTTTGCTTTCCCATGTAGGTCAGACTTCGAAATCTTTTGCTTTGTGTCGAGTTCCCTTATTTCAATAGCAGAACACAATTTATACTTCTTAATAACAGCACAAATACTGTCCTCCTTCACTTTGTAATGTACAACACAACACAGTAACACTGCGGTTGGATACTATCTCCTGCCAAGCATCCAGCTAGTCTTTTTGCCTAAGCTTGCAGACATGGCCGCAAGTGTGAAGTAGTCAACACAGCCCAAGGCGTAGAGTAACAGAAAGTCTTCCAAGCACTGACAGCCAGCCATCACTTTTGCAGAGGATGGCCAGCAGCACAAGTGATGCACACATGCCTCCTTCGGTAGCTTCACTTGCATCCAGACCTCACTGGTTTCCAAGTCAATAATGCGGTAACCTGCAGAGACATCAATTACATCAAACTATAAAGTGCCATCTCAAACACTGAAGTAAGCCATGTTTACTGTGAAAACAGGCTATAAAAATGCTTACAAACAACTTAAGCTTCGCATAACTGTGAAACAAACAACAGTGACTTTACACAGGGGAATAATGCAAAACATCAAAAAGCAAATTTCAGTGAAACCTAACCATTATAGCTATAAGTTTGGACACAAGAGCAAGGAACGCACAATAAACAATACCCACAACCTCCTTTATTGCGCTAAGCAGTTAAGACGTTAGTATCAATATATTCCTTCAACATAAAGCTTCCTTGCAATGCCACGGCTGCTTGTTACATCCAGTTCAGTCTTTGAAGAAAACAAAAATTAACAAATGATGTGAATGCTCTACCATGGTACCAAAACCACATTTCATTCGTGATGAAAGTTCCAATGAGTGAGTGATAAATTTGACTTGTTGGTACAACATATTGGTGAATTGCAGCACAGATATTGACGACAGAAAAGACGAGACAATAGACGTTTGCTGACTTCCAACAAAAAGCTTTATTTTCAGCAACCCATGTTTATAGCCGTCACTCATCACATTGCACACGCGCAATTCACACCCTTAGGTAGGTCAACTCTGTCTGATAAGTGTACAGATGCTGACACACACAGAGCCAAGTCGCGCAATCTTTTCAGCTTCAATCATTTCACGTGTTAGTTGATCACCGCTACTGCTGACAACAGTACACCGAGCAAACAATGGTTCACAGGCACATGAACTGCAACAACATGCAAGCCAACTGTCATGCACGTTTTTCTTGACATTATAGAGTGTTCTCTCAGCTGGTCATTGATACAGCGTCCTGTTTGGCCTATGTACTGTTTAGCACAAGAAAGAGGGGTACAGTAATTCATGTTGCTAACATAGGTGGCGAACAGATTTTTGTGCTTTTTGTTACACTTGTGTGCTGCGCTACAACATTTCCTTTGATTACACAACTTTATAAGCTTCTGAGATGCAAAGAAGACAACTTTAACTTTGGAACGATCTGCAGTTTTCACGATATTGTGAGACAGCTTATGAATGTATGGTATGACAGCAACTTTAAGTCTGTCAGATGGAGTGATCACATGGCAACCACTCGGTGCATGCGCTTTTCAGAGTAGAGGTCATGTGGTCACTGCATCTGACAGACATAAAACTGGCCGTCATACCCTACATTCATAAGCTCTCACAATATCAAGAAAGTTGCATATCATTCTAAAGTTGTGTAATCAAAGGCTATGTCACAGCACGCCACACATATGCAACAAAACACCAAATTCCGTTTGTCACCTGTGTTAGCAACGTGGTTTATTGTATCCCCCTTGTGGTAAACAGTACATAGGTCAAATGGGAAACTGCATCAATCACCGGCTGAGAGAACACTCATACAATGTCAAGAAAAATGTGCGTGACAGTAGGCTTGAATGTAATTGCAGTTCGTGTGACTGTGAACCGTCGTTTGCTCAGTGTACTGTTTCCAGCAGAAGCGGTGATCAACTAACACGTAAAATAATTGAGGCTGAAAAGATTTCGCGACTTGCCTCTGTGTGTATCAGCACACCTTCTGTACACTTGTCAGACAGAGTTTACTTTCTTCCTAAGGGTGCGAATTGCGCATGTGCAATGCAGTGACTGACAGCTATAAACATGGGCCAGCAAAAATAAAGCTTTTTGTTAAAGAGTTGCCGCATGTCTCTCGTCTTGACTCTTCTGTTGTTGCCTACATCTGCACTGCAATTCAGTGTCTGAACGACCAGCTACAACTACGCTACAGGTGTTGCATATCGGGAGAAGGGTTGAATATTGCTGTACACTGCAAAAGTTGCCGTTGCTATCCGCGGATGACGAATACAGAAGTTCTTGCCGTGGAAAAACCAAATTAGAACGCGAGCTTTTGGAAGCGGTGTTAATCGAAAATTCTGGACCTGATAAGTAGGTTAGCACCACTTCGCAGGCCCTTTTAAACAAAGAAATGCAACTCATGAGTAGCCACAAATAAGCTGGTTTGTTAATTCTGCTTTTGTTTCTTCTTAGGCTACCTAAACGCGAAAAACTTTGTCACTCGATTCAACCGCTCGGCCAAAACCAAGCATGAGAAGATGATTTTTTCTCCTCAGGGGTACCACATTTCGAAAGATATGCATCAAATGCATCTGAAAAGTTAATCATTCCGGTGCAATACATGGATTGTTACAAACATTACAAAAACAAACTTGAAAAAATGTGAATGATACTTACTACCCACAGCTTCCAATTTATCGGGGCTCAATGTCGGCTTCTCAACAGCATTGCCGTCCTTGAAGCACCGACAAGGAGCCCCTGTGACGCTCCTACGCCGAGCGCCAGGGCTCCCCACATCAGTTATGCCAGTTCTTTGCAGAACAGGGAATCCCGGCGATGGCACTGGAGCAGGCCCCAGTTATCGTTGCCAATGTATACAACATTTCCTAGGTGAACCTGCAATAAAAGATGGCAGAGACACATTAAGACTGCTTGCGTGTGGGAACGTGAAAGCACCTTTAGTCAACCAAATGGCTGCAATGTGACGTGCACAGTGCGACACGCACTAGGCACACCTTAAGTCAGCCAGAACCAAAGAGCTGCCGTGGCGTAAGGGAAGTGTGCTCCTTTCACACTCCAGGTTCTATTCCTACCCAGTCTGCACAACTTTCTTATTAAAGCAATTAATTTGCTTTGTTTACATGAACCTACCTAAATTTGACATTACTCCAAGCGTTTTGATGTGCTTTCATTGCTTGTGCAATAGGCCATCGGTTTTATGTCAATAAGTGCTGGTAGCAAAAAGAAATATGTCTAACCGTGCGATAAATGTAACCGGAAATGGCAGGTACGTCCAGTGGCATTAGTGTGGGGGCTGCACACAAAATTATATAGCTTACCCTGTTTCAAATTTATTTTAAAGAGCAGTTTCAGTGAGCCCAAGTAGAGTCTTTCTGCTTTTTGCAGTGCAGAAACAGGTACAGTTTGTGCCAGCCAACCAGATGAAGAGCTCTCCTAGTAACTGTCTCTAATCACCCTCTCAGAAATTAGTGGTAGCCAAAGTAGAGCTTGTATCTCTACAACTGACACATGTCCCATTTCCTTAATGTGGTATTCGTCACTGATTTTGATGGTCAATTGGTTGCCATAGATGAACAATCGAAATTTGGCGCGCAGCACCAGTCGTGTCAGTGCATTGTCAAGTGGCACGAACATAATTCTCCCTTTAGTGAATTATGGTGCTCTCCTGGGCACATGTTGAGGCACCAGCCAGTCTGCCCCAGGTACATTTGACTGAATATATACATGATCAAAGGAACAGACTATGCTACCCCTGACGAACACAAGACAAATTGGGTTACCTCTACCTCAGCAAGCCTCAATTCTCATGTGGACTGCTATGCACGCACATTTCCAGCGAAAAATAAAGTAGGCAGGATATGCACGACAGTTCACAAGTGAATTCAGAAAGGCGAGCAGGCAAGGGAGGTTTGCTTGGTTAAAGATACCACCAAATTTGTCTACTGTGTATGAGAGGCAGCTCACTGTATTTTTTTCACAACTGGTCAAATGTACACAGAGCAGACTGGCCGGTAACTAAATGTGCCAAATAAATTCCCATATTTCACTCAAGAGACCAGCTTGCTCATCTAGTTTGGCCGTGCATTGCCGCGATAGGACTTCAGGCTGAATTAAGATCATCTGTTTTCACCTACAGTGAAAAATTGATACGAGAGATCAGTGAGGCATACCACATAAACAAGACATGCGAGCCAGACCCCATGATCAATTCATGAAATAAAAGGCGTCCTTTCTAGATGACAAGTGATTGAAGTTAGTCTGTGCATATTTACTTTCCTTTTTACACAAATATCATTTATTGTGATTTTATGCCTTTATATTACAACTTACGCCTTCCCTCTGAACGAAATTGTGCACAACATAAGCACACATCCAGTGTTGCTATTTTTAATCCTTCCATCAAAATAAATGATCAGTTAGCAGCAGTCATGTTGTATGGTACCCTTTTCCTCCCCATGTAAATTCTATCCTGAAAAGTTACATGAACTGACCGGCAAACTCATACGTACACTACAAATTCACCTAGCAAACACGGCTGGTTCTTAGAAAATGCACAAATACGGTGATAGGTATCTGTTGGCATACTGTAGCAATAGTAAGTGCCAGTTAGCTTCAACACTAGACAGTTTTAGTATAGCATATGCAACTAATAGCGTACGCCTATACGCTATAGTACAGCGTACGCTAAACAGCAGACATTTATTAGTTTTAGTTGGCCTGCGAGATCTTCTGATCTCAGAGGGCATATGCCATCGTCGCACCTATCTCTCAACTTCACTGACAGGTGCGCTGATATATGTCGGTTTCCCTCGTTAGGCTTCGTGTCGTTCGAAATGAGAAGCGATCTCGAAAAATCCACAAGGTTAACCATATTACACTGTTGTCAAAGCGGCCTGACGGTAAGCGAAAGCTGCTTACACAGTCATTTGCTACGAACGAAGCGAATTCTGCAAAAGCCACGCCAAATTCAATTCGAAGTGGGCAGCGGGGACCACCGCCATGTTTAACGTAAACTACGCAAACCACGCACAGACGGTAATGCTAAATCTGAGAAATAGCATGCATACGCTATCGGTCGGATAGTGTTCTGCACATGCACAGTGATGACCGACTATTTTATATCGTACGCAATGACATAGCGTACGCTAAACTAAAACTGTCTACTGCTGCAATACTTCAGCTGTCAGGCATCTACAGTGCTTAAGACACCACAGAAGTGTAAGTGCACAACAAAAACAAGCGGCGCATCAACCATAAATTTGACTTGAGAGTAGTGACAACATAGGCTGTTTCGTGTAGCTAAAACACTAGCCAATATGTAGAAAGTATATGCACAAGTATACATACCTATAGATATTTGCCTACCTAACTTAAAACTATAAGAGTTGCAGTGCATATGATGCTTGTTCTAGACACTGGTATTTTTAACAAAAATGCTCTTAGAATTAGATATAATGCTTTTTCAATTCATCCAGTCAGTAAATGAAGTCGTACACATATCATTATAATTTGGACTTGCAGGTTGAACATATTCTGACCTGAGCAGCGCCAAGCAGAATGAATAGACCGAATGCCCACTGTGCTGACCAAATACACAGGATGAAACAGAAAATATGGAAAGGGACCCCAAAGTATTAGAAATACTTCTTGACAGCTGTAGAATTAGAGCTTGTTGGTTGATTGTCACTATTAAAATTACACTAAAGCCAATAAGACTGTTCTGTATGGTGTAGTTGAAATCAAATTCATTTGACGAGCAACATTGCAATAACCAGCAAACATGGCAAGAGCAAGCAGACATGTGCGAAATAGTGTGCTTTTTTAATAATAGAGCATCAATACAATGAACTACCTACCAGTTAGCTATGTGTTCTATGCTGTATTGACTTGAAAAAAAGAGAAAAATAATGTAACTGGACATAGACTCGCAACTGCTACAATGCCTACTTGCATGAATGGGGATAGCTTGCCAAGAATATTAAAAAATGGGAGAGAAAAAAGCAAGCTTACTAGAAAACACTTCAGAACTGTAGTAACTGCAGCACAGTGAATACTAGCCTTAATGTATCATTTCAAGAAGTTTGAGCTCATCAAATGTGTATTTTCCAGTGGCAGTTATTCTTGGAACAAGACAGAAATAATCGTGAATATGAATGTTAAACAATGGTAAGCACACTGTGTGCTTACACCTATGACATATTTGGCCCATTACACTTTGAATTCTTATATGCGCAGAAGCTGCACAAGAGTGTAGTGTAAACATTAAAAATTCGGAAATAAAATCCTACAGCATAGGAAACAGTTTCAAAACAAGAAAACCAAAATGAAAAGTGATAAATAGTGTGTACTAAGCAAAATTAAAATGTAACTTGCAGCCAAGCGATTGATGCAAGAAAAAATACTTAACATCAGGACATGTTAGGTCTACTTTTATATAGAACACAATAAGGTGTGCATAACAGCTATGAACACAAATAAACAGCAAGTTGCATAAATATTTGGCCTATTTAGTAAGCTGTGTTGACTAATGTCGATTAACTTATCCACGAATGATACCAACATGCTACTTTTTGGAACACGTACACTACATACATACCTGACCCGACCATCCAGATTACACGTTGCACTACGGCAGGCATAGCCAAGGGGTCTGGTGGCTCCTCCGTTATGTAGGCACTGTTATGGGTCACAGCCCCGCCACTATAAAATAAGTTCTGTGTTAACTTATAGCAGTGGCACACAGCTTTATAAAGCTGTCAAATTGTCTACACATGCATGGAGCATCTAAATATAGTCACAAAAACAATGTTTGCATTATTGCAGGGTGGCAACAGAGCACAAAGTAGAAGTCACTGATGAATATCTTGATAATTGGGACCCTTTGATCACAGTAAAATTATTGACCCGTATAGCAGCACATAGCAAAGAAATGTTTGTTTACAAAACAATTCATTTTTCTTTTCATGACTCAGTTTAACTTTCACCTGTCATGTTTAGTTACGTATAAGGTATGTAAAAACATCTTGTCTTAAAAAGTAAGTTGGACTAGTAGCAAGCTGTGATTGCTTAATTTTTTTTCTGTAAAACTGCCGTAAACCGAAAACTTCGTAAGCAGATATTATTTACAACGTCGAGGCAAGGAAACATGGCAAGGAAACAAGTTTCCTTGGACAAGTAGATATGAAACAAGTTTCCTTGCCATGCAAGCAAGGAAACGTCATTGCAATAAGAATCGGTGAAGAGGCAAATGAGTCGTTATTATGCAACTTCAGCAGAAAATCGGGAGCTGACGCGCCGCACGCACATGATGAACACGATTATTTTCGAACGTTATATTTCTCATCGGAAGAAAACGCTTATCAAGATTTTCAATTTCGCATCAAAGCAATAAACTTGCGTAACTAAGTGCTGACAACCAGCGTTCAGCAAGCATCAGCACAGGTATCACTGTTGTCGCGGGACTTCTATTTCATACGCTCGCGCACGCTATGCACACACGAGAAGCTCACACAACACGCGCGTAGTTAGCCAGCACGATTACTTACCTTTTGAATGGTACGACGCGGTCGCGAAGCACTCTCCAAGTTGCCGGTGCTGCGTCGACGATGTTACTCCCCGCATACATGCCTCTGCGTAGTGGACGAGCTGAGGCGCGCTAACACACATTATTTCTTTGCGACGTCCACCCAACTTTCAAGAACGAGAACAAAGAGGCCGCACTCCACGGCATAAAATCGTTGGGCCACATTTGCCTGGCGCGCCACGCATACGGCGAGTTTGCAGCATGACACAAGGTATCTTCAGGCACTTTTGTGCACGCTAACTGCGACCTACTTCATAACAGCAAACACAAAAACACACGATCAAGCAAACGCGACGCTCGTAGCACCCCGCACATACGACCGCCATCACAGAACACGGAGGAAAAACAATAGCGCCACCAGCATACTTGTGAGAATGTTGTGGCCTCTGTGATGACAAAAATATTAACCAGTACACTCGCATACTAAAATTTTGTGCCGGGTTACACACAACTACGTATAGATGTTGCGAGACAAAATAACCGTAGAACAATCTATATTTTACACTATAGTTTAGCGTAGAAAGAAATTTTAAAACGTATTTTACCTTTGAATTGCTTCCGCCGTCTGCAGCCTGCATAAGCATGGCCTTCGAGATCAGCTTTGGTTATCCTTATCAAGCCGTCGCTGTGGCCTGATTTGAACGGTTTGGGCTGTCTCGAACCTGTCTCGAAGCCAATCCATGACGTTTAGCGATGCTGTCTACTTTTCCTACGCCGTCACTTAGTTCTAGATAACTTTCTGATGTCGTAAACATGAATTGTAGCCTCAGGAATTGTTGACACGATATCGGAGGTACAGATGTGCAGTGTTCGATGTTTCCGTGTGCGTTGTGACTGTTTCAGGCGGAAAGGATCAAATCCACGAGGGTTGATAGCTCGTGTGGCGCAGGTTACACCCCTATCGTCCGCATTTCCTTTCGTGTCGGTGTGTTGAATGTGCGCGGGTTTTGCTCCTGTCGTCCGTACCTTCTGTGTTTATCGTGCGGCTCGCGAAGATTCCTCCTAAAAAAAAAAACATGTCTGCAGCGTGCATGTGTCCTGTGTGGTGTGTGAAACAAATGTGCGCTGGTGTACGGTGTGTTTGCAGCCCTATTGGTGGCTTATAGTCCTTTGCTCTAGTGCCGTTTCTATGATGTAAACCATACTTGAACTGAAAAAAATTCACTGTTTTTTATATGGACAAGTAGATATGATCTGTGTGTATCCACTGTGCAGTGTGCATGTGTTCGTCATTTTTATGCAGCTCGTATCATGGGGCTTGTGCCTCTATTCATGATGGCCCTTGCTTAATGTTTCCACTTTTAGGGGAATGTGGCGTGCAAGCAGTCACAAAGTCTTGTGCATTTGGTGTGGAAGAAGGGAATACTTTTATGCGTAACTTTGTCTACTATAGGTGAACCGTTGCAACAATTAGCATTTTTTCCATGTGAATGCTTCTGCCATTTGATATAATTTGTAGCAGATCTTATCTGTGAAGAAGCATAATAAACGTAATTTAACATGGTGTTCCTTAGAAGATATTAATTACTGCATAACCACTTTACATCTCCAAAGCTCACTGTATAATAAAGATGAATGTTCAGTTGAAAATTAAAATATCTTATAGTTGCATGAACGTATACATGCGAAATGCTACAGCAGCCTGGCATCACATTAATGTCAATATTGGTGACATCCGACAACGTTCTGGGAACGTGCTGTTTTGTAACGTTGCTACATTGATACCATTTACACGTTAAATTGATGTTTACACGCAACGTTGACACAACGTGGGTGTCAGGACGTTGCTGTGACATTTATTTATGACATCACTTGAACGTACAGCTGGCAACGTACATTCAACGTTGAGGTTGGCTGTTTAACGTTGCCTGACATTTGTTACAATCAGGCAACGTTTACGCTACGTTCTGTGTTACTTGGGTCCATGCCTAAAAATATAGTGGACTGGAGCAGGATTCGACTACATTTTGACGCATGGAGTGGTATCCCGCCCTAAAACACCACTTCAAACCACTTAATTACTTTTTATAAAATTTCGGCAGCACCCATCCTTCGATGAATGTCGATGTTACATTGATAATATGTAGCGACAAACCGTATTACCACTGCAGAGACTTGTTACATATGAGGAGTGTATGCATCCTTGTTCCTCTCTCGCGCTTCTCACCGAACGCACTATGCCATCTAGCGGCCGCGCCACAAAGTCTGCGCGTGGTGCGCGTGTGAATATTAAAACAAGATTGTCCGAGTATATACGACCCAGGTTCAATTCCGCCCAGTATCAGATAATTTTTTTTCTTTTTTCGTTGAAGAACACCACATAGCTTCAGTGCCCCAACTTTGCATCAAAAAAAGGTTCATTGAAGAGCGGCACATACATAGTGTCACCCAGTAACCCAAGTTGATCCAGCCATTAGTTGGTTACAGCAGCCTAATGCTATGCCCATATTAGACCATTACTGCCTAGTGACTCAAGTTGGCGGGAAAACTGTTACATAGAAATATAGTTCCCTGAAAGTACGTGAAGTTCCCAAACAATGCTCATTGCATTAAAAAAGCGTTCTCAATCAAACTTCGAGGCTGGCTCCCCTTACCCCGTCCGCAAGAGGACGAGGCTCAATCAATCAATCAATCACTATATTACCGAGTTCACAGAGGGGGCTGCGAGGCAGACGGAAGTATATTATTTATCGTTAAAGCACAGCTGCTCGATACAGTATCATTGAAAATTAGGTCTGCCGGCAACCAAAGTTTACATTGTCAGAGACGTTGAAAGGTAATATATGCACTGATCAAATTCCACGCAGTTACGCTATGATACCTTTATAGTAACAGGCAGTGTAAACCCAAAGGTTAAAGTGTTTGCGGTTCCTCAATTCTCCACTATTTCCGTCTCCCGCCCTGAGATATACGTACATGTATATAGCAACCGACGGTGAGAAGCAATACGCAAAACGTGCTGTTCCCCGATTCAGCCGCTAATTCCGCTATTCTATAGCTGATAAACTAGTCACGCAGTACCATCTATTTGAACAGGTGGAACTTGTGCCTGGAGTGCATAGCTGTCTCCTTTTTGCAGCGGTAGGCGATACTGAAAGCCTTTATATTCCTCACGGCCTGGTTGCAGGCAAACTCGGCAGCTTCCGGCGCGTCTCGGCCGTCGCAGAGCAAATAGCACAGCGTCAGGAAGAAGTATTTCTCGCTCGAGAAGTCCCTCAGCCCTCGGTGATTGCCTATGCCGAGGAGCTTGCGGTTCTGGTGCGTCTCCCAGACGGCGGGCAGCGAGGCGTCGAGGTACCAACGTTCGCGGGGAACCGCCGCCATCATGTTTTCCGCCGCTGGTTCAGCGTAGCATTCCAGTCTCCTGCCAGCTTCGGCGAGCCTAGACCACCTAGATGGCGAGCTCGCGACAGCCCAGACACGAGAAGGCGAATGGCTCCGAGAACCGCGCCCAAGCCACCGTAGTTGGCGCTGTCGGTGGCGTCTCGGTGGAACACGGGAACCATGGTGGAGTAAGGAGGGATGCGTATACGGACTGGCTCACCGAATCGAAAGCGACGAAGTGGTCGTTGTTTCTGATGTCCGCGATGTAGCCTGTTGAAACCTGCGAAACGTACCTGTGCACTGACTTGCCCATACAAAGAGGAATGGTAGGCTTTTACATGCCAAAACCACGATATCATTATGAAGTACGCGGTACAACGGGGGACTCCGGGTTATTTTCAACCATGAACGCTTTCTTCAGTTGTTTTTATGTTCAGCACTAGCTTATGTATAGTGGCAAGGGCAAAAAGACATCATCTTTAGCTGCAGCAGACCTATATTTATGTCCACTGCAGGACGAAGGCCTCTCCCTGCGATCTCCAATTACCCTTGTCTTGTGCTAGCTGATTCCAGCTTGCAGCTGCAAATATCCTAACTTCATCAGTGGTGGCATGGCGCAGAGGTAAACAATGGGAAAAGAAAAGTACGCTGTAATTCCAGGATATAGAGCATTGGGGGCGAGCTCCACCACTAGAAAAGCTGGCGCCACCGTCGGCGTGACGTGGTATTAGGGATCACGTGGACACAGCAGCCGCGTCGTCTGCTTCGAGAGCAGCAAAGCGAGTTGAAAACGAAAGTTTAGTCCCCCTGCGCTACTGTTCTGAATTAGTGGGGATGTTTTCCCGCTTCGGGTGTCTGCTTGACAAGACTTGAAAGCCCTATAATAGTGAGTGCATGGCTGCTTTTGAAGGCGTCCGACGAAGGCGTCCGCCTATTGCTCGGTACCGCAGTGCCGGACGCGTACGGAACGGAGCCCGGTGTCAGCCTACACAAGTACCCGCAGGCAAAGAAGCTGCGTGTAGCTTGCATTAGGAAACTTACAACCGGCAAGCAGTCATCGGCTACACTTCGAGTGTGTAGCAAGCACTTCCGCGAAAGATTTCTGCTATGGCGTTGGGGCTGCGATGTTCGGCGAGTTGCACAAAGCGCGCACCAAAAGCTAACCCGCGCGCGCTACCCATTTAATGAAGATTTGGTCTATGAACTTGTTGATGCTAGATAGTGGCAAGTTCACCAGAATGGAAAGGGCACGGTAAGAAGCACATTAAAAAAAGACGTTGCATATACTCATGTTATGTGTTAGCACGAAACAACGAATGTACTAGGACTAACAAATAAAACAGAGAAACAGCGGAAAATTCCTCGCACAGAAGTCAGATAAACATACAGTGCGACGCAACTTCACAAATAACGATATTAAAAAGTCCAAGAATTTCGAAGAGAAAAACTTATTGAATCGTCGCGATGTCACATCACGAGTCGCCGTATAGCGTCGAAGTGCCTAGTTATAAAGCAATTATTTTTTAACAACTCTGGTAGCGTCCACGCAACAATGGTTGCTCGTGTACTGTGGAATGTTCATATGCTGCGATCTAAAGCTCACGGCAAGGTGCGAAAACACGCTCGCATCGAAAGCGAAACATTGTGCGCGGACTTGCATGCAGACGCACAGGCGGTCGCTGCGAACCCGTGCGATCGCTGCATTGAGGATTCATTTTGTTATGCTCCATTTGGTTATACAGACAGCACACTATAAGAGAATATTTCACGCAGTCTGGTCTCAGTGATTGCCTCCCTTTGACTCTAGAAACTGGTTCGGGGGACTTCATCGCGGCGACCGCGCGCAATGGGCGTTCACTGTACGCATTCCGTGAAGAGATAGCGCCCGTAAACTATTCTGCGCTGTCTGTTTGCTCGAGATTATTATTTTGTCAAATCACATATGCATCAGGTCGCCCAGCATTTCTTGGGTTCGTTGCGTGGTCGTTGGCTTTGGACTTTGATGCAGCTTGTATGGGATAAAGCATGGGATAAACCATCTTTCTTAAAGAAAGGGGCTTTGGTTTTTTATTTTGACAGTAAGAAACTTCCCTCGTTTGTAGAATACTTACAGAAATGGCCAAGAGGGCTCCAGCGTTGTGTTTTTATTGAGCGCCGACGGCCAAACCCTGAGCAGCGCCCCGCGTTATCCCTCGTACTACGCAATTAAGCGAGGCGCTTCCGACAGATGGCGACTCCGTAAGTGCTCGCGTGTTTGTGGGTCTCTCCCTGCGAATCCGCTGGCACCCGGGGTTCTCTGAGGTGCGCCCAATGCACGGACAACCGTGAACCGCCCCCTTCAGAATGCGCTCACCCGCGACTGGGATCGAACCTGCGAACTCCGGATGAGCAGAGCAACGCCCTGGCCACGGGCTACCAGGACGGGTGTGACTTGCGTTTCATTGCGATAGCAATTGTGCGGGTCACTTCAGGTACGATCGCGCCGTCGGCCTGCATAGACAAGTCCTGGGTGCGAAGGATCGCCAAATGGTGAACAATCACGGTTGCGAGGGTGACAGCCAGTACGAGCGGAAAATGCAGGGGCCTCGATGGGCCTGGTCTTCCCGCGCGCCGTGTGCTAGAGGTCACGTGATCTGCCAAGTTTCGGAAGTAGTAGTAGTAGTACTTCTTCTTTCTGGTGTTTTACGTGTCAAAACCCGTTCTTATTGAGGCACGCCATAGTGGAGGGCTCCGGATTAATTTTCATCATTTGGGGTTCTTTAACGTAGGGAGCCTACATGCAAGCTCTGTTTTAGGGTGGTGACAACTCCAAAATTTTGAGCGCTATTTAGCGCCAAATTTGGTGAGTAGCCATTTTGATTCCCAATTTCGCTAGAAGTCGCGGCGTATTCGTGCCTTCTTTTTGTCACGCTCTGATGTACCCATTTTGGCACGCGATCTATTAAATTTCTTTAATTTAATTTTGCACCAATGCGTACACGAAACCTGCATACATATTTAATGTACTAGTTGCGTTTTCCTTTCATTTTAACACATCAAACTTATTTTTTTTCCATGGCATACAAAGGAACAAGTTATAAGGCACGGTGGAATGCTCGGGGTAGTATTTTCTCACGCCAAGGATGTGAAGTGCATTAAACATTGTCCTTGCATTCCACTTGTACACACTATATAAATGGTGTTTTTCGAAGGGTGCTGTATTAAGAACTGTGCTTACAAGCCTGTTTATCTAAAACGTAGACGTGCCATGCGCTTCTCTCAGACACGCTATGGGTCTCTGGCTGCTGAGGCCAAAGCTTATTTTAAAAATTGAATAAGTTTCACGGCATCAACGGTTGCGGGAAACGTGGTCTGTCGTCTGGTCTTTTCACCATTTTGATTCTCACATGCTATATTTGGCGGAAAATTTTCCCCGCCAATTTAGCTGGCAGCGGCAAGTATCTTACAAAGGTTGACACCACCCTAAAACAGCGTTTGCATGTAGGCTCTCTACTTTAACGTGCACTACAACGCAAGCACACGGGCGTTTTTGGTATTAGTAGTAGTAGGAGGAGGAGTAGTAATTGCTTGTTTATTTTAAATGACTAGATAAAGAAAGGAAACGAAGAAGATGGAAAATTGCAACTGACCGCAGTAACTGTCTATATCGCATAAAGTCTGCTCAAACCTGAAGGACATTTAATGTAAGGACAGGTAAAGAAGAGCAGTGAAAGCAGCGGCAGCACGGAACTTTCGCTTCGGGACCAGCGTTTCCCCGAGGATACCGGGGTCAACTAAATGCCGGGGTCAACTAAATGCCGGGGGCAACTAAATGCCGTATATCAGGCTTAACAATTCGAAGGAAGAGACTATCCAGTAATGGTTTTCCGAGCACATAAGCAACCTACAGAGCACAAATTTTCGATACACTCCACCAAAAAGTAGCCCTCATTTTGTCAAAATATAAAACATCTGCTGTTCTGCCTCCTGCTGGGATACAAATAATAGTGTAGCTCTTATTTAGAAACAGCCTGAAAATGAAATCGACAAGGTGAGAAGTGACACAAACCTTTAGAAAAAAATTCAAGTCAGTGTTCTATTGGTATTTAAATGGACCTGCACATTCGACCAAGGTCACTTTCACGAACATATCTACAATAAGTCGTGCTTCGACAGTGAAACTCGACAGTAATACCTGTAAGAGGTTTGATTAGACTTTTTAATGGTGATAAGATACACAGAGAGCAACGCTATGTAGGCTGTCTCCGGACAGAGATTAAATATTTCCAGCAATTGAATATACAACGATTTCATGCCGTAAACCGCACCAGTCGTTGGGCGTGGTTGATTATAATTAGGGTTGTTCGTTTTCAGGTTTTACATTTCGTTTAATTCGGGGGGGGGGGAGAAGAGGTAAAATCGGGTGCTATTTTTCAAAGTGATAATCGGGGTGAAATCGGGTTTTTTGTCGAGCCTTTCGTTTTTCTTGTGTGTGAAATTTATGATTTTACTCAGTAATACATTACATTCGGTCTTTTTTTATCAGAGGGTATCACGAGCTCCTTAATTGTAACCCATTAAAACTAGGGATCTGTTTCAAGCTGGTAGTAGGGGGGACAACAGGGTTTTTTAGCTAATACTCCCCAGTTCGGCGTTTGTTTTGGAAAAACATAAATAATACTGACTGTAAAGAGCATTGATAACTTCTAAGAAATGAAACATTTTATTCCCGAAAGCTCGTCATCGATCTTTTAAACATTCTTGTTAACATACATTATAATCTGCATGCACAACATGTCGGTCTCCGTCCGAGATATGTCCGATCTTTGAATGTATCTCAGCTGAGAGGAATTTTTCTCGACATCGCAGCTTCCATTAGCTAGGTGCTACAATGTCGGAGTAGAATTTGCCAGCCCGCGGTAGCGAGCGGTATATTCATGCCAATGCTCAATGAGCTCGACAGCTGCATTAGCGAGGCTTGGATAAACTCGTCGTGAATCGAATGCATGCCGCCGGTGACGGAAATGAAGAGAGGTCGGTAGTCATCAAATGACTTGCACAACAGATGCTTCATGCGTCCAAAGATTAGGCGCTCTAAACCAACTGCAAACTCCATGCACCGTAAAAAAAAATAGGTTTGTATGTGGTTTTGGAATTCGGGGATAAGTCGTGTTTAACCCGATTCTCCTGAAACATGTTCGTGGTGTAAAAATCGGCCAAAATCGGGTTTTACCTGAAAACGAACAAGCCTTTTTATAACACGTTATCCTGACCTTCCCCTCACCCGCAAGTTAAACAAGTTGATTGTGTTTTCAAATACGGGAATAGTGGTCCCAAAACACTGGGCATGATGCAAGTAGCGCAAGCTGACATTTGTTAGGGCGGGAACTGTTCAGCGCCAGGCCTTCTCCGCAACGCGAGCGTGTATGGAGAATCCCGCGTGTCCGCCGCTACAGCGCGTACCGAGGAGACAATCCTGGCTGCCCAAGCAGGGGATACGTAGTAAAGAAAGGCAGTACTGACACGGTCACTCTATTACGAAAGCAAATTCAGCTGCAGCTGTAGTTTTGCGGGACTTTCCAGCATGCAGTCGAAAGTGCCCGCTTTCAAAAGTGGGGAGGGCCAATGGCATACTTTGCCCCCCCCCTCCCCCCTCCCCCCCGTAGATACGCGTATTGACACAGCTATTGGTTGGTAGACTATTCCGTTTTATCACTAACGTTGCGACACGCATCGTCATAGACCAGCGCTTGGGCAACAGCATTCATTGCTCCGGCGCATTGTTTTTGTCTCTTTGGGTCCCACGTGTGACAAGGGTAGTTCCAGGGCGCGTTACAGGTCCCCGAGCCTACAGGGGTGTGTGCCATTGAGCTTGGAGCCTTTCTGTACTATCACCAGGATCGGACCACTTTTTTTCTAATTGTTCGCGGATGCGCTCCGCCAGAACCTAGCCATATACAGCTTCGCTGTAAAACCGGCAGGTTCGCTCTTTTGCTACCTTAAAATGAAACCCTTCCTCACGATAAAGAAGTCTTGACGCCTGCAAAATAAATCGCAATGGCTAGGTCCTCCCCATAAGGTATCTTCTTGAGGAGAAACCAGCTTTCAGGAGCTCTATTTTAATAAGCGGCGCACGTCCGCCAGGACAGCGCTTCACAAGCATGGCATTTCTACTGCCACATGTTTAGTATCATTCAGTGGAAGCGCTTCAACTCGCACTCCTTACAACCGTAGATTTTCGTTCGGAATATTGGAAGCTTAGACTAAATAAAGTAAGATACGATCTGTGGCTATAATTATTACACAAAAACAAACATACGCGCTGAACAAGTGTACGGGAGTTGCACGTAAGGATCCCCTTCGAGTCAAATAGCAGACGTCGAGCAAGCGCCTTCCTTTTTGCAACCACAGGACAGCTTGCTCCCCCAGCCGGTCATTTGAAGTGTAAAAGACCGACCTAACGTCTCCTTGGAAACTTACAAATATGAAGTTCATGCCACCGGTGCAAACATTTTCAGAGCTCCAGCATCATTCTCCAATAAGAGAAAACAGAAACTAAAGCATCGAAATCGAATCACGAAATCAGCAACTATATAGCGTAGTCAACCCTCGTATGGAGACAACAAGAAATGCAGTTTGACATAAGCGGTGTTTCGTTAAAAGCGTAGAGGCTCTTAAAGAGCCATAGAAATGCATTAACAGTCCGTTGGCTTGTAAAGTGCAGTATCTTGAAACAAAGCTGCCTGTGATACCGGACAACAGAGACATTCAGATGACGCCCGTCAGCATGCAACTGCTTATTCATTCGGTTACAATCGCGTGATGCAGCCGCAGTCCCAAGGATCCTGCAACCACGTGGTGACGTTGCCTTCGCAGCGCTCTTTGCTTGTCCAGCTTGACAGGCAGACTAGCAAATGTCACTGAATATTACACAGTACTGCACCCAACTGTCTTCTGCACATTTCGCGCTTCCAACTTGGTGCTCCAGTATGGCCTCCGAGATCTGGCAGTGCGCGCCAGTAATTCGCCACTTCATGTACATTACCCGATATGAAATGCATGAACTGCAGTCGGGGCCTCGCAGTAATTCGTATAAAGCGATCGATATTTCTTATAAAGAGATTTTGGTACAACGGGGGCTTTCTGTACTCCCTTTTCTCGCATCACTGAGTGAAGATACTATTGACTAGCGATTCGCTAGAGCACGCATAACTCTCTAGAGGGAGCCAGTGAATGTTGTAAAAAATATGAACGCAAACTTACTTTCCGTCCTTTTCGTTTTCTTTTCCGCAAAGTTGTATAAACGCGATTAAACACGAAATAAAATAGAGAGAGAGAGAGAGGCATCGTTCGCACACAGGTGTGTTGCTCACATTTGGTACCCTCACATGAGATGTCTCCTAAACATGAAGCGCGTGCAAAAGAAAAATGAGGAATAGAAAGAGTGGGCTTCTTTGGAAGTTTTAGCTCGGGCCCAACTCCGATGCCGCCTATTCAAATACACTTAAAACGCAGAAAAGCTTTTCTGATAACCGCTGGGCCATTTTAATGAAATTTGTTGGATTTGAGAGAGGAAGTTAAATTCTAGTGACTGTTGGAGGCGGAATTCTATTTGGGACACGAATATTTTAAAAGGAAGTGTAACAAATTCGTACGTTCGAAAAAAAAAATAAGTAGAGGCACGAAGAAGCAGGACCGCGAAGCGGCGACTAGGGAAGGCCTGGACGTCCCGATGCGGGAGACCTGAGCCCGGGTCATCAATCTGCAGGACGCTCAATAACAGTTTTTCCCAAACAACCAAGCACGAAGTGTACGAGTTCGTAGCTCTGCACCAAGAACAGATAGCGCAGTTCTGTCAACTGCATCCGTTAGCGCATCCAAAGTGGACAAATGTGATATATCAAATTATATCTTACGTCAATTTGTTATTATTAAAAAGGGATTTGCAAAAGTCCTACTCAAATATTAGTGGTTTACTTGAGAGCCTTGCATAATCCATCAACTTTGTCCGCTTTAGATGAACTATTATATGAAATTCACTGAATTGTGATATAGTTTTTCATTGCTGAGGTAGAGTTGTAAGCTTGATAGTTTCGTTTTCTGAAAGCATACAATTTCTAACAAATTGATGGCCTAAATTAAGAATTCGTTACCAACAGTCACTATACAACTACTAATACTACTACTACTACTACTACTACTGCACTACTACTACTTCCGAAACTTGGCAGATCACGTGACCTCTAGCACACGGCGCGCGGGAAGACCAGGCGCATCGAGGCCCCTGCATTTTCGGCTCGTCCTGGATGTCGCCCTCGCAACCGGGGCAGACCACGTGATTGTTCGCCATTTGGCGATCCTTCGCACCCAGGACTTGTCTATGCAGGCCGACGGCGCAATCGTACCTGAAGTGACCCGCACAATTGCTATCGCAATGAAACGCAAGTCACACCCGTCCTGGTAGCCCGTGGCCAGGGCGTTGCTCTGCTCATCCGGAGTTCGCAGGTTCGATCCCAGCCGCGGCTGAGCGCATTCTGAAGGGGGCGGTTCACGGTTGTCCGTGCATTGGGCGCACCTCAGAGAACCCCGGGTGCCAGCGGATTCGCAGGGAGAGACCCACAAACACGCGAGCACTTACGGAGTCGCCATCTGTCGGAAGCGCCTCGCTTAATTGCGTAGTACGAGGGATAACGCGGGGCGCTGCTCAGGGTTTGGCCGTCGGCGCTCAATAAAAACACAACGCGGGAGCCCTCCTGGCCATTTCTGTAAGTATTCTACAAACGAGGGAAGTTTCTTACTGTCAAAATAAAAAACCAAAGCCCCTTTCTTTAAGAAAGATGGTTTATCCCATGCTTTATCCCATACAAGCTGCATCAAAGTCCAAAGCCAACGACCACGCAACGAACCCAAGAAATGCTGGGCGACCTGATGCATATGTGATTTGACAAAATAATAATCTCGAGCAAACAGACAGCGCAGAATAGTTTACGGGCGCTATCTCTTCACGGAATGCGTACAGTGAACGCCCATTGCGCGCGGTCGCCGCGATGAAGTCCCCCGAACCAGTTTCTTGCGTCAAAGGTAGGCAATCACTGAGAGCAGACTGCGTGAAATATTCTCTTATAGTGTGCTGTCTGTATAACCAAATGGAGCATAACAAAATGAAGCCTCAATGCAGCGATCGCACGGGTTCGCAGCGACCGACTGTGCGTCTGCATGCAAGTCCGCGCACAATGTTTCGCTTTCGATGCGAGCGTGTTTTCGCACCGTGCCGTGAGCTTTAGGTCACAGCATATGAACATTCCACAGTACACGAGCAACCATTGTTGCGTGGACGCTATCAGGGTTGTTAAAAAATAATTGCTTTATAACTAGGCATTTCGACGCTATACGGCGACTCGTGATGTGACATCGCGACGATTGAATAGGTTTTTCTCTTCGAAAGTCTTGGACGTTTCAATATCGTTATTTGTCAAGTTGCGTCGCACTGTATGTTTATCTGACTTCTGAGCGAGGAATTTCTCGCTGTTTTTCTGTTTTATTTGTTAGTCCTAGTACACTCGTTGTTTGGTGCTAACACATAACATGAGTATATGCCACGTCTTTTTTTAATGTGCTTCTTACCGTGCCCTTTCCATTCTGGTTAACTTGCCACTATCTAGCATCAACAAGTTCATAGACCAAATCTTAACTGGGTAGCGCGCGCGGGTGAGCTTTCGGCGCGCGCTTTGTGCAACTCGCCGAACATCGCAGCCCCAACGCCATAGCAGAAATCTTACGCGGAAGTGCTTGCTACACACTCGAGGTGTAGCCGATCGTAGAGCTCTGCACGGGCCCGGGCCCGGCCCGGCCCGCGGGCCGGGCCGGGCTGTCCGAAGAGTTTTTTTGGCGGGCTCGGGCCGGGCCCGGGCTTAAAGCCACGGGCCCGGCCCGGGCTCGGGCTTGAGGCCGCGGGCGCGGGCCGGACTCGGGCTTGAAGCCACGGGCCCGCGCCAGACTCGGGCCCGCTTATTAAGGGACCTAAGTAGGCCTTCGAGCACACGCAACCTTTATGCATTGCATGGTTCAATGCATTTTGTGCCAAGCTGAAGTGACACGTGCAAAATGACTGTCATCATCATCATCAGCCTATATTTATGTCCATTGCAGGACGAAGGCCTCTCCCTGCCATCTCCTATTAACCCTGTCTTGCAATAGGTGATTCCAATTTGCGCCTGCGAATTTTCTAACTTCATCACTCCACCTAGTTTTCTGCCGTCCTCGACTGCGCTTCCCTTCTCTTCGTATCCATTCTGTAGCTCTAATGGTCCATCAGTTATCCAGCCTACGTATTACATGGCCTGCCCAGCTTCATTTTTTCCGCTTAATGTCAACTAAATATCGGTTATCCCCGTTCTCTGATCCACACCGCTCTCTTGACTGTATATCTTATCGAAGAAAATAGTAAAACAGATGATGTTCTCATTTTAACAGCCGAGCTGTTTCAGCCGGGCGCACTGTGTCTGCTGAATCCAAAAAAAGTGGGCCGATCCTGGCAGCAGTGTAGAAAGGGTCCAAGCGCAATGGCACATACAGCTGTGAACTGTGAGCCTGGATAAGTCTAGCTAAGAATGGTGGGGACTACTTAAACTTAGTCAGTCATCGATAGGATATTGATAGCCAATCAATAGCTCATCGATAATTGACCAATAATCAATAAGTTCCGGGAAATGCTGGGGATTACTTGGTAGTACGCTTGGTAGCCCAAATACGTGGCAAATATCTTGCGATGGAGAATCGAAAGCCAATCAATAGCTAATCGATAATCAATCAATTATAAATAAATTACGGGGACTGCTGGGGATGACTTGGTAGTGCTTAACCTAGCCCAAAAGCCAGGACTAGCTAGGTGCCCATCAGCTCCGCTGTCTCTTTAGCATTGCGCCGGCAGTGCAAGCTACGCTATTTTTATTTTCCACAAAAACAAACATTGTTTCCGCATAAGGAAAAATAAATTATACAAAGAACCACTCCTCAAACCATTTCCATGTTACCGCTTTTGCGATCGCACTATTACCAGTGTCGATACTATTGCATTATTTTAGCGCTAAGGCTAGTTACTTTTGTGCTTCAATGCATAAAACAGCGTTTTCCTCAAAAAGTTAACTGGACCGGCCATTCATTTCGTCGGACACTTTGAAAATTAATATCTCGAAACTGGTTCAGTCCTGAGAATTCATTCCAAGTGGATAGTATCGCCTTGCGAACTCAGCGGCTATAATTCGTAGATTGAAAGATGTGCCGTAAAATGAATAATTAAAAAGTTAATTAGCATAATTATGTTAAATATTCAATTAGGCATTTTGACCATCCATTAGGCCATCCGCGTCAGAATTAGCTTGGAACTACATAAAAAAAATTATCCTCCTTAGCGCGTCGTCGCATTAATGCGAACACAAGAAATCCTGAGATATGGTCAATTCTATACTTCAGAACACTCTATAAGCATCAGTTGTTAATGCATTACCTACCATTCACTTTGAACAAATACAAAAATGTCGATAATTTCAGCAAGAAAGAACTCAGCCCATACGTTGGTAGCTTGTAATATATCTGATGTGATTATTTTTCTGCCTTCGTGTATGGCTCTGAGTATACTCTATAATGTACATCCTGTTTCGTTTTCTTAGCAAATGTTAATCTATGCAATCTTAGCAAATGTTTCTTAGCAAATTCAGTCTCATGCTATGTTGTATAGCTGGTGTTGCGCTGTTTTGTATAGCTAGTATTGCTACTGTATATTTTATATAGGCTGATGATGATGATGATTGCTATTGCAGTGTTGTTTAAAATGCATTCTGTTAAAACTTTTCCAAATTCTCTTAACTCGCCGTGACGGAAATATTCTCTGTTTTTCCGTTCATAGATATTTCGTCCGTGAGGAATTCCAGCGACAGCTGGAAATATATGTGAATTATTGTACATGTGCGCACACTGTTTGCTGACGTACTATTGCCTTGCCTGGTGTTTTGGGTCACGTCAAGCTGCGTATGTAGCTTTTAGTCCAAAATGACCGTCAAGCATGTAAATTGGAGAATAAATTGATTTGATATTTGATTGATTTCGTCGGACACTTTGAAAATTATTATCTCGAAACTGGTTCAGTCCTGAGAATTCGTTCCAAGTGGATACGCCTGCGAACTCAGCGGCTATAATTCGTAGATTGAAAGATGTGCCGTAAAATAATTAATGAAAAAGTTAATTAGCGTAATTATGTTAATTCTTCAATTAGGCGTTCTGTTTTCTCGTGGAAGTAATGACCGCCTCATCGAGTAGTTTAGATCAAGGATTATTATATAATTGTGCAATCTGCAACAGGCAATTTTTAAAAATTTGGTTCAGCAAAAATGAAACACCCTGTACATTTGCATACTAAATGACATCATAGAACCATATCGTACAAATCAAGGTAAGTGCATGGGCACCAGCGGAAAAATAGCAGAACAGGCAATGGGCCGGATTACTGATGTTCCCGTGGGAGAAACAAAGATTTCGGCCTTTTATTGCTTTATACTGCAGCTGATTAAACCTCGAGAACGTGAGGCTCAAAGATACGGTACAATCTGTAAGCAAAAAAAGATTTTTTTTTTCTCTTACAGGCCGGGCCTGATCATGCACACGCGACCCCTAGCTAAGCTTAGTAATGAACGCCCGGGCCCGGGCCGGGCCCGGGCTCAATAGCACGGGCCCGGGTCGGGCCCGGGCTCAATAGCACGGGCCCGGGCTGGTCTCGGTCATGTACGGCCGGGCCCGGGTCGGGCTCGGGATCTGTATTACGGGCCCGGGCTGGACTCGGGCCTTGTAAAGCGGGCCTGGGCCGGGCTCGGGCCGAAAAATCCGGCCCGTGCAGTGCTCTAAGCCGATGACTCTTTGCCGGTTGTAAGTTTTTTAATGCAAGCTACCCGCAGCTTCTTGGCCTGCGGATAAGTGTGTAGGCTTACACCGGGCTCAGTTCCGTACGCGTCCGGCACTGCGGTACCGCGCAATAGCCTAGCCTACCATGTCGGACGCCTTCAACGGCAGCCATGCACTCATTATTATAGTGCTTTCAATTCTTGTCAAGCAGACACCCGAAGTGGGAAAACATCCCCACTTAATCAGAACAGTAGCGCCGGGGGGAGTAAACTGTCGTTTTCAGCTCGCTTTGCTGCTCTCGAAAGAGACGACGAAGCCGCTGTGTCCACGTGATCCCTAATACCACGTCACGCCGACGGAGGCGCCAGCTTTTCTAGTGGTGGAACTCGCCCCCAATGCTCTATATCCTGGAATTAGAGCGTACTTTTCTTTTTCCCGTTGTTTACCTCTGCGCTGATGAAGTTTGGAAATTTGTAGCTGCAAGGTAAAATCAGCTATAGCACAAGACAAGGGTAATTGGAGATCGCAGGGAGAGGCCTTCGTCCTGCAGTGGACATAAATATAGGTCTGCTGTTGCTAATGATGATGTCTTTTTGCCCTTGCCACTATGCATAAACTAGTGCTTAACATAAAAACAACTAAAGAAAGCGTTCATGGTCGAAAATAACGCGGAGTCCCCCGCTGTACCGCGTACCTCATCATGATATCGTGGTTTCGGCACGTAAAAGCCTACCATTCCTTGTTATATGGGCAAGTCAGTGCACAGGTACGTTTCGCAGGTTTCAACAGGCTATATCGCGGACATCAGAAACAACGACCACTTCGTCGCTTTCGACTCGGCGAGCCAGTCCGTATACGCATGCCTCCTTACTCCACCATGGTTCCCGTGTTCCACCGAGACGTCACCGACAGCGACAACTACGGTGGCTTGGGCGCGGTTCTCGGAGCCATTCACCTTCTCGTGTCTGGGCTGTCGCGAGCTCGCCATCTAGGTGGTCTAGGCTCGCCGGAGCTGGCAGGAGGCTGGAATGCTACGCTGAACCAGCGGCGGAAAACATGGCGGCGGTTCCCCGCGAACGCCTGTACCTCGTCGCCTCGCTGCCCGCCGTCTGGGAGACGCACCAGAACCGCAAGCTCCTCGGCATAGGCGATCACCGAGGGCTGAGGGACTTCTCGAGCGAGAAATCCTTCTTCCTGACGCTGTGCTATTTGCTCTGCGACGGCCGAATGTCACAAAAGAGCGCGTAATCCAAGCGCGCGCCGAGTGTCGCGCAAGCCAGCGAAAGAACACGCCGGCCGCGCGGCAACTTCAACAGACGGGGAGAGCGCATACGCCTCAAGCAACAACGCTAACGGCGCCGAAACGTCTAGAAGAGACTCGACGAAGTGACGTTAACCGGAGAGAGAGAGAGAGAGGACACGCGCGCGCCGAGACACCTTCTCACCCGGCGAGTCGAGAGACATTACTACCGCGTGAGCATACACCAACAGGATGAGTCATCAGCCCCTCTCGAGAATGTTCCCACAGCGGCGGCCGAAGGTACGAGAAAAGAGTAGAAGCTTCCCAAGCTTTGGCCATGCTACGAGATCACGACACCGATAGGAAGGTTCGAGAACGCCTGTAGAAGCTATATAACCGCCGTGCTAGATTCGTTCAGTGGAATTCAAGAATTCAGGAGTTCGAGAGTTCAGTCCGCACCGGTGAAGTGATGTAACGTGAAGACCGAGCGTCTGCGGAAAAACGAGATTCCCCGGCAAGCTAATCGACGAGTTCATCGAGTGTCTGCATTTCCGGAAGAACTTCTTTCTTCGAGATTTGCTCGAGCTACGCCGAGATCGCCTGACTCCAAGACCAACCAACACGGTGAATACGATTGGACACTTAGTGTTCCTTTTCATTTTGTACTTTACGTGTTGGACTCTTAGTGCTTGTCGTGAATTATTTTCTTGTGTTTTGTGAATACCCATCTGATTTGTATTGTGTTGTGTCTAGCCTAAGTATGCAAGTGTGTGTGTAACTGCCTTGTGTGAAGAATATATTTTGTTGTGTTTTTCAACTCTGGGCTCGGACTCGGTCTTTGGACAGCAACCGGCGTTCGCTGGCGCACCAGAGGGCCCACTCTTAATTGTCCTTGCTTGCGGGGGATTATTTTCGGAAGCTGATAAGTCGGCTTTGGAATTTGGTCCGGCGTCTGCGCCTCGTTCACGGGGTCTGTGACACCGAGACGCGCTGGAAGCTGCCGAGTTTGCCTGCAACGAGGCCGTGAGGAATATAAAGGCTTTCAGTATCGCCTAGCGCTGCAAAAAGGAGACAGCTATTCACCCCAGGCACAAGTTCCAGCTGTTCAAATAGATGGAACTGCGCGACTAGTTTATTATGCCATATAATAGCGGAATTAGCGGCCGAATCGGGGAACAGCACATTTTACGTATTGCTTCTCACCGTCGGTTCCTATATATATGTACGTATGTGTCAGGGCGGGAGACGGAAATAGCCGAGAAGTGACGAACCGCACACACTTTAACCTTTGGGTTTACACTGCCTCTTACTTTTAAGGTATCATTGTGTAACTGCGTGGAATTTTATGAGTGCATATATTACCTTTCCTCGTCTCTGACAATGTAAACTTTGTGATATTTATGCAATGTGTCCTTTCACCTTGTTCCTCCCATTGTCATCTCCCATTGTGACCCTCTTTCTTCCCCTCTTCCCCTTCCCTTACGTAGAGTAGCAGGCCAGATGCTCCATTTTCCGGCCGACATCTCTTCATTTTCAGATCATTAAACTACTACTTGGTTGCCGGCGGACCTAATTATGAATGACACTGTATCAAGGAGCTCCGCATTAACTATAAATAATATACTTCCGTCTGCCTCGCAGCCCCCTCTGGGAACTCAGTAATATAGTGATTGATTGATTGATTGATTGAGCCTCGTCCTCTTGCGGACGGGGTAAGGGGAGCCAGCCTCGAAGTTTGATGGAGAACGCTTCTTTAATGCAATGAGCATTGTTTGGGAACTTCACGCACTTTCAGGGAACTATCTTTCTATGTAACCATTTTCCCGCCAACTTGAGCCACTAGGCAGTAATGGTCTAATATGGGCATAGCATTAGGCTGCTGTAACCAACTAACGGCTGGATCAACTTGGGTTACTGGGTGACACTATGTATGTGCCGCTCTTCAATGAACCTTTTTTTGATGCAAAGTTGGGGCACTGCAGCTGTGTGCTGTTCTTCAATGACAAAAGAAAAAAAATTATCTGATACTGGGCGGAATGGAACCCGGGTGGTATATACTCGGACAATCTTGTTTTAATATTCACACACGCACCACGCGCGCACTTCGTGGCGCGGCCGCTAGATGGCATAGTGCGTTCGGTGAGAAGCGCGAGAGAAGAACGAGGCTGCATACACTCCTCATATGTAACGCGCCTCTGCAGTGGTAATACGGTTTGTGGCTACATATCATCAATGTAACATCGACATTCTCGAAGGATGGGTGCTGCCGAAATTTTATAAAAAGTAATTAAGTGGTTTGAAGGGGTGTTTTAGGGCGGGATACCGAGGCGGTAGGTGAGTGGTGCAGGAATGATGCTTCTAGCTCTGTTGTTGCTGTGGTTCTCGGCTAGAAATCCTTGAAGGATATCCACACAGAGTCCCACATAAGGATTCGAATGAGGACGACCACGTCACCATAGGTTCACCTCAAAATTGACACAGTTGAAACAAAGGTGAGGAGGACATATGACGAGCGTAAGGCACGAGACCCACGCGTAACAATTTTCTGAATATCGTATCATATGTAACACAAGACACGCACGCATTGAAATATTATTTTGATTCATTGGCTTGCTATGTGTGCGGATAGTAATTAATCGAACATCATAGTACCGAAACTTGAAATGAGTGTCATGTATTTTGTTTGGATAACAAGGACTTATGATATAATTGTTTTATATTAGTCGTCGAGGCAATTTTTTGTCACTTGCTTTTCTGGGTACACTATTTTTAATCTTATTAGGCATGCATTACACTTGCATTTGTAGTTTAATCTCCGACGTGGACGCATTAGTTACAGAACCGGAGAATGGGCTATATTGTAGACGAACAAACCCAGAAAGCGATGTGTCTATTTTCGGTGTTTTGATATTGATTGACTGTGTGACTAATTCCTCCCTGAGCCACACCATACTAGACGCACCATTGCGACAGACCACCAACAATTATCCCATTTTCATGTGCAGGATGCATAGAAGTGGCGAATGAAGAAATCACCTATATCGTTCCCAGGCGCCATACTGTCCTCTACATGATGAATAAACAAGAATCCCCAAATTGGTACTTATATGTACTCCCATTTCAACGTGCGGCAAACGTGACGTCACCCTATATACGCCACAACTAGAGCGGGCTGTGCTAAAACACTCGGAATATATCAGCCGAACGATCAATATATAAGCACGAAAGCCATGAGCGAGCGAATGAAACGAGGGCGCTCCCCCGCGAGGCAGCAGGGGTTGAGACATGACTTTGTGGCTTGCGCGTTCTTTGTTTCAAACGTTTTTATTGCTCTAAGCATCATCATAGACGCTCGAAGATTCATATCTTATCGATAAATAATTTAATATTGCATTATTTATGTGAACGATTTTTGGTTTCGGTTTCTGGGCGCCGAGTTGGACAGTGACGTCACTGTCCAAGAAGCTTGGCCTCGTGGACCCACAAAGTTGTGACGCAGGCACTGCTGCATCGTCTGCTCTCGCACACACGTTCTGTACCAGCGAAGGTAAACAAAGCCAGGCCGACAGTTGTCATGGCTAGCTGTGGCAGCTCTGATTCCGACTCTAAGTTTGCGTCCTATGCGGCTTACTACACTCTAGACTCGAGGCTCTCTAGGCTTGCCCGGTGCTGTGGGTGACCGCTTGTACGTCACTAATGCGGTATGACGCCACCAAAACTTTCGTTACGCTTCCAACACACTGACGATGGTGTCAATCGCGCTAGCGATGGGTCTCAATCGCGAGAACGAGCATTTAGGCACTCTTTGGAATCGAATTAAAATATACTGTAAACGTATGCTGTGTCCGACACTTCATGTTGAGTGGTCTTCCATGCAGAGGAAGCCTACAGCAGGCTTTTTAAAGCCTCAAAATTTGGTCTTTCAACCCCTTTAAGGTCGACAGTTGGGCTGGTTGGTAACTGATATTAATATTGCGAGACAGCTGTTCAACCTCGACGGTTTATTATGCAGGCCGCGCGCTGAAGCGAATGGCGCTGGCCATGATGATGAGTATATACAGATGAAGAAGATGAAGGGGTAATTTAATGCTCACACAATTACCCCCGCGCATGGAAGCGGCAAACCTGGCCGCTGGCTATGGCGGCGAACGCCGTATGAAAGGCTTTAAACGTGAAACATGCACAATCTCTGTGGTACTGCAGCGGCCGTCCAAAGGCGTAACAACGGGTGCGACACGATAGTTAACTGGCGAAGTCTGTTCCTGAACTGTCTAAGGCCCGAAAAAACGGGACTGAAATTTCTCGCATAAACCAAGAACGCGAACTGGAATCCACAGCAACACTTCGTCTCCAGGCTGGAAGGAAACGACACGGTGGGATGCATCATAGCGAGTTTTGCGGTCTTGTTGACTGGCGTCGGTGTTGAGGCGGGCGTGTTGGCGACGCTGGGTAATTCGCGAAACAAATTGCTCACACGTTGATGTGGACGATGGCCCGGGGACGTCAACGAAAGAGACGTCGAGCATGTGAGCACAGGAAGTCAACACTGCGAACTGAATATGGTGGCGAATCCCGTCAATCGAAACTCGAACTGTGCATTGCGCCGATGGCCGAATCACAACATCATTTGCGCCATGTAGAATAGCTCCATTGTAAGGTATAGTAACCTTGCGTAGACGAGAGCAAAAGTCAGCGTGAATAACAGAAATAGCTGCGCCCGTATCAATCAATGCAGGAACGGGTACACCTTCTACACACACTAATAATGTATTGGCCGGGCACACTGGAGGAATCGTAGTCTGTGCGGGCCATGCAGCTTTCCCTCCAAAAACTGCACCATCTAGTTTTCCGATCGGTAGTCAGGAGTGCGGGAGGCCGGTAGCAGAGGTGATGTCGAGCGTCGGAGAGGGGAAGGCGAGCGGCGGCGCCATGGACGGTAGTTGCGAGGCTCTTCGGGATTTGGAGGCGGAGTAAGTGAGCGTTGGGAAAGCCGGCGCTGGTAGGGACTTGGAAGAGGCAATGGGTCTCACTCGTAAACATCGCAACCACGGCGTTCGTCCTGTTGTCGTCTTCGACAAAAGCGCGATATGTGCCCGCGAATACTGCAGTAATAACAAATGGGGCGGGGCGAAGGCCGGGTAAGGTAATATGCTGTGGCAGGTGCACGAGGTGCCAGAGTCGCCAGATGGTTGGGAGTAGCAGGAGCAGGAGGCGTTGTCTGAACGAACGCTGGTTGCATAGCCGCAACGTGAGCATACGAGGGCGCCGGCGAAGGAGGGACACAGCCCACAGTGCAGGTCATGGAGGACAGCTCCTCTTTGATGATGTCGCGCAAGCCAGGAACCGAAGGTTGCGGCTGAAGAACGGGAGGACTGCGCAGGCCGTACACTTGGAGCTCCTCGCGTATGAGATTCCGAATCAGGACACGCAGGTCCGTATCGGAGGAAGGAGGCGTGTCACAGGCGACAGGTTGTAAACGGATGGCCCGCAGTGCGTCCAGATGCTGGCAAGTCGCGATAACATCGTTGACGGTATTTGGATTCTTGATGGCCAGTGCGTTGAACGCGACGTGGGCAATGCCCTTGAGGATATGACGAACACGATCTGATTCAGTCATGGCTGCGTCAACCCGGCGACAAAGGGCGAGGACGTCCTCGATATAAGAGGTGTATGTTTCCCCGGGAAGTTGCATGCGTGCATCAAGCTTTTTCTTGGCTACCTCAGAGCGGACGTTGGGGGGGGGGGCGAAAATTTGCCGAAGCTGGTGTCTGAAAGCCGCCCAGTCAGGGAAGGAGCGCTCATGGTTAAGAAACCAAGTCCTGGCAACGTCAGTGAGGTAGAATGCGACGCTCCGAAGCTTGTGAGAATCATCCCACCGGTTAGACTCACTCACTCGGTCATAATTGTCCAGCCAGTCGTCAACGTCCTCACTAGGAAGGCCAGCGAAAATGGTGGGATCGCGCTGCCGCGTGCTGACGTTCCATGAAGGAACGGCCGGTGGGGCAGAGACGGTGACGCTGGGGGCTCCTGGTGGATCTTCTTGGGGCATGGTGGCGGAAAGGCGGGGCAAGCGGCGACCGGAACGAAGCTCCAGGGAAACTCGAAGTCGTAGAGGACCAAGGGATCGAGAGCACTCTCCACCACTTGCGAGACAGTTGTTCAACCTCGACGGTTTATTGTGCAGGCCGCGCGCTGAAGCGAATGGCGCTGGCCATGATGATGAGTATATACAGATGAAGAAGATGAAGGGGTAATATAATGCTCACAATATTGATATTATGACCACGTAATATTATTATATTATTATTCATCGTGAAAATATTAATGAGGGAGTGATCCATGCGAGCAAAACTTTTTTAAAAATTCAGAGCCCTTCCCCTGTTGAGGAAATGGGGGTAAGCGAAACTTGATGTCAAGACGACACTGTCACAGCCGTTCCGTCTCATTTGCCCTAACCTCAGGGTAGGCAGCTCTACGCTGACGTTTGGCCTCAACTTCGCGCTCCTGAAACTCGAGGTCCGCGGCTCCGGGTTTCGCCTGTGCTTCGGAAGCCCTCACGCTAGAATGGGCACGTCGACGACGAGCCCTTTCCCGAGCGAGTTCGTGGACCCGTGGCTCAAATGCAACCTGCTCCTCTGTGGAACGCACCACGCGCGGGCTTCCCATCCGGGCGCCGAAACTGATCTGAGGCAAGGGAAGCCCGGCGGTGCGCGCGCCAACCCCCTTTCCCTTCCCGCGACACACCAAACTACCTTGACTGGTCGCGCGCGTCACGGGATCCGCCGCCGGCGCAGCTTTCGCCTAACTTGCTCCTTCTTTCTTTCCTTCCTTCTCTCTTCCTTTATTTCTTGTCCCTGGCTCCTACCCGCATAACCAATGCGGGTATGAGCCATAGTAGATTTAGCGTTGCATTTCCGGCGCAGGCTAGGGTATATATACAAGCTTCGCTTGAAAAAGTAAAACAAACGCAACATAGAAGCAACGGAACACAACCTCTACAGACACCGCTGCTTTTGCAGGTCAATATTCTTGTCAGAAGCAAAAAAGGTTGACGTCAAATCACATAAGAGGTCGAAAAGTTTACCAGCCTTACTCACACCACAGGCACTGAAAAATCGACACTACCGTGCTCATCAATTGCAGCCTCGACGCAGCACAGCAGCCCTTCATGCGGCAATGAATAAAACAAATATTTTATGTCCACAGTTAAGCGGTTAACCTTTTAAGGTCATTTAACCTTAAGAAATCAGTATCAGTGCTTAAGAAATCAATAACAGCAGCATAAGCTCTAGTCAGGAACGTGTCCACCACATCAAGTAAATTTAACTTCATTTGCTAGAAAACAACCGCCATGGTTGTTTAGTGGCCATGGTGTTGGGCTGCTAAGCACGAGTTCGCGGGATCAAATCCCGGCCACGGCGGCCGCATTTCGATAGGGGCGAAATGCTAAAACACCCGTGTACTTAAATTTATGTGCACGTTAAAGAACCCCAGGTGGTCCAAATTATTTCATTTCATTTTATTACCTTAATGACCCCTCTGGGGGGTGCTACATAAGCGGTGGATATACAAAGGAAAAATTTTTTGACAAAGGTAACCACATGTCAATTCCGCGACAGGTACTCTGTAACAATTTGAAGAAACAATGTTGGGCAGGTGATAGCGGCAATGCTGTGGGAAAGGTCATTCCAATCGGATGTTGCGCGTGAAAAAAAGGAGGCGGAGAATGTAGCAGTGCGGCTGCGTGGCCGGACGACTTGAAGGGCATGGCCGGTACGATGAGATATGCGGGCTGGTGGTATGATAAAGCTTGGACGGTAACGGGTGCTGTAATTCCAGAGTCTACGGCGTGCCACATAATCAGATCGTGGTTTTGTCACGTAAACTCCATAATTTTGTCTGCAAGAAGTTGGCAACGCACTTTTGCCAAGTGCCAGATTTAGAGACGATAACGCCGAAGCGACATTCCACTTTTGAGTCTTAGCTCAGAGAATCATTTCCAGATAGTCACTATCGCTGCCAGCTATTTGCTTTACAACGTTCATTCGGTGGAGTTGTTGCACAGCTTCTTTGCTCGCGACTTAATTTTCTTCACCGACACTTGTCGGGTCGGGTTAAAGACGGCATTAACAGCTGCAGAGGCCTTGCCACGGAACACTTCATGCTTGAGCACAGCAAAACCTCCCTCTTTATCTGCAGGCAGTACGCATAGGCCGTGTTCCTGGAGAGAGGTAGCCACTCGTCTGAGACGGACAACTGGACGCTCCTGGCCTCAACTTGCGAGCACGTTCACTCCCTAGAACACACAGGAATCGCGTTCGTCAACCGGCGCCCGCCTTGCCACTTACCGGACGCTGGTAAGAAGTTCCGCGGCATCTTTCCGCGGATGGACTGCAATCTTGGGACCAAGGCAGGCACAGAGTCCTGCGGACGTCTTCCGGTAAGTGTGCAAGCTGTTGTCACAAGCCGAAAGCTTACGAGGCACCAAGGGACGAAGGCTGTCCAAGACGCGGTGCCACAAAGCCTCCGTAGAATGGATGAGCAACACGCAAACCTCACGCCATTTATAGCTGGCTCGTCTCAAGTGGCCATCGCTGAAGATAGTCGCATGCAAATAGTCCCGGTAGAACCGAGCCTGTTTCCGCCACTCAGCACGAAGGATCTTGCACGACCTCATACCTTGGTTGATCGACGGAGGAAAGCCACCAAGCAGGGCCCAAATTACAGCAGGGGCGTTCTTGGAGTGAATGCACAAGGAAAGAGGTCGAGCTTGAACTTCAGCATAGGCAGCGAGTAAAACGAAGGAACATAAGTCCCAAGTTACGTACTAGAAATACGCTTCAGAAGGGAATACGTTTGGGCATGTTTGTTATTCATCATATTACAAATACCATAGCGCAGTAAGGACGTGGGAGAAGTCGAGACAGGACAAGCGCTAACTTTCAACAAAGGTTACACTTGTTAATCCAAGAAACAGTGTTACGATCCAAGCGTCCCTTTGCTCCACCTCTGTTTACTATCTTTAGTGTTAGCTATAGCTATGCGATTTGAACTCGTAAGACTTTTGCAGGTACTTTGACCGGGAGGACGGCGAATCGAATCTAAGCTGGTCATTTACGATGCTTGGAGATGATGATGATGATGATGAACTGAAATGCAGTGACACGTACCCACAGAGGGAGATTGGCCAGCGATTTCTTTCTTCTATTGTTCGAGCTTCTTGTGTATGAACACGCACTCTAGTGTACGTTATGTATATTATATATTTACGCTACAGTCTGGAGGGAATTTGCATTCTTCATGTCGAATAGGAACTGAGGTTATACGTAAGATCGTTTTATAATGCTGTTTAATACATTCGGCACTTTGTCGTTCGCTGGACTAGCTCTTTTGTAAAATGTATTGTCCCAAAAATTGCAGTGATCCGCCTCGAGTTAAGAAACTGGGCTATTGGTGGCTCGTGCTAGTCCATGCGTGAAACTGCGCGAGCTAAGACGATGAAGATGGCCCCTACCAAGCCATCTCTTTTGTGCAGATTCCGGTTATTAACGGTCCAAACATTCTTAAAGATGCATGAATTACCTATAAAATTACAGATCATTTTTATTTCTCAGCCTGCAATATTTTTTCAATCTTCCTGGCCTCGGTTCGACACTCCTCAGGACGTTTTCGTGCAGGCACTAGTTGGTCCCTTAGATGTACGATTATGTGAGATCCCTCCTATTTGCAGTCAGAGAGATAATCTCCAAAATATATTCAGCGATATATATCCAAACAAAAACACCTCTCTTAGAATATAATAAATGGGCTATTGGAATATCACTTATTGGAGTTAAAAATAAAAGCCGTCATATCGACAGATGCATCGCAATCAAAAGAAAAATCTGGAATTGGAATTTTCTCTTCCGCTTTTGACAGGTCGTCCTCTTTAAGACTTCCAGACTACATACCAGTATTTCTAGCTGAGTTTCTGGCGGTTACATTAGCTCTACGAAAAGTGCACTCATCAATCTCGGAAGTTGTGATAGTAACAGATTCTTTGTCTTTATGTTCAGTTCTCACTGCAAATAGTGGCTCACAGATTTGACGTACATTTCAATGTCGTGTACCTTCTCACTTAACACTAATTAGATTGGTACGGGTACCTGGTCACAAAGGATTAGTTATCAATGAATTAGCTGACAGCTTGGCGAGTGCTGCCCTTAGTGGTCCAATGCTTCCGATTCTTCCTGTATCAGCTTTCATGATCGCTGCTAAGTTCAGGAGACGGGCAGTCATGCAAGACTCCTGGAACCTGCCATTAACAAATTTAACTTATTATCGACACCTCCTATTTCCTTGGAAAAGACAATTCTGCCGTAATAGAAAACTTGAAGTCCTCTTTACCAAATTCCGGAGTCGAATTCCTACATTAAACTCTTATCTGCATTGATCTGGTCTGGCGCTCTCCTCGTGCTCATACTGTGGTGAAGAGGAAACAATCGAACACTTCTTCCTGTCATGCCGCTGTTTTTCCTCCTTAAGAAGCATGCTTTAGAAGGAAAATTTCACATTGCTGAATTGAATATTACAATTCCCGATATTCTATCTTTTGGTGCCTCTTCTCTGGGACATTGTCATAGGGATGTTGGTGCAGCTGTTCTGGGGTATATAATGGAATCAGGACGATTTCCTTGCTAAATTCTTAAATTTTATCTGACCTCAGTCCTTTAGCCATTCAAAATTTCTCAAAAGTGATCCTTTTTAGACTCCGATATTTTTTTTCTTAAATCATCAGATTCTTGGCCCATCCCCCATAGTGGGTGTGAGCCACTTTCAAAGGCAAGCAAGCAATCTCCGGACGCAAGAAACGACAATGGCAAGTCTGGGTTCTTGAAATTTCCTATATTATGCTCTAAAGCCGGCGTTATATGGCGATTGAATCGTGGTTTCACATCGCTTCAACTATTTTTGTTAGGGCTGATCGCTTTGATCGGGTTGCGAAGTTGCGTTTTTGCGAAAGGTTGACAGCGCGCCCAGCATACCCTGGAATTTTGGACATTGCCCCTTTCGACCATCTGTCGAACTTCACCGCAGTGCACAAGCTTAACTCAATGGGCAGCATTAAAAAACGTCGCAGTATCGCCAGAAAGGCGAAGCATCAATTGCGATAGCAAATTAGTAAAAAGCTATACGACGGAGTAGGGATGGTAGTTTTATCGGCTGTGTAAACTTGGACAGATTCGCTTACTAACAGAAATAACAAGCGTGGTGTCAGCGCGCACAAGCAGACATGAATAGATGACACTGGATGGACGCAAATGACATCTGTCAAAACGCTGGCGTGTGCAAGCGCACCAGCAGCAGCGAGCGAATGTTCGTGCGGTTCATCGCTTCAACGGAGACTGAGCAGCGAAAGCACAGCGTATACAAAGGTAGGAGCCGTGTTGCAGATCGCTTTCACGATACGGTGAGTGCGACTGCCCGCCTCCTCGCGAAGTACAAGTACGCAGCTGTTTGCAAGCAGAAGCCGCACGCCCTCCCTCCCGCGATGCCTTCCCGCATTCTTCCTTTCGCCTGCGAGATTCCCGTTCCCATTGCACCCGGTCGCAAGATACGCATTTGGTGCCACAGCGCAACGTCGCCCCCTCCTCCTTCCTCCCTCCCATCGACCCACGGCCTTTCGTTCAACGGAAGACTTCGCGTTTCCTCTCCACCATGCGTTGGCTCCCCGTAAAGGCACGCGACCCGCGCGTGCTTCCACGCGCACATACAGAATACAGTGCGCGGCCACGATTTTATCGCCCTTGGAATTTATACGGGACCTCACGGCGACGGCAGAAATCCGCTTGGAGTATCCATATAATTGCTTTCGCAATAAAGTTTGCGTAGCTTGCACTAGTGACGCAATTAAGGCTAAAGAAACAGAGGAGCTGATCAGAACCTAGCTGGTCCTGGCCTTACGGGTTATGCTTTTCTGGGATTTATTTATTATTGATCGATTACCTATTGATTGGTTATCGATTGACTATCCCAAGGTATTGGCCACGTATTTGGGTTAGGCTAAGCACTACTAAGTCTTCGCCAGCCTTTCCCGGAATTTATTGATTATTGATCAATTTTCGATTAGCTATTGATTGGCTATCGATTGGCTATCGCAGGTATAGGCCACGTATTTTGGCTAGGCTAAGCACTACCAAGTCATCCCGATTATTATCCGAAATTTATTGATTATTTTTCAATTATCGATTACCTATCGATTACTGCCAAAAGCACCAACGAGTATGTTGTTCACCCGCACTCACAACTGTTTCGCAGCTGAAGAGGAGGAAACGAGTTCCTTCTGTGCTAATTCTATCCACGCCGTCAGGTGGCTCTCGCTTTTTTTATCGCAGCTGCATAGCTACGATACCAAATTCAACCATTGTGCGTGTTTCGCACAGGAAAGTCAAACTGTACGTCGGGAGGTGCGAGACGGTTGAGCATCTCATCCCAGTGAACGCAGCAGGATGCTGCAGTATGGTGCATAAGATGAGTGTGACAAAAAAGTGTAAATGTTTTTCGGCACTCGGTGCTAGTATTATGTGCTTAACTGCCCAAAGCAGCTGTGGCATAGTGATTAGAGCAGATGGCTTGAGCCTACAAGATCGTTCAAACCCAGCTTCGATTTTTTTAAACGTCCTGTCTAGATTGTCAGTTCTAGAACATGTTTAGGACCACCAGGCCTTAACTATTAGCGGCGAGAAGTTGGAGTGGCGCCCTCTGCGCGTGACGTCACGGCCAGGACGGCGCTCGCTCGGCTGCTGCGCGCGCTCGTTCCCTTCGTGCATGCTTGGGGTATTGGTGGCTCGAGCTGCACTTATGGAAGGATATGTGGGTTTCTTTTTACTGCCATGCCTGAACGGCAGTTTCTTCTTCACAACCGCGGCTCGTGAAAATTTGCGGCGTGGATATCGCAAGCTATGTAGCATTGAAGGGTCTACTGGTTTTGCAATGCGTATATGCGCAGTGTCTGTCCATAAACTTTACGTAAAAAGAATGTCTGCAATTTCAATACACGAAGCTGTGTATGATGCTCCACGAAACACTTAACATTCCCTTAGTGCTTAGCTATGAGAGACATTGCATTTTACGAGGATGAAAAATCTTGGTATTGGCATGTTATGTCAAGATTATCAATGCGTGTTAGAAGGAAACTGCACAGCGAATCTTTTTTGATGATTCTTATTACTATAGTGAGTTGTTCTAGTCAAATATGGCTACTTTATTAATGCGTAAAATTAAGAGTTAGGCCAGCATTTTGCAAGAAAACGTCTGCTAATACTTTCACCGTTCTCTGAAACAGGCACCCAGAAAACGCATTGCTCGTGGCTGTTAACACGACGGCGCGTCACCGTATGTATGTTAATACTTCACGAATGCCATAACAGCAATCGCCTGAAAGAACCACTGTCCCAGACGGTGTCGGAGCGCCCGTAGCCAGGCCACAATACCAGTCAGCCCGTAGAGGCACCAGTGGCCCACGGCCACCCGGCTCCCAGAGCCGCGACTCCCAGAGTGAGAAGAGATGGAAGAAGCTATTTACATAAAGAATTCGGACCACCCACGAGGCTTCTGTGTACAAAACACAGTAGTACAAACAATCAATAGGGCATTTATTGCACTTTTCATACGGCAATGCCTGCAAGCCGAAATACTACCCATAGAGCATTCACATGGGCGCGCGACAAATCAAGTAAGTCCGACTCGCATCAAGTGATGCGCGAGAGTCGCGCAATCCCACACGTTACTTCCTCGCAGCTTGGCAGTCTCCGCACATAAGTAATTTACACCATGCTTTTTTTTATGTTTACAGACCACGACATTACAAACCCATAAGTAATTTACATCATGCTTTTCATGTTTACAGCCAACCAAACCATTGACAAAGGCCTCGACAACACCAGTGGATGCATCCACCTTGTCATTTCGGCTAGATGGCGACACAGGAGGGAGTCCTAGCTCTTCCAAGACACCTCCTGGTGGGTTTTCACCAGAGGCTCGTTGTGGCGCCGCTAAAGAAACGGTGGTGCTCTCGCTGTTGGGCAACGCTTCCACAGCCAAGGACCCCAAGGAGGATGACGGTGAGTCGACCATAAGTATTGTCTTTTATGGAGTGTGGCTCTGCATGAGCACCACCACTGATGGTACACAATGTTGAACACATAAATTGTGCGTTTTATTGATGAAAACTTCGCCACCATTTGATGCATGAAATAGGCTGTTACCCTATTTCAGTGGTGATTGCTCTTTGCCTGTGTGGTGCAGAGGTAGAAATTATATTCGAGGCCACGGCCGGTCCCGCCGACGTGGCACGTGCTCGGGAACTGAAGCTTCCTGACAACTTCTTCCTTTACGAGACGAAGACGCCTTGTCCTGGATGTCGAGGCTGTGATGACGGGGACAACAAAAAAAGTTAGTAATTTTCCTACTGTTATTAGCTGTTTGCTCGTTAGAACAAAAAGTGTGCACACGAAATATGAAGCACTGTTGAAGTAACCAAATTCAGCAAAGAGACGCATGCCGGGATATGCCACTGGTGTTGCAGCATGAGTGCCTAGCGACAGGTAGGCTACACAGACAAACCATTGTCACGCACTGGCCAGCTTCATGTTTAGAACTGATTTGTTTGTCACCGAGCAGATGTTTGTCGGCAGAGGGTGAAGGGAAACAAGGCGACAAAGTGACCAGGGAACAAAAATGTGTCCATGGTCACGCGGAAAGCTTGTAAATGAGTAATGATGATTGGCCTGTGTATGAGAATTCTCCATACACACAAATAAGTTGCGATGATCAGTTTGACGTGTATTCAGGTTTTCTTGAGGTGTATTTGCTACAGAACTTGTCACTGACTGCAGATAGCTGACCCATATTGAGGAAACCTTTCTAATGAAAGAGAGTTTCTTAATAAGGTGTGGCCGACAGCTGGCCACTCATGGCAGTAGTAGTCACCATGATGAGACAATATTCATTATGAGTTCTAATTGTGAAATGCTCTGGTGTAAGAGAAGTATTGTGAATGCAAGCCCTAATGAGCTTGCTTTTCCATCCCTGAGGCTCTTACATTTTAATGTTTTCCTTTTACCAAGGTTCTGCTTACTATAAAAGTGGTGTCGTGCACATAGTGCAGTGATGTTAAACAGGAAGTAGTTGGTTAAAGCCTGACAATACAATGGTGAGGATTATTTGATCAGCACGGAATACACTGTGGCCATCACTGTTTCACTTCCTTTTGCAGAAGCACTGGAAGCATCAAGACCTGCCGCCCTTGAGAAATCTCCATCAACAAAGGATGCACCGCACCTGTCTGCAGCTGACCGCACCACAGGCAGCCTGGAAGATGAAGGCAGTGTTGGTGAGCTATTTAGTACAGTTGCACAACTGTCTTTTGCTGGTATGGCTAAACAACCAGGCAAAGGTTTCGGATTCCAAGGTCCGGCTCCCAAAATTGGGCAGTCACTTTTCTCTGGAGCAGGCACCAAGCTGTTCCAGTCGCCCACGACAAGTAATGGCAAGTCAAAAACTGAGGATGATGGTGAGTTCATGTCGATGCACTTGTTCAGCACTTGGACTTTCTCGAAGCAGCACACTTTAGAGCAGAGGTTCTCAAGCATGTTGGTCTCAGGGAACTCTGATAAGCTTCATGAAGTGCCAAGGAACCCCCTCCCCTTTAATAGACAGGCTAGGCTTAGCGTTGGAACATGTTTGGGGCCACTGATGGTGTTCGGCAGGCTACTTTGACGGTGATGTGCAACGCCCGTGGTCCAAATTGGATGCAATCGTTATGAGCCAAGACAAGACAGGATTGCAACCAAGACATGTGCCGAGCAAGAACGACGGCTTTCAGTGCTTGTCACACGGGAGTCTTAATTATAACATTTCATCACAAGAGGTCTTAGAATTAGTGCCGACTCTACTTTGAGTAGTAAAATCTTGTTAATTAAGATTTCAACGGGACCGCAAAAAATGTCCGAATTATTCGAAAGTCGAATTATCGAGGGTATCAAGAAAACAATAAATGAATGCTTACTACGAGTAGGTTAGGTTAGGTTAGGTTAGGTTGCTCTTTTTCCATTTTTTAATGGACACACGAAAAATCACCTGCTTCCTCTTCCTCAAGCGGCCAAAAACAAAACCGCGAGCCCGAATCGACTGGACCTTTGCATGTGTCCCTCTAAGAGGGTACTCAACGTCAGTATATGTCTCATGCGATAACGTCGCGCTCTCGCGGTGAGGCTAAGTACTTATCGGATCGCCCTCGTATTTCAACACGCGTTTATTTACTAAATGAATCGGCAAATCATGTTTCTATTTTGCACAAGAGCCGTGCGGAAGATGCCATTCTAGTAATATCGTGAGTGATATGCGTGACTGATATATAGCGCTCCGCGTCTTTGACTGATATATAGCGCTGCGCGTGTCTTTATCTGAGGCACGCTTTTCACTGCCACGCACACATCCCGATTATTTTGTTGCCGTGGTCACCAACAAATAGTCCGTCCGTCGCGATGTAGCCGGCGCGCTTCATCTTCGTCAGCTTTGCACTGAATCAAAGCGAGAGTACTGTTTGCCGCAACCACTGCTGACGAAACCGCGGCCGTTATCGACGCGATCATGGACCGCGACCTTGCGGTTCTGAAGGCAGGCGGTCGATGCACACATCAAGTCAAAATAAAACTACCGTTTGCTGAAACAAGTGCACACAACACAACGGTCACTATCGACGCGACCATGGATGGTGACTACGCAGTTCTGAAGCACGCCGCCGACGCGCGCACCGAGTCAAAACGAAACTACTGTTTTCCGCAACCGCTGCGGATGAAACCGTGGTGGCTATCGACGTGACCACGGATGGCGACTACGCAATTATGAAGGCACGTGGCCCGCCGCCAACGGGGTGCTATGCGCGGCGATAAACGCAAGAATAAAGGCTTTAAGGGCACAATTAGGCACGAAGCGTTCCGGCGTTGCTCCAAGACACGTTTCACGTCCGATTTCCGCTGACGACAAAAGGTGATGCAGACGGATGCGGACTCCGCCGCCTCGTTTACGTTGGACGCTAGCACCGTTTTTTCTCTTTTGCGTCGCGCATATGCTGTGTTCCGCGCATTTATTTTTGTAATCCTTCGACGTATACATCAGCGCGCACGATATCGGCCCGATTTACCAACCGGAGAAATGCGCATGGTGGTAAGTTACGACCTCCGAGAGCGCAAAAGCTTAGGCGCGCTGCCCGTTTCCGGAGGCTGGGAGGCCACAAGCTGCTGGCGGATTTATTGCGCGCGCGTTTCTGTTACGCACTGTGATGGTGCTTTTTCACACTCGGGAATGGGTAATGGAGGCTCTATGGATTGAGCGCACGTCGGTTAGCCAGTTGGCGAGCACGGAACCAGGGAAAACTTAGTGGTCGCGGAACCCCGAGGAGGGGCCTGCGGAACCTTTGAGAACCCATGCTTTAGAGATTTGTTTATAGCCAATCCGTAACGAGTGATGTTACTTGAAACTGATGGCGTAGAGATCAGGCAGAAAGATGGGAGACGTATGTGAAGAAAACTTGTTTTGAGGCAAATTTGTAGGTGGAAAGAAAAAACTTGGTGGTAGAAATTACTTGGCAGGCATCAAATATAATGTGGCTAGCAGTGGGACATAGGGTGACATCATCTGTTTGGATCAACTGATGGTCTGCGACAGTTTTGGACTATTTTACATGCATTGTGAGCATTTGGTAACATCAGGCCTGCCATGTTAGAAAGCGCAACACTTGTGATGTAGTAAAACCTTGTTAATTAGGATTTCACAAGACCGAAAGAAATGTCCAAATTAACCGAATGTCGAATTATCGAGGGTATCCAGAAAACAATAAGCAAATGCTTACTAAGTCAACGCGCTTTTATTTAATAAATGAGTGAGCAACTCCGGTTGCTATTTTGCACAAAAGCAGAGCGGAAGCTGAATTTCTCGTCATCTGAATGAGTCACAGTGGCCATTGAGGCCTCGTGACTTCCTTTGCAGTACGGCCGCGGCGGGCGCCTTCATTTGCGACACGCTTTGCACTATCGCGCGCATATCCTGATTATGTTTTCGCCAGTGAGCTGGCGAAAACATAATCGTGAGATAGCCGGTGCTCTTCTTCCTCGACAGCTTTGCACCGAGTCAAAACGAAACAAGTCTTTGTCGCAACTGCTGCGAAGAAAACCGCGGCCACTATCGACACGATTATGAATGGCGACTTGGTGGTGCTCAAGGCACGCAGGCGACGCACGCACCGAGTTAAAACGAAACCACCGTACGCTGGAACAAGTGCGAATGAAACCATGGTCGCTATCTATGCGATCACCGATGACTGCGCAGTTTTTTTAGGCACGCGGCCAACACGCGTACCGAATAAAAAACGAAACTACTGTTTGCCGCAACCGCGACGGAGAAAACCGCGGTCGCTATCGACGCGATCGTAGATGACGACTACGGAACTATCAAAGCCCGCGGCCAACACGGTGTTATGCGCGGCCGCAAACGCAAGAATAAGCCTTTAAGGCGGTGGTCCCACTCCGGCGGCACGAGCCCCCCGTTTTCAGTACTTTTGGAGTAACCGTGGCGGCTCTTTTACTTAGGATATAAAGTTGTGGTATATACCATAAAAAGCCTAATTCTTGTAGATTCCAACTATATATAATATAAGGAAATTGATTAAAGTGATTTAGAAATAAATGCTCAAGAACGAGCATGAGATACATGGTTTTTGCGAACTGTGTCTCAGTTGTGACCATATTTAGAAGAAACTACCGCACTTACTGCATTTCGGCTTGCTCTGTAGCTTTAGGACTTATTTATCTAGTTCCTAGACGTAGCAAATTAATTTTTAATTTTTACTTTTTGGATAATTTGCTTTTGAAAATTTCCAAATATTGCAATCTTCTGTTGTAAACAGCCCGGCAACTACAAGCTCAAGGAAGCTAAATTTTGGATAAAGTAGAGTTCAAGGAATTTCAATTTAGGACACAAAATTTCATTCATGTAACTTTATTAGTTTTAAAGCGCAGCTTCGCAGCTTTATTACCTTCCCGCAAAACTGGGCAAAAATAAAACCAGAATTCTATATACTGCTTATTTTCGGCCGCATTATTAGGAAAACTAATAAAGTTACACAAATGAAATTTTTCCTCCTAAATGGCAATTTTTTGAACTCTACTTTATCCAAAATTTAGCTTCCTTGAGCATGTAGTTGCCGGGCTGTTTACAACAGAAGATTGCAATATTTGGCAATTTTCAAAAGCAAATTATCCAAAAAGTAAAAATTAAAAATTAATTTGCTACGTCTAGGAACTAGATAAATATGTCCTAAAGCTACAGAGCAAGCCGAAATGCAGTAAGTGCGGTAGTTTCTTCTAAATATGGTCACAACTGAGACACAGTTCGCAAAAACCATGTATCTCATGCTTGTTCTTGAACATTTATTTCTAAATCACACCAATCAATTTCTTTATATTATATATAGTTGGAATCTACAAGAATTAAGCTTTTTATGGTTTATACGACAACTTCATATCCTAAGTAGAAGAGCCGCCACCGTTGCTCCAAAAGTACTGAAAACGGGGGGCTCGTGCCGCCGGAGTGGAACCACCGTTAAAGACACAAATAGGCAAGAATCGTTGCGGCGTTGCTGTCATTTACGTACGATTTACTCCGATGACTATGGCAATGCGGACTCCGCCGCTTCGTTTCGGTTGGACGCTAGCGCTGTTCTTGCTCTTTTGCACCGCTCCTCGGTCGCCGATCTCCGATAGTTGTCCGAATTAATCAATGTGCGGCCAAATGCGTCCGACTTAATGAGAGTTTGATTGCATCGGTAGAGGCATACGCCGGCCGGGACCAGAGGACGAGTCCGAATTATCTGATTTTTCGAATTAACGAGGGTCGAATTAACGAGGTTTTACTGTAATCTGAAACCGGGAGCACGTCTTTAGTAGCAAGAGCTGGAGCTAAACAGCTGTAGCAGACGGAAAGATAGTGGGATAATTTTGTGCACGCTTAGGTACTGGACATCCAAGCTTTGCGGGAAAGCCAGCTTCTCAATAGCAAGGGGCTTTTGTTTGCGAACATTAAGGGTGCACTCTTTTACAGCACCATCCCCAATCTGAGCTTTATTGCTTGACAGAAAATGCGATGAGTGACGGCAGTGATGTGTGATATACAGGGTCAGATGCCTCTTGGGTTTATGGCCACTTGATGTTATATTATTAATAAGGCACAGGTTGGCGAGAACAGACAGCTAGTGGGAAATACTCAATTTTCCAAGTTAACATGAGCCAAATACACTCTGAGTCTTAACGGCTTACTAGTCTAATTCGGTTTTTAAAAATGTAATTGCGATGTTTCAACATGTTAAAAGAACCAAACTTGCTGATAAATGCATTCGCATATTGTTACGGTGAAGGGAACGAAGAAGGTGACGCGAACGAGAGGAAGACTCTGGCCCTTGCCTGAACGCCATATGCTTCGCTTGTAAATAGGCATTCTCCTACCCTCGTGGGCCTGCTTTCTTGCTGCAACGTTTTGGTGGGAGGTGCTGGGTACAATCACGGAACTTCGCAGTGGACGTCATCTACCTGCCGCCACAATGGCAGATCAACCGACACAACCGGCAACGCCTCAGCAGTCCACTCCAACGGTCATCCTCACTTCCTCTGCGGGACCCGGGGACATTTTGTGGCACGGACAACGCTAACAACGAGGACTGGCTTGCGATGTACGAACGAGTGTGCGACAACAACAGGTGGGATCCAACAATGATGCTAGCAAACCTGATGTTTTATCTGAAAGGAAATGCGAAGCAATGGTACGATACGCATGAAGCTGACCTAACAAGCTGGGATGTCTGCAAAGAAAAAATGCGAGACCTGTTTGGCAGTCCTGTCGGTCGTCAGTTGGCAGCAAAAAAAGAATTTGCATGCCGCGCTCTGACGTCCACAGAATCCTATGTCGTGTACATACACAGGAATTGCTGGCTCTGCCGCAAGGCTGATAACACCATGACCGAGGCGGACAAGATTGGTCACATACTAAAAGGTATTGCAGACGAGGCCTTCAATCTCCTGATGTGTAAGGATTGTACCACTGTGGATGCAATTATAGAGGGAGTGCCGGCGCTTCGAACCAGCAAAAGGCCGCCGCGTCGCTCCATATTTTGACATACTGCCCAATACTGCCGCGACATCTTCGTGCGAAGACACGCCGCTGTTCGTTCAGCCGACAGGATCAGAAGATATAACGCGTATCGTTCGCCGCGAGCTTGAGGCCATGGCTCCGGCTCCACTTCGTTCCGACTGTCGGGAAAATGTGCCCGCTATCTCGCTTATACAAGCGGTCGTTCGGGAAGAAATAGCGAGTTTGGGCATTCCATCTCTCTGCTCGGTCCGCCATACGAAGACCTACCAGATTTCTCCGGCCGCTCGCTCCCAGACGCAAAGCTTTCCGCCACTCCGCCGCAACCCCACACCGACTGGCGCACAGCGGATGACAGACCCATCTGTTTTAATTGTTCCGGTATTGGACACATAGCCCGTCATTGCCGTAACCGCTGGTCGTCGTCTCCTCGGTGGTCGTCTCCGAATCACTACCACCAAGTAACAGACAATCGCACTTTCTCGCCCTACACGCCGCCTAGGAACATCAACGCCGACAGTGCTCCACCAAGATCCAGCCGCTCCCCTGCTCCGCAAGGCCGTCGGTACCGTTCGCCTCTCGTTCACCGCTCTTCGTCCCCATCTGCAACCGGTCGCTTCTCTTCGGGAAACTAGGCGGTGCAGCTCCCAGAAGTGAAGCTGCAACTCCGACCCGGCCCACAAATCCTCTGTTGACCCTACCTACACGTGGAAACCTACTGAACATTGAAGTTGAGGGTGTTCCTGTTACATCTCTCGTTGACACAGGAGCGCAGATTTCAGTTATGAGCGCTGCTCTCCGCCGAAGGCTCAAAAAGGTTCTGACGCCCGCCGTACCGTGCACTGTGCGAATCGCCGATGGGAATACTTCCCCTGTTCTTGCAATGTGCACAGCACGTGTGACCATTGCGGGCCATTATAGCGTTGTTTTATTTATCGTCCTTGAGCACTGTCCACACTGCCTAATTCTCGGCCTCGACTTCCTTTCGAAACACTCTGCCCAAATTGACTGCTCCGCAGGTGTTGTACAGCTGGATCTGCCGCTTCCTGCCGACGCAGACGCAACAACTTGTGCTTCACCCCGCTTATGTTCTGCTGAGTTTGCAAGGCTGTCTCCACAGGCGGCTACCAATGTCCTCTTGACGCCCTATCCTCCCGTACCTGATGGCGAGTACGTCGTGTCCCCGCTTACTGACGTGTCACGCCATATTGCCCTGCCGAGCACCTTAATCCGGATCCTCGAAAACTGCGCTCGGGTACCCATCCTCAATGTTGGATTTTCGACGCATGTGCTGCCACACAGTATTGCCGTCGCACTTATCACTCCTTTGGAATAATTTGAGATTTCTTCTTTGGCCTCTGAATCCTTCCTGAGTACTAGCGCACCTTTGTCACCCATTCCTTTGTGCTCGACGCCTGCGGACGATGTTTGTAAGATGATCGCCCCTGACCTTCCTTCCGAGCAAACAACAGCTCTTCGTCACCTCCTGTCATCTTATCGGGATATCTTTGATTTGGATGACCGTCCACTTGGTCAGACATCTGTTGTCACGCATCGCATCAACACCGGTGACGCCAGCCCCATTCATAGGCGGCCATATCGTGTCTCCGCAACAGAAAGGGCCATTATCCAGAAAGAGGTCGACAAGATGATGGACAAGGACATCATTGAACCTTTCAGTAGCCCGTGGGCATCACCGGTTGTCTTAGTAAAGAAAAAAGACAACTCATGGCGCTTCTGCGTTGACTACCGTCACCTCAACAAGATAACAAAGAGGGATGTTTATCCCCTGCCTCGCATTGACGACGCTCTTGACTGCCTTCACGGATCCCAATACTTTTCATCAATTGACCTCCGCTCCGGCTATTGGCAGATCAGCGTCGAGGAGATGGACGGCGAGAAAACCGCCTTCGTCACACCGGACGGTCTGTACCAATTTAAAGTCATGCCCTTTGGATTATGCAATGTGCCAGCTACATTCGAGCGCATGACGGACTCTCTGCTGCGCGGCTTGAAGTGGTCTACATGCTCTGTTACCTCGACGATGTGATTGTGTTTTCGTCTTTCTTTGAGAGTCACCTGAGGCGCCTCACGACCAAACTCTCCGTGTTTTGCAGGGCAGGCCTTCAGCTAAACTCCTCCAAGTGCCACTTGGGTCGCCGTGAAATTACCATGTTTGGCCATCTCTTAAACGCCGCCGGAATCCAACCTAATCCACAGAAAGTCCACGCCGTGTACAATTTTCCTGTACCTTGTTCAACAAACGATGTCCGTAGTTTTCTGGGCTTATGCTCTTATTTCCGGCGATTTGTGAAACACTTTGCCGACATCGCTCACCCTCTCACTGACCTTCTTAAGAAAGATATCTCTTTCTCTTGGGGACCACTGCAGGAGTAAGCCTTCTCTGCCCTGATCGCGCGGCTTTCAACCTTCCCGATTTGGTCACACTTTGACCCTTCTGCGCCTACTGAAGTACGAACTGACGCGAGTGGTTATGGCATCGGCGCTGTCCTCGCTCAACGTCAACAGGGCCACGACAGTGTCATCGTTTATGCCAGCCGCCTACTTTCCATGCCCGAGCGAAATTACTCCATCACTGAGAGGGAATGTCTCGCGCTCGTATGGGCGGTCGCGCAATTTCGGCCGTACCTTTTCGATCGGAGCTTCTGCGTCGTAACCGATCATAACGCCCTCTGCTGGCTCTCCTCTTTGAAGGACCCAACTGGACGACTTGCACGTTGGGCATTGCGTCTACAAGAATATACATTTTCTATTATGTATAAGTCAGGGCGCCTGCATAAAGACGCTGACTGCCTGTCCCGCAATCCCGTGGATCAACCGGACGATACCGATGCAGACTCGGACATCAGTATTCTGTCCCTCTCCGGCTTTCTCCATATTGGCGAAGAGCAACGCCAAGATCCTGTTCTTCGAACACTTGTGGAACGCCTAAGCTCCTCGCCTAATGAGCCGTCTCTGCGGATGTTCACCTTGCGCGATGGAACTTTATACCGCCGTAGTGTTCGTCCTGATGGCCCGGAGCTCCTCCTAGTTGTCCCAAAGCACTTTCGACTGGCCGTGCTCCAGCAACTTCACGACGCTCCTACTGCTGGACATCTGGGCATCACTCGTACTTACGACCGCCTGCGGCGCCGCTACTTCAGGCCCGGCATTAATCGCTCTGTGCGCCGTTATGTCACTCCTTGCGACCTGTGTCAGCGCCGCAAGACGCCTGCTATGCCTCCTGCTGGTTTGCTTCAACCAATTGCTATCCCTACAGAGCCCTTCTTCCGTGTGGGCCTCGACCTCCTTGGCCCCTTTCCTATTTTTATGAAAGGAAACAAATGGATTGCTGTAGCAACAGATTATGCCACGAGATATGCCATTACACGAGCGATGCCAACCAGCTGCGCTACAGATGTCGCCGACTTCCTACTATACGACGTCATCCTGCACCATGGCGCCCCTCGCCAGTTACTCACGGATCGCGGCCGCTACTTTCTCTCGAAGGTCGTCGATGATCTGCTCCGCTCCTGTTTTACAGAACACCAGCTCAATACCGCATACGACCCTCATACGAACGGCCTCACCGAACGACTCAACCGCACACTAACTGAAATGCTGGCCCTGTACGTTTCCGACGATCACCGCGACTGGGACGGCGCTTTACCGTACATCACTTTCGCTTACAACTCGTCCCGTCACGATACTGCCGGATTCTCCCCATTTTCCCTTTTGTATGGCCGCGAGCCCACGTTGCCCTTCGACACGTTGCTACCTTCCGCAGTACAATCACCCAGCACTGGTTACGCCCGCGATGCTATTGCCTTATCCGCCCAGGCCCGAGAGGTCGCCTGTCATCGCCTCACAGTCTCGCAAGCTTCTCAAAAAACGACGCTATGAACTTCGGCACCGAGACCACCATTTTTCATCTGGTTCCCATGTCCTCACCTGGACGCCTTCACGTCGCGTCGGCTTGTCGGAAAAACTACTTTCCCGTTGTTCTGGTCCATACCAGACCTTAGGACAACTGTCCAACGTGACATACGAGATCGCCCCAGTCGGTCAGCCTTCAGTGCCTCCCAACGTCATCAGCGATGTTGTTCACGTCGCTAGGATCAAGCCCTATGTCCCCCCATTAAGCGACGCTCCATAACCTGCACCGGGACGGAGCTAACCCCACCGGGAGGGTGATGTTACGGTGAAGGGAAAGAAGAAGGTGACGCGAACGAGAGGAAGACGAAGACTCTGGCCGTTGCCTCAACGCCATATACTCCCCTTGTAAATAGGTATTCTTCTACACTCGTGGGCCTGCTTTCTTCCTGCAACAATATCATTCAATATTTGAAGCTAGGTATTTGAATTCAATTCGTATTTGCAAATTTTGATGTCCGCTGAACTCCCCCACCCCCCCCCCCAAAAAAAAAACAAAACAAAAAAACATTGTCGCCACTAGCTTGGCATGTAAAAACTTATTTTCAATTACCTTTCATCAAATACTGAAAGCGACACGTCTGTCGCCATCTTGTGATGGCAATAACGCCGGCTATGCTAGCTCTGCATCTTGATACACCTTGTTGCACAACGAATGTGATTTTGTTTTAGTATTCGATTCCACCGCACAGGTAATTTTTGGATTTCATTGAGAAGAAATAAAAAGGTGCACATGTTTATATTGGAAATACTTTAATCATTTATTGTGAGCTACCATTTTTGCTTGAAAATCTTCCTATGGCAGTCTGAAAATAGGCATTTTCTGCAAGGATGGCGCGCATCTGAACCTTTGCCAAGGCACCCTGTGATTAGAGGGGTCACCAGAGGGGGGTCAAGTGCATGCGTGCATGTTAGCCAGACCTGTTTTAATTATCTCGAGAAGGCCAATGTTAACCCTTTCAGAAACCAATTAATTCTGTTTACTGAAAACTTTCACCTCATTTCTTGCATACTCAGTCTCATAAAAAGCATAACAGCTGCAGAATATATTAAGAATTTTCAATTCTTTAGTGAGTTTTGTCAAGTTGGCAGAACGTGGACTCCATGTGAAGACTCACTACAGGAACATTACATATGAGAACATCAACCACAGTCCAGTCCACTTATTACGATATGAAGAAGAATGATAAATTCAGTCGTTATAACCGATCATCCCTATTTATGGACTGCTGTAAAAAATGTCGCAGTTTCACCCAAAAGGCGAATCATCAATTGTGATAGCCAATTAGTAGAGAGCTATACGGAGTAAGGATAGTAGTTTTATCAGCTGTATAAACTTGGACATGCAACAGCACCAGCAATGCGCTGAACAGTTGTCGACGCCGTCGGCGTTTTGCCCGCGTTCACACCGAACGCGCACGGCGTTGGTGACTATTGCCGGTGCCTCTGGGGTCGGCTCGGAGGTTTTCTACGAGATCAGAATGGGACACTCGTCGATTAGCGTCGGAAGGCATTACCACCTTCTCGCATCACAGCGTTTTTATATAACAAGCATTTGGTGCCACAGCTAAACGTCGCCTCCCCTTCCTCCTTCCCGTCCCCCCACAGCCTTTCGCGCGATGGAAGAAGGCGCGTTTGCTCTCTGCCGTGCGTTCGCTCCCCGTGAAAGCGCAGGTCCCTCGCGCGCTTTCACTCGCACATAGAGCAAACGGCGCACGGCGACGATTTCATCGCCGTTGGACTTCATACGGAACATCACGGCGATGAAGACGCCGACGGCAGAAATCCGCATGGAATGTCCATATAATTGCTATCGCAATAAGAAGCTGCCGAACATACCTTTGTAGCTCTGAAACCAAATTTGCCACTTGCGATAACAAATCTACGTTGTAGAAAGTAGGCTGTGAAACATAAATGTTTATTTATACCTCTAAACAATGTCTCAAGCGTTAGGCGCGCCGAAATAGAAATCTGCGCTTGCTTTCGCGGAAGTTTCAGGTTCACAACTGCGGTGGGCATCGCGTCCAGCTCCTGCGCGAACACTGGCGGCTATAATTTAGCGTGCATGAAATCAATGAGCGACTCGATCGACGACAGTGAGCCTTGAGTGAGCATCGAGGTCGGCGTCAAAGACGAATCATTCTGAATCTCACCACCACCCTCCACTGCTGTCGTCGCCTCAGTCGCTCAATGCCGCCGACTGTCGCGACAACAATCGCACCGTCGAAGATCTCTTCGCAGAACGAGGCAGCGCTATCTGAACTCAGAAACTCCTCGATCGAGTGGGTAGCGACATGCTCCCAGTGTTTGGTAATATCAGCAGCTTCCACTGTGTCGGTTCACGGATTGGGGGTTTCGCCCTGGCGCACAAAACCTACTTTTTACATTGATCGGCATGGCCACTGGTTCTAGCCTTCATGATAGTGGCGCTCCCGGTTTTTAGAATTGTCGATATCGTCGACTGCGCGGTAGCGCGAGCACGTACTTCATGAGTCTTGCAAAATTTCTAGCTTCATCTCAAGCGACACAGTTTGTGCCTATTACCGGCGAGAAGCTGGAGTGGCGCCCTCTATCCGAGTGACGTCACGGCCAGGACGCCGGTCGCTCCGGCTCACTCGCCGGCCGCGCGCGCTCGTTCGCTTCGTGCATGCTGGGTGTACAGGGCGTACCAGCCGTACTTCCTGAATCATGTTTCGGCTGCTTTTATTGCGATAGCAATTATATGGACACTTCAACCGGATTTCTTCCGTCGGCGTCGCCGTCGCCGTGAGGTTCCCTATAGATAAAATCTTCGCCGCGCGCCGTATGCCCGAGCGGAAGCGTGCGGGGACGCGCGCTATCACGGAGAGTGAACGCACTCAATCTCCCACGCGCAAGCAAGGAAGCAGGAAGCCAGCGCCGGAGGGAGCGGGGGGGGGGGGGGCGCACTTCTACTCTGCCAACAACCGCGCTTGTCGCTCGTCCGCACCGTCTCTTATCTCCACACGGCTCTGACCTTTATGCGCCGTGCATTCGCCGCTCAGTTTCCGTTGAAGCGATAGACCGCACGTACCTTCGCCCGCTGCGGCGTATGCTTGCTGCCAGCGTTTTGACAGTCGTTGTCTGCAGTCATTCAGTGTGATCGATTCGTGTTTGTTTGTGCGCGCTCACACCACGCTTGTTCATTCAGCTAGTAATAGTCGGGTCACATTTTCCAACGCACGCTACACATGCAATGCTGCCCGGATCGGCAGTGCAGCGCTACAGGTGTGTCCCTTCGCACGCGCTGCCCACGGGAAGTGCTTCTCATCAACACCACCGTTTCACATGCGCCTTCTCGTGGTGATCGAGTCTCTTCATGTTGGTCTACTTACGCCGCAGCACACCTGCTTACTTAATAAGCTCATGTTTACTACCATTCATATTGCTACCAAAGCCGCTCACCTTACTTCGTATGACATTGCTTTCATTGCTTCGCCCCTAGGGCGAAACTGTGACAGTTTTTTTCTGTCACGCCTAAAGTGCAGTCTCTTTTTCGAAACTGCGTGAATCGTGCAAATGTGCTGGTTGCATATAGACGATATATATATATATATATATATATATATATATATATATAGAGAGAGAGAGAGAGAGAGAGAGAGTTGCAGGGGTTACTGCTTTTGCAACGCAGAGGTGCGCCGTGTCTATTCATAAATATTGCGTCAAAACACTGTCTGAAAATTCAGTTTGCAAAAATTTTAATTGTACGACACTTCGCTTCAAACTTAAGATTCCTTTAGTACTTAGTTATAGCAGACATACCGTTTTACACGGAACAGCAATATTAGTATTTGGTGCCAATATTATATAAAAATCAGTATGTTAGAATAGGATACTGCCTGCGACGCTTTCGTCAAGCTTCCTATCGCTCTGTAGAGTTGTTCTACTCAAAGTGGATGCTGCAGTAATGCGTAAAAACAAGAGTTAGGCGCGCATGCTCAAAGAAAAACATTTGCTACTACTTTCACCTTTTTCCGAAACAGCCACCCAGAAAAAGCAACCTACATGGCTGTTAACACGAGTGCGCTTCATGTAAGTATAGCAGTTACCTGAAAGAAAAGCTTCGTGGTTAAGATCATGAGCCAAGCAATTGCATACCATGCAATGTTACATAGTGGGCTGAAGTGGTCTATATGGAAAATATGGTGACACCTCCCGCAACGGAAGCAACCGACAATCATTATGTAGTTATGACGAGGCATGCATTGTTCGCGAAACCCTTCCGTTTACTACAACGTAAAATTCAAACCATGAACCAGTCCTTTACAGCGCCAATTGGAATGGCTATAACAAACTCGAGGCACTAGAGTGCAGCTTCGGCTGCCTCTTCCAGCTTCGTCATGCAACATCGTCACGCAACTACCGTCTGCAAGACGATGTCTCCAACCACAATGATGTTTAATTATACGAACTGAGAACTATTGGCTGCCTCAGCCCATAAAAGACCCCCAAACAAAAAACTATACCTATATGCGCGCCTCATATGAATTCACTTGATTTTTGACCTCTTCGTGTGAATGCTGATATTTTCTATGTGTCCCATACACGGAGTAAGATAAGACAGGATCGCCGATTCCGCTCGTCTGGAAGGGCCACCTTCTGAAACGCCGGTTCCTGCTTTACAGCGTGTTCGCCAGATGGCGCTACGAATGAACAAAAACCCTGGAACGGAGAGGCGGGCCCAACAAATCGAGGGAGCAAAGGCGCGGTTGAGCTAAGCCATAAAAACATAACAAGCTCGGGACTCTCGCGGCGCCTGCTTGCCTATCCGTTTTGTCGCCTGCTCCACGCACGCCCTGACGCCTGTAGCGCGCATAGCTCTTGCGGTTCACGGAGTGACGTTAGCTGGAGAAACAAGTCATGTATCATTTTATTTTATTTATTTCATACAGGCCAAATGCAGGGCATTTGTCAGGTGGCCTACATGGAACTTTACAAGGCACAGGAACAGAAAATAAACAAATTACGGAAACTAAGACGGAAAGAAAACTATATCAAATGGTAAGGCGATATAGCGGCAGTTCGGGTGGTCTCAAGCAATGACAGACGACCGCGAAAAGAAGCTTTTATGCAAAAGCTGACGTTTATCACTCTTTTTTATCTGAGCACACATCAAGTGCTAAGATGCTTCGCTTGTTTCTTTGTTTCTCGCGGTGCTTTTCGTGTCACCCGGTTCTGTTGCGAGCAGAATCACCACATTCTCATTAAACCTAATAATTGGGAATTCCTGCCAGTGTTTCCTGCTCATAATTTCACAAGAGAAGCTCTGATTATGTGTCTGCATAACTGGGGCAATCATCTGGAAGGCAAGGCTGAGAATTTACAGGGTAGCCAGCCGGTATTTACACTGGCTAACCTCCTTGCCTTTCTTTCCCTTTCTTTCTCTCTGTCTTCATTACGGCATGGCTCTGGACAAGGAAAGGCACCTGCACTGTGTGTAGTTGTAGACAAATTTAAATTGAGCTCCTCTCGTCCTTCCGCATTGGCATCTTATGGTTCCTCCTGGCATTCAGGATCATTGAGCTACGCCAGGCTTCGCTAAACAAATTGAAGGAACGGCTCCGCTTCCAAGTCGAGGCACTTTCTTTACATATAGCAGGACATCGCCTTTCTCTTTGCTGAAGTAACTATCAAAAATAAGCTGCTTCTCGAAGTGTCGCCCACATACCTTTTCCATTGCTTTAAGCACTCGCTTACTTGAGGAATTTTTTGACGCCACTGGTGCAGTAGTTGTCAGATGGCGCCGCGAAGAGCGATAACTACTCGCGTCCTTTGCCGTACCCAGATTTACAGCCGGGAACAAAACACTGTCCTGTTGCACAGCTGTTGCACAGCTGCACAGATGTTGAGGAGTGAAAAACAAGTACTTCTGTTGTGTCTTTTTCTACAGCATCATTTGTGGTCTGTTTCCTCTAAAGACATGTAAAAATGTTTCGCATACGTGCATAAAAGCGATACCGCGTGTTTATTTGCGCTTTTATTATTTCTGCGCATATATTTTTTCTGTTTCATTGTTGTCACATTGAGGCGGACGAGGGCCCACGTTTCTAGCAGACGAAAAGCTCTATGCGTCCCGCCTTGCCGGTTCCGCGCTGCCGTCGCTACCGGCCTCCGCCACTCAGCGCATGCGCACATGGAAGCAATCTGTTGAGTGTTTTCCACGCGCCTCGACAGATGGCGCTACGCGATGACCAATTTGACTGCTCCAATCTGCACTGATGACTGCTCCAATGTGCACTCTTCCTTCGTCGTCTAGATGCTCTTCACACCCAGATGGACGCCTGAATCCGTGTGCGCTGTGTCGTCCGTCACGTGTGTACACCACAAATGGCGTCCAGTGAGTCACCCGCGGGGCGTTGCATCTCAAAGTTATCGTATCTTTCGAAGGAGGCAAAGTTGGTGGCCGTAACTGTGTTTTGTGTGGTCCGCAGACAACTCGGTAAGTGCACCAGCGTTAACGCGGTTATAAAGAGAACTGCACTCCTGACAAACGTCAGCGAACGCTCCCTTTACAAGTGGGTCACTGAACTTTGCAGAAATGGCAAAGTGACATCCCCAACAAAGTTACGTCATGGCGGCAAAGGTCCCGATAGGAAAACAAATGTCGGCAAGTTCGATTTGGGTGTCCTGTGAAGAGTGGTCCATTTCTATTTCAAGAGAAATGAAATACCTACAGTGAAGAAGCTTACCGACCACTCTAACGCAGATGAAACGCTTCCTTCACTGTCATCATCGAAAATGCATCGCATGCTCTGGAAGATCGGGTCCCGATTTTAAAAACGGTACTGTCATGCGCTTCTTATTGAAGCTACACACGTCATTCAGTGGCGCCACAAGTACTTGCGTCAAATCAGAGAAGTGCGTCGCCAAGGTAGGCCCATTTTCTACACAGACGAAACATGGGCTAACGTCTGATACACGACGAATCGGGTGTGTGTCGACGAGAGTGTGACAATGGCAGAGCAAGCCAAGAGGTGTGGACTGTCTGTTGGCCTGCAGAATCCCAGCGGTAAGGGGAACCGAATGATTGTGACGCACTGCGGAAACGAGAACGGTTTTGTTCAAGGGGCAGGAGAAGTATTTCAAGCAAAAAATAGCACAGGAGACTGCCACGAAGAGATGGACGGGCACCACTATGGGAAGTGGTTTCAGGAAACGCGGCTTCCGCGCCTGCCCTCAGGCAGTGCGATTGTCCTCGACAGTGCTCCCTGCCACTCGGTCAGACAATAAAAAGTGCCGCGCATGAGCTGCCTGAAAACAGAAATGCAAGCATGCTTTCCCAAAATGGCATTCCTTGGAATGAAGATATGGTGAAAGTAGAGTTGATGCAGCTAATCGACGCAGTGAAAGTTGACTGCAACAACTTCCATATTGACTGCATTGCTATCACTGCTGGATATCTTGCTTTGAGACTGCCACCATATCACTGCCAGCTAAACCCAACAAAACTGGTTGGGAGTGATATTAAGCGGTTTGTAGCTTCCACAAACCAAGTCTACAAACTGAAAGCACTTAAAAAGCTTATTGTGGACGCCACCTCACAAGTCACTGCACAGAAGTGGAAAAATTATGCATGTCATCGACGAAGAGGACAAGGTCAGGGAAATGGACCACATTCTTGACGAATTTATCGACAACCAGCAACCGGTCGTTGTCAGCCACGGGGAGGACAGAATCTCCTATCAGGATGCTAGCATGAACGAGGAAGACTGTGGGTGCCAGGGATAGTTGTGAATTAGGGCACGTGTCCTAAAATATGCGGTGCTTTTTGGACGCACATGAAAATTTACAACGTGAATTCGAGTTATATAAATATTTTAACATGTTTTCTAAATATCTGCTCAGATGCTTTGGAAGGCGCAAAGTGAAGCACACAAGAATTAGGTTATCCGCAATGAGCGCTTAGCCATCTTCGGCAGCGCATAAATCACACTGAGCATGCACTGCATTTTTTTGCAGGAAATGTCAAGTTGTAATGTTGCTACATAATTAGTAACGTTTAAGATTCTTCTTCTTCTTTCTGGGGTTTTACATGCCAAAACCAGTTCTGATTATGAGGCACGACGTTTAAGATTACACACCTCCTCGAATACCTGACGTAGTTGCTTGTTTCATTGTTTGCTAGTATATTTTTACATTAATAAGCCAGCCACAATAACTGCAATGAACGTGTATCGACCGCACGGCGAGCAGACGCCGTGGAGACGCTGAGCAGACGGCGCAGCGCGGAGGAATACATGTGCAGGGGCTTGTAGTCCTTCTTATCAGCTGAGGACCCGGTAGCCTCCAGAGTGCTAGTTAAGTTCCGGTTCTTCTTGGTTCCACTCCTCTACTTGGGCGTCCGAGACGCACCGCCAGAGACGATGTACGTAAGTGAGGAGTTCTGCCGCTACGAATAGCGGTGACGGGTTCGCTGGGTGCTTCTTCCGAGATTGAATAGGCAGAGATGACGAAAACAAAACACACTTTCTATTTAGAATGATTTACAAGACTTTACATGAAGTTACAAGTACACATATAAGACGGAACTGGTACACATAGGGCGACCCTATATCGACATAGTCGATGGTGCATAGCACCGCAGTTTGTCCAGAACGCCTGGACGGGGCAGTGGGGCCACGTTTTCTACCCTTCGGTGCCCCGCCCCAAGCATTTACCACCCAATTGCCACGGAGTGGCTGTGAGTGGTCCGCCGACGCACCAATCACTAATCCTGTACTAGGATAGTCTTGTTCGCCGGCGCTTCCAGCATTGCGCTTCTTCCAAGCGCCCTTTCCTCTACCGCCTTTTACGGTATCTTTCTCACTATCCCCCAAAACAACATACAAATAACAACAACGTTCCAAGAAAGGGGGGGGGGGGGTGACAGGTGCATAGCATGCGTGCTCCCTGGGAAAGCCACAGCGGCCAGCACAATGGGCTCAATAAAATCCTAACAAGTCGGCAGCTCATGCAAGCCAAAGTGCTTGACCTTTGGTGTGACCCCTTCCCCGCTCGCACTTACTAGAAAGAATGATAGCGCAGTAGCTGCGGGCATACGTCAATGAAACCTGTCAACCGACACTTTGGGCTCACGTACCCCTCCTTTGTAAAATGCTTGCTCGGAGAAACTTTTTCACAATGGTCAATTGGCCACGGTCTCCGAAACGGGTTGTCAAAGGCGGTTACCACGCAAAATGTGCACGTGGTGAATAATGCACACTGCGTTCACGCTCTCCGTGCCCATTACCCGCCCGGCACGCACACATCAGGAGCCAGCGACAGTCATGGACATCGAAGCTTTTGCTATCAGGTCGCCTGCACGCGATGTACGTGACGAATCACCGATATTGCCTCTTCTTTAGGTCACTTTGTGTACCCTTGGGTGCTAATGCGTCGTCACGCACCCTCTACATTTGCTCAGTGCCAGCCGGCTCTACTCGCCTCACCACGTGTCAGGTATTTGGCATGTCATGAGCTGCACCTCTGCCTAATCTCGGCACCGTCGCCGTGATGGGCGCCCACCACTGGCCCTTAATCCTCCCATTGTATTTCGCTGGTCAAGCGACGATCATTGACAAAGTGCTATCCCTTTCGTTCCGCGAGACCAGGTTGAAGAAAAAGAACCATCTTAAGCCCTCCGAGCAGCAATTAAACTAGCTAGCGCTTCTAGCAGCAGGCTTACAGTGCTGAAGGGAACTTCTAAGATGGAGTATAGTATGTGGTGATCTGATTCTCAGTCGTCACAGTAGTTAAGTGGCTATAGCATTGCGCTTTTGAACACGAGCAAATTTAGCTGAACGTAACTTTGTGTGGCCAGCAACCACAACAGTTGCTTGATGTTACAGAAACTTGTTGTTTTCCTTACACCTGACATTAAAGCCCACCGTCGTCAGGTGGCCTTTATTGTCGCAGTCATAGAGCAGTCTCATGCACTTTGTGCTTTGCCAGCAGTTGAAACAAAGACTTTACGGCAACATGCCCTGTGTCTTTGGTTTGAATAGTAGTATGACATAAATACAGCACTCGGAAAACGTACTGGCTGACAAGCACAAGATAGTACCCACTATGTCTTCTTGCTCCGTGTTCATTTTCCGCCACTATAAATATGCCACATATGCCAGTTTTCTATTTTCTAGCACTGTACGCTAGCTTTAGGTGGCCTGACATGGATCACCCTGCTTTTTCAGCTAAGCTTTGCCGATCGTAGAAAATCACAGGCTTGATACCTGTTGTTGAGTGACAGGGCCGATGTTACAGTACAGTAAGAGCTGCCGAAATTGTCGATTGCAAAATGTCAACGCAAAACTCACAATTTTTGCGATCTTGACTACTCGAGATGACAGCAATTCGGAGATGTAATGTTGCTGTTTAGTTCATTTAGTGTTTAGTTGGTACATCATAATCTTAGTGTTTATTCTTGACAGGCAAACAAAATTTTGCATGACAGCGATATTTGTGATGCGCTAAGCATTGACTGTGCCTAATGTCTCAAGTAGTTGTGCCTTACAAGGCCAACACACAACTGATGGTCCATGTTCATGAAGATTGGTAACCTCTCTTGTGTTGTTTATTTTTCTCCTTGTATGCTTGTATGTTGGCCACGAAGTTGGGAATTTGAGTGCAATTTAAGGATTTGTCTGTTTGATGTTTTTGTGGTGACAGGTGCAGATGATGTGGCGCCGAGTGTAGACATATACTTCCAGCCTGTGGTACCTTTGCCAGAACTCGTGGAGCTGCGCTCTGGGGAAGAAGATGAGGAGCAACTGTTTTGTCACAGGGCTAAGTTGTTTGTGTTTGATAGCCAGGTGAAGCACTGGAAGGAGCGAGCGATAGGTGACATCAAGATCCTGAAGCACAAAACAAGACCATGTAAGAGCCATCCTTACATTCAATTATTCAGTGCATTTGAATTCATTAGAAAACTGCTCATCTCACCCAAACAAAATTTGTCGCATTTGAAAGAAAGCATCACATTATACTTATTTGTGGGAACATTGTTTTTGTATGGGCCTTCACATAGCTTGTAATAGCCGTATAAAGGTTTTCGAATTTAAAAAGAATTATTGCACAGGCAGGCAGCCTCCATTTTGTAAACTGCACCTAACACAGTTCAAGGCGTAAAAGGTCACCAATACATTGAAGCTTTTTTTTTCAGCACCCTTCGAGAGTCAAAGACGTAAATATACGGCACCACAAACAAGTCCCAAATAGTAGATGTATATTTACAGTGCCATCTGTATGTTTGAAAATCGCGCCAATTTTTCAACTCTGTTGCCCAGCAAGCGCTGCCACCTGTGTGGATAGAGGAATTATTTTGACAACTGCTCAAGGATCTGAGCGTGTGCAGGAACGCAGTGGTTAGTTGTAGTTTCGTCTTGTGGACTGTTTCCGTTCGTCGCGCTGGCAAAAACTGATGTCTATCAGGTTTCAAATCTCTAAAAGGGTCACTGCTACATGCTTGCTGGTTTATTGCTCACAGTAGTGTTGGCACATACAGACGATGTCGCCGTATGCGGACGATGGTGCCATGCCTTGTTTCTTTTCTAGGAGACTCGCGACAACTGATTGCCCCTCATTGGCAATGGAACAAAGAATTACTGCAATTTTCTGACTCGTTAGGTTTTTCTGGCAAGCACTCAAACATCTAGTTTTCTTGCGTGCGCTCACATACACGGCGCTATTAGGGTATGGACATGCACGCCGATAGCTCTTCTGCAAACGAACCTTTTGAAATACTTTCACATACTTTGCAACCAGATAGTGTGAGTGGTACGCAAGTGTGGCAAGTGTGGGGATTTGTATCAGGAAAGCTTAGCAATGGGTTCATGGTATTAATCATAAATTCTCTTCACTTTTTGTATTCTGATTCGTTCCATAAGTATGTATATATATATATATATATATATATATATATATATATATATATATACATACAGACACACACACACACGCACACACACACATATATATATATATATATATATATATATATATAAGTTCTTTTTATTGCACAGTTAACCATTTCAATTATTCTTCAAATCAATGTGTCCTGTTGCTGTGGGCATTTTGGAAGGTACATAACGTAAAAGTAATATTATAAACTGTCATTTTCTTAGAGATTGAGGTGTTCATGAGTAGAGCTGAATATAAGGCAGCTGTAGCTTTTATGTAATAAAATGTTCAGCACGATGGAGCAGTTTGGACTTTATAGATATATGTTGAACTATGCACTTTCGAGCCATCGTATCTGAGATTGGTAAGTCACTCATACTGGCCCTTTTTTCTTTCTTCTTCCTCTTTTTAGGCTGTTTCCGTGTGCTCATGAGGACAGAGCAGGTGCACAAAATTGCCTGCAATCACTACATCACAGAGTTCACAAAGTTGTCTCCAATGTCGACTTCATCCACCTCACTTACATGGCTCGCATTGGATTTCTCTGAAGGAGAGACTTCTCCAGAAACCTTTGCCGTCCGCTTCAAGGTACAGAATTGTGTGCTTACCGTATTCACAAGCCAACCTGGTAGTAATTGACTTTCCTCTTGCTTCAATTGCTTAGTGTATTTGGGAGACAAACCTTATACTTCAATTTTCACTTGTGACAGACCTAATTGTACTTCTATGTCATCGTCATGGCTGAGCAATGCTATGGCTGCCATATTGTTTACAACAATGTAGAGAGTTGCAAGGCCAAAATCCCTCTAATGTTTTCTGCGACATTTCTTTGCAACTATGACACTGCGCAACTGCACTATCAGTGTATGTTCCTATAGTTGTTCCCGAGATGCTGGTAAGCTGGCACCCAGTTAACGTCTTCTTGTCAAACTGGCCACTGACATATTTTGGAGCATGTCCTTGAGACTGCTAGCGAGAATGGTGCTTGCACAGCATTGTTTTATATCAGCACAAGAGATAGTGAAGCACTGCATTCTGCGGTTCACTCAACACTTGTATTGTGCGCTTGATAACATTACGTCGTTTGCTCAGTCACGAGACGCGTCTCCTTTTTTTAGTGGCTGACCACATGCGCTGGCCACACACCCTGTTTTAGAGGTAATCTGCCACGTGTGCAAAAAGTGGGCGTGCGGAGATGAAGTACCATCATGTGTGCTTTCTTTCCCCGCGTTTGTATTTGAGATTGCATAATTTCGAGTTTCCGATACGTGTTGAAGCGAGAGGCAAACGAAGCATTTGCTCCTCTTTGCCGGCACTCTTCGTGATAGTGTCCCACTGCGGACGGCACTATCAGCCAAATGGTGGAGTAGACGCGAAAGTGTGGCTGGCTTTGCTTCGTACTGCTTATGTGAAGATATCGTCGGTATGGCATGAATACATATATTTTGTCGCCGACTCTCAACTTACGAAAATTTATTTTTTTCTCATTCAATTTTTTTCTAATTGCCCAATAATCTAGCAAATTTTGCAGCCCCTTCTGCGTAATAAAAATATTTCGGTGACCACTCACCTGCATTAAAAAATCCAATTTCAGTATAACAGAATTTTGTTATAACGAACAAATTGCCGATTTTACCAACATTATATCACGGTGTAATTGAATGTGTTCAATGAAACCTCGATTGGAAAATGAACAATTTCATAAATTTTAATATTTCATGGCGAGAAATAAGACAGTTGATCTTTGCTTCCTCTTTCTTTATTCCTGTTCCCTCTGACTGCTGCCTTTGTAGAATGCAGAAGTTATGGACAAGTTTGCCAAAGTGTTTGAAGAGTGCAGGCTGGCTGTTGGGGAGAGGGGAAGCCAACCAGGTAAAAACTACTGTTCCTATACTTAATTTTTTCTATGAGCTTGCATTAAATTCAGGCTGTGAGTCCTGTCAGCAATGTGCTGTGAGTGGAGCTAAAGTTGCGTGATGCCTACATAGTAGTGAAGTGGCGTTTTTACCCTGTATGCACAGAGGTACAGGTATGGGATATTTCTTGACTGCCAGTGCCTGTATGAGTGTTGGAAAACAGTGGCAAGTTGTACTAAGGCAAAGAAATGTGTACACTGCAATTCTGACCTTGCGTTTCTTAACATATTGAAATTTCAATCGTTTTTAAGAGAGTGTGCTTCATGCTGAGCTTGGATTCCTTCCGCTTTTGTATGCATTTCAAGCAGCTCATTGTTTCAGCTGTTGAGTAGCATTTTGTGTTGCGTTTTTAACACTCCTTTCACTAGTGCAGTTTAATGCCGTTTTGGTGGTTTTCGTTGGCGCACGTAGTATGAAAACAGTCTGCAACACTCCTGCCCTTGTTAGAAAAGCAGTGCCGGTGTTTTCAACCATTATTGCATCAATGATCCCTGCACTGTGGCCAGGAAAGAATGTACATGTCCCTTCACTCTCTGAATGGTTTTGTTCATCTTCTTCGCTTTGTTATTACAATTTTGACCTCATTAAATTGAGTTGTTGCTTATAAATTTTACCAACTTAGGAATGTCTACAGCGTCAGGAGAAGGGAATGAAGACACTGTTATCATCCCAACATTGGGGAGCAGTGCAAAACTGCTTAGTAGTCGTTTTCTTGTTGCTATTCGTTCATAACGTGGGCCGTATAGAGTTTTGTTGGCGCAGCACCATGGGGAAGTATTCTGCCAATATTTGGGCTGTGACAGTGTTTGTGGGCACATGAAGGCAAGCAACACTGCAGATAATTGTGTGTTGACGTTCCAACATACATAAGCCTCTGAGTGTCAGTCTTTGTAGCAACAAAATATTGTGGCGATCTTGTTTTCAGTATGTCCAGTTTCCTGAAAATGGTAATCGATACGACATGAGAACCTTGTAGTCGACAATGCATCATGTCTAAATTACTTACATTTTAGGAATTATCATGCATTAACAGTATCACTAACAGATTTTATGAAAACATAAAGTGCCAACCGTAAAAACATAGTCGCCAACCGATAATTTGGATTCGACGAGGACTGCGAAAAGGTCTGAATAATCAGGAGTCCGAAATACCGGATTCGCCAGAAAATAAGTGACGTTATCCCACAAGTGGCAAAAAAAAGCTGTGCTGTATTATAGCTAAGTTACTTTTGGGTATACGTTCAATTTCGCCTTACTAGCACGAGATCCATCGGCGTCCACGAGCGATAGCATTTTTGGCACAGTGCCAAGCACACCATGTTATCAGATAGTATGCAGCCCATTGATGTGTCTTGCGCTAGTCGCGCGAAATATCGCCAAAGTGATTGTTCGAGAATACAGCCCAATTTTGTCAATGCAATGCTAGGCGCACATACACTTGCCTGTGTGACAGTCTGTGCTCAAGATTTTCTAGCGAAGCATGCTTCTTATGCTATTTCTTCTGACGTTTTTCGCACTAAGTCAGAGGTCAGAGCGACACTCTGCCTTCGTTATCAACGGGATCAGACAGCCACGAACGGTGCATAAGAGCAGAATGAAACTGTGACTATAAATCGCATAAACAGCAAATGCAGCCTTTACAAGTTAATGGCTTGGCTTTCCCTGTGGTTTGGGCAGGGTCTGTGACTACTAGATCGATCAGACTTCTCTAGTTCGGTTTCGAGTGCTGGAAGCATGGTCGATTACGTTGCCAGCGACACATCAGAACAAAAATACCACTATTTCTGCTCGAATCGGTTGCCAAATTAGCACACAGCTGCACAGTCAGTCAGAATTAGCACATGGCGAGCTGTGAGGTGTCTTAAATTTCGGTCCTCCTTATACATTTACTAGGTACCATTGAGCTGTCGGAATAATCAAGCACGCTCGCGCATCGGTGTCCTATTTATTGGTTGGCGACTGTAGAATGAATTTTGCTCGACATTATCTGAAAGTGACCATATCAATGGAAGCAACTATTTGAATGAACTACGGCACTGTACCATGTTGTGATTGTGTGCACAGCTGGCTCTGAAAGGAACGGTGACCTGGAGCGAGAGCAAGTTGAAGACATGATAAGGAAGAAGGAAGAGGATGTAGTTGAAGACGATGAGGATGATGACGAAGATGATGAGCATGGGGAAGATATTATGTTTGAAAGGAGGGTCACACTGTCTGTACAGAGACCAGGTACAAGCGCCTATGAGGTAAGTTCCCTTGCCTCCAGGGCACAATTACTCTTGTAAAATTGAAGGACTGTTACTTGAAGTTGTTATGGTTCAGACAGCATATTTGAATTCGTCCTTTAGCAGACTAGCGAGAAATTCCTACTTGCAACGCATCAGTGCACATTTGTCTTGGAAGGAAAGCTTACATGTGAGCACAGTCTGAAGATTTAACGCATTAAAGAAACTGGGACTCGCTTTTATGGCGACTTGCCAGTCAGTCACGGCGTCATCTGTTAACATTGAGTTCCTGCTAATCGCTACCACATTCAGCAAACTTTTTTTTTACTTTCATGCGTATTTCGTGAAGATGTAGCTCCTAGAATACAATACACATACTGTGAAAACTTAATCTAACGAAACCTGATTTTACGAAATTCCTGATTTAACGAAGAAATTTCCTTTCCCAGACGGGTACCCTTACGGTTCAATGCTGTGATCAAATCTAATTAATGAAACTAATGCATATTGGCAGCCTTTCATAGCTTCACGTGACCATCTGCCTGGCCTGCATCGCACAAGGAATTCGGGCCACCCTCGTGAACTTTTCACATGCGTTGGCTAGCGGCAAATACAATGCTGCAGTAGCTTTTGGGTGTCGCTACGTTACAATTTTGGATTTCGAAGGACCGAAAAATCTCTTTCTCGATTTCGCAAACTTCCCAGTTTAACAAAATAATTTGAGCGTGGTCATCGCTTCGTTAAATCGAGTTTCAACTGCACATGCATTGCTGCGTAGTAGGAATACCCAATTCTTTCTGAAGGCCCAAGGTGCAATTTACCTGATGAGTGTCTTGAATATGTGGATCAGGGGTGCTATGCAGGATGTGCCGAGTTTCTCATTCGCACGAGTTTTGCCCGAGTTTGCTCGATGGCAGTCAGTGAACGGAGATAGCAAGGAAAGCGCAAGAACAACGGGCTAAAAAAAATGTCGAGATAAAGCCGCGTATGACAACATGAGCGCACCCTGCGCGGCGTTTCAAGCACAAAAGACTGCGCAACGAAACGCGCCAGCGCCGCGTATTGTTATCAACGTATTATCACAATTTAGCAATACCGTGACTGTCCCACTGTCTATCTGCACACTTGCCGTGAGCCGCTTGCCACGCCTTTCTCGGGCGCGTCAAGGGCGTGCCTCCTCTTTCGGGCATTATCTTTCTATCCTCCGTCGAATGCGAACAGGGCACATGCTGTGCATTCTTGCATCTACACTTTCCTTCAATCGAATACTTTAAAATACAACAAATAATATAACGAACAATTTATTTCTTAAAGTATCGGTTTTTCGTTTTGAATGTTATAAATTTCTGATGGCAAACGGAGATCGAACGAATTATTAGATTGTGCACTTTTTTGCCGTGAGTGGCGACAGTGAGGCGACAGCTTACAAGCGGATACATTCTAGAGGGTCGCACACACGAGGGAGTTCATACGGTGACAAGTCGCCAGGGGCGTTGCAGTGCTATTGTCGATAAAACGATAAAATCGATGCGATAATGACGCATAAAGTCAGTCATGACAATGATCTGACTATTCCCCGTCTATTAGGGGAAGGGCAGCGCATCGCCGCGGCATGGCTGTTCACCGCAGGCCCTTCACTGAAGCTATTAAGGCCGCCGCTTTACCAACGAAAAACGAGACTAGCCATAGAGAGGGGAGCAACGGCTGTCGCTGCAAAATGGCTGTACGGTACCATGTTTATTTCTGTGCGCGAAGCCTCCGTGATGCATTGTGAAGAGCGAGCTGCCCAGCGTCACAATTAATTGCTTTTCATTGCTTGCCCAGTCAAGGTGCCTCTGTGCGCATATACGCAGTATTTTGAGTGTGTTGTGCACACCAAAGTGCTTGCCTATTCTTTGTGCTGGAGCTAACAGCGATCGCAGATGGATATCGTAACGACACCGCAACAATCGCGTTTGGCATGTGAGGGCTCTAGTGTGCAGTTATGAAATGAGACTTCGAATGCAGGAAAGTGTTGCAACTGTTTAGTGTGCAGTGCTTGTGATGAAGAAATGTCAGCGTAATGGGTCTAGAAAAGCGGGCGATGCCCGACGCTGACCGTGTTAGCGACACGACCGCTCCGATACATGACGGTACAGATGACAGATCAGTCATCTCAAATGACAGCTGCGATACGTTGTCGTTGGAAAACACTACGCACTCCTCAGCATCATTGTTCACCACGGCGCATCGACACCTTGCAAGTAGCTACAGTGACGTGCCGATAATTATTTGCTGTGTGCTACGTCGCCACAGTGCAGGCAATGAAGCCATGTTGTGGGGCCATCACAGCCCGAGAAGATATACGCGTATGTATAAGCCAGCGATAGTGGGCGCTCAGTACATCACCGATGACAGTGTGTTGTGCGTGTTTTATCTCGGCGGTCAAGACATGTCAAGATTGTTGATGCCTCTCTGCTCAGCACCGGGTCACTGTTGCCGAACAATAAGTTGGGCTTGGCTCGACTGTGGCGGGTGCGCGCACAAGAGTTACATGCTTCGCGTGGGGCGTGACCTATGATTTTGATTGACAGGCGAACTCATGCCAAACTCGTACATCGCGAAACCCTCCCCGAGTTGAACTCGGGAACATGGCAGTGGCAGCAGCAGCAGCCTGTGTCATCGTATCCAGCGACAGAAAGCGTCAATAGACCGTCTGGACCCGTTCACCTACATAACGGACGTAGAGTTTCAACGTCATTTTCGCCTTTCCAATACGTCAGTGCGCTGGCTGTGTAGCGACTTCGGCGAAAGCTCTCGTCTGCGGAGACAGCGTGGTGGGCAAATTATGCTTTCGGAGCACAGATTGGTGTGACTAGGCTGCAGAGGAAGAGTTCGTGCGATCGCTTCGGCTCTCTCCGGCTTCGAGCGCCGTGCGTCCACCGTGTCCCAGCGCCAGGCCAGGTCCGGCGGCATCATTGGAGTACTGGGGCACCTGCAAGCACCTAGGGTTCCAACCGGACTAGCCAAGCTGTGGTTGGTTGGTCCCATTGTAGTGGTCACATTGTACAGGAATACTCAGAATGGGCGCCAGGCTGCCTTCCGGTGCAAAAGGTGCCGAAAGCAGTCTTTGCAGTTACACGGTACCGCTGCACTATACGGGCAGAGAGGCGAAGGAAGTTACTTCGCCAACACGGACCGCCTCGGCCGTCCGAACGTCCACCTCTTTAGGCGGCAAGTGATTTGGCTTACGTACTACGTGAGCAATAGCGTAGATGTGTGGCTGTTGAAGGAGATGGCCAGCTACTTGTTCCCTTTATCGAAGCATGCCATCGCCGAATGGAAGAACTACGACCATGAGGTCATGATGGACGAGCTGCTGGCGCGACCTCCACTCGGGGGCCCCGGGAAGATAGTGCAATTTCACGAGTGCCGTCTTCGCGGCAAGCGAAAGTACAACCGAGGCCTCCTGATGAAGGGCGACAACGTTCCACCAAGTCGCCAAAATTACGGCGATGTTAAACGATCGTGCACCATGGGTCTTCGGCATGGTCTGCGCTACCACAGGAGTGCTGCGACTTTTCAAGGTCCACCGACGAGACGAAGCCATTATTGCAGCCAATGTTCAAGCAGGGGCCTTTATTTGTAGTAACGTATGAGTCCCATAGAACTGTATTCCAAATTTAGTGGATGCTAACGAGGCGAGCCTCAATCTGCACTGGGAGACAGTCAACCACAGCGTGAAGTTTGTGGGCCTCATCACGAGCGTTCAAACGCAAAAAAATAGAAATTTATTGTCAAAAAGTGAATCGCCACCTCGTCAGCGGTGGTGACAGGGTAACTGCACCGCTGCTGGAGTCATTCCTGGCATAGATGTCGTGGTAATCAATTAACCGCCACGTACGCTGCGAAGATCATTTCTTGCGTTTCTTAGAAGCCACGGATCGCTCGGGCAACCCAGTACAAAGACTCTTTCCTGCGGTTGTTCAAAACCATCGCTCGGTGCTAGCCCGTCTGAAGGTGCATCACAAAGTAAAAAAAAATAAAGCGTAGTTTTCTGACCCTTGTATGAGTGCTTCCCGGCATTCGTGAGTGCTTACACGGTAAGCCCGTGGCAAACCACTACTGCGCTAGCAGACGCTCATTCGTTTCGCAGCCTTACTTTAGCGCGAGCAACGAGAGATCTGTTAAAAGCCCAATGTGAAAACCAGGCGCACACCAATCTGTGCTCAGAAATGGGAGCGAAAGCAGGTAGCGAGCCGCAGCAATTCAATCCAGAGGAAAGAGAAGGAGCAACGAGCGATCTCTTAAAAGCCTAGTGCGAAAACCAGCGCACACCGATCTGTGCTCAGAAATTCTAGCGCAAGCACGTAGCGAGCCGCGCCAATCGAATCCAGAGGAAGAAAGAGGAGGGCGAGCGTCCCCTCGTGGTATAACGCGAAACGTATTAAACGGCAAATTAGTCTAATACACGTTCAGTGCACATCTTGTAAATTTTAAAATGCTTATAACCCACATTAATGTGACTAATATTATCATACTAAATACACTTATTTGATCACATGCTTGTGCCTATAATGCACTCGGTGGAACGACAGACAAGTGAAAGAAGGTGCGACCATGCACCGACCGTATGATCACGTGAGCCCCAGTTTGTCGACCGCCCATATGGCAACGCCCAAGAGATGATAGCCACCTAGAGTGAATCTAGATAAACCAATGAAACTTGAGGCTTGCCGACGGACAAACTTTGTCTTGTTATCATTAGTTCTTTAATCTGGGGCGTCGCCAGAGCTCGTGAAGATCCCGAGTTTCGCCAAACTCAGCGCATCCTGCATAGCACCCCAGTGCGCTAGTTCGTACTTTAAAACGTTTTTATTTGCAATCATTATATCATTGCAGTTGTATGTCCAAGATCTTAAGTTCCTAACAAATGCAGTTACCATATTTCCTCAATTTACACAAGTTCTTTTATTGATTTTTGTTGCATGCACTCTACCCTCGTGTTACATTCGAATGACGGCAGAATTTGCAATATTAAAACAAATGTCCTAAATTCCGCGGTTTTAGCGTTACGCTTGCAACCTGTGCCTTTATGTCTAGATCCAATTCATAGGCAAGTTGACCGAAGTCTACACTTGTCGATTCCAACAAAAAGCACCATTTTCCGCTGTACTTGCGATTGGGGTTACGATTACGGTGCTGCACTATCCTTTGGTTTTTCGCGCTTCGACTCGGCTTATTCGTGACTTTAAGATGACGTAGCGCATTCGATATGACACCCCCTTCGAGAGACGGGCAATTTAGATGGCTGAGAAGGAGGGAAACTCCACCGTGGCTCGGTGGCTCGACATGAAGGATTCGCGCATCGCAGGACCAGCAGGAGGCCCACCTAAATTGTGTGGACCTCGTAGTGGGATGATACGGCCCCTACGATATGATTGTGCGGCCTCTTAATAAATACTTATTCTAGAACAAGCTCGAAGATGAGCTGGTCTCGCGCAATCACTTACAGAGATAGTTTTTCTTTCACCAGTCTCAGCTCGTCACGGCACCAAAAACACTTGTCGGGAACGCTTTTGGGGCCGAGTCACGCAAAATTTTGTGAAAAGGAAACTATCTCCAAAAGGGGTCGCCCAAGAATACCACGTAACAAAGGTTGTCTCCACCTCAGATGACGACGATAAATGAAGAGAACGTGTTTCCGAATTGTGATTTCTTGAATAAAGGTTCCAGTTCTTCCGTTATCTTGTGTTACATTCGCAGTTTTCTTTTTATTTCCTGTGACTGGCAAGTAGACGCTCGCGTTACAATCGCAGACCCGTTACATTCCAGTAAATACGGTAAATATCGCTAGTGCAAGCAAGTTATACGTGTAGCACAAACTACACAGGCCGTTTTTGGTTGTAGGGCAGTGCTCGTTTTCCACAGAAGCCACTTTTGTCTTGCCTTCTGTGCCATGAGCGAAAGTGGAAATGCTAACAGGACAGCCTATAAATCAGCTTGTCCATGATTGTGTGGAAATTCAGTGTTGCATCATTGCATCTCCAGTGGTTAAATATGCTGTGTTCCAAAGCTTTGTGTCACTTCCGCATCGTTGTGACTGCCTTGTGTGCAGCACAAGACGCATGCTTATTTGCGCATTTAATATTCTTTGTCAGTTACACCCGCTGCGGTAGCCCACTGGCTATGGAAATGCGCTGCTGAGCTCAACGTCGCGGGTTGCATTTCGGCCGCGGCAGCTGTATTTTGCGGGAGATGCAATGCAAATACTCTCATATACAGTACACGTTAAAAAACCCCAGGTGGACAAAATTCGGAACCCCTATTACAGCGTGCCTCATAATCAGACCATGACTTTGCCACGTAAGACGCCACAATGGGATTAATTTAATCGCCACTATTGCTGCTCTCCGTTAATATAATTTGAAGCTTTTGTTCCTGTATACGCTTTGGCAAGGAACAGAATAGCACGAAGGTTCACCCTATTGCGATTCTTTATGTGAGCCACTCCTTGGGCTTGCAGGAGCCAGGCTAAAAAGCTTCCAAAGGATCTTGCTTCAGCACTTTATTCTTGTTGCTGCTATTACAATGAGGCTTGATAGCATTTCTTTAGAATGACAGAGAGTAGAGCTAGTTCGTAGGGATTCATGTAAAAAAGGTTGGGCGTGCAGACATGGACACAAGAAGACAGAAACGGGCAACACAAACACCGACTATCATCTGAAAGGTTGCACAGTAGTGGAAATTTATCGTTCCTAATGTGCGAATCCCTTATTCATTCGCCGCTTAGGAAGCAGTGTTTGACTAGACGGGACTACATAAGACATGCTAGACAGATAATCAACTGCAGAAATGCTCTCTTTACTTGTCGGCGCAAGGGTGCCAACATTTTTATTGGTTATGCTTTCCCGTAGTGGTCTGCCTAATTTCTTTTGAACAGAACGCTTAACATTGTAACTACAGTCAACGTCCGATTTTTGAGACTCCCTAGGGGCCGCGAAAACGTCAGTGAAATCGCGCAGTCTGAAAAAATGAATGCACGCCTTTTATTGCACCCAAGGGCTCAAATCGCTACAGGCCCATCCGAAATAGCTCTAAAGGCCTGCCAATGAACATATTAGGCATATCAGTGCACGTACTGTGATAGGAGACTCTGGGTGCACGCGTGTGTAATTAAGGGAAACATACAGTCTCCTGTTACAATTGCCCGTTCCTACTCTTGGTATGCTTCACCGCAAAAAATTGCTGTATTAAGGCAAAGTTGACTTTCGGGAACCAGCACAATGTAATGCGCTGCGCTTTCTGAGCTTCGAAGCCGTTGGCGAGGATTACAAAAGCGGAGTCGGTGCCATTACCAACACCAGCGAATTTTCTCTATGAAAAGCACAGCACCGAACAGAAAGATGATTGGTAGCGAACGTCGAAGTAGCTAGGTCTAGCGTTGTGTCGGTGGTGGCTACGGTTGCAAGCGGATCTGTGTGCAACAGCGCCGGTTCGAGGTGGTGAGATAATGAAAATGGCCGTGCTGGTGGCTGCGATTAATGCCGTTTCGGACCTGCTATCGAGGCAAAAAGTTTATACAATCGGACGGCGAACGTTTCTTGCGTCCGAAATTTCAGGCGTTCTGATCTCTATGGGGTGGGGTACGGGGCGGCCCCTCGAAGGCGTCTGAATTATCCGGCTTGTACAAAAAATCAGCTGACTGTAAATGTAATAAGTATTCTAATCCAATGCACATGGAACTATGTGAAGCAAAGTGTTTAGATAGACACATGTACGCCTTTCCCTGACAGCAATGCATCCAACGAGGATTGTAATTTTATTGAGATAGCAATTATATGGACACTTCAACCGGATTTCTGCCGTCGCCGTCGCCGTGAGGTTCCGTATGGATTCCAAGGGCGCGAGCGAAAGCGCGCAGGGGACGCGCGCTATCATGGAGGGCGAACGGACGGCGGAAAGCAAACGCGACCGTCCCGCGAAAGGCCGTTGGGGTATGGGAGGGAGGGAGGCGGGGCGGCGCTGTACTCCGGCGCCAAAGGCGTATCTTGCCACTCAATCTCCCACGCGCAAGCAAGAAACGGGAAGAGGGGGGAGGGGGGGGCAGCTTCTCCTCTGCCAACAACTTCTCTGCCAGGCGGTCGTCCGCACCGTCTCTTATCTCCACACGGCTCTGACCTTTGTATGGGCTGTGCATTTGCCGCTCAGTTTCCGTTGAAGCGACAGGCCGCGCGCACTTGCGCTTGCTGCCAGCGTTTTGACAGTCGTTGGCTGCGGTCATTCAGTGTGATCTATTCATGTTTGCTTGTTCGCGCTGACACCACGATTGTTAATTCAGTTAGTAAGCCAATGTGTCCTAGTTTATGCAGCCGATAAAACTACTATCCCTACTCCGAATAGCGCTCTACTAATTTGCTATCGCAATCGATGCTTCGCCTTTCGGGCGAAACTGCGACATTTTTCTAAAATACTGCGAACACTAAGGCAACATTTTTGTGGCATAAGTGAATATGACGAACAGTAATTCATGTGTCGGTGCTCTCAGCACTACTCAAACCAGAATAGCAAATATATTGCATCTGTTCAGTTGGTTTCCCTGCTAACCTTTGGATTTCCACACGACAGCACTCGCCAAAAGGCGGCGCAAGCAGCGCGTGAAAAACAAACATGCAACTCTGGAAGTCTCGCTCTATAGGCAAGCCTATACAGCAACTCTATTAAAGCGAGTCGTTAGTGCTACCTGCTGGGCAGCACAGCAAGTGTTGCACGTTATTGCTGAGGAGGTCTTGGAGTTATTTTGCCCTCTCCTCTTTTAACGTGACAGCGTTAACTCTTTCCCTACCATAGAGAAAATAGGTATTTTTGTATGTTATGGCAGATGTTTTTTTTAAGGAACTACTGCACTCAATATTTCAGTTTTAAAGGGATGTACTGAACAGTTCAGATGGTAGCGTCTGTTCGTAACAGAGAAGTCAGGTGACGCAGAGCAGGTCACCTGGTTCCCTGGTTGCCCGAATGGCTGGTTTCCCGAACGGCTCACACCAGTGTTAAGCACTGGCGATCCGGCTGGCCTGCTGGTTGCACTCCAGGCATTGAGCAGACGATCTGGCTGGCTTTGTACCTGTGCTCTTCTGCATTACAATTGCCCCCGGTGCAAAAGCGATGCCATCCTGGTGACTTATGACGTGGAGACGAGCGGGTCATAGTAATGTTTCAGGCGGTGAACGTGGACAACATCCCATTCACGGCGGCGCTTGTCGGATGTCGGTGTAAGCGGCTCTATGACATAGTTGACCGGAGAGGTGCGTTCGACGATGCGGTTTACATAACACAATACATAAAGAGAAAGCAAAATTAACGCACTTTTCACGAATAAAAGCTTTATTGACGAGATTTCATAAAAAAGATATAAATTGTTAAAATCAAAATTGTATGTTGAACAACTAAGTTTGTAAAGACAAGCTTGAATCTACAAAGAAAAAAATGTTAATAAAATTCTGAGATCTACAAAACGTATTGCCGTCTATTAGGCACTATCTCCAAAAAAATCTGAATTTTTAATTGAACAGGTACTCCGCTACAAAAATTTAACTGCAATCACTACAGTGGGGTGTGCCAGGCTGCGGCCGCCGATGTTCCGGGCTGGTTTGCGTCGTCGTGGCTTTCAGACTAAAGTCCGACGAAAATTCAGCGTCCTCTGACTCGCTGCTATTCGATGTATCGATGATATCAACCGCAGCGGCAGCGGAATCACAATATCTACGATCTCCTGAAGCGCGCGTGCCGTTTTTGGAGCGGAACATATTTGCTTTCTGCTATGACGATCAAGAAATTTCGGAGCGTGTTCAAAAATCGCCGCCAGGCGGGAAAAAAGCGAACTGCTTATAAAAGAAAAATATAGTTTCTCCTCTTTTACGTCCGATGGCGCAGTGTGTCCGTGAGCGGCGCGGAAGGTCTCGAACGTTTCAAACCATCGATAGCGGGCGGCCATTTTTTTCGTACTCCTTTGACCATCGCGAAACTTCGGAGCGCGTTTAAAAATCACCGCCTCCCGGGAAAAAAGCGAAGTGCTTGGAAAACTAAAATATGGTTCTCCTCGTTCACGTCCGATAGTGCAGTATGTCCATGAGCGGCGCGGAAGGTCTCGAAAGCGGCGTTTCAAACCATCGATAGACTGCTAGGGATGCCCAATAGGCGCGGTACGGAAAGAGTTAAGAGCCTGTGACCGGAAAATGCAGCGTCGGTGTTGGCGTAAGCGCCAGCATCCGTCGCGGAGATAATCATCCTGAACCACCCCAACCGCGCAGGCCCTCCCCGCGGCGCAAGGTGTTAGTGCACAAAAATTTCATTTCTCGCAGTAAAATTCTTCAGAGAAATGGTAAAGTACGACTTAACCACAAACCACAGTCATGGTGGCGTCGGATTTTAATTTGCATGCACGAGTTAACATAATTCTGGTACGAGGAAACTGAAACACAAACCCCTTTTCAGCATTTCTACCATATCAACAGCGGCGCGCTCGGGTAGGTTACTTGCTAAAATCCTATCCAGATGGCGCTCGCATGCTCGGCAGGTCAAATTGGGACTTAGCCTGCCTACTGTGTCTTGGACACGCGCGCGTGTCGGGGCAATAGCAAGCAATTATTAAAATAATAAGAAAGTCCTAGGGCCTTCACATTTTAATGTAGGACGACTTATATAGGCCCTAGAAAAACGTCTTCCCAGCAATGCATTTCTGTTTAAAGGTGAAGCTGGCTTTCCCACGTTCTGTGTTGCAGTGAAGCTTACTCATAAAGAAAAATGCGATGCGAACAACGCCCAATAATGCTATCGCGTTCCACTCTTAAAGGTGAAGCTTAAGCGTCCTCCAATTTTTTGTGCCATCAGAATGCTATCAATAATTGCATAGAATGCAAAAGTTATGTATTCTATGATTTATGTGTGCATTGTTTCTGCGTATACGTTCCCCTGCATTGAAGAATTATCATGCCATATAGTGTGCAGAGGGCGTCTATGCTTCGGCATGAGTGTGATGTGAGATATACTTGTACAATTATGTGCACTGGCCTCAAATTATGCCTTTAGGTAATTTCACATTGCTTGTTTCTGTCTTAGTGCAGTTAAATTTTAAGTATGGCATTTATCATGATAAAGTTTTGAATGGCGTTATTTCGCAAAAGGGTGGAAATTCATATGCATAGGTAAATGATCTCCAAAGTTCATAGTGCAGCAATAACTCTGCTTTGTGTTGTGCTTTATTTTTTTGTCATTGTCTCCATCCTGTGCAACCAACTTAGACAAACCTTCAGGTTGTCTAATAAGGAACATGTTTGGTACGAGTCCTAAATGGAAACATTGAAACATTGAATTGAAACATAATGGGACCATTGTAGCTTGCAGACAGTTGTGATGTGGCAATGAATTGGCGCAGCACACAGACAAAAACGTCAGAGAAACAAACATGGGACCATTGTTTGTTTCTTTCTTTTGTGCCTTTCTTTTTTGTGCTGTGCCCTATATGTTGATATGTATTACCAGCCTGAACATGTTTCCCTATGTACCTTGCCTTTTTCTATGTGTGCACAGTCCCTTGGGATGGGCAACCTGAGGATGGTGTATGATAATTCGTGCTTTGGTGCACGTATCCGGGTCATCGCTGATGATGGGTCACTGCTGTGCGACACCATTGTGGCAGTGCAGACGTGTCTGCGCACAGAGCGCCTCCATGCCTACTGGTCCGCTGTGGATATGTCGATTGACCCCATTCTTCGACGCCACTTCCAGGCCGCCTTCAGCTCGCCTCAGGCTATTGCAGAATTCAGCCGAATCTTTGCTGAGGTAGGTTTGCTGCGAGTTCAAGGTCAATTGGTGGAACTGTGTGATCTCAAGATTGGCAACACTGTTCCCTCTCATGTACTGCTTTCCATTTTAGAAATTGCTCCTTCTCTCATTGATTTTCTTCACTCCCACGCACACATACATTGTAATGCTACTAAGAGAAGGCAAATTGAGCTTTAGTGTTGCACATTTCAGAAAACTTTTTTTCAGAATGATGTTAACGTTATTACAATCGTGACCGCAAAACTAGAAGCGAAGCCTGGTATCAACTTACAGCCAAAGGAACAGCAAGTGGTACAAAAATTACCCCGTAACGCCCAATATATCATATATGCTATGCTGAGTTTGATGCCCGAAAATGCTTATTTAAGCATTGAAAACTATTGGCCAAAGCCCATAGTTGTATTTTTGGTATGTTGGATTGAAGTTTCAGCCGTGAATAGTTTAATGAACAGCTACTAATTCATGGGTACTATAATTTAGTTATAACTGCAACATTTCATCCCCCCTCCATCCCTATGTATGTACTCCCAATACCAGAAATAATGTCAACAATTTGTTCGAATCCCGCGTGATATGGAACCTTGTGTGAACAGTTTAGGGTTAATCTTTAGTGTAAGTTTCAGCCAGTGAAAAGTAGAGCTCCAAACATCCTTGCTTCATTTACTGGTGTCAATTTCATAATCTACATACAGGCACTGTTCTGCCTTTTGGATCAAAAGTTTCCTACTTTTGAATTCTCTGTCTACAGTCAAACGCGTTGTCAATTAAGAATGCGAAGCAGCGTACTGCTTGACCTATTCGTCATCCTCATGAACATGTAGAGAAGAACAGAGGATTGCAATATATGGAGCGTATCACCATTCCCTTACTTGCACAAAGTGACCAGCGCCTGTTTTGGTGATAACTAGTGCGTGATGCCACCAAGAAGTGCTTATTGTATGCACAATATTGATTATAGTGGAATGTGAGAATTGTGTTTCTAGAGGTATCCAATTTCCACTTTGTATTTCGATGTTCAGAAACAGCTATTTCATAAAATATTGCTTTCTGTTTCAGGCCAAGGACCTGGCTGTGAACAGCTCAATTGTCGAATCCATTGATGAGCCACCCAGTCCTCCAAAATGAGTGAGGATTACAAAAACCAATGCTGCTATTCTTTTTTAATTCTAATTTATGTTTCTGACAGACCTCTTGGTTAGGCATTTTAATGGTGGTGTAATATGTAAGCTGGGACATTTTGATAGCAGTGAATGCACAGTCCACACGGCAGCAACAACCAGCACTTTAGGGCAATTATTTCAAACAAATTGTTTCACGTCCAACTTTTAAAGATGTAAGTGTAAATAAAGGACATGTGAGCAGGCTCATTGTACTGCATATGGCAAAGTAAAACCCGCTTGTGAGCCACAGTACATTGTGCTTGTGTTATTTTGAATGTATGAGTGCAGACTTGTGCATTGAGGCAAATCAAACCTATTAAAATTCACATGCAGATCTCTCCTGTGGAAAAAATATGAATGATGCACCTGGTGCGAGTAGCTCACCGGCTATGGCGTCTGCTGCTGAGCGCAAGGACGTACGTTTAATTACTAGTTTTTAAGTATACAATAAAGAACCCAATATAGTCCAAATTACTATATTTATTTGATTATAGGGCGAGGGTGCAATTGGGGAGACCCAAGAAAAAGAACTTGGAGAATGCACACCAATATAAGGCGATACAGAGTAGCCGACGGTTATTGAGACTTGCCGGGGATCGCCTGAAGTACTAAATTATTAACACAGCCAAAATGCAAAATGGTGGCCATGAAATAGGCGGTGGGGGCAAGGGAGCTTCAACACGCGGTAAAAAAAGGCGGTGGTCTTACGTTAATGGTTCAAGACAGATTTGAAAGCGAACTGCTCTCGAATTATTCTCGAATTACAGATGATTACAAAATTCTTACGGTAAAGTGCATATATGGTATTTTATCAGTTATGTATCGCCCACCTGGAGGGACGCTACCTTCATTTTTATCTTTTTTAGACGAATTTCTTGCTTGGATTAACGACAATAATTACAAACTAATTTTGGGAGGTGATCTTAACATTGATTTCTTGAGCAACTCAGCGCCACAGGCTCAACTTACGGAAATGCTCGTAGTAAATGCGTTGGTAAACGTGATAAAACAACCGACACGTATACAGTAAAGTACGTCAACATGTATTGATGCTTTTGTAACAAACTGTCAAAATCAGACAATTGACTCAGGAGTTCTCGGATCACATATTAGTGACCATTTGCCCATATACATAATACAAAGCTTTAACAAACCAAACTCAAAAAACAATCATGAAAGGTCTGTCACATACCGTAACGTAAACCAGGAGACGCTGCAGCGTTTTCGTTCAATTTTATTAGCTACAGACTGGCGCTCCATCTATAGCAGTGATAACGCAACTCGCGCGTATGAACTACTAATAGACAAAATTAAAACAGCCTTCACCGTAAGTTTTCCTTACATCAAAAAGACCCGTCCCCGTAAGGCAAGAAAGCCGTGGCTTACTTCGGAATGCTTGAAGGCTGTCATCAATAAAAATGCACTGTTTCAAAGGTTCCTTAGGTCAAAAAGCGCCTCCGATTTACAAGCGTTTAAGAAACATAGGAATAAAACAAATAACCTTTTGCGCAGACAAAAAGAGCGATACTTTTATAACTTGTTTAATCACGAAGTATCTAGAAAACCGGAACTTGTCTGGAAAAGGCTGAATTCTTTGTTAGAAGGTTATTCTAAAGAAAACACTGGCCCCACTGAGATTAAATTAAATAACGATACATTCACTGGCCGTAAGCTAGCTGACCTTTTTAACAATTTTTTTGCCTCTGTCGCAAGCAGTGTGCATAATACTTCCTGCATGGAATATATGCCTTCGAGAACACGTGAATCTGCGTATTTGTTTCCCGTCTCCCAGCCAGAAGTTGTAGCAATGTTCTTATCCCTCAAAAATAGCTACTGCCCCGACCCTGATGATCTACAAATTCGACCGGTCAAGTACGTACTTGACATCATTGCGCCAGCCCTAACACATGTGATCAATCTAATCTTTTCTTCTGGCGATTTCCCGAGACAGCTACAAGTTGCTAAAGTTACCGTTATATTCAAAGGCGGTGACAAAAATAATGTATCAACCTACAGGCCTATTTCCATACTGCCCATTTTTTCCAAAGCTATTGAAAAGTTAATACACATAAGAATGAATAGTTTTTTGAGTCGCCATAACATCATAACGCCGTTTCAATTCGGCTTTAGTAAAAAACGTTCCACAGAATCCGCGTTACTTCTTCAAAAAGAAATCATACTAGGTGGTTTTGAGCGTCAACTTTACATAGTTGGAATATTTATCGATTATTCAAAAGCCTTTGACCGGATTAATCATACCACACTTTTAAAAAAGCTACAGCATTACGGATTCCGTGGGGCATTTTTTACACTTGTGCAAAGCTACTTGAGTGATCGCAAGCAGCAGGTACAACTTAATAACTATAAATCAAGCTTTCGGTCCCTAAACAGCGGAGTACCGCAGGGAAGCATCCTAGGGCCTCTACTTTTTAATGTATATATTAACGACGTAGTAAGAATAGATGAAAATACCCAATTTATAGTTTATGCTGACGATACTAGTTTTTTTTTTTTAGGATCAGATTTATCGGAAATTCAAACCAGAGCAAATAACGTACTCGCGAAACTGCATACCTGGAGTTTGAACAACTCGCTAACTATAAATACGTCAAAAACAAAAGCGGTTTTATTTAGAGCTAAAAGCAAGAAAGTCAACTTTGATTTAGCGCTTTTTCTTGGTCCATCAAAAATTGAGGTGGTTCCTGCTGTGAAATGTCTTGGTGTACTCTTTAATGAAAACATGTCCTGGGATTTGCAGTCTGATTCTGTTTGTTCCGGTCTTTCTCGCACGGTTGGTATATTATCGCGCACACGTTTTCTTTTGCCTGAGAAAGTAAAACTGTTATTGTATAACTCACTTTTCCTTTCAAAACTGTGCTATTGCTACCTAGTCTGGGGAACCACCACAATTTCCAACATTCTGAGGATTTCTAGATTACAAAAAAGGGCTGTCCGTTTGATTGTCAATGCTCCGTATAACGCGCACACAAGGCCCCTCTGTAAAAATCTAAACGTAATACCTGTTGACGACTTGTACGAATCTTTACTAATAAAACGCTACAAACAAGGCATTAAAACAAACAATCTGTGCTTGAAAGAACTTGCTAATTTGACTGAAAGATTGCATGTTTATGACACGCGCGGAATCACTTTTTGGTTTACGCCACGGACCCGTACTAATTATGGCCGACAAATGATCGCATATACATTGCCTGCTCTTTTAAACAACCAGCATTGTTTTCTGTAATGCAGCTGCTATCAAGTTTTGATTTTGTACTGGAAAGTTTCTCCAAGTTTTCATAAATTTTGGTGTCGTGCAGAAAAGTATATATTTGCTTTTCAATGTTAATTTCAACACTGTTAGTTTTATTTTCCGATGTATAGTTTTGGCATTGTAAGTTTTGCCATTGTGCCATTGTAAGCTAGGAACGTTTTTGTTGTTCTTGCCCCTGTCAAAGTGCAATTATCGGGTACAGACCCCGTCAAGCCTTTTTTGGCTTTTAGTCTGTGCCCCCAGCATTTTTGTACATGTTATAATGTACCATAATGCCGAAATAAAATGAAATGAAATGAACTGAAACACGCGAAGTGCAGGTTACATAAGAATTTTGCCTTTAGCTTTAGCTTCACAGCAGCGCGCCTTTCATTTTATAGTGTGGCTTCACGACAACGAGGCGCGTGCTGCCGTGAAGCCACACTGAAAGGCAAAATTCACGTAAAGGTGGGGGGTGACATAAAGGATAAAAATTCTGGCAAAAAACCTCGCCTTATAATAAAATAAACACGTTATTTTGAAGCCTTCCAACACAGCACCCATGGTAACTGTCTCTGCAGTTTCGGCATGTTAAAGGAGTACTGACCCAAATATATTGTGTCCTAATTTTTTGCTCCACGATTATAGCGCAAAGCCTCAATTCCTCAAGAGTGCCAAGAAAAATTACAGCACCTTTAAAGCGGCCCTGAAGCAGTTTTTTTAACTATTCATAGAAGTTTTTTCAACTAATCATAGAATGGCTTCACTATAAAGGATGTCTCGCGAACCTCATGCTGCAAACATTTTTCGAATCCTTCAACTTTAAGTGCAGTTATCACACCAATAATACCCTACTTTCTCTCTTTTCGTCTCCGCTAGCACTCTGGAATCCAAGAGGGCAAAGCTCTGGCCAAAAGTTGAGTGACGTGGCAGTGAAAGTCAAGGCACCCCATGGCAGTGGTGGTAGACTACGCTACGCAGCATGCCGCTGCCATCTCAGAGGCCACGTGCAGTGGAAGAATAAAATTATTTTTCTGCCCTTCATATCACACATGTATTTTTCGTTTAACTCAAAATTAGCAATTATGTATCACTGAGAATGCTCTCGCGATCACGAAAACGGCCAACTCCTTTCGAATGGCATCCCGGAAATGAGGGCAAACGATTGTTCGCTGTTTGACACAACATTGTAAATTTCTTGCTGCATGCATTGCAGTAATACAGTCGATTCCACTTATAACAATATTCAAGTGCCACGAAAATTGCATTTTTATAACGGATAATTGTTGTAAATGGGTTGCGCCAAAAAAAAGCACAATAGGGGGTTGGCAGAGCTGTTGTGAGATAACTATAATGACGGGAAGGCCAGTGCTCCTCCCCACCACCTTCCTACAAATGACTGCTTGCCCGCGCGGCCATGTCCATCAACAAGACTAACGTGCTCAGCACGTGGCGACGATACATCACCTTAAAATTGGTGATCACGCCGGCGTCCATGTGCTGCAAGCCTGCCGTCGTGTTCGGAGGCAGGAAAAAACTTCCACGTTTGAGAGCTTGGACATGGAGTGGTGGGCACTACAATTATCCAGGAAGAGCGCCACCTTCCTCTTCGATCGCTCGATGCGCTCATCAAACTCGAACAGCGACTCGCGAAAAAGCTCTCGCGTCATACATGCCTTGCGATTGTTACGGTAGCGTACTTGAATCCTCTGTGACAGCACCGCGAAAGGAATGGGGATTTTCTTAATGCCCTATGACAAATGCGGAGCACTTGTCGCTCCCGTCCATGTTGGCGCACAAAAACACAGTGAGGCGCAGCTTGCTGTTTTTGCCGCCCTTGCACGTGTCTCCTTTCAGTGCACGCGTCTTGGAGGGCAACATCTGGAAAAACCTCCCCGTTTCGTCGCCATTGTATACGCCGGCTCCTTGTAGTTGTCGAGGATGCGAGGCAGCGTTTCCTGCGCTCACTTCTGCTTGGCATTCTACTCTTTGTAATTTACATTAATGACCTTCCTACTGAGATATCTTCTAATACTCGATTGTTCGCAGACGATTGTGTAGTTTATCGACGCATAACTAACACTTCAGACATGGATTTGCTTCAAAATGACCTACAACGCATTGAATTATTGTGTAACTTATGGTGATGTCTTTAAATACTAAAACAAAACCTCACTAGTTTCTTTCGATCGGAGAAAGCATCCCCAATCAGGGAAATACACCATATACGGTTTCGAAATATCATCCGTTGACTCATATAAGTACCTCGCCATAACCTTTTCAACTACCCTAACTTGGTCACATCATGTCTTTAACATAGCCAGTGCCTCGAATCGAACCCTGGGTTTTCTCCGCGTGAACCTAAGACTTGCTCCTCCATCAGTGAAATTATTAGCTTATGTTACATATGTCCGCCATAAGTTACAATATGCATGCTCTCTCTGGGATCCTCATCAACATAAGCTATCTAATACACTTGAATGAGTTCAAAACCGTGTATCCCGGTTTATTTACTCTGAATATTCTTATAATGCGATCGTTTCTGAACTAAAAACCCGTGCCGGCCTTACTAATCAAGAATCACGATGTCATATTTTTAGACTGTGTCTTTTTCACAAATTCTATCATTCACCACTACAGATTTCCGCTATATTACCAGCTCATCGTCAGTCCAGCCGCATTAACCACAGAAAAGCTGTGTATCCTCCCCCGGCGCAGACTACCTCCCGTCTGCGATAATTTTGTGAAAACCGCAAGGGACGGGAACGGTATGTCTGCCGACGTCACGCACCTCTCCGACGCACATCACTTCAAGGCTGCTCTCGAATCACTGTCATGTTAAACTAAGCACATCCCTCATGTAATACCCCATCTCTGGGGCCTTTGAGGTATAATAAATAAATAAATAAATAAATAAATAAATAAACAAATAAATAAATAAATAAATAAATAAATATTGACACTGGCTCCCAATCGCCAATGCAGCAACGCCCATATCGCTTATCTGCCGCAGAATCGTGTGATTAATGAACAAGTGGACGAAATGCTTCGCCGCCAAGTGATCCGACCCTCAAACAGTCCATGGGCATCTCCTGTTATCCTTGTTACGAAAAAAAGACGGCTCTGTACGATTTTGTGTAGAATATCGGTTATGGACAATCGGGACCCTCCCTCCTCATATAACGAACTTACCAAACATTTTTACATGAGACGGAGACGATATCCTCCGCCACATAGGAAACTAGGCAGACCACAGGCGTTAACACTCATACTACTCCAGGTCGGGGCATACCCTAACCCCGCAATGTTACACAGAATCTATCGAGAGATACAATCGCCCAATGTTTGCGAGCTATGCTCAGACCTAGCTGACTTGGAACATGTGCTCTGGCGGTGCGCCGCATTACGCGATGGCGACGATGTCACGTCGTCCAAATGGGAGGCTGCCCTAAGCATACCCGATCTTGAAGCACAGCTATATGGGCTGTCCATCGGGCCCGCGACGCAGCAGAGAGGCTCGGCCTTTCTGTACCGACGTGGGCGCGGCCCGCTACGTGCTGACGCGCGTTCCGAGGGACCGTAATAAAGATTTATGATGATGATGATGATCCTTTATCATGGCTCGCACCCACTGAGGGGGATAGGCCAAGAATCCCGCAGCAGTAGGTAGCTAAAAAAATTTTTTTTGACAATGAGAAACGCAAAGAAGGCAAAAACAAAAACAAAGAAAATTTGGTATAACTAGAATAGTGTGCCAACGAGCTGTCGGACTAACTGAAGGGTGAAAAGTGAGGTAACTATCAAGGTCAGAAAAAATACAATGATACTAACGAATTTGGATAAACAAATTTCAGTGAAGTGAATACTGATCTGGTAGGTATAATACGAGTAAAATTGCAATAATTACCAGGGTAATCCTCTTGTTCCAGTTGAAAATTCAAACTCTGCGCAACAAATGTCTCCGTGACAATCGCCGAGGATGGAGACCCCAAATGATAATAATACTGGTGTATTTAATCTTAATCCAATTTTGCAGAGTGGAGCTTCGAGTAATATCTTTCTCTGGTTTAAATAACGTCGGCATGATAAAAAGTAGTGGTCTATTGTTTCAATTTCCTTACAATTTTGGCACAGAGGGGACATCGTCAGACAAGCTCTATGTAAATAGAAATTCAATTCCGGGATGTGGCAGCGTAATTTGGAGAATGTAACTTCTAACTGCCGAGAAGGACACCACTGATTATTCAAGCCAAAACCGAAATGCTGAAAGTCTGTAGATGGGATCAGCGATAATTTGCTTAAGTCATTTCGTATGCAAACCGTTCTGAATCTCGATACAGTGACGTAAGCTGTATCCGGTAAAATATGAAGCGCAGGTACATTAAAGATGTTCTGGCTAATAAATCTGCCATTTCATTTATGTATAAAACATAGTGTCCAGAAACCCAGAGCAAATTCATTTTTTGTAACGTTGTAGGCACTAAATTTTCAAGCAGATTTAATGTAGTTGTATTCGTTGCCGAGGAAAGCGACGCACATACCGACCGAGAGTCTGTTACGACAGCTGATGATTGATTCGGGGGTAGTTTGCGCAGTGCTAAAACAATCGCCAATAATTCTGCTATGAAAATAGCCGAGTAATCCGGAAGGCGAATAGAAAAGGACCAACTAAGATTAGGAAAGAAGATGCCTACGCCATCCTTCTCGTTTTACATTGAAGCGTCAGTGGCTATTATATTGTTTGTTTCCTGGTAAGAGAGGTAATCTTCTAATTAGTCATTTAAATATTGGAATGGCATTAGTTTAGCATTCGAGGGGAAAATATCGTCAAATTCAGCTTGGAGGATTTTCTTGGATTGACTTTTTGGGTGAATACATTGATTTTGTACATTCAGTGGTGTTAGCTGTGCCTGTACGAATACGATCTGAGGGGTGTGCAGTCGGGACCAATGATTATTTAAAAAGTACTTGGTTCAATAATGAAAACATACATTGATCTTCTTTGAGGAGAATCGTGAAACTTTAGGTACGTTTGGACAGTAAGGATTTTGAACCTACTAATTAAACATGGTAATCGCGCTTCCATATACAGAACGGTGTTCGCGACAAACTTAGGGAGTCCAAGGCACAAACGCAGAGCTTCCCTTTCTAATAGTACCAAAGGCTTAATTTTATAAGCTGCACAGCCAGAAAACAAGACGCACCCAAATTGCATGATTGGTCGGACGTACATTTTATATACCATAATGTGTTTCTTCGCAGCCCTTATCGTCGGTTACTGATTTTGCGCAACCATCCTACAGTCCGAGTTGCCTTAAACGCGACGTTTTCAATGTGGCTTTTCCTGTTTAGTGTTCCATTATATGTAATTCCAAGATATTTAAGAGAATCCACCTGGGGAATGAACACTTGACGATACATCAGTGAAATGTGAACGGGAACATCTAATGGAAAGAGAAGGAGAGCACTTTTACTAACGTTCAGAGACATATGTATGGTCTCAATACAAGTTTCGAGAATAGATAAGTAATTCTGTAACATATGATAACGTGAATGTAGGTCATCATTCGATGCAAAAAACGCGATGTCATCAGCATAAACGTATACAAGAATGTCCTGGAGCAGCGAAAAGGAGCTTAAAAATATAATAAATAAAACAGGAGATAATACTGATCCTTGTGGTACTCCCCTCTGCTGCTTATACCTAGACGACGAACATCCGTTTTGAAAACAGTAGAATTCTCTTTCCCTTAAAAATTCTGACAGCCACGCCGTGATGTAATTCGGAAACCTGTAATTCTCTAATTGCTTTATCAGTATGCCATGTTCCATGGAATCATAAGCTTTTGCTAGATCAAGGCTCACTAATGATGAATATTCTAATTAGCGACGAGCAAGTTGTATGCGACTCTCTATGTGCGCACACCAAATCGAGCACCCAGATCTAAAACCAATTTGACAGGGGCTAAGTATTAGGTTTTCAGAAATATAGGTCGTAATTCGACAATTCAAAATTCGTTCTATTAGTTTAACTAAATTTGATGTGAGGGAAATTGGTCTAATATTATCTAACTAATATTCACCTCCCTGTTTTTTAAGTATCGGATTTACCTTAGTAAGTTCCCATTCTGAAGGTACCCATGCATTTTTTAAAGAGTAATTTACCATATTCAAAATTTCTTGTGGGGACAATTCATACAGAATTTTTATCATGGCTGTGGTAACTCCATCTGGTCCTGGTGCGGACGAAGGCGGAGAGCGAACAACATCCGCCAGTTCTTGTGTTGTGACTTCCCTAAATTCCTCTAGTGGTAACGGTTTCACTATGTATGGTGGAATGATTGAAGTGAACCTATCTTCCAGTCGTTTTCCAATATTTTCTAATAATTCGGGTAACTCACGTGGCGAAAGCACAAAAGGGTCAATATTTGCATGAACTGGAATAATTTTTCGAGAGCATAAAAACGTAAAAAGGGCTTTTTGGTTTTTGATTTAGACAGATACTTGAATTTATTCATATCATACTAATCTTTGGCTTTAGCTATCGTACGCTTGAAAGATGCAGCAGCAAATTGGTAATCACTCCAATTCTTTGGACATTGATTACAAAGAAGTTCCTTCCAGGCAGCTTTTCGCTTTCGGTGGGCCCTCGCGCAATCTGAATTCCACCACGGGCTTAATGGTTTATCTGTGTTGCAGGTTGAATTAACTGTTGCATTCTTCGCGGAACGCTTTAAAACTGCACGGAGGTTCAGAGCCCTAATATTTTCTTGCATATCCGTACGTGAAAGCATCGTAGACTTCAAAAAGACTTGAGTCTTTTTGAAGTTTGTCATAGTTTAGAAATGAGTTATTTTTCCTTCTAAGAGAAATCACAGAGAAATCAATTTGAAAAATAATTGGAAGGTGGTCGCTGTTCGTAGCACAGTATATAGTATTCCACGATGATATAGCTAAAGATGAGCTGGAGAAAGTGAGATCCATAGCCCATTGATACTGTGCGCGAACAAAGGTAGTAACTTTTGAATTTAGACAAGATAGATTATTATCAAGAGTCCATTCCCACAGGCGTTTTCCATCTGAATCAGTTTTAAAACCCCAAGACACATGGTGTAAATTAAAGTCACCAGCGAATACTATGTCTTTTCTGCAGGAAGGTAATACGGTGTCTAGAGAAAATGCATCCTGCACTCCTGCTGGGAAATATAAATTAACTTAAGTAAAAGGGGAGCAGTCTGGGAGCGAAATATCTAATGCTACAATTTTACATTCGGTAGACATTTTTTGATACGATATCGTTGCTTTGTGACTAAATTTAGTTAAAACCAAGAAAGCAATGCCACCACCTCTGGCAGGCCGATCCAAACGAAACAGTCGATAATATTTTAGGGAATATTTTTGACCATTTGAAAGCCAGGTTTCTTGTAAGATAATGATGTCTGGGGAAAATTGGGAAGAAATATACGATAGATCTGTAGTAGCAGTAAGAATTGAACCACAATTCCACTGTAAGATTTTTACAGAGCCTATGGTGAAGATAGTACGGTAACGGAAACCGCCTGATCTAAAATAGTCTCTTTCAAGAAGTCCTTCTTGGAGAGGTTCACTTTTTCGTATTTTTTAGATTTTGACTTTGAAGAAATTTTATGGGGAGGAGATCGTGTGCGTTTTAGACTTTTGTGTTCCATGTCTACATCCTGGTAGTCTTCATAATCTTCCGTTAGGGGTTCCGGTTCCTTCCGTTCTACATGAGTAGAAGGTCCTGCGCAAGGGGAGTCAGCTAACGAGTTTGACGACGATGTTTGTTTTTGAGTTAGGTTTAGTACGTTTGCAACCTGGGATGCAGGAACTTGGGGAAAGGCTTAACCAATGACCTGCACCATCTGACTAGACATTATTTGTGTCAAGGACTCAAAAAGAGTTGTTGCAAGTCGTTCCATAGCCTTTTCCATAGCTTTCTCTACTGCCTCTGCTATGGCCTTGGATAGAGAAACATCCATACTAACGGTGTGACGAGCTGCTACGCCTGCGTAGCCCTGGGATCATCCCTGAACCTCTGTAACTGCATCCATACATGAGCATCGCCTGCGTTCCACCACTTCTAGTATTCTTAATTCTCGTTCCTTTGCAGAACAGTTCGAATAGTCTGCAGGTTGTGCTTCATTACATAGGCAACAGTTTTCTTCCTGAGACTTGCTTAATGTGCTGTCGTGATTCTCTCCGCATAGGCGGCATTGAGTAATCGACCTGCATCCTTTTAGAGTGTGTCCGTAGCACCAATATTTCAAGCACTGTTGTGGTGTTGGGGAGAGTGGCTCTACTGTGTATATCAGGTGCCATGCCTTGATTTCAGTTGGACAAACTGTTCCCGCGAAGGTAACAATCACCGACTCCGTAGGTGACTTCTTGTTCTCAATAATTCGGCTACAGCGGTATACGGATACAGCTGCAGCAACTGAAAACATGTCTAGTACTTCTGAGGGGTGCAGGCTCGCGTCGACCCCACGAACTAAGCCTTTTGAGCATGTAAGGTGTGGTGGAATAAACGGGCTCACCGGATTCGATGCAAATTGAGAACAGTTTGGAAGGTCTCCAATGCACTCCTGGTCCGATGAACAGCAAAGAATAAAACCGAGACCAAACTGGCTGACCTCGGTGATCTTTTGGAACCGGGAGGAGGCCTTTCGAAGCTCCACCTTGTCGTGTCATGGGAACTCTTGACGCTTTCCAGAGAGGGCGCCACATACCTGTTGGGACTAGGGTGCCTCGGTGCCAGCGCCGCCGTTCAGGGTGGAGACAACCCCGCTGGCACCGCCATATTGAATCACACGAGCTCAGACTCAGCTACGCTTGCGTTCATAAATAGTGTTACTCGCGGCGCACTTCCACGTGCTTTGCCTTGATGAGGATTTTTTTATCGGTATCGCATCTGCACATCTTTATAACCAATAGCCGTTAGCTCGTCGAAGGTCGAAGACGTAAATGTATGGCGCCGGGAACATGCCCCAAGTTGCCTAATTCAATCACATTTAATATGCCGTGTGTATGTTTAAAATACGCACTATTTTTTTGCGCTTCGATGCTTGGTATATAAGGTTTGCGACCCCCTGTGTGTGGAAGTTTTTCTTTTTCGCTGTTGTATTTTGGTTTACACGTCACGCCTCCTTTAGCATAGCCAACCACGCACGCACGGCGGTTAGCTTCCCTTGCGTTGCGCGTGCTCTTCGCGTTCGTTGCAATTATTTGAGGATATCTACGCGCAATTTTGCTTTTTTTGCCCACAAAACTGTGTGCTTACAGGATTAAGCTGGTGTAAAAATAAGTGCGATGTGAAAATAAGGTTTAGTTAGTGCTGGAGAGAAAAATATAACGTAACTTGTCTGTGTTAATCTTGCGTCGTACACACAAGAAACCAAACGATGCACAAAATACATTTACTTAGTAATGTCTAGTACAGGCAATCATGAAACATGAAAAATTACATGTACTGTTTGGCGCCTGAAGGTTATGTTGAAAGACGAGATGAAAAAAAAAAAATTCGCAAGGTAGGCTCGACACAAACAATTCGGGATAGGGAGAGTTTTTTTTTATTTATTCATTACATGGGGGGGGGGGTTCAAGTGAGTACATCAACCTTATTACACACAATATAAATTGAAAACAAGGATACAAAAAAGAAAAGGCAACCGTGGGTAATATTAATCAAGATATCCAGCCAGAATACATCCGCTACCGTCGAATACGTCGCATCAGCCAAACACGTCGATGGCGAGTACAGAACATTCTATAAATAACCATTAGAACACTGATAACTACATTGAAAAAATAAACAACACTGCATACATATCGCGTACAAAAAGCCTAAATGAAACTAAGATAGTCAAATACAGATTAGCAATGTTTTTCACTTCGAAAATATAGTCCATGATGATGTAGGGCTGTTGACTTTAACAGACGGCGCCCATCCTGTCGATTTTTCCTCGTACTGGTCCTCTTCAAAGTGTTTCTAAGTAGAAGTAAAACAACAAAAGTGATTATTGATTTGAAAACTTCCCTTGTAAATACAGAGAACCCATTACAGTGCTTAAAAATACATTTTCGCAGAAGTATAGCTGTATTACCTCGCTTCACACGTTTCGAAGAAATGCACAGGCTGCAACAGACACCATGCCAGAAAGCGCCGAAACATTTTGGTCCCATGATGCCCCTTAACTCTACTACACCTGGGCATACCGTGCACAGGCATTTAAAGACCGTCACAGTACCCACTACGATCGGGAATGAGCACGAATGACCATCGGCTTACGAGCACCACGCTACAAATATATTCGTCTAAAAAATCAGCTATATAACGTAACAACCTGAGATCCGCAAGATATCTGCTGAGAAATCAGAGAAAATCACAATGCTTCGCTTACCACGTACACAACAGCCGCTCTCCCCAGAAGAAGCACTGCGTTCTTTAGTCCCAAATAACCAGTAGCGAAAAAAGAAACTGAGAAAAAAAAAGAAACAAGAGACACGCGATGTGTGCTTCCCGTGAAAAAGTAAAATAGGTGGTTTACATGACGATTTGTAGCTAATGTAAGAGTATTTGGCGGCGAAGCATTTTCGTCAGTCCTTAAAATAAGGGTACTACTCGTATAGACGGCGCCGCTCAAAACGGCAAAAGCCTATGCGACGCGCGCTCGCTCAGACAGCATCGGTGCAGTGCTTAGTTCGTGAGCGAACGTAGGTACGTGAGCGAGGATCAGAGAATACTTTGTTGTTTAAATGAAAAACACGGTGCGATAGTCTAAACTTTCTTGACACTTACCTCGCAAATGTAGGAGCTATCCGTTGCCTTCCAGTGATACCGCTTTACTTGGGCTTCCGATCTCTTCCTTCGCTCTGGGTCCCGGGGAAGCGTAAACAACGAAGCCCTTTACGCGTCGATCCGGTGCACTTGGGAACACAACAGCCCGTCATATCGACTTGATGCACTTGACAAGCTTGTCATTCATGCGGCTGAACACTGTCCAGCAAGTAGAAGCGTCAGCGAAGCATCCGTGCGCACTGTGTCTCGAACTAATCACCGGCACCAAGCAATCGCAACCGCTCATGTGATTCAAGATCGCGTCGCAGCGAGAAAGCGGCGGCGCGGGATCGGTCAAAGGATGGCACCACCCTGAACAGCGGTGCTGGCATCGAGGCACCCTAGTTGGGACACCCACCACTAGGAAGGCTGGGACGGCTACAAGGGGCTCGGGCAGAAAGGCTAACATGGCGTAACAATAAGCGTGTCATTCGTTCGTACTCGTAAAACCTGACGTCTCTCAATCTTCCTCCAACCCCTCGACAACACGACATGGTGGCAGCGGTGAACAAGAGGTCGCCTAGCACCCGGTGAAAGCCACGAAACGACCAACATGCCAGACGGAAGGGAAAACGACGCTCAACAAGCAGCGGCAGCGGGCCGGCAAAATGGCGCCAGCTTTTTCAACCCTTTCGCCGTCGAACTGCCAGAGAAGTTAGATTTCCGAGACCCAAATGACTGGAAACGTTGAATCGCGAGGTGGGAACGCTATCGCATTGTGTCAGGACTTCGCCTTCGTGATGTAGAAACACAGGTGAACACGTTTTTGTACGCGATGCGGAAGGAAGCCAAAGACGTATTGGCGTCAGTAAGCGTAACAGACGCCGACCTCGCGGACTCCGCAAGAGTGAAAAGCAAGTTCGAGGGACACTTCATACCGTGCACAAACGTCATTTTCGACAGGGCCAAGTTCAATCGCCGTAAGTAGGAAGCGAATGAGTCGTTCGAATCGTTTATCACAGACCTGCACAACCTCGCTGAAACGTGTGAATACGGTTCACTAAAAGACGACTTCATTCGTGACCGGTTGGTTGTAGGACTTTTGCACCTCGGTCTAAGTGAAAAGCTGCAACTAGACTCGAAAGTCAAACTTCAGTCTGCAGTGAAAATTGCATGGAACTCCGAAATCGTCAAAAAGCAACAGAACGAGCTACGCGACGGAACGGAACGCGGTGCTGCGGTCGAGGAGCTGCGACGGTCAAAAGAACGCCGCAACCATGGAGGCGCGCCGCGGAAACCAGCCAAACCTCCAGCGGTGAACTTCAAGGGACAAAATTTGTGCAAGTGGTGCGGCAGCACACAGCAGCATTCCAAGAAGCAGTGTCCAGCCTTCGGAAAGCTGTGCAACAACCGTGGAAAAACTGGTCACTATGCAACAGTATGCTTGTCGGGACGCCAGCAACCGACAGGGCAAAGGGCGTTTGCATCCAGCAAAAGGAAATTAGGGACAGCAAACACCGAGGAAGTGTTTCTTGGTGAGGTCAGTGAGGCAGACACCCTGGAACCTTGATTCATCATTGCACTTGTGAAAAGTCGTCCTGTTTGCTTCAAAGTCGGCGCAGGAGCGGACGTGTGTGTAATCCCTGCTTCGCAGTATGACAGCAGCCGCATGCAGACTCTGAAAACTCCTGACAAAAGACTTTACGGACCGGGCATAACACCCATCGAAACAAAGGGAATGTTCAGTGCAACAATCGCATGGCAAGGCAAGTCTGTTCAGCAACAGGTTTTTGTAGTAGAAGGCTTGCAAACAGCTCTATTGGGATAACCAGCCATACGTGCTCTCGACATACTGTCACACCTGGAGGCAGTTGAGGCCAACAAACAAAGCGAAGCAAGAAACATGGCCAAGATCATGTTTATTGACCAGAAACAGGGCAAGACCAGAGTTATGCCAACTCTTCACAGGACTTGGCAAAATGTAAACTGTCTACAAGGTGACACTCAAAGCAAATGCTTCGCCTTATGCAGTGACAATGCCTCGACGAGTGGCTGTTCCACTCCAGCCTAAAGTCGTACAAGAACTACAGATAATGAAGGATCTTGGAGTGATCCGGCAGGTTTACCATGAGACACCATGGTGTGCACTATGCTCATTACATCGAAACAGAATTGAGAGATCATAATCTACATTGACTACACTGAATTGAACCGCCAGCTGATCCGGGAAAGAGTCATCATGCTTACAGTTGAAGAAAACTTGGCGAAACTGGCCAATGCAAAAGTTTTCAGCAAGCTTGATGCAAATTCTGGCTACTGGCAGACACCCCTCGCACCAGTGTCCCAGGACTTGACCACATTTATCACGCCGTTTGGGAGATTTCAGTTCCTGCGATTACCTTTTGGCATTGCGACAGCGCCAGAGTTCTTTCCGCGAGAAATGCTTCGCATACTTGAGGGACTCCCTGGAAGAGCATGCTACCAGGACGACGTCGTCGTTTTTGGGAAGAACCAGGCGGAGCACAACGCAAACCTCACAGCAGTGCTTCAGAGGCTCAAGGACGCAGCAATGACTCTAAATGCACGCAAGTGTTAATTCATCAAAAGAAGAGTCAAGTTTCTCGGGCACATCTTGAATGAAGCGGGTATCGTTTCTGACCAGGAGAAAACTGAAGCCATCAGAAAGATGCCACCGCCAGAGAACACCACCGAGCTCAGGTCGTTCCTGGGCATGGTCAACCAGCTGGCAAAATTTCTCCCGGGACTGGCCGAGAAGACGAAACCTTTGCGAGACCTGCCGATGGATGAAGCAGTTTGGGTTTGGCATCAGACTCAACAAGAAGCCTTCGATCGGGTCAAGGATGACCTAACAACAACACCAGTGTTGTGCTACTGCGTTCCACAAAGGCCTCTGACGATATCAGCTGACGCCTCCTCCTATAGCTTGGGAGCTGTTCTGCTCTAAACAAATGACGGCAAGCGGCAGCCAGTGGCATATGCTTCCAGGGCAATGACACCGAGAGAACTAAAGGATGCTCAGGTGGAGAAGGAGGCACTTGCCATAACATGGGCGTGTGAACGTTTCAGGGTGTATGTGCTCGGTCTGCAGTTCAGCATAGAGACTGATCACAAACCCTTGGTGCCTTTGTTCTCAACAAAACGCATTGACGAAATGACACCACGACTGCAGCGCTTTCGCATGCGTGTGCTTGAGTTTCACACATACCAGGAAAGGACATGCACGCAGCGGTTGTCTTGTCGCGCAAACCGCTGCAGTGCTCCGGCAAACGCCTTGCATCCGTCATAGAAGAGTATGAACTTCTGACCATTGAGCAGCTGCCAGCATCAACTGAGATGCTGGGCAGGACCAAGGTCGAGCTGCAAAAAGATGCAACGACATCACTGGTCATGCACTACTGCACTTGCAAATGGCCAAAAACAGAAATGCTGGCACCTGAGGTGCGCAAGTATGCAAGTGTGGCCGATGAACTGTTTGTCGTACAGGGACTCCTACTTCGGGGCACAAGGATAGTCTTTCCCCCTTCATTAGGCAAAGTTCTGCAGCGACTACACACAGGGCACCAAGTAGTTGTGAGATGCCGAGCAAGAGCACGGGAGTCTTCTTGGTGGCCAGCAATCAGCCAGGACGTTGAAACGTACGTGAGGAGATGCCCAACCTGCACGAAGCACCGTCCTGTGGCAAATGAACAGTTGCTTCAGACACCGCTCCCAGAACGCCCGCGGCAAGTGGTCGGCACAGACTTGTTCCACCACGAAGGGAGGAACTACATAGTAGCTGTTGACTACTCAAGGTTTTTGAACTGGAAGAGCTTTGTGGAACACAAACCAAACATGTTGTGCAGTTCCTTAGTAATTTGTTCTCTCGCTATGGCATTCCGGACATATTGAGGTCCGACAATGGCCCGCAGTACAGCTCACTCGAGTTCCTGCAATTTGTGAGCAGTTGGGGTGTTAGACATGTGACCTCCAGCCCGCATTACGCGCAAAGCAATGGCGAAGCTGAGAGAGCTGTTCAGACTGCCAAGAACTTCAACCGTAAATCCACGAATGTTGCGGAAAGCATTCTTGCCCACAGAGCTACACCTGGACCCGAGAGTTACTCGCCAGCTGAGCTTCTCATGGGCCGCAAGCTCAAAACAAACGTCCCTACTCTGCCTGGAACACTTGAGCCCAAGTGGGAATACCAGCAAAAGTTCCGGCAAAACAATGCGGTCATTCGTGAGCGAGAAGCCAAACAATACAACAGGAGGCGTAAAACAAGAGACAGGCCACCGCTACAGCCAGGTACAATTGTCCAGATCAGAGAAGGGAGCCAACAACAAGGAACCATCGTTGGAGAGTCAAATGCACCGAGATCTTATGTTGTGCAAACGGCCAAAGGAAGCGTTCGTCGCACAAAAGCACATCTGCAAGAGGTGCCAGAAGTTGCACCACCGAACCAAGCAGGAACGGGCTGTGCAGAAGAAACCAACTACACCACCCGCAGTGACCGAGTCAATATACCACCGCAACGCCTGAACCTATGAGCAAGCTGAGGGCTTGTCTTTTCAAAAGGGGAAGGTGTCGTGTCATGAGAACTCTTAACGCTTTCCAGAGAGGGCGCCACATACCTGCTTGGACCCCCACCGCTAGGAAGGCAGGGACGGCTACAAGGGGCTCACGGGGAGAAAGACTTACATGGCGTAACAATAAACGTGTCATTCGTTCGTGCTCGTAAAACCTGACGTCTCTCCATCTTCCTCGAACCCCTCGACAACACGACACATCTGAATCGCTTTCGGATTCTTCATCTGTATAGATCCCCCCCAATTGTAGGCACAAGAGCCACAGGAACACTTTTGTTGCCACTGTGTAAAAATGAGTCTATCGGCCACTCTCGCGGAGGGATAGAAGCTAGCCAAGGGGAATGCACTTGACCGGGGGAAGAAAGAGACATCAGGTTAGTCTGGCTTGCTTACACTCGCGACACAATAAGCGGAAAGGTGAAGAAAAAAAGAACAATAAATAAATCAAAAGAACAACCGAGGCGTTAAACGAATAAAAGATAACCGCCGCCCGATACTTGACAACACACGAGGCAGACGGCTACCATCATATCGGCGCCTGAGCAAGATCACTCGCAAAGATCTATACCCGCTACTGCAAATTGATGACACTATCGATAGCCTATGACGAGCTGAATTCTTTTCAACTATAGTACTGTCTGGTGCGCGGGAGGCAGTGACAGACAAGTCGAAGCCGCTCTCCAGGAAGCGATCAACACTACAGAGCGCTTTCTAACGAACACGGGACTCCGGTACTCCCCAAAGAAATCGAAACTCCTTCTCTACAGCCCAACTCTAAAGGGCCGCAAATCACAGAACTGGAAACCCCCCCACCGAAATCGACATTAATCTCTACATCTAGTGCGGAGATCCGATTCCCAAAGTCGCGTCCATTCGAGTCTTGGGAATGACACTGTAAGGGGCGGGCACCAATAGCATCACCATTCACAAACTAGCAAAGAAGACGGATAGCGTCATCGGTATAATCAAGCGGGTAGCTAACAGAAGGAGAGGCCTGAGCGAAGATAATCTGATAAGGCTAGTCCACGCTTTCTTGTTATGCCATTCACGTACCATACACGTCTGGAAGAGGGCCGAGCTAGACAAGCTAAATGCCATGATAAGAAGGGGGTCAAGAGCAGACTACCGAACTGCACACGCACCGATCGACTTCTGCAATTGGGTATTCATAATACACGGGAAGAAATTGCAGAAACACAAGAAAGGGCACAGATTCTCAGACTCTCCGGCACCACGGCGGGCAGACCACTTCTAACAGAGATGGGCGTCCCCCCGGCTAAGGTCGAAGACTCCTACCACGGCCTTCCGAAAGAGCAGAAATACCATGTCATCCTATCCCCCGCCCCGCGCTATGTGCATCCCGAGTGCAACGTGGAAAGAAGTAAGACCAGGGCCGTGGCACTCCTATGCCGGGTGACAGAACTCCCTGGCATCGGCTGCTTCGTTGACGTGGCCCAATATGGCCACAGCAAAAATTTCACAGTAGTGTCGATCAACCACAGGGGTTCGACCGTTAACGCAGCTTCGGTACGAAGCACGTTGTCATGTGCGGCCGAGCAAGTGGCCATTGCCTTGGCCCTCCTGGACGACAAACATGCCAATATCTTTAGCGACTCCAGGGCAACCATCCGCGCCTTCAGCGTTGGCGCCGTGTGTAAGGAAGCCTGTCGCATCCTCGACGGCAAAAGCATCGCCACCTACACTCTCACGTGGTTTCCCGCTCATATGGGATCCATCATGGGAGGCCCCACAAACCTCAACGAGCTGGCCCACTCCAAGGCGCGAGGTCTTGCTTTCCGCGATCATGGAGAACCGCCCGGCCGGCCCGCAGTAGTGGAGAACAGAGATCAACCGACAACATATAACGAAATTACGCAGCACTTTTATCTCGGGAGGAGAAACTTGCCCCTTCCTCACAAGAAATTAAATAGAGCGCAGGAATCGACCCTCAGATTATTGCAAACAGGCTCGTATCCCAGCCCGTCTTTATTACACAAGCTTTATCCCGACACTTATGCCAGAAGCTCTTGCTGGCACTGCAGTGACTTCGCTAGGCTAGAACCATATGCTTTGGCGTTGCCCCTCGTTGCGAGGCACGGAACAAATCAATGAGGACAAGTGGCTCTCCGCTATCAAAAGCCCCGATGCCGGGCGCAACTATGGGCTCTCCAGAGGGCCCACGATGCGGCGGTCGGGCATGGCCTGGCTGTCCCAACGTGGGAGCGGCCCGTTGCACGCTGAGACGCGTACCTCAGGACTTTCATAAAAGTTTTACATCCATCCATGTAGATTTACGCTCCGGCTATTGGCAATTGCCCATGGCTGACGTCGATAGGCTGAAGAGAGCCTTTGTCACACCGGACGGCTTATACGAATTTAACGTCATGCCGTTTGGACTTTGTATTGCGCCAGCAACCTTTGAACGCATGATGGACACAGTTCTGTGCGGTTTGAAGTGGCACACCTGCTTATGTTGCCTAGACGACGGTGTTGTTTTTTCCCTGACTTCACCACGCACCTTCAACGCCTCCGGTGTGTTTTTACGTGCCTAACAAACGCTGGCCTACAACTGAACCTAAAGAAGTGCCGATTTACAGCGCGGCAGCTCACGATACTAGCTTACGTCGTCTCGAAGGATGGAATCCTCCCCGATCCAGCCAAACATCGTGCCATCACCGAATTAACTAAACCGACGTCTGTCAAAGAACGGCGCAGTTTTGTAGGCTTGTGTTCCTACTTGAGGTGCTTGATTCGTAATTTTGCCGCCGTCATATCGCCCCTGACTAAGCTCCTTGGAAGCAACGGACCCCTCGATTCGTGATCGTCCGAGTGCGACGAAGCGTTCGCAAAGCTCCGTCGTTTCCTGACGTCTCCATCCATTTTGCACCACTACGACCCAACGGCACCTATTGAGACACACACAGATGCCAGCAGTGCTGGCCTCGGCGCTGTCCTAGCGCAGCGCAAACAAGTATTTCCTGAATATGTTGTGGCATATGCAAGCCGTACGCTTACTGAAGCCGAGACCAATTACAGCGTCAAGGAAAAAGAATGCTTGGCAATCATCTGGGCGCTTACTATGTTCCAGCGTTATTTGTATGGTCGTCAATTTCATGTCGTCACGGACCACCATGCACTATGCTGCCTGTCGTCATTGAAGGATCCCTCAGGCCGTCTCGCCCGCCGGGCACTTCGCTTGCAGGACTACGATATCCGCGCACTGTACCTCAACGGGCGCCAGCATGCTGACGCTGACGAACTCTCACGTTCTTCGTTGCCAGACGACAATGCATGCTGCTCACTATCCCTGCTTGACGTTTCTTCCATCGACATTGGGATCATCGCTTCCGAGCAGCGCAAGGACCCCTGGATTGCCTCAATCACAGACTTCCTTACTGATCCTTCATCGCAGCCAGCCACTCTTGCGTGGCGCCGTCATTTTGCTGTCATCGCCATTTCGCCATTCGCGACGTCCTACTTCCCCTACGCAATTACACCTCTGCCGGCCGCCAGTGATTATTAATAGTACCTCGAAGCCTGCGTTCTGAAATCTGCGCATCGTTCCACTCTCATTCACGGTGTGCACACTCGGGACTTTTCAAAACCTACGAGCGCCTCCGACAACGCTACTACTGGCGAGGAATGTGCAACTATGTTCAAAAGTTCGTTCGCTCATGCCCCGACTGCCATCGCCGGAAATCTTCACCCCAGCTCTCACCAGCTGGTCTGCAGCCTCTACCCTGCCCTAACCGGCCATTCGGCCGCGTTAGAATCGATTTGTATGGACCACTTCCTTTGACATCAGCTCGTAACCGCTGGGCCATTGTTGCAGTCGACCATCTCACACGATACGCCGAAACGGCCGCCCTCCCGGCAGCTACAGTGTGCGACGTTGCCATATACCTGCTTCGCTGATTCATTCTGCGGCATGGTCCAGCTCAAGAACTGCTCAGCGATCGCGGACGCGCCTTCCTTTCGGAAGTAGTTGAAACCATTCTCAAAGAGTGCTACGTTATTCATCGCACAACTACGGCGCAGCACCCTCAAATGAATGGTCTCACAGAACGCTTCAGTCGTACGCTCAGCGACGTGCTTTCAATGTACGTCGCCTCTTACCACACTAACTGGGACGTCATCCTACCCTTCGTTGCCTACGCGTATAACACCACTACGCATACCACCACCGGATTTTCAACCTATTTTTTACTGTATGGGCGGCACGCTTCGCACACCATCGACACAATTCTGCCGTACCGGCCGGATGCATCCAAGTGCGTGCCTATTTTCTGCCACGGTCAGACATGCAGAAGAGTGCCGCGACCTAGCACGGGCCTTTACTTCCGATGATCAAGACCGCCAGAGGAGCACTCGCGGTGACGCCACTTTCAACGTCACCTTCGATCCGGGAGTGCTCGTGTGGTTCTCAGTCCCTTTCACTGCCCCTGGCCTCTCATCAAAACTGTTTCTGAAGATGATGGCCCTTGTCGTGTCCTCGAACGCGCATCTCCTGGAAATATGTAATAGAACCAGTTGAGCCATCTTCAGACATGCGCCGCCGTGGACGAGACATTGTCCATGTCCGAACGTTTAAAGCCTTACTACGACCCGGCCATCGTGACGAGCTGCTAGGTCGCCGGACGGCTCCCTTATCGCTCCCGGGGGTGATTGTAGCGAAGTAGAGAGACGGTAGTGGGTTGAGCACTACCGGATCAAAACGCTAGTGGGTCGAGCACTCTTGCTTGGCAACGGCTCTCGTGCTTGGAAGCTGTCACTGCCCTGACCGTTGACGTTGCGCTACTCCGAGCTCTGCCAAATAAACACCTTCAGATTGTTATCGTCCTCCTCATTTATTGCATATTCCTGATGCAAAATTTAGTTTTATTTCAACACCTTAATTCAATCCCGCACGATTACTCTATGATTTCTATTTATAACACCTATATTGCCCTTTATTTCTTCATATGATATTGTATTACGTTAATTATACCGCCCGCTTCTTGACCCACCCCTAGTGATGGGCATGTGCCATATTGAGGAAATCATCATCAGCATCCTTCTGGGAGCATGCAATCTGCGGGTAATCCAAGCAGTGTAATGCTGTGCCATGAATTTTTGAAGGTGTTAATGAATAATTTCCTTTAATTTTCAGTAATTCAGGCAACAAACTTGCAATGCACTGATGTATATTTGAAGTGCTTAACCTGAATGCATGCTGCCATATTAAATGTAATCTTAAAAGTAAAAACTTCTCTTTTTTGTTGGCCGCGTGAGGCACGATCTTCTCGAACGGTTAAACGACGCTGGCGTACGGAGGCAAGCATGCAAGCAAGCAGACGCGTGGCAGTAATTTCTCCACACATCGGTTTCGAACGGCGCTCGAAGACCCAGAAGTCTACTGGCAAGCTAACTGCGCGGTTGTTTGGCTGAGTTTTGGGTGGATTTGACCTACTCATCTTAATCATCTCATATTTACAGGCCTTACCTAGTGCTTGAAGCAGCGCTGATGTCTAAAAACTCTCCTGGGCAAGGGCCCAGCCCTTGGTCAGCCTCCCTTTCTCCTGATGATTTGCCTTTGGAATCTTTCTTCCGCAGCGGTGTTAGCAGCATCCCTGTCGCGCTGGTGCCCTCGAGTTGTGGATTCATCCGGCTGAACAACCCACAGGCTGTCCAGGCCGAGCTCCAAGCCATGACGCGTCACTTCCAAATGATAAGCGATGTCCGACAATTTGGAAGAGGTGGGATAGTTTGTAGGTCATCAGATCCGACCTGTGTTGCAGACCTCCTAAAGAGCAAGATTTTTGCATCTGTGCCAGTGAGTGCGTTCATTCCTCCCCATCTAGCATGCCCTAAAGCAGGGGCGGATCCAGGTTTTTTCTGAGGGGGGGGTCAGCTTCTGTCAATGATGATGATGATGATAGTAGCCGTTCTTATTTACGGAAATGCGCCGTTTCTGCTCACGATGAACCCGCGTTTTATACGGTTAGCGCAACACCTGTAGCCCGCCGTGGTGGCTCAGTCAGTTAAGGCGTTGCGCTGCTGAGCACGAGATCACGGGATCGAATCCCGGCCGCGGCGGCCGCATTTCGATGGAGGCGAAATGCAAAAACGCCCGTGTGCTTGCGTTGTAGTGCACGTTAAAGAAACCCAGGTGGTCAAAATTAATGCGGAGCCTTCCACTATGGCGTGCCTCATAATCAGAACTGGTTTTTGCACGTGAAACCCCAGAAAGAGGAAGACCTGTAGCGAAGCCAGGTATCGGTTTCTCCGAGCTTATAGGAAAGGGACGTTACTCAATACAGCCATGTGCTTGGCGGCTGTGCCTGATAATACAGGGTGTTCAAAGCTTTATGGTTTTCTTAAAATTAGGCACTGGGAGGCATGCGATGACCACATGTGCAAATAAGTGGCCAGGTGGGCACAAAGTGAGGTGATAATTATCACTGTGAGCAGCCCAATTAACTAAAATTGAACAATTATTTTTTGTCGACTGCAGTAAGTGGGTATGTTTGTATTGAAAACTTAGAGGCAGTTGTGTTTCTACACAGTATCAGCCGGAAGAATTATTCTAGCGTGTCCATGCTCCGAGATATCCGACTCCAAATTTCAATTGTCGTACTGCGCAGAGTTATCGAGTCGACGCGAGAGCGGTTTATGCTTTGTGTTGCTGTGGAAGGGAGGCATTTTGAACATTTTTAGGGCATTCAATCTTGATGGTTGAAGTGTTGTCATGAGATTTGTGCATGACAACACCAAACTAGATGTTCAGTTTTTTCTCTAACGCAACTAGTAACGTTGCCGGCCAGGACATCAAATAACAGTACTAGCATTCTTGATCTACTACTAACGACTCGACCAGATTTCGTTACCGCTATCACCTATGCGCCAGGCATCAGTGATCATTCATTACTTTCGTTTTCATTGAATGCACCCTTTCCTAAGGCAAACAAAAAAAATGAAAAGGATACGGGACTACAAGAAAGCCAATTTTGACATGATTAACAGTGAACTAGCACATTTTTTAGACATCTTTTTAAGCAATTTTGATACCCGTTCAGTGCAGTCGAACTGGGATATGTTTGTAAATGAAGTCGAACGTCTAACAAATAAATATATCCCTAATCGCTTTATCGCGTCAAACGCACATGCGCCATGGAACAATACTTATATCAAACGTCTATCTAACCGAAAGAAACGTTTCTATCGAGCCGCCAGATGTTTGCCTACTAAACACCCCCGCCGGGCTGCTTACAAACCTGCATCGGCCATCTACATAGGTGCGCTCAAATCCGCTAAAGATAACTTTCTTACTAACGTTTTGCTGTCTATGTTAGAAACTAACGCAAAACATTTTTGGCGAGTCATTAACCCACCATCTGACAACCATATTTCCTTGATAGACTCATCCGGTAACCAGATTAGTGAAAACCATTGCGCCACTGTTCTTAATGAATCTTTCATTAAACATTTTTCTGTGGATAGCCATAATGAATTACCTACTGTGAGCTCACACAATTATTTACCTATATCACCAATGATTGTTGAACCACTTGGCGTCGTACGACTGATTGAAGCACTTAAGAATGATTCTTCTCCTGGCTATGATGGTATTAACACAAAATTTTTGAAAAATACTAGTGCTCACAGTTCCATTATACTAACAAAAATTTTCCAACAGTCACTGGATATGTCTACACTTCCTAGACAATGGAAAATTGGGAAAGTCGTTCCACTGCATAAATCTGGTAATAATAACTGCTCAACTAATTACCGCCCTATTTCTTTAACTAGTATTTGTTACAAACTGCTCGAGCACATAATATTTACAAACCTAGTCAATTTTTTAGAATCTAATTCATTTTTCACGTCAGCACAGCATGGCTTCCGGAAAACTTATTCATGTGAAACACAGTTAATATCCTTTACGCAGCATTTACATCAGATTCTTGATCAATCATCGCTTGCCGACTGCATTTTCGTCTACTTTTCAAAAGCGTTTGATAAGGTTTGCCATAGAGTGTTACTTTACAAACTGCACCAACTAAATCTTGACAGTAACGTCTTTAAATGGATTGCGTGTTTCCTCACTAAGAGATTACAATGTGTTGCTGCAAACGGCCATACTTCTTCTTTTTGCGAAGTTCATTCCGGCGTTCCGCAAGGTTCTGTCTTAGGGCCCCTGTTATTTCTCATTTATATTAATGACCTCTCATCAGTTATATCATCTAACATTCACCTCTTTGCTGATGACTGTGTCATTTTTCGCGAAATTACTAACGATGACGACACTAAGCTATTGCAATCTGACCTTCGAGCTATATCTAACTGGTGCGCAAAATGGTTAATGGACCTAAATATTAAAAAGTGCAAAGTCATGCGTGTATCTAGAACTTCCACTAGCTCTCCTCTTTATTATCTTAATAACATTCCTTTGGATCCTGTTATCTATTATAAGTACCTAGGAGTTCACATCACGACTAATCTAACTTGGTCGCTACATATTGAGTAGATTATTAACAATGCTAACCGCATGCTTGGCTATTTACGTCGTAACTTTTCTACTGCCCCATGTGGCTTAAAGTTGCAGATTTTTAGACACTAATACGCCCTAAACTGGAATATGCTACAGCCGTGTGGGACCCAAGCTATGACAATCTTGTAACCTCCATTGAACTCGTCCAGAATAACTCCGTTCGTTTTATATTATGTAATTATGACAGAACTGCGAGCATCTCCGCCATGAAAACTTCCCTAGCACTTCCTTCTTTAGCATCTCGCAGAAAAGTTTCTCGTTTAACACTGTTTCACAAGTTGTATCACCATTCTTTCCTACATGACCAACTACTCCTTCGCCCACAGTACATATCTCGCCGCATCGATCATCATCACAAAGTAGGTATTCCATCATGCAACACAAAGACCTTCTTGAACTCATTTTTGCCTCGTACGTCAAAATAATGGAACGAACTTCCCGCTGACATTGTTAGTATTAACGATAATCACATGTTCCATGATGCATTAGCTAACATTGTATAACTGCGACCTTTATTTGTACGAACTGTACTGATTACTTTTTTTGTTCACTTATTTCTGTGTGCATTGTATAATTACGAGTTTCATTTGTATGAATTAACTGTACTGACAGTTTTTTTTTTCAACTATTTTTCTGTATAACAACCCACTCCCCTCTGTAATGCCAATTGGCCCTGAGGGTAAAATGAATGAAATGAAAAGCGGCAGTATGAAATATTCGTTAGCGTAGCTAAAAGGTTGCTGCTGTTGATGGCCGCCGAAATCCTGGAGCGAGCGCTCGCAATTCACCAACCCTAATCTGCCAGCGAAGAGCGAAAATGCTCCGCGCTGGATCGTACCGGAAGTCTGCGCACACACATCACAAAAATCAACTTCCGCTCTGCATGTTTTAATGGCCACCAAGATCACCGTCCCCCACCGAGCGGAAGTGACGTATCCTTTCGTCCTATTTCCGCCCGAATCCGCGCCTCGGCAGCGGAGCAAGTGAGAGCGATCCGGCGCGGAGCGATTTGATCCGAAACGACCAGTGAAAAGCGCGAACCCGCTCCAGATCGACCAGTGAAATTCGGATTCGCAGCCGTGGGGCAAAAAATCCTGCTCCAGATCGACCAGTGAAAAACGCCATTAAAAATCAGCAGTCACTTTATTTGCGTAGCCCAGGCAAGGACCATTCCCGGTCATCTAGTCACCATTACGCACACGCAGTGCCCTCCGGCTTCTCCGCTCGCGCCAATTATCTCGGCATGGCAGCTGCCGCCATCTTTACAGGCTGCGCGGTTGCGTGTTACGACAGCGCTTACGGGCTCCTCGATTTTTTTTTTCATTTCACCAGCCTTGAGGGGAAGGAGGACAGTTATCTTTGCCAATGCCTCCGCCCTGTTGTCAGGCTAAACGCCGCACGCAACAGCCGCGTCACATCAGGGAGGAGCTTTGCACCGATCCTCACTCTCTTGCAAGTTGCATGCGTAATCATGCGAACGACAATTAAAATTTGGAGTTGGATATCTCGGAGCACAGACATGCTAGAAAAATTCTTCCAAGTAAAACTGTGTAGAAACACGACGGCCTCTAACTTTTGAATACAAACACACACACTTACTGCAGTCAATAAAAAGTTAATTATTAAATTTTAGTAAATTCGGCTGGTAACAGCGATAATTATCATCTCCCTTTGTGTCCCCCTGGCCACATAACTTATTTGCGCAGATGGTCTACACGTGCCTCCCAGTGCCTAATTGTAAGAAAACCATAAAGTTTAATTTTGAACACCTGGTACATCTACCCTGCATTGTTTCTTAAAATAAAATTTGGGACGATCTGTTGCAGGTTCGTTATAAATGCGTAAGCAGGCGTCTGTTTTTGGAGTTCTGTTGGGACACCTTGATTTCCTTAAGAAGATTCTTCGTCTTCGGCTGATACACCTTCGTTTGATTTGGAGCACTAACTCCCCTATACTCAATCAGCCCTCGACTCGAAGCTGTTCCTCCGCTCCTCCTTGTTAAGCACAGCGCCGCCTCTCGACTGATAAAGACGCGACAATTCTAAAGAATTCCCGTGCATGATCATGAAGCTCAGTGACCACTTCTTTGGAGGGATGGAGGTGCTATCTTTCCTCTTGAGTCGAGGTGTTGTGTTGACTAGAGGAGCGTTCGCCCCGCTCCAACGCGGCAACCACTACGCTGGGTGTTTACAATATGCGAATCACCGCGTATGAAGACTCACGACGCCACCTACAAGAACAACGATGTGGCGTGTTAGCCGAGAGCGCGAGCCAGTGTCTTCATGTTTTGTTTCCCACTCGACGTCATCCTTTTACACAAGGAGCGCATCTGCTCCCGTTTCTCTAACCACGCGACGCCATCCTAGGCCCGCGCGCTGGCGTTGGCCGCTGACGTCACGCTCCCCCCCCTTCGCAGACGCGGCTCGAGGCTTTGCCCCGCTCCGCGAGAACGCCCACTCAGCCAAACGGATCAGGCGGGTTTGAGCCTCCTATGCTTAATGTACGACAATAAAACTGCGAAGTTTCAATGAAAAACTTGTAGCGTACGAACGGGACTGTGCTCGTGCTGGATATTGTCAAAGTGTAACTGTGATCAGTTAAAAAAAGTTTAACTACAGTTAAAGAAAGTTGCCTATGCGTAGTTCTTAGTTTAGTGTTATTATTTATATGTGAACACTTCAGCGAGAGATCTCTTTCATTAAGCAGGTTGGTCGGGGAACCGATGACAGCCAATGAGGCAACCGATGACACCCCGAGGGGGAACTTGGTTAATCAGGCGCGAAGGCGCTCGCGCGCACATCGGCGTGCTTGGCAAAAGGGACGTCCCCTCGTTCATTCGACGCCACCGACGGGACGAGTAGGGCACGGCCAGTCCCAGGAGGTCCAAGGTGTTCATGAGAAAAAGTAACTACGGCAACTTCGGGACACCACACCCCTACGGAATACAACTAAGCTTGTGAGCGAGCTAGCTTTACTTCTACATGGCTGCTACCACTGGTACTCGCGAAAAATACTTTTGAAGAATGCTGGTGGCCATATTTATTGCGACAGGGTCATCCCCCGGTCAGCGAGGGGGCGATGCAGAAATCTGAGGGGGGGGTCAGGACATCCGGACATCCCCCCTGGATCCGCGCCTGCCCTAAAGGCATTGTCCGGGGCGTAGACTTTCGATTGAGCCCAACTGAGACTCTCGAGAAGCTGTCTGATGCTGGTGTCATAGCCGTATACCGATGCAACCGACTCGTAAACGGGCAAAAAGTTGCCACTGAATCGGTTATTGCTACGTTTGCTGGCATGTCCTGCCCATCTGAACTAAAAGTGTGGCCACTTATTTTTAGAGTGGATCCTCTCCCTTCCCGTCCACTTCAGTGTCGGAACTGTTGGCGTTTTGGCCATAGTGCAGGAGGCTGCAAATCAAATGCACGCTGTCGCGTCTGTGGTGATGATCATTCCCCTAATGAGTGCACAGCTGAAACCGAAACATGCTGCCTATGTGGAGGAAACCATGCGGCTGACTATGCAAACTGCTCGGCAAAAGCTAATGAAATGCTGGTACTCGAGGTAATTGACAGGCGAAGATGTTCGCGGCAAGAGGCTATTGCAGTCATCAAGGACAGAGCTTTTAGATACGCTGGCGTCACTGTGAGGCAGTCGACTTTAAGTGAAGACAACTTGTCTAAACTCATTGAGTCAGCAGTGGAAAAAGCGATGACAAAGGCTATGCAACATATTGTTCAAACTGTTACAGAATGCATTTCCCAAGTGTTTACCGCTCAGATGACACAGCTGTTGCAAACAGCCGCAACACCAATCACCCAATCGCTTGCTTGTGCTGCAGAACAGGTAGCCAGTTCAGTCTTAGCGCCGAATACCAGATCGGACCCAATGTTTGTTGGATCCGATCCTTGTTCTTCGCGTCAGACAGACTCACAGGATGACATGGAAACAGGTCATGATACCCGGCCGCATAAGCGAACGGGTTCTCCAGTAACAGCGTCTTGTCCCTATTCCAAAAACAAGAAGGGTAATCCTATTTCTCATTCTGGCATCCAAGAAAGTACATTGCGACGGTAGTCGCTGAAGTAATTATATCAATTAGATCATCACCATAGCTTCTTTAAAAGTGCAACAGTGGAACTGTCGTTCCTTGATTTCTGCTTCAATAGACTTAAATTGCTTAACAACACATCTTAACCCTGACGTAATAATTTTACAAGAAACCTGGCTTACTCCTGAGAAAAATTTTAATTTTAAAGATTTTCGACCTTTTCGATTAGATCGCCTTTCACTAGGAGGTGGTTTAATGATTTTGTTGTCATCTAAATTCTGTCATAAGGCTAAAATAGCTTTCAAGTTAATGTCTCCGGAATGTGAAATTTTGGCAGTACACCTTAGCATACCAGGCTACCGTACTTTTTCCATTATAAATGCTGATTTCCCTACGGGCGTACACAGTAGATACCAATTGGATAGTGCGCTTGCTAGCTGCAAAAATCAAGTCATCCTTACAGGTGACTTCAACTCGCATCACGTATCATGGGGTTACAGAACAGGTGCATGTGGGACGCGTCTATGGGAATGGACCATAGATAAAAATCTTTCATGCCTAAATATGAGACGACCCACATTTTTCCGTGGCCAATCTCGCTCAGTGTTAGATTTGACGTTTTCTAGCACAAGTACTGCCGTGACATCTTGGACTACGATTGATTTCTCTACAAACAGTGATCATCTCCCGGTATACTTCGAAATTGCATGCCCATTAACATCAGTTGAACGACAAGACAGAATATTTGTTAATTGCAAAAAATTTAAAGACTGCTTACACTCTTTCATTGCGTCATTAACTAATACTAATGACGAAGAAATTGGCTTGAAAATTTGTTCAGCGTTACGGATGTCCCGACAAAAGTCTGAATTCGTAATTCAGACAGCTAAACGCACATCTAGTCCCTGGTGGAACAATGAGTGCTCACGAGTTTATCGCAGAAGAAAAGCTGCTTGGAAAAAACTTCTACATAATCAGAGCCCACAAAATTGGAAAGATTATCAATTTATTTCGGCAACCTTCAAACGTACTGTCAAACACGCAAAAGGTGAGTACGATAAAAACATTTTGATTATCTATCTGAATCCAAAAACAAACGTGCTTTATTTTATTTCCTTCGATCTAGAAACAGACTCCCACTGAGCGTTAATGTAGACTCAATTGTCTATACAGCACAGGAAATGCAGGAGTCCTTAGACCTATTGGCTAAAGTATTGGAGAACCGGTTCACAAAGCGTCTTCAAAATTCTGTTTTTACTCCTACATTCTGGGACTACAAAGAGATATCCTATTAGGAACTACCACAGGTCATGTTACGGTTACCAACTACAGCGCCTGGCCCGGATGGAATAACAAATGCAATGTTAAACATTTTCTTCCAAGAAGCCCCGCGTGAGCTTCTGAAGTTGCTAAATTACTCTATTAGCAATGCATGGATTCCACATGAATGGAAGATCGCCAAAATTATTCCGTTACTTAAAAAGCAAGGGGCAGGGTATACTATTGACAACATCAAACCAATTGCGTTGACATCAAACATAGCAAAACTTATTGAAAGAGTGCTTCACGGGCAAATAATAAAGTTTATTGATGAAAATCAATTGTTGAGTCCTTGTCAAATTGGATTTAGATCTGGCTATTCAATATGGCACGCGCATGTAGACCTTGAAAGTCGCATTAACATCACCAGACAGAAAAAACAATATGCGGCGTTAGTTACTTTAGATATATGTAAAGCCTATGACAGCATTGAACATGCAATTTTAACAAATCGGTTACACGGCCATGGCTTTCCAGGATATATTGTAGCATGGGTGCATGGATTTTTGAAAGACAGGGAATTCCTTTGTTTTCGAAGCGGCTATTCATCTGGTAAACACAAGCAAACAAGAGGTGTGCCTGAGGGATCGGTACTTTCACCAATAATATTTAATATTTTACTGAGCGGAATCCCCGTTCACCCAGGTGTCAGTACCTACGTTTATGCTGACGACATTGCCTTTTTTAGTATGGCTAGTGACCTATACTCCCTTTACGAAATTTTGCAGTCCTATCTAAAGAAACTGGAAGGCTGGCTGGATAGCTTACACTTAAACCTGAACGCTAACAAGTGTGCTATCCTTGTTTTTCCGGTTAAAGACCCAGTATACGAATCGCTTAACTATCATCTCGAAGATATCCCACAAGTAGAGTCACTGAAGTACCTTGGAGTTATCTATAACGGAAATCTTAACTGGCGGCCGCATATTGAATATTTTGCAACAAAAGGAGCTCGTACAATGGGCATTTTGCGCGAGTTAAGCAATCGAAGAACAGGTATGCGAAGAAAATCCCTTTTGATGGTATATTAAATGTACGTTCGTCCAGTATTAGAATTTGGCTGTGTTTTATTCTCAGGTGTTCCATCATACAAGCTTCGACCGCTAGTTTTATTAGAGCGAGAGGCGCTACGTCTGTGCTTAGGCCTTCCAAAATACGTTGCAAATGCCGTATTATATCTGGAAGCGAGAATCCCACCTTTTCTATGCCGATTTCACCTTCTCACCGTTCAGAATTTCTTACGACTATATGAATCACCATTAAACCGTCCTCAAATAATTTTCATCTCCGGTGCAAAATTTTTTTTTCCCGTTCATTGGCCCAGGCTTCATACACCACAGATTATATTTGTGCAAAAATTACATGAACCACTAAATGTGCAAATTCGCGATGTGCTTCCCAACAATACGCATTCAAATTACCTGGATATCAGGTTCGACGATATTTTCCCAAACCACGCAAAACTACTACCTTACAGCATCTTAAACTCCATGTTACAAGACCACCTAAGCTCCCTAGGAACAAATATTATCATTGCAACAGATGCATCACAGAGCGAGGAAAAGACTGGCATTGGGATATTTGGTCCTGCACTCGACTGGTATTTTTCTTTAAGATTGCCCGATTTTGTGCCTATTTTTCTGGCCGAGTTTTTCGCAGTAATCCTAGCTTTACGTAAATTAGACCAAACGACTACAACAGCTGCTATCCTTACTGACTCTCTTTCTGTATGCTCTTCCCTTACCGCCACTAATGATTCACCTATGCTAAAACTATTTTACTTGCTAGTTCCTGCCCATGTGCAATGTGTTCATTTGATTTGGGTACCTGGTCATAAAGGGTTGTTTTTTAATGAAACTGGCAAAGACCTCACTTTCCGGCCCTATTTTTCCTATTCTACCAGTGACACCACACATCACGGCGGCTAGATTTCGGATGCGATCAATTAGAAAAGCCTTATCAAACCCAGTTCAGACTGCTTCTCCAGATTATAAGCACCTGATATTTCCCTGGCGTAGCGAATCCCGTAACACAAAGATGCTTGAGGTCTCTCTCACCAAATTACGTTGCCGTATACCCTCCCTAAATTTCTACTTACACAGGTCGGGTTTGGTTCCCTCCCCCCTCTGCCCGTTTTGTAATGAGGAAGAGACGATACACCACTTTCTTCTATCTTGTCGCCGCTTTACTGCGGCAAGAAAACGATTGTTGGAAATACCTTTTCGAAGGCTTGGCCTGGACTTAACAGAACCTAATATTCCTTCGTTCGGGGCGTCCACTTTGGGATTCAGCCACAGGGATGCTTGCTTCGCCGTCCAAACGTTCCTTACAGAATCCAAACGAATACGCTGCTAAATTCTATCCTTTTTTGTACTTTCAAATTAATTATTACTCATTCGATATGACTTTCTTGATTTACTTTAACATATAACTCTACGCTGTTCAATACTAATTCCATAGATATTCGGAAATGCATCCTCCATATTAATTTGGAATAATCTAACCATTTCTTGGCCAATCCCCCTCCGTGGGTAGGAGCCACATGCGTGATAGGCTACACCAACAACAACAGCTCGTGATCACGAGCACGACTACCGCGAGACGAACGCGCTCGTTTTTCAAGGCCTCTAGCCCGCTGTTCTGACCTGCTGTCCCTTGTCCCCCATGGAGAAACTCAAGTGCGGGCCCGTGGTCGAGATGCGGGGTGGAGACATGGCACGCGTCGTCTGGGACCAGGTCTGGGAGAGGCTCGTCGAGAAGTACGTGGACGCCGACCTGAGGTCTTTCGATCTGTCAATCGAACATCGCAACCAGACCAACGACACGGTCACCCTGAATGCCGCCCAGGCGCTCAAGGTACACAACGTGGGCGGAGTCTAGTGCGCCGCCCTCACGGCCGAGAAGGACGTTCTCGAGAAGTACCACTTGAAGCGCACGTGGATGTCACCCAACGGCGTCATTCGCAACGCCCTCGGTGGTGACGTGTTCCAGAAGTCCATCGCCTGCCGCAACATCCCTCCGCTCGTGAAGCAGTGGCGCAGGTCCATCATCATCGCGCGCCACGCGTTCGGCGTCCAGTACAACAGCCAGGACTTCGTGGTCCCCGGACCCGGCACGCTCCAGATCAAGTACTCACCCTCCATCGGAGCTCCCTACAACCGTGACGTAAGTGCCGGCAAATTTAATACGTAGCAGATGTACGGGCACTTAAAGGGCAGCTCACAGGGTTTGGGCATTGCAAACAAAGAAGCGTGGCCAGGGCGTTAATCACGCACCGGCTGTTGTCTGAAAAGTATCAACCGCTGCACTGCTAGGGTGGCTAGAAGGGGAGGTGTGAATACCGGCGGCGCAAGCGTGACCCCTCAGCGCACCGATGCCGCAGGGCGGCGCTGTTGACCGAGGCGCGGGAAGGCACGCAACCGAAATGAGCGCATCGCCAGCCTCGGGTATCGCGCGCCGTCTGCGAGCGTCATGGAATATACGCCTTTATCATGAAACAACGTTTTATCAGCCCACATCACTACTCCTGTGAGATTTTACGGGCCCAGTTCGCATTGCGTCGATAGATTCAAACGCGTTTTTTTTCCCTCCGGATCAGGATCATAGGGGCTGGGGGCTCTGGAATAATTTCGACCACTTCGGGTTCTTTAACGCGCACTCACACCTTACGGCACACAGGTGCCTTGCATTTCGACTCCCTCAAAATGCGACCGTCGTCGTCGAGGTCAGCAGTAATCACCCTACGCGTGCCGTACGTACGACCTGTAAACTGCAGTCATTACCCGATTACTTCTCGACGGACAAACCACTTTGTGCCAGCGCTTGAAGACGTGTAGCATGCACTTTCGACGCTCAAATAAGCAATTTACTATGATTGCAGACAGCAACAGATCTGGTCATAAAATCGTTTATTTAAGTGAGGAAAACAACTATGGGAAAATTTGACCTACAACACGCAATATTTCAGTGCTTTTAGTTTATTCTCAGTGCCCTGCTGAATGAGACCTTTAAGCAAAAAATTAATCCTTATTACGCAATAAAAACGTACAACTGATGCTGTCAGGGCAGCAGAATGCTCTAGGCAACCAATTTTTGGCACATCACCAATTGATCAGCTGCATAAACTTTGCCACAGCTTTGGCATGCAAACGAGTGAGTTTGTTTTCAATAAGGGCATTAATTTACCAGCTTGTAGAATGGTTCTGATAGATATAAAAGGCCCCCAAGGTCCCTTCTGTTTGTTCTTTAGATTCCACAACGGTTTCGTTGTGAAGCTGCCCAGCCAAGTAGATGCTACAGCTGGCAAGTCCTTCTCCAATGAAGAACACTACCATTTTGGTTAACACAACAGGCGCAGCATTTCGTTCAATGCAAACTCTGCAGTTCAGTAACGAGCAATGTTTTGTTTAAACTTTTGCAGTGACCACAGTTCCAAAGGTCGCTTAAGCTCGATAATGAACAATTCTTCTGCGACTGGACTGGGCATTCCATCCCGCTGTATATTTACAGCCTCCACGTCTGCCGGTGGGCATGCATTCCCCCGTCTTGTCAATAGACAAGCGCCGCTTCTCTTGTAAGATAATAATAATAATACTTTATTCGTACTCAGAGAGTCGAATATGTAGTCCAGGCATACAGGAGATATAGTAGGCGGAACTGCCTATACCGGAGTGGTTTGCGTGCCGAACCTGGGACCCGTGGAGCGTGTGAGACATCTTTTTCTTTCTTTCGTCAGAGTCATGCTAATGTATTTTGGCAAGTTCGGAAATACTGTGGGCACGGCATCTTCTGAGAGGGCATGAATGCGACGCAGTGGCGCACCGACGGGGGGGGATTCGGGGGTTGTAACCCCCCCCCCCCCTGAGACCGACTTAACCCCCCCTTTTGTTTAACCCCCTTTCTTTCCTTACGCATTTGAGTGCTGCAACTAAGATGCAGGACGCGCAATCGTCTGCACACTCGCAAAGAGCACATTCTTTGACAATTTCCCGTGAAATAATCGAAATTAGTGCTGTTTAGATGGTATTGGCAAACTTTCAACCCCCCCCCCCTGACAGAGATCCTGGGTGCGCTACTGATGCGACGTGGTATCAAGACTGCAGTTCCATTAATAAAGTCGCGAACGATAAACCTAAGGGAAAAAAACGCGGTGGTGATCAGATTGAGCTAACGTGAAAGGCCTCGTGAATAATACTAGGATGGCAATTGGCAATGCCACGACGACGCTGTGCAACACGCTATCTATCGCGAGAAACACCACAAAACAGGCGACGAGACCAAAACTGACGGCGAAGGCACGGAGGCGAGGCGAGGCCGGCCAGCCGGCGCGGCTATGCTTCACGTGCCGCGAGCGGTAGCGCCATATTTCCCCTGGTGGCATCGGTGCGCAAGGGGGTCACGCGCGCCTGCAGGAAAGCGCCGCCGGTATTCACACCTCCCCTTCTAGCCACCCTAGCACTGCGCCACAACTGTGCAAAAACAGCTGAAATTAAAAAAAAAATATGGGGTTTTACGTGCCAAAACCACGATCTGATTATGAGGCACGCCGTAGTGGGGGACACCGGAAATTACGACCACCTGCACTGTAAAAAATTTCCGTAATTTTACAGCAAAAACCTACGTAAAATTTACGTAGACCATTCTGTTTTATGAAAAACGGCGGGATTCTACGTAAAAAAGACGGATGTGAGCTCCGTTTATGAAAAACGGCGGTATTCTACGTAAAAAAGACGGACGTGAGCTCCGTTTTTGAAATACGGAGAGCCGTCCGTAATTTCATGAGGAGGGCAACTGAACATGTTACTAGTGAAAAATGAACACGCAAAGAATATAACCAAAAGACACTGTCTACTGTCACTGCCAGTTACATATATCACCATAGATAACGCTGTTTGAACATTATTCGCGTGCGAGCATAGTAAACACACAAAAAGAAGCAGGTAGGGTTTGAGCAGTGGCGCTGCTTACCACCCCTTCATCGCGCCTACACGCTGGGTTGGATTCCTCCAGCACAAACAACTGTACGAGTACTCGCTAATGGCGGACGGTGGAGGTGGTGTTCCTGTCGCATTTGTGATTTCACACTAAATAGGAAGGAATCGGCGCTGGATTGTTACACAAGTAAGTGATTTAAGTGTCCTTTTTTCGTTGTTGGTGCACGTCGCGCGTGCGAAATACTCCGCGATGGCCGGTGATGGGCTCAATTGTGTTGTGTGAGCACGCTCTTTAACGAGATTCCTTGGCCATGAGGATTGACAAAGCGACATTGCGAGTCTGTGATAAAGGGGTGTTTCATTTGTTGTGTTGAATGCATACTCACTACAACTGAGACGTGTAGGCAATATTAGCGGCGTTGACGCCTCTAGTAGCTCCTTTGTCGTCTAATGTGGCCGCTGGTTTACGGACGTTAGCATTCCAGTTAGTACTGTGTTGTGCTGTGTGCTCGGCGTTCCAAAATTAAGTGAAGGCGTTGTACCCGTTAGTATCTCTCTCGACGCGGTGCAACGTTATGTTACCAATATTCGGTGACGCATTGCATCACAGTGAAATTTTTAGCCATTATTATAAGCTTCGGACGCAGTGCCTTGGCTGGGCGTGCATAATCGCAGTGTTCACGCCCGGGATTGGAAGATTGCTCATGTATGAAGACCTCTGAGCATGTTCGATGTGAATGCCCCTTCATTACAATCAAATGACGGTGGAGCGTGCTTACTGCCATAACCTTGTGCCACCTGCAGTGGTAGGGAACATGGGTGTCACACGGTGCCCTTTCGTTTGTAGCAGAGCCCGAGCAATCGTGCACGATCGCAACTGAAAGTTGTCCGCGTGATACCCGTTAAGAGTCATTGCAAAGAAAACGGATTATTTTCTACCTGGCAATCTGTATTCGTTTTTTTTTTGACAGCTACCAGGCTGACGATTAACGTTCTGACGCAGTACGTCAGCATATCACGTATTCTGGGAGGGAGGATTGCCGCTTAAGTTCTGCCCATATGCGGCCGTAATTGTAAAACAAATGCATGCGAAAAGTAATTTTGAACTTAACCTTGACATAGGATAGTGGTGGCCAAACGTGCATTACGGACATTCCAAAGTTATATATATTCCTAACAAGTGTAAAAACAAACCAAACTATATGTCAACACTGATGTTGAAGGGAGGTTCACACTTACTGTCTCGAGTTGCATAGACTAATTTTCAGCTTACACGCATCACTGCAATAACTCTAAAATGCGTGCATGTGTTGTAAGTTATGCAGGGCAGAATTTTTGTCAGCTCATTTTTCTAATAGAAAGTGCTTCATAAAGTTTTTTTTTGCAAAAAGTTAAACGAGGCCATTAGCACTTTATAAAATACTGTGAGCTATCTCACAGCAATAACAGTAACTCAGTGACGAGCTTATATGCAATAGTGTAATTGTATATAAAAATGTTTGTGCTTTGCTTTGGATGACCGGTCAGAAAGTAACTGATATCAGTATTTCATTTGCAGCTGTTGCACCAGTGAAGGATGTCTGTGTGCCGCCTTGCATTCAGTTTCTCAGTCATGGGGGCCTGCTTGCAACACCAGTGGCAAAGCAGTCTTGCATTGTGCTATTTCTTCTGGTAAGCTGTGCCATTCTATTGTATATCAGTCATGCATATACAGTCCTAATGGACATTGACTGCAAATGTTGGTTGAATGACAATGCCTATACAAGTATAATAATTGTTGCAGATGCATCCAAAAGATAAATGATGTTTTGTTCTTCCTGGGGCAACCAATTGGTTCAGCATGAGGACGTCGACTTGAAAGTGGGATTGTTTCATACTTGTCTCGGTTGCACATGAGTTGTGTTCAAAAAACACTAATAGCACCAGATTTCGGGATATGAGGCAACAGATAAAACATGCACCAATAAAAATTCTTCGTTTAGTTTGCCTCTATGAGTATGCAAAAACACCTGCATACTGACCTCTAACACTGTCATGCATGGGCTCCATGGTAACTAAGTGTAGCCACAGTTAAGCTCACTGTTAGCCACTGCTCAGCTTACTATAATAGGTGAAGATGCCTCGACGGATTTGCGTGTGACATTGGAAGGTATCATAACAAGGTAAAATATAGCTTCAGCGCACAGCTGTGTCACGTGGTCAGATGACCAAAATATATGAATATTTTGAAGGGAATGAACAGCACTACTGCCAGAATGAAGTGAAGGTGAAGGGCACAGCAACACATTCCCTTTATCCTGTCTATGGCACCATTCAGTTCCTTCCTATACATGCACCAACCAGCCCAGTTCAGAACGCTCTAGCAGTTCATCTGAAATACCTTAATTTGTCTAGAAGATTAAGTGTATACACACTAGCATATGCGGGGGCTATTCTGCGAGTTTTGTATGTTTTGAACATGTGTCATGATGATTCTTCATTGCTCAAAACTTGATATACAACTGCACAAAGCAGCATCAATAGTTACGTTGCTTCCCCATCTTGGGTCGAGGGTCTGTGCGTGTTTCCTAAGATAGTCCTTGTGTCGTCGTCCTGTTAATCCTACATAATTGCTGCTGCAGGGCAGTAGGATGTTGTAAACAGCACCAACTGCACTTCCTATGATCTCCAGCACATACTTCTTGATGCAAACTTCTCGTCTTGACCTGGTCCGGTTGACATTTTCGTACCTGACCAGTTTGTTGGCCCTGAAAATAAAAAGGTAGTTCCAACTCTCCCTAGCAATTTGCTTGAATTGACAGCTTCCTTTGTGTACCTATTGCATAGCAGTGATAGGCCTTGGCTTCCTTGAAGTACTCCGACTGAAGACTTCACCTATGTTCAGCTCCGTTAAATGCTTCTTGGCAACGCATGGCGAAAGGCAGTGCGAACACACTGTTAAAAGCAACCATACTTGGGTCTTGAAGCTCCCCTCCACTTCGTGGTAGTGCCCTTGTGTTCCTGTAGCAACAACACGCTTCAGTGTTCAAGTGCGCTAATAGGAAAGGCCAAGACACTTATGAGTGTGGGGCATAGATCCAGCACGATGCTCACCACAGAATACCTTCAAGCCAGATATTGGAGCTTGCCTTCCAGCAGTTTTACTTCCATGAGCACACCTGACACTGTGGAGGAGACATTAAAAAATGGCTGAACTCCTTGAGTAGCCTTGCTTGGCAACTTCTCACAGACAAAAACGCTGTCAGGTAACTGTAAAACACTAGCTATTGTGGGCACCAGTGTAGTAAAGTTATTTTGCTTCATTGGCAACTTTCTCCTCTATATTAGGTGAAGTAAGGCTACTAAATGGGTAGAGTGATTTTCTTCCTGTCTTCTCTGCAGTGCTAGATGAGTTCACGTACGGGGAAAAACTACCACTAGACAGTGATCTTCCATTCCTGGACCGCAGGGTTTTCTTTGGTTAGTGTTATGTATGCTGGAGCTATGCCCAATGTTTGGAGGAGGGTATTCTGCCTTCCGCATCGGCACACTCTTTCGCTGTGAAGCTCATCACAGGAACACCAAAAGGCGTCCTCAAGAAATCGAGGCATCACCAAGTGGAGGAGAGCTTCTGAACTCATGTCTAACATTTCCTTAAAGTGGGGTGTCCACTGTTATATCATATTCACAAGGTCAGTCATAGTGTCAAAGAGACTGTTGGGAAAGCTGGAACTTTCCTTTTATTTTTCACGTCGAGCAATCGGGGTACATTGTGCGAAAAGGGTGACTCGGACCGAGCCTTGACGCAAAGTGTAGCAAAAGGCAGAACAGCAGTTCATCAACTGTGCGGTTGTTGTTTACATTATCCCGCTATCCAGCAGCTGCAACTACGCAGGACAACAAGCCTAGTATATATATGTTTGTCTGTAAACAAAATTCTTTGCCTGCATTCATGTTGTCTAGCCTTCTCCCGTCTTTTCGTGCTGTCCCCAAGTAATCGCATAGGTACACTCTTACATAACTTGCAATTATAAGATTCATGCTTGGGAATATAATCGGAAACTGTGCCATATGGATGACATAATTCATTACACGTGGTGTTAAAGTGGCTGTGCAGTCTGGGTAGGGGCTTCAAATCTGCTTGTTATAGCAATTCATAAGTTGCTTCCAAAACTTGAGATACAAAGATTCAAGCTATGTCTGTGAAAACAGTGCATCATGTTACAAGGAACTGTTAGAACACCCATGGGAAATAGCTCGGTATTGCGAGAGGTTGTAGAAACTTGCTTCAACTTGCTTTCTACAGCATTTTATAAAGATGCTTTTTTAACTCCCGCATCTGTCGTGTTGTCTCATCACAAAACTGTAAACAAATATGAGTATTATGCTTTGAGTTTCAGTAAAGATTACGTGAATATGATTAATCCTTTCCGACGCTATGCACACAATTCAATACACCAAGATAGTGCATTGATAGCAATGGCATTGATTAAAGTAAGGATATTTAAAATGTGTCCCGTACATCTTCAAACTCTTCTAATTGAAATAGTGCTGCATGTTTGAATTACACAGGCAAATTGTTTTAGTAAAGGAAGTATGAAGGTAGATGGTTGGGTACTTTGCTTTGTGTATGTAATTGTATGTATGTCACTTCTTTCATCGTTTTTCAGTGTGTTGCAGCAGTCATAATTTTCGAATGGCTGGATAGGTGCTTTCAAGCCTGGTAGACATGAAATAGTTGATGTTTGCAAATCTGATGTACTTGCACTGAGTTTTTGCATGGAGTGCACATTCCATAAACTTGACAAACTCACTAAAGAACTGAAAACTCCTAATCTATTGTACTTCTGTAAGCATTTTATGAATATGAAGATGTAAGAAATGCGGTGAAGCTAAGTTTTCAATCAACACAACTAATTGGCATGTGAAAGGGTTAAGGAAAGAGGCTCCTTGAAACAATTTCTCGAAACATCGCAACATACCACCTGAGGGTCTCCAACCTTAACCTCTTACTACTGTTTTGCAAATCACAATATTGACTGAATGCAATATTTTTCTGACCAGTCTTTCATGTAATGTAAAGAAAGTTAACACGCCTAGTCTTACATGAAGATAAATTCGAAATCATTTATTTATAGCACTCACTTAGCAGCAGTTCTGAACTTTTCTTTATCAGTATAGTACTGGTGATTCACCTTTGTATGGCTGAGTACAGGTAGAGATATGGTTAGTTGTTTACTAGAAAGGATCCCGAATTTTCCACCTTCTGATTGTAGCTTAGACCGTCACTTGTACTTCACAAGGAGTGGACTGTGGTAGCTAGGAAATATAGTTTTCCTGAGAATTTCCATGCATGCAATTTTGATTCTGTCTGCTAGCATATTTGTATTACAGCATGAATTTCATAGATTAGAGGCTCCATGAAGGTACATTCTGTCGTTGAATGTCTATGAGATGGTTAAGCAGGTTGACTGTATCTAGTTACAACTCCTCATGTCCTGTGGCAGTTACGTTTGTGTGGTTTGGTGCTGTCAGTGTAAGCTTAAAATTTCTTTCCTTCTCCCAGGAAGGACACAAGCATTGAGGAGCCATTTGACCTGCCACTACACTGATACGGTATTTGGTAGGTTCTATTACAGGTTTTCTTTCGTGTAGTAGTACCTGCTATAATTCTGTATAACGTGTTCAGACCTTTAGTCAGCAGGCTGTTTGACAACAGGTGTTTACAAATGAATAACTAACAGGATTTTCAAGGTCATTAGTGATGCAATCGTTGCACACTGCTGCATTTTTCTGCAAATTAATTGATGAGCCATCCAGCAAGTGCTGCTCTCCTGCCTTAATGCACAAACCTTCAAATACTGTTAACCCTATATCACAAGTGTACAGCAAATGGAGATGACTGTTCACAGCGACAAGTTCATAATGTTTACTTACATGCAAAAGGGAGTCAAACGTCAGGTACACATTTGAAGTTTTCCAAAACAAGTTCATCATCATAGTGCATAAATGAACAAGTAACTTAGCGCAATAAAAATACACAGGCACAAGAAAGGGAGACAAAGACAAGCGCTTGGTGACTCAGAAGTGTGTGACATATATGTTCCAACCAATTATTATTTTCTAAATTTTCTTCTACTGATCCAGGATTCCTGTGACTACTTGCCTTAGGTAACATACTCTGTTGCCTTCTTGCCCTATAAAACATAACTAGTGCCTTCTTGCAGCCCTTTAAACTGGCAACATCTTCACCACCGACAGTAGAGCATGTTCAGATAAATTCAACTAGACATGCCTGGTGACCACTTAATTTTGGTGAACAAATTTTATTTTGTGCCCGAGCCTGACGACAATGAAATCAGTGATATCTTCTATTTTGTTGTAGCGCAAGCTGAACGACAAGGACAACAGAAAGGCAAATTTGACGCACAGCCAGCGTTAACGTTCAACAACAGATTCGTTTCCAGTTCTCATCACTATATATACCCTGAAAACGCCATACAACATGTGTAAAAGCTCGGTAAACATGAACTAAAAAAAACGGGAACCACACGCATGCAGTTTTTTAGCCACATAGATTGACAGACATGTAGACGTTTAACGCGAACAAAGACCGCATCATCTTCCACCTGCTTCTACTCATGATAACTTTTTTTTAATCTAGGTTTGCGCTTGCATCTTTGGCAATGAAGGGCAAGAAAACCATCATCAGCCAGGTATTTACATTGTTATTGTGTTCTCGTAGCCTGTCATTTATACATCTACCAGTTTGACCATTGTAGGACCGTCCACACTCAAAGGAATGTCGTATAAAACACACGTGATGCAATCAATGAATTTGTTTTTGTGTTCATTTTCGCATGCAGTATCCGCAATTCTTTCTGGCTTTGTCTTCCTACACAGGCTCCCCAATTTATTAGGAGCTGAAAAAACTATGTTGATATCAGACCTTCCAGCAATCTTTATTCTGTGGAAGAAACTATGTATGTAGGGGATGACAGCAACCTTTCTTTTCTTTATGTCGGTGTTTGTACCATTCACTTGCTCGGAACCTTTTTTCACTTGGCTCGGGTAACCAGCGCCGCTTACACGTGAGACTTGCCATCTGAAGCTATTGTGCATTAGGTGCCGGCATGGCTTCTTGAGCGCTTCACTGAAACACACCTTCATGATTCCCCCTCTTCAAGTTTTGTATGCACGGAATGAAATGGTAAAAGTGGCTTACTTGCCCTAGGTTCTTAACCCCAGCAGGTTTTGTTATCGGTGAGCACAAAATTGATGTTAAGGAATCCAAACTTCCCGTCACATGGCTATCCTGCACCTAATGCACGATTGCGTCGAATGGCAAGTCTCACGTTTAAGTGGCTTTGTTTACCCGAGCCACGTGCTCATGTCAGTCGCAGCAGGACTACTTAAAAAGGCATAGCAAAAAGGTTCTGAGCAGGTATATGGTACAAGTACCGATATAAAGAAAAAGATTGCTGCCATGCCCTACATACATAGTTTCTCCCACAGATTAAAGATTGCTGGAAGGAGTGACATCAATGTTGTTTCTTCGACACCTACTAAATTAATGAGCCTGTGTGGGAAGTCAAGGCCAGAAAGAATTTTGGATACTGCATGCGAGAAGGAACATAAAAGCAAATTCATTGATTATATCGCGTGTGTTGTATACCGCATTCCTCTTGGGTGTGGAGGGTCCTACATTGGCCAAACTGTTAGATGTATAAATGACAGGCTATGAGAACACAATAACAAATTAAATACCCTGGCTGCTGACGGTTTTCTTGCCCTTCATTGCCAAAGATAAGTGCAAACCTAGATTCAAAAAAGCAGTCATCATGAATAGAAGCAGGTGCAAGATAATGCGCTGAACTATAGACACTTGAAACATATCAACATTTGGTGACGCATGCATCAATCAGTAAGCCTTCAATTTCATTATCCTCGAAAGAGCTTGATTATCTTTGTTCGCGTTAAACGTGTACATGTGTCAATCTGTGTGGCTAAAAAACTGCATGCGTGTGGTTCCTGGTTTTCTTTAGTTCATGTTTACCGTGCCTTCACACGTGTTGTATGACGTTTTGAGGGTATATATAGTGACGAGAACAGGAAATAAATCTGATGTTGGAAGTTAACACTGTGTGCATGTCAAATGTGCCTTTCTGTTGTACCTGTTGTTCAGCCTTGCGCTGCAATAAAATAAAAGATGCCATACAAACAATCCCCTATAGCTACCCTCATTGTTAGTTTCGCAAGAAAAAGAATTGTCTTTGAAAATAAAATATAGAAGCACCTGTTCAGTTGGAAGCATTTTTTTCTGGATTCTGCCAAATCCGTATTTTGATTAATCCCAAAGAAAAAGTGTTGTGGCTATGGCTCTAAGAATATTTTGGCACAGACTGCAGGCAAATAGCATGAATTCCAACTAATTACCAAGGAGTATCCCTGCTACGATATAAAGTAAAACTTTGAAAACACATCATTGCACATGTTCAGTGTGTTTTTCTCTGCATCTATTAACAGCACGGAATTTGGCCATCCTGTTGCCATTGAAGTCGCAGACATTTGGGCAAATAGCTCTGCCCTCGTTGACTCTCAAAATCCACAAGAAGCGCTCATATTTGGACATTGCTTTAGTTTGAGCTTTACTTTAAAATTTCTTTAGGAGAGGCGGAATTCCCAAATTAAGCACGTCACCCAAGTAATGCTGTCTGGAACGACATGTTGCATTATTTGTTTGGTTCTGGGGTTGCCAGTCAAGGAATGGACAGAATAAACGGTACTGCCTGTAGCTGCCACATATGGGGTCCATGTGTACTTGTTGCAGGTTCATTTACGTCGCGAAAGTGCTACAGGTTACTTCGAAAAGCACAGACTGACAAAATGGAAATTTTGGGGGGAACACAGCGACTTATGTGGATTGACCTTGGGTGGTGTGTCTACAATTATAACTTTTTAAGGGGGTGGAGATAGTATGTTGACGCACTGACGACCATAACTTTCAATTATCATTGCTTAAGTAAAAAGTATATTTCACATTGATACTTTCATGACAAAAACCAACCAAATCTGAAAGAGGCTGAAAGGCACACATATTGTATTGCAAGGCATGCTTTCTTCATATTGTTGCTAATTTATAAGCTGGTCATCTGGACAGTACCTCTGGCTTTTGCATCGGAATTGTACAACATGAGTGGTTTGAGCTCGTTTTAAGAGTGCTTCATTGTTTTGAGAAAACAGTGGAATCTGCAAGGTTTTCTATTAGAGCAGTGAAAGTTGAAAGCCATGGTCCGCAGTATGGTGGGGGTCGTGGTAGCTCTACCTACATGCAGAAAATGTAATCTCTGACTGTCAATGTGCACGTGAGAGTTTTGCCTGTTCCAAGTGAGCCATCAAATAACTTGGGTAGATTTCATCTGAAGTTTTTCATGTTATAAGGCTAGGAACATATACCAACAAGGCAGAGTATGACATTTTTTAGAGGACTGGTAGTTACATTTGTGACTTGGAAATAATTTATTGTTGATGTATCTGACTAAAAACGGTGATGATGGTGCTACAGTAAACCTTGTTACAAGAGGCACCCAAGGGACTCGGGAAACATGTCTCTTGTAACCAAGGTCTCTTGTAACCAAAATTCTAAAAACACTGAGGAGTCGGACTAGACCACTTTATTATACATGAGCACCAAAGTGTGTTTAAACTCATCTTTGATGCGAACAGTGCTGTCTCATGGAAACATGGCTATGGCTCCAGAGTTTGATTACCGGCATACAAAGCGACCAGCACCGTATATGCTGTGACAGAAATCCAACTCAATGGTACTCTGTCACAGAGTCGGTGTGAGAGCACGACGATTATAGAAGCATAATGGCAGAAAATTCAGTGAAATTGGTAGTCTCAACAATGTGAGGAATGACAGCCGGCTGCGGAACGAAACAAAATAGAGCCAAGGGAGTGAAAATTGCAGCGCATACCGGTTAGTACGACGTTAGCCGCATTATGTGAGCGTGTCTGGGTTGTGTCTCTTATAAATAGTGAAGAATTTGCTCTAGGGACATAAAAAAAAAGTTGTCCTTAGTAACTGAGTGTCTCTTGTAACCATGTCTCTTGTATACAATGTTGTTAACATGGCGAACATAGGAAAACCAACCAAACCATTTTGAAATGTCTCTCATAACCGAGTGTCTCTTGTAACGAGATTTTACTACTAATAGAGTGTCTTAATTGATTGTTTTTTTTCCTTTTCAGGCAAAGGCAGGAGGCATCTGCAAGCAACCAGTCATTCCGATTCCCAACCAATCCTTCTAGTCAGCCCATTTCTAGTGTCTTGCAAGTTTTTTTCAGTAAAGCACAATAAACACGCAGTTTCGTTCAGATTCAGGTGGCTTGTTGCTTTTTGGGCACGAATTTGTATGTATGCTTTGTACACGTCATGTACAGAATTCAAATGCAACATGCCAACACTGACACGAAGATGAAGCGGTGTAGAAGACAGTTACACAAGGAGGAAACGTGCACACACAGCATTTTCAGTGTGGTGTATGTCCACTTATGTGCATTGATTTCTGCCCCATTTCAAGCTATATCTGATGTGAGTTAGCCATGTTGTAATGTACAACTTGGTATAACTTATTTCAATGAAACAAACAATTTTCTCATTTGCTGGAGATATACACCCGCATCATCATTTACAAAACAAATTTTGCACCTGTTGATACGAAGCAAGATAAAGCTGAACAAGTTCGTACGGATTCATGGTACAGGCACGCAAGCATAGAAGACATGGACACAAGAAGAACAAAAAAAAATGTGTTTCTGTCTTCCTTTCTGTTCTTTTTGTGTTTTATGTGCATACCTTTCCTCACTACGGTCTGTCCGTTTTTAATTAGGAAAGTACGGTGCTCAATTTACAGAATTTCCGTTCTACGGAGCTCACCGTTTTGTATTTGGAAAATACAGACAATTCCGTGATCACAACTATGGAAATAACCATTTTCCATTCGACGGAAATCACCGTTTTCCATTCGACGGAAGTCTCCGTTTTCCATTCGACGGAACTCTCCGTTTTCCATTTGACGGAACTCTCCGTTTTCCATTCAACGGAAAAAATTTTTACAGACTATCCGTTTGATGGAAACGCTGTTTTTCATTTACGGAAAAGTGTCCGGCAACGTTTTACCTTCAACTTTCACCGTAAACTGAAGAAATTTTTTTACAGTGTGGGGTTTAACGTGCACCTAAATCTAAGTACACGGGTATTTTCGCATTTCGCACCCCATCGAAATGCGGCCGCCGTGGCCGGGATTCGATCCCGAGACCTCCGGCTCAGCAGCCCAACACCGTAGCCACTGAGCACCCACGGCGTGTAATTGAAATTTCAAAGGAAAGCCTATGCGCGAGCACTTTCACTCGAAGGAGCTCCCCCTTCCTTTTGGAGAATGGAGTTAACATGCATAATCATCTGTGCTTCAATTTCAATGCGTGAAACGCGACCGATTATGGCACGTGACTTCGGTAAATCATCCAATGCAGAGCGATAAAAACCACCCCTGGAGGAGCGCAGCGCAGCAAAGAAAAAGAAAAAAAAACATTCAGCGATGATTACGATATTTCCTAAGGCGAATTTTGAGCGCAGCTGTTTAGGGGTTTTGAATTGGCGATATATTGTGGGAACGAATTTGATACTGACCAACAGGGTCCTCTTGGCGGCGGCGCTAAGCCTCTGCTCGGGAAGCTGTGGCAAATGCGCATCTACCGGCTCCCTCGCTCATTGTTGAGAAAGACCTGGCTGACACTATTTAGTATTGGGATTATACGGTAACGTGGCAGTAACAGTGCAGAACGACAGTGTCGAAACTGTGAGGTACAAATGTAACTCTTTATTAAGCCAACTTGTCTCCAGCAAAACAAGTAACACTCAAGTGCAACGATAGCGGCAAGTAGAGTCGGGGATCGTCGGAAATCTGCCGTTTATGCGCGTCGGCTTTTATGCATGACTCGTCGAATGTTCCTTGGGTAATCGCTGGTGCCCGCCTGGCTTCCAGAAAGTACTACGCAATTCGGGTCGCGCATACAATCAGATTACGAAAAGTGTTGATGACAACAGCGAACGCATAAAACCATCGATAACATTCGAGAAGCTTCTGATAAATGCAGGCACGTCGTGCATCGAGGGATGAAGTTTATTATTTGTTAGCCGTTAAAAGCAGTGGCCGAAGCAAGACAAAGTGAACAGAAGACACGTGGTACTCTGGCGCCATCTCGTAGCCATCGTCGCAGAACAAGTCCTGCGCAACGCTACGCTTTTCTTCTCATGCTCTCGCCATACCCTCCTCCTCGCGCTATCTTGCTATCGGCGCCTTTCGCTCGTTCCCCGCTGCACTCCACGTTGCTTTTTAGTCGTTCGCTGTTGTGCTCGTTCGCTCGGTTACGTCGACGCTCGCAGAGGGAACGGGAGCCAATAGAACTGCACTCTAAAGGTAAAAAAAAAAAAAAAAACTAAGCAGCCCTGAATTCCGTGTGCGCACTGTTTCCTAAAATAATCATTTTCGACGCTGTGCACTGCACGGGTAACAAATGCTGTCTGTCGTGCCTTAACCTAGAGTTAGTCAGTCAAAGACAAAACCAGAATGCTACTATATATATATATATATATATATATATCATCATCATCATCATCATCCTCATATATATATATATATAGACTTTCAAATAAATACTGAAGCATTTGCCGCATTATAGCGAGTGTGCAGTGCCTACAGAAGGTGGTACAAAAGGCCCTTGCACGGCACGTAACCTAATGTGTACTATGTGTGCATGTATAATACGCTCATATAATAGTATACCGCTTTAGTCGCACGTACGCAGAAGCTTTGCGCACGCAAATATGTAGAGTTAGAATTCTACGTGTTTGCGTGCGCAAAGCTTCTGCGTACGTGAATCTAAAACTACCTAGTGTCTAATATGAACCACGTAACGTACCTCTCGAGGAAGGACGTACATTGTTACTACGCGCTGAAATACTGACGTCAGCAGGCAGCACCCGCCGCTTTAATATCACCCTAATGTGCTTTTAAGTAAAATGAGGTGGCCATTTTCAGATTCATCGTTGGTTTTAAGTCCATCTGAGCTCGCACAACTCTAAACGTGCACTCAAAATTAAAGTAAGACGGACGCGAAACCATTCTGTTGTACAAATTGGAGCAGCAGACGGTGTAGCAATTCAAGTGTGCATCCCAATGTTTATGGAACGCACAATGCATCCCGTCGTAGTTGACATGTTAATTACTACTCAACAAGGTTACGGTAACGTGTGTTAATGGAGCTGGCGCAGTTGTGTTCCGCACTCCTCCTTTATTGCACGTCAGCTACTGCCTGCTGGGATAGTCTCGTCTATACATCAAAGTAATCAGTAGGGCTCTACTGAGCAGAGATTTGAGGCTGCGCTCTTTTAAATCTTATTAGCCCTATATTTCGCATTTTGTCCACATGCATACCCAATTTACCGGTATATGACTTCTGGATAAACAGTGTGTGAAAATATCCTAGGTATGATATACGGGGTGATCATGTTTCTGTTTCACTTAATTTTCAAAACATTATATGTTGCAGAATACATAATTGTAGTCTTTGAGCCGAATTATCCAGAGAAGCAGGCATTACTTGCATGAGGATTGTAAACACATATTTACCTATTTAACAAAAAACTTACCAATTAACTTCTCAATTATTTACTTTACGGCACCTACTGCCATGTAAACATTGTAGCTGGTGAATTTGCAAGGCGTATCCACTTGGAGTGAATTTACAGAATCACTCCACTTTGGAGATGTGCTCCATCAAACTCGCCGGAAAAAAGGCGATGTTGTTCCCCTTACTTTTTAACAAAAAGCAATTTCATGCTTTGCAGCACAGAAGCATCTGGAACGCCGAAGTCGTAAAAAATTAAATAAGAGTTAATTAGTCAACTTCCGTTATTGAGTTCAATATGTGTTTCAATTTCTCCTGCTTGTATATTCGCCTTCTTCATATAATCTCGCTCAAGGACAAGGATTATGCTATCTGCCAGAGGCGATGTTTAAAAATACCGTAAAACCTAATAATGGTCCCCCCTTAGTTCTAACTAACGAGACAACCTATTGTGCAACAACCCCGCACTGTGAGATACGTTATAACAACCGATTCTAGCGGAGAATATCCATTTGATGTAAAATTGGACACTGTGACATTCGGTAGTCTAGTCACCCTCTGTGACAAATGCCGCCGACAAAGTGAATTGGGAGCGGGCTTTAAATATTGAACTTATTTTTCTGCGACGAGGTTCCTGATTATTTTCCAAGCGATGGACTTTTCTGTCAGCAAGTTTGATGCCACCGCATTATACGTTCGTTCTTCTGGCGCGTTGATGCACAACCATGCATCGAAATGCATAATTCTTCTCTACTCTAATTTGTATGTTAGCTCAGCATCAACACTGAACATGTTTTTTGAGAAAGGAAAACTACTTCCTGACTCATCCCAAACTGTTCATAAAGAAAGCGAGTCGTAAGCATCGGGATATCACCGAGCAGGCTGCATGCGGCTGAAAGTTGAAGCACGGCGTCAACACTCCCGCTTCATGCAATTATTCAATAATAACCATGCATTGAGAAACACGCGCATCTTTTATAACGCAGCCGCAGTAATTGTTTCAATAACATGTGCAAGATTTTGCTAAAAAAAAGAGCGTTCGTCGTTAAGCGCGCCCGCTGCTCTCGCTGGTGTGTGTCTGCTGCAGGTAGAACACGAGACACCTCCACTGTTGCCCGCAATACTGCCTGTACATATATTACAGGAGACCAAGCACGCTTGTCTGCAGTTGTCGAGTTGCCAGCTGCTTAAATGCGCCAGCCTCGCCTACACGTAGCTCCCGTGTTCTAGATCTGTTCGTTACGAACGCGTTGGTCACGCATGGCGGCGCGGTCGCGCGTCGGCCTGTCCTTTACTATGGTAAACCTTTATAAGTTACCTACCGGAATAGCACTGTCTTTGAACCGCCCTATCTTTGAAGCACCGTGGCTATTTGTATCACCCCGCTCGAATCGCCTGAAACAAAAATATGACAGCAGATCCACGAGGTGAATGATGATGAGTGGGCGAAGCTCCGGAGGGAATCATCGGATCTCCCGCTTAAGGGGACGCTAGCACAAACGCGTTAGAAACGTGCAGTACTCTCTAGTAAGGGGGAGCGGCCACAGCGTCTTACGCAGCCATTTACACATGCCGGAACGTGCACCGCGTTTGCCGACGCCATCACATGATTGCAAAGAGAGTATACCCCCCGTATTCATAAACGCTCCTCGACTTGAACTTGACTTGCCCCCGCTTTGGGCAGCGCGTTCGAAACGCGTTGAAGGTAAGGTGGAGAGGCCACAGCGTCTTACACCAGCTTCTTACACGGGCCGTAACGCGCTAGCACAAACGCGTTAGAAACGCGCTAGAAACGCGGCCTTTCGTTAATGTTGGGTTTTTTTTAGCCATCGTGGTGCGTTTGTCCATGTCCGCTTCGTGGCGTAGTGGGCTAACGCCGCGCGCTCGGAAGCGAGGGGTCCCTGGTTCGATTCCGCGCTACGGACACAACTTCGGAATTTTTTTCTCATTTTTCTCAGACTGGTTACACACTACTACTACTACTACGACGGGGACGGAACGGGTGCCGCCATAAGGAGCTTCGCCGCTGAATCAAAATAAGAAAAACTTTCTCAATTAACGCTGGTTCAAACGAAGAACCCCATCGGCTTTGAATAGGATGCTTTAAAACAGTTTGAGAAGTGCAGAAAATCAGCCTCGTTTGTGCGACATGTGGTAAGTCCGTCGCGAAATACACGCATACCGTCTGCTGCTAACTTGTGTTGCACGCTCCGTCTGGCCTTGTTTTTCGCGCTTCACTTGCAGTATCTCTAACACTATACTCCACGACGGGGATTCTATTGGCCGTTAAGAAAAAGAGCTGCTTTGATGGCTCATTTTGTGTACTCACAAAGCGGTTTTAACAGGACTCAATAAAAATAGCATCTGAGAACTATTAGACCTCTTCTTTTCTGGTTGAAGTTGGGGCTTAAAAGCGCGTAAGGGCCACCGGAGCAAGCAACGCTGCTCCTGGTCGTCTTCTGCCAGTTTGCGGAGAAAACGAATTGCCTGAAATCTTAGAGCACCTAAAAAACCTTCCCACGGCACAGTATAACTGGCATAAACTACAATATTCATTCTTCATTTATTTACATTATGCTTCGAAAGTGCAAAATGCTTCGTTAATCACTGAACCATGGATATTATCCACTTTGGCCATCCAGAAATCCCTGGCTCAAGATCGCGTCAGTGCCAAGTCAGAGCGCCAGATTAAGGATCTCCACACATGAACTTGTATATATTTTCGAGGTTCCTCATAATCAAATGTACTGAACTATAGTGTGGAGAGCCCTGAAGACTAATAAACAACTCCGCGGCTTCCAAGTTCGACAACACGTTGTAAGTTGCCTCCATACTGTCCACTTAGTTGAAGCGGCCATGAACAGTCTTTCCTCTCTTCAAACACCAGAGCCCTCACAAAAAATTTGCGGTCGTCAAAGAAACTGCGTGGTCTGATATCGGGGTGCAGTACATCTTTGTAGGAGTCTTTCCAGAGTCGCACAAAAAATGTCGGATAACTATCGTCTCACCAATAATCCTAACTGCAACTTAGAATAAATTCGCGCACTTGCAGGTGCGCAAGGTATAACAGCAGTTTATTATCATTGTTCAGTGGCGTTCACGTGAAAACAAATCACGAACGTTGCTTATGTAAGCATTACATAGATTGTATGCATGAGCTTGCTACATCGTGTGAAGTATTTTGCAGAGGAGCTGCTTACCGCAGTCGTGAGTGTAAGCTGATGAGTCCATGATTTTTCTTGCGTGAGATGGTAACCAAATTGCAGACGTCGAAGGTCGATGAAGGAACTCTGAAGTGCATTTAATGCGCCTACTAGAGGAGTCATTTGGTTATGATAAGATCGTAAGGGCACGATATAAATGAACTGCATCATCGCGTTGCTTTTAAGCAGGGGGCAGTGGTGATATTCTGTGTTTATATTAGCCAAACAAATGAGATTATTTTTGTTTGGAACGTTCTAGAAGACTCCGTGGTCATTGCTAAATCCGTCACTCCTAAATTAAATCAGAGTATTAGGAGCAAGGAATTAAAAAAATATTTGCCTCAAGGCATTAGGACATCTACTATTCCTTTATAGTTGAGGAGAGGGGCCTGTATGGTTTAGAAAACAAGTCGCAGTTTTGCCCGAAAAGTGGAGCATCGATTCCGATAGCAAATTAATAGGCTGGTATACAAAGTAAGGATAGTAGTTTTATCGGTCGTATAAACTTGGAAACGTTCGCATACTAATTAAATTAACAAGCATGGTGTCAGCACACACAGGCACACATGAACACATCACACTAAATGAGTGCAGACACTCGTGGTCAAAACGCTGTCTTGAGGAAGTGCGGCAGCAGCAGCAAGCGAAGCATGCTGTCTATCGGGCTGTATGTTGCTTCAAAGCAAACTGAGCGGCGAGAATGCAGCATGCGCAAAGGTATGAGCCACCGAAGCGCCGAGACTGCCCTCAACACAGATCGCTTTCAAGATGTGGTGCGCGCAGCCGCAAAACAACGAAGTTACGGCGGGAATGCAACGCCGCCCCTCCATCCCCTCCAACTGGAACCTAGCACGCCACGTAAGACGGCGCACGTCCTTCCCGCTTTCCTACCTTGCGCGCGAGGCATTAAGCCGCGATCGTCGGTAGCCCTCGCACCCTTTCATTCGCACATACAGCCTACGGCGCGCGGCGACAGTGTTATCGCACTTGGAGTTTATACGGAACATCACGGCGACGTCGAAGCCGACGGCAAAAAAAAAAAAACTGCACTGGCGCTGGCATAGCCGGCGCCGCAGTCGGCTCGCTCACTCGCCTGTAAGTACCGCATGCCGACGTTTGCAATTTCCAGGCGGTTTCGCTTTGTTTCCGCCTAGACCCTGGAAACACTTGTTTTTTGACATTCGACGGCCTTTTTGCTGCCGGCGTTCGTCAACAGCTACTCAGCCCATGCGTTCGTTGGCGGGACAGCAAGCGACGAACATTTACCCGAAGAGGCGGGCGCCATCTTGCCTTTGAGGAATCCGTGAAGCGTGCGATGGTCTGGCATGTGCGAAAACTAGAACGGGGAAAATAAAGATACAATGAATACTAGTAGTTGACAGGTGAATGGTACATATCGTTTCGAATTAGCTGCTGCAAAAAAAAAACAAAATAGTATTGTTTTCTATTTCTCACTTAACAAAACATTTCCACCACAACGTACTTCCACCAGCTGTGAAATAGGCGCGCTGTGGTTCCATATACTTCGATTCATAGCCAAGAAAAGTTGTCCCCGAGTATGTAGCATAAAATTTCATACAATAATTACTGATTGAAACTCTATGGTGTATAGTATGTCTAAACACGTTGTTTTAGACGTCACGTAAAACAGAGCACGAGTAAGCGAACATTTGTTTTTCATTGTTTATAAACACATGAACGTCCCTTTATTTTTGCGATTAGTTTTCTACCAGAACATTGCATTGAAAAACGACAACCACAACCCCCATCAACAAGCAGAAGGCAGCCGCAGCGCTGACAGCGCCACTTGCCTTTGCGAACGAAATTTGAATCAATCACCTGCGAATCCCCGCAGTACAGCATGGTGCAGTCCGGCAGAGCGACATAGCAGCATCACAATGTTTGGGCAGCGGTGCCTCCCGAGTGATTCAGCGACCCCAAACTAAGCTGACCTGTTTTCTATTCTGTATACGTTGCAGTACCTGTTTACTTTGCTCTCCACGTCGATGAAGTGGAAGCGTCAAGAGTAAACGACACACAGCAGAGGCGACGCATCATTCGCCTGCCCGATGTTTGTCAGATTTTTCACCAACACACCCTCGTGCTCTTACTTTCACTCCTTCTATTTTACGCTTTAAGCAGTAATAAGCTTCTTGCTGCAGATGCGTGCACTGCGTACGCCAGACTTTCCTTATTGCAAGAACCGCCATAAAATTATGGGAGCGTACACCGAGTCCTCTGACACGCACTCTTCGGGCAGTCAGTAGTCGCGGGCCTTGCTAGAAAATTTTTTTTTCTTAATTTAAATAGTCCCAACTTTTACCCCCTTCGTTGTTGCTGAGTGTCATTACAGCTATTACCAGGCCAAGATAAACGTTGAATCCCTCGAAGGAAAGCTCACTGGCTATGGACGCGACAAGTCCAACCGGAGTGCTCGCTCGCCTAAAGGCTGTTTCACATGGTGCGATTTTGCATTGCGATTTTCGCAGCTGCGATTTTCGCAGATGCAAAATTCGCAACGGCCATTTCACATGGTGCGATGTCAACAATGCGATTATGCGACGCCCAGGGTTGCTTGCTGCCAGATTTTGTCGCACACGCCGCATAAATTCGTTTAATGTAATGAAAAAGACGTGCGCGTTATAATATAATTGACCTGTCTTTATTAGGACCAAACAAAAGTTGTCGCAGTTTCACCTGAAAGGCGAAGCATCAATTGCGATAGCAAATTTGTACAGAGCTATCGGAGTAATGATATTAGCTTTATCAGCTGTATAAACTTGGACATGCAGCAGCACCGGCAACACGCAGAACTGTTGTCGACGCCGTCGGCGTTTTGCCCACGTTCGCTCAAAATGCGTGCGGCGTTGGTGAGTGTTGCCGGAGCCTCTGATATAAATAGGCACTTGGTGCCGCAGCTAAACGTCGCCTCCCTTCCCTCCCCCTCCCCCCTCCCCCACGGCCTCTCGCGCGTCGGAAGAAGGCGCGTTTGCTCTACATATATGGTGATTGTAAAGGAGGAAAGAGACGCCTACTTCTGCAGCCCTTAAGCGAGCACGGCGCAGAACGCGCGTTTGTTCTCCGCCGTGCGTTCACTCCCCGTGAAAGCGCGCACCCCTCGCGCCCTTTCACTCGCACATACAGCGTTCGGCGCGCGGCGACGATTTCATCTTCATTGACGTCATACGGAACCTCACGGCGACGGCGACGCCGACGGCAGAAATCTGCTTTTGAGTGTCCATATAATTGCTATCGCAATAATACGTGCGTTTTGTAATTTATAAACGCTTCAAAGTTTAGTTTGTTTTGGAGTGCGCAACAGCTGTTTGTGAAGTTCAATACGAGGAGAAATGGCGGACGTAAACAGATGTTCGCAGGTGGTCATTCAGCGTTGTGTGCTGTCTCGTGTGTGTTTTATGCCTGTGTCGTTCTACCTGCGGTTAAACAAATTACAAGAGGACCTATCAACAAGCCCCTATAGCTGTTGTCAACGCATATGCAGTATTCGGAATTAGCTGCAGCGGAGTCGTCATGTCAACGCAGAGACCCTCGAGCTACCCGTGATTAACGTCAGCTTCTGAAAAACGGATGTGTGTGCATTGCTCGTGATTGCGCATTAGCGGTTCCTGCTCCTAGCAATATTCTTGCACCAAACTTAGAAGCAAGCACCAACCCAAAAGCTCACGTCTGCCCCTGAACAAAGCCGCAAATGATCTGTGTGTAATTACTGAACGTGCAATAGAATTTGTGTTGTGAACGTTTATCTTAGCGCCAGCCTGGCTCGTCCGCGTCGGCGCCTGTGCTGTAATTATTCATACAAGTGCTCTCTGAATATTTCGAAAGGCGCAAAAGCCGACACCACATTTTTTTAGGAGCTGCAGTCACTTGTGTACGTAGTCTGGTATCATTCTGGCAGACATGGGCGTCGTTTATTTTCTCGTCCTGTTTCTTGCGCTGTTAGTGTGCTGTGAATCTATCAAGAAGCTTAAGTTAATATGCTGCAGTACGTAGCGCAGCCGCGTAGCCACACGGCTAGCATTAAAATACTTTGTTAGGAGTACGTTTGTTTGTTTAATAACAAAATCGAACGCTAAAATTTTGTATTCATGGTGGCAAGTGTAAGGTAAGAAGCTTTCGAAACTATCCGCTAATGGCATGCGTGTGTTTCTACCTGCTTCAGCACGTTATCCTTAAAGTGAGGCTGAATACCCCTGATAACCAAAAACATATGCAACTGGAGCAGGTGCTGTGATTCCTTTCCTGGAAATGAAAGCCAGCATCCCAGTCTGTTAAGCTAGTCATGTACTTAACCTATATTAGACCAATGTTAGAGCATGCTAACTGGAGCCATTTCAAACTGGGTTATTTGACCAAAATAAGAAAGTGCAAGGAAAGTGTCAAGGTACAGTCTAATCTGGTATTCCCGAACCGATTGTATTAGCAAAACTTTATGCCTCCCTGAATTGCCTGCATTAACCCAATGCTGAAAACAGGGAAAGCTGATTCCCTTTCTTGCTGTTGAAAAGCTGCTAGAATCTCAATAACAGACTACTTATGTTCTGAGAGAAAGTGAGGGGCACTGACAATATCTCTAATCTTTTGTATGAGCCTTCACCTTGAACGAAAATGGAATAAAAATATTTTCCTTTGCAAGCCTCAGAATCCAAATATTCTCAAAATTTTGAAGAGCCACATTCAATTTTTGAGATACAGACAATAAGAAGTGTGCCTAAGTACAAGTGCACACTGAACACACTTGAGTGGTTGAGTGGCCAGCTGTGAATGCAAAAGCGTCATAGCTGCTACCTCGAGGTAACTGCTAGGTTGCGCGTGTGTTTCTCCTATAGCCCATGTACCTGGCAAGGGGAATGGTTATACGTAGTCCTGTGCTTTTTTCTTTTTTTTCAATAGGTGGTGGCTAGCTGATTCCATCTGTTTATGTATTTATCATTTGTGTGCATCTTATGTGCATGTGTTTGTGTCATGTTCTGATTGTTATACGTGCAGTGATGCAAGCATCTTTTTTTTAATATATTGCACTACAGTCATTTATTCAACTTTGTGTTGAAATGTACAAAATGTGGCCACCCAGTAATGGCTAGGACAGCCAGCAGGATTGGCAAAAAATATGATGCAGATCCAATGCACTTTCTTGAATCGACATGAGGCGAAGCTTTCACGCAACGGTCAGTTGAACTCTAGAAAACTAACTGCAGTGTTTACAGCTGTCCTTATTTCACCCGATGCAACACATACTCATAGACAATGTTTGCTTATTCACCGCACAGGTCACATAATGTAATGTATACATAGCACGGTGAACTCACTCAAACGTCGGCTCACTAAGACTTCGAACTAACCGTGAGTCTGAGTTCATTTGAGCCTGACTGAGTAGAATTTTGGTGAATACGAGTAACAGCAAGCTTAGTTGAGTAAACTTTTAGTGAATATTGTCATGTGGTAGTCAGGGAAAGCTGATCCAAGTATAATTTTAGTGAATATGAGTCAAAGTAAGCTCGGCAAGTAGATTTTTGGTGAATATGACTCAGTGCAAGCTCACCTGAGTAGAATTTTGATTAATATAAGTCAGAGCAAGCTTGGCTAAGTAGATATTTGGTGAATATGACTCGGTGCAAGCTTGCCTGAGTAGAATCTTTGTGAATATTAGTCAGATCAAGCTTGGCCAAGTACAATTTTGGTGAATATGAGTCAGAGCAAGCTTGGATAAGTAGAATTTTGGTGAATATGACTGAGCAAGCTCGATTGAGTAATGATGGGATATCATGGTTATACGAGTTTATGCAGTAATACATGTAAGTGCAGACTCATTAGCAACATTGCCTCCATCTTGATGGGCAATACCTACGCCTCGTGATGAGTCTGCACACTTTATGAGCTGTGGACATGCAAGACCCACCCACACTTGAAAAGATACTATCATTCACACGAAGGAATGCAACCGGCTAACTTCACTGCACAATTTTGATCTGCTTTTGTTTAATCTTTTATCTACTACTTATATAAACCAGATGTCTGTCTGCTTTTCGCATTATTGCATGTGTTTTACAGGAAGCAGAGACAGAGAAGCAAGAAAAGGCAAGTATGTTTATGGCTAAGTAGTTTCTTAGAGTACTACGATATGTTACAACCAGCATAAGCAAAAGTAATTCGATGCACTGAGGTAAGCGAAATGTGCAATTACCTTTTAATGTGAGGGTTAATACAGATGCAGTAAGGATACAAAATCTGCAACACACTGAAGGTTTATTGGTTTTTTTATTCAGGAGAAAAATGATGCATCAGAAAAATGAGAAAAAAAGCTGTTTAAATATTTCTTCGAAAATAAATTGGCAATACTGCTTATTCCCAGTCAAAGCGTGAAATATGCTATTGTAGAACGTTCATTACGATATCCAGTTTGCACGTTCGCTTTGTGTCTCGCAGCGGAAGTAACAGAACCTTGAAATGAGATAATTCATTGGGGAAAATGCGCATGAAAGCCCTAACCAACCGACTGCAACTAAATGGTCGTGCGTATGCGTGACCTATTGACCACAGTATTTGTCCGTAGTTGCATATTCTTTAAATTGTTCCGTCCGTAAAAGCATACCGCGATAAAACTGTGGCGTTTTCGAATATCGCGAGTTGTCTCTAGAACCAGAAAATTGGGACGACATCCGAAGGCCATGCCTTCCCGTGAGGGATACCTGTAGTGTTTCCTAACTCGCAGCGCGTGTGAATAACGGAAAATCACGCAAAAGTACGTACTATCAGCACCCGAAGCCAACCTAAAAACAGCGTCGCCAGATTAGCAACGTAGCGTGTCACAAACTCGAAGAAATCAGAGAACCGAATCTGACCTACGAGTTTTTATCTGCACTGTTCGCGTGTCGGTGCTGATGTTACGTACCGATTGCGCAATCCAAGGCTTCACTCAATTAGTTGCACTGTTCGAGGCTTGTTGATGCAATATTTATGGCGAAAAAAGTATCTATAAACGTTGCGTTGAGCGACCGCCGCCATTTTCCAAAACAGACCGCGAAATACCTCTCGGCGCAATTTCGACGGAAAAATCGCAGCGATTGCTGCGACGTTGCGACGCTGCGACCAACCGGTTGGTCGCAGCCGAAAATCGCAGAATCGGCCCTGCGACTGCGATTTTCGTCGCATGCGACGGAAATCGCACTTCCGGTGCGATAATCGCAGTGCAAAATTGCACCATGTGAAACGGCCTTAACACGTTAGGGAATGTGTGTACTAAAACTCAAGATCGGGCGCCTAAGTGCCGCTGGGCCGATCCCACAGCTTATTTTGCCGGAGATACTGACTGGTGCACGTTTTCTTCGACACATGTAGGCTCGGTACCGGGTGCGGAACTTTGCGGGCGGAGTTGGCGCGCAGCTCGCCAAGCGGGAGTGCCTCGAGCTGCAATCCATGCCGAGAATCAACCAGGTGAGGCTTTTGGATCCAAACTTCCTTCAGGTAGTGTCCAGCAGCACCGAATGCTCTGGATCAAGCCCGCATACGGGGACAATGTCACTGGCTTCTGTGATGTGCTTTGTTTTAAGTTTTCAGAAAAGTGCACGGAGAAGATGAAAGCAGTGTACGAGGCCTGCTATGTCGTACATTTGAGAGTAATACCTTTCGGTCAGCAATTGTGAAAGCAACAAAATTTCCATAGCGAACAGATCGGGCTTCAATTACCGAATGCTGTACATGACCACGAGATATGCTTACGCAATTTGACTGTTTTCGAACAGTCAGCTTGTCCAGTGACTACATTCCCGAATGACATTGCCTGACATTTCGTTTTGAGCGCGACAGCGTTAAGGGCCCCGTGTAGCTGAAAACCGGTGTCAGCGTCCGGCGTCTCGTGAGCGGTAATTCCCGTAGATATTCAATTTTTGCTGGCTTCTGATATATCGGTTAGAGAAAATCACGCCATGCATATTTAGGTATATGTATATGCCACGCCTTGTACACATGACATGCCTATATGCAGGTTATATTTCCAGGCCCTTCTATCGCTAGAATTGCTCATACCTTGTCTTACATTCTTGGCAAAGTCATTCCTCGGAATTTAGAGAATGACAGGCCACAAATTCATGACACGAAAGAAAACACTAACAGCGCATGCGTTCTATAATAAATCGCCTCTAATTGAAATATGAAAAGTGCGAAACAATAAAAGAAACCTAAAAGCGATGTATTTTTGGGCGCGGCTGTGCACGTCCTCCGGGATCGGCCAGCGCAACAGGCCGCGTTTCTACCACAAAGCTGCCTTAGTGGATAGCGTTCGCCGCCAGCGTTTCCCGGTAAATATTACGGTTACATAAGCTGCAGTAGCAGGAAGCGTGAGAAGCAGTCAGGCATTATTGAATGCTATCGCGTTCAACTCTTAAATGCGAAGCTTAAGCTTTCTCCAATCTTTACGGTATGTACTTGACTATCAAATACACTATGTGCGCTCTTTGTCGACATCATTTATTTCATTTCTCTACGTTACGATGCCAGCAGCAAGGTTATCAGTTTTTTTTTGTTTACTTTGGACGTGAGATTTTTTTTACTTGTCTTTTTTTTCAATTGTTTTTTAGCTATGGCTCTCACAAACGAGCACGCCATAGGAAACACTTGCAGCATTGTTGTTTATCTTCCTTTGATCGGCTGCATCATACCTGGTCCTACTGCTAGACGACATTGTAAAATGTTTCTTTGTCACGATGTCACAATAATTGCGATGACACTATCGGTGCACCACACATTGTTCTTTGCTGAGAACGCTTGTTTTGTATGGTCCACCCTGCATGGACCTATGAGGTCCGCAATATTAATAAAATAAAAATAACGAAATCTCCAACATTTTGAGACGAAGTTTAACATCACATGTCAATGTCCTGTGTTTCTCAATGCGCGAGGAGCGTCTTGTAGAGTATTACAGAGCAGAAAATATGTCAATACTCTTTTAAGCACTCGGGGTGTACGTTTTGCGAAACTATCTCCACAAAGAAAGATGAGCCTCTCAGAACTTGTATAGAAGTCTGTATAGAAGTTCCAGCCATCGGTAGATAGGGTCTTGGCTGTAGTCCAGTTTTATTTGATTGAAAGAAGAGCCCTCGCCTTAGCTTAATGGCTATGGTGTTACACTGCTAAGTGTGAGGTTGTGGATTCGATCTCGGCTTAAGCCATGGCCTTTTGATGGGGCAAAATACAAAAATGCTCATGTACTCCCCTGAGCAAAAGTATACAGACCAGGGGTTCTGCGACAAAAGCCGATTTTCTTCTCCCCCTATGAATGTAGTTTGAATTAAGAACCGCAGCTAAATATTGTCATTGTGAACTTTCCAATGCACGTGTCGATTCCAGTTTGTGTGTGGTTTCAGCCCGTGAAATCACAGATTATAATTAATTTTATTTATGGAAAGAGGCGAAGCACAGTCATTCTAGCCTACCTACATGCACACACCCATTGGTCAATTCGGTACTTTGTGCGCATGCATCCATAGAAGTGACTTTTGAGCTGGACTGAAAAGGTAGAGCGATTTTAAAGGCAACCAATATATCGGCATTCTGCTATAAATCTAATTCAGAGCTCTATCGGGCCTTTATTATGGAACAATGTAAGGACACTTGAACATGAGTTCAGCATCAGATTGCACAGTATTTTCACCACTCCGGCCAACACTTCTACAGAGAAAGTTCTCGAAGTTGGCAGGTTGAGTCTCAGCTAATTTTTGAATGCCTTCTCTTAACGAACCTCACCTAAACTTAGGCAGACACAGTCATATCGGTGGTGTCACCACCTGTCATTTGCTTTTATATTCTTTGTCGCTTACTTAAGTCCCCCCTCACAAGGAGACATCTTTTCTTGGTATTTTAATTTGTAATAAAAATATGTATTTGCTTGAACTACTTCATTCAGAACGACGCTTAAGAGAAAAACGTGGTACCTACCACAATCGCAATGGCTCACTGGCAGTGGTGCTTAGCTACTTGAGCGTAAGGTCGCAGATTCGATTCCGGGCAGCTGGCATTCTGATGAGGAGGGAATGTGAAAGCGGTTCTTGTGCAGAGCCTTTCATTGCATAATCAAGAACCCCAGTTCGTCAGACTTAGTAGTATTTCGTGGCTATGGCATCTCTGCTCGTCCCTTTCGTAAATGTTAAAGCTTATTATTCTGTAACTCCCAGGTTACCCTTCTGTAAATTTAAGTATGCAATGTAGCTGTTAGTGGCACTTGGGCAAGCCGGCAGAGACAATAGCAATGCTCATGTATTGGCGTCGCGTCAAGCTTTCTGCCCCAGTTGTCTTCGCCGCCTTAATTTTTGGAGCATCTGTATGGCGCAACTGCTCATCAGTAAAAGAACAACTGCACTGCATTGAAAAGTATGCTGAACCAGCCTAATTACTTCTGTGGACATTTCCTGCAGCATGAGGGACTGAACACATTAAATTCATCTATATAGAGCATTGGTAGTGGTACTCTTTTCGGGGTCACTATTAAAGAATGTAGTTTGAAATTTTCCATATTATAGTAATCAACCTTTGAGTGAATGCATGTGCAGTTTTGAAACGGTCTTGTAGCCTAACATGAATGTGTTTCTCGTCACAGACACGGGGATATCTTTAATAGACTACTTCTCTACGCCAGTGCGTCAAGCTGGATTCACACAACGGAGAAAATTTCGCAGGCGAACAATCCGTGACTTAGCCGCAACGAGTTGCTTTGCCAGCAGCTTATCTGCTGTGTCCTTGTGTCCGCATTGATTGGGCAGCACTGAGCCACGTAACGCTCGACCGCAGAATTTGGTCCGCCACGTGAATCCAGCTTTTGTGTGGGCCTCGAAGCCGCAAAGTAGAGCAAAAATTAGGATGTGTATTATACTGGGCTCTTATTTCAATCTTCAGTGCTGTCTTTAGCTTTACTGTCGTTTTCTACGCGAGCCTTTCTCACACACTGATTTTCGCCACACTCAATTTAATGATAACACATTAAATCGTCGTTTCACATTAGTCTTTCAGCAGTGTTTGATAGCACCCCCCTTTCGCAAGGCACTCGCGCTAAGCCCGAAGGAAAATGTTGCGAACTGCTCCACTGTTGCGGGCTGCCGAACTGCCGCTCGCGAGCCTCACGCCTATAGTGTTCCTCGCGAGAGAAAGAAAAGGCGGTGGGAAGTTGTTGCGAACTGTATTACGACTGAAGATTTCTAGTTAAAGAAGAGCATGCGCGTCTGTGTTACCTGCGAAAACATTATTAGTAAGCTTGGACTCTCTCTCTCTCTCTCTCTATATATATATATATATATATATATATATATATATATATATATATATATAGGTTTCCATCAGCCTGTGTACTGCCACATTGGTATTCGTCCTTCGTAAACGCTGTCGCATGCTTCACCCTTTCATCAGCGTGGGACAGCGGCGGGACAGTGAAAAAGTTGGCTCCGTTGAAGCGTGTTACTGATGATGATGAAGATGATGAAAAACTTTATTGAATAAAAAAAAAGAGGGAGAGGCAAGGGCGCGGGTAAGGTGTGTCCCTAGTCCAGGACTCTAGTGGCCGTTGCCGTACGCTCAGCCTGGTCTAAGAGACCCTTCTGGATCTCCAAGTCAGCTCGAGCGAGGACGACCTCCCAGGGCTCCCTTAGTGAGGTCAGTATCAGGGGCGAGTTAATGTTCGGTGGCCTACATATACATTCCCACATAATGTGGGGAAGAGAAGGCCGCCCCCCGCACCAGGGACATTGACCGGCATATACTGCTGGCCACATTGCGTGCCACAGTCCCAAGTGCGGAAAGGTGTGAGTTTGGATTTTTCGGTACTTCCGAGCGTCTCCTACTCCGAGCTGCGGATGCGGAAACGCGTAGATTTGTCGTTCGCGACGCTGGTGCTCCAGGATGTCGTGCGGGGTGTGGTCCTTTGGTATTTTACTTGGGGCGTCGTCTGCTCGGTTCGCTAGTTCGCGAGCTAGTGCGTTCGCCCGTTCGTTTCCTGGGACTCCCGAGTGTCCCGGGCACCATGTAATTCCGTGTGATGCACCTAGTGTTTCGCCTAGTAGCTTGAGGGTTATGCGCGGTAGACGTCCGTTTATGAACATCCGGCATGCTGCTTGCGAGTCTGTCAGGACCGCTATCGAGTTCCCGCTTGCGTCTGCTTGTCTGATTGCTAGAGCTATTGCAGTTGCTTCAGCTGTGCTCGTGCAATGGGTGCGCACTGAGGCCGAGATTTTGATGTTTGAGTGTGTGGAATAGTTTACTGCCGTTAGAACGTGACCATGATGGGACTTTGCGACGTCCGTGTAAATGACATCACGGTGTCCACTGAACTTTTTAGTGAGTTGTCTCGCTCTAGCCGCGCGCCTTGCACCATGGTAGAGTGGACTCATGTTCCTCGGAATTGGAGAAACTATCAGCTGTTCTCGTAAAGTCTCGGGAACAGAAACGAGATCTTCCTCGCAGTAATGGGGTCGAATAGGAAAATTTAAATCCGCAAGGACCCGTCTCCCTGCCTTAGAGCGGTCGAGGCGTTCCCTTTGCCCCAGCATAGTCGCTGCCCTCAGTTCCTCGTAAGTATTATGGAGTCCAAGCGCTTGTAATTTCTCGTTGGACGTGCTGGGTGGGAGTCCTAGTGCCGCTTTATACGCCATACGTATTATTACGTCCACTTCTTTGGTTTCGCTAGGGCTGAGCTCTTGATACGGCAGGCTATGCGTGACACTATTTAGTACAAACGCGTGCACTAATCGGATGGCCTCCGCCTCGGTTAGACCTCTGCCTTTCCTCGTTACTCTGCTTATCATGCGAGCTATTTGTTTGGTGGTCGTTTTTAACGTTTTGATAGTGAAGTCCGCTCTGCGGTTTTCTTGTAGCCATAGGCCTAGGATCCGTATTCTTTGTTTTTCCTGGATTTCCCTGTTACCTAACCATAGGCTAACGCTTTGATCTTTCCGATAGTTTCGGCCGTGTAGCCTTACCCATTCTGATTTGTCTGGCGCGCAGGACATGCCGCTTTGTTCTGCAAAATCATTTACAGTTTCTATCGCTTCTTGTAAGACTTGTTCTTTATACCCTAGAGGGCCTGTTGTCGCCCACAGGGTAATGTCATCCGCATACAGCGAGAATTTTAAGTCTGGAATTGGCTCTAGCCGTCTTGCTAGTCTGTTCATGCCTAAATTAAATAAAAGGGGCGAGAGGATGGCCCCTTGAGGGGTACGCTTACCTGGCATGTCGAATTTATCTGACCTGATGTCTTCTATTCCTATCGTGGCTTTCCTGTCTGTGAGGAAGGAGCGTATATAATTGTACATTTTCTCCCCTCATTCTACTCTTTCTAGTTCCTCAAGTATGAGCGCGTGCGACATGGTGTCGAATGCACTTTTGAGATCAAGCGCGACTACGACGTGCTCCCCTCCCGTAGGTATACTGCTTAGGACCTCCTCTTTAAGCCTGAGAAATACGTCCTGAGTTGATAGGTGTTGCCTAAAGCCGTACATGTAGTCTGATAGGAGGCTACGATCTTCTAAGTGATTCGTGAGTCTCGTGTGAATTACTTTTTCAAAGAGTTTCCCTAGGCATGATGTGAGGGATATCGGACGTAGGTTCTGCAGACTGCGAGCCTTGCCTGCTTTTGGGATGAGTATGACGGTGGCGTCTTTCCACTGTTGTGGAAGGTGCCCCGTCTCCCAGATCTGCTCGTTAAAATAGTGTACTAAGCGCTCAAGCTGCTCGTCACTTAAATTGCGGAGCATGGGATTGGTGACCCTATCTTCCCCTGGTGCTGAATTTTTCCTAAGGGCTTGTGCGGCAGCAAAAAGCTCTGCTTTCGTTAGAGGGGCATCTAGCGCATCGTTTTCTATACCTGAGTAACCGCGCGTGACATAATCGGGGTCTTTTGTTCCAAAGTATCGCTGCCTAAGTTCCTGAAGTAATCTGTCGTTGTCGCCTTGGTATGTGTCGGTTAGTGTTCTGAGGGTTCGCGTAGTTGCGGTCTTTGTGTTTTCTGGATCTATCATACTTCTTAGGATGGCCCAGGTTTTCGCTGTCGATAGGGTCCCCCTAAGGGAATCAGTAAACTGGGCCCAGTTTTCTGCTTGTAGTTTACGTGCGTATTCGCTCGCCTGGGCCGAGATTTCTGCGATCCTTATTCTTAATTTTCTGTTTAGTCTTTGTCGATTCCATCTTTTGGTAAGTCCTCGTCTGCAGTCCCACAAATGTAGCAGGTGCGGGTCGACCACTGGGTTTTCCGTCGTTAATGTAATTTTTTTGGTAGAGGCTTCGTAGGCCTCTTTAAGACCCTGCGCCCATTGCTCCGCATTTGCCGGCGGGTTTAAGGGAACTGGGTACTGGCGATATGCCGGCCAATCCGTCATAGATGCGGAACCGAGGTCGCGTTTGAGTTTGGGAGTGGTGGTGGAAAAGCTTATTATGAAATGGTCGCTCCCCAGGTTTTCCTGTAAGTTTTGCCAGTGACCATCTCTAACGTTCAGCGAAAAAGTGAGGTCTGGGTACGTGTCGGCGCTTACGCTGTTCCCTGTCCTAGTAGGTGCCGAGGGCAGCGTTTCCAGCTGTAGGCCTGTATTTTCTACGGCGTGAAGGAGTAATTTGCCCTTCGGTGTATCTCATCTGTATCCCCAGTTTGTGTGTGGAGCATTAAAGTCTCCCACGAGAACTAGTCTGTCTTTCCTCTCCATGTTTCCCATGGCGTGGGTAATTATAGACGCAAAATCCGTGCCTCTCTCTTTAGGTGGGCTATAGATATTGATTATTTGGGTTTTGGCGCGTCCTCTCTTAGTTGGAAAGAGTTCCACTATATGGTGTTGTGTTTGAGCATTAGGAAGGTACCTAACGGTCGACGCGATCCCTTTGCTAACCAGCGTCACGATCCTGGGATAATCCGGGTTGTGATGTGTATAGTAGTCGCGTAATTTAACCGTGCATTTGCCAATTTCTTGCAGGCATATAATGTCCGGCTTAACAATCGCATTGTCGATGTAGCACTGTAGGGCCGCCGCCTTTTTTTGGAAGCTGCGGCAATTCCAGTGCCAAATTTCAACGATTTCGTGTTTTTGCCTGATTAGTGGCCATGGCCTGTGACACCCTCCGCATCCGTGGAGTCAGAGACTACTCCGTTTTTGGCTTTTCGAAGGGTAGGTGCATTTGGGCTACCTGCTGCACGCTTACGATTCAAGTGTTTTTGATTGGTGGCTAGCTCGTCGACTTGCTCTTTTAATGTTTTAAAATCGTCGTATAATTGCTTCTGGAAATTTTCTATTCCCTGCATTTGCTGCATTATTTGCTGTAGCATCGCTTCTATCGGATTTTGGGACGACGGGATATTTTCTTCCGCTACTGTGGTTTTCGGTTGTTCTACTTTATCCATTTGTTTAATCTGTCCTCTGAGGGCGGCCATTTCCTGTTTGACTTCTTCTAGGGTTTGTTTGAGCATGCGATTTTCTGCTAAGACTCTCTGGTAGTCGGGATTTGATGTAATGGGAGCCCCGGTTTTGACCATCCCCGTCCAGCTCACCTTTGTGTGATCTGTGTTCTCCGACTTGTTCCCTGGAGCCCTGGGCTTAGGGTTGAGCTGCGGGTAGTGGGGTTTTGGGCGGGGGATATCTACGTCCTCGTCTCCTGTGCTCGATCTTGACCGGGACTGGGGAGCGTGATGCCTTCTTGGACCTCTTCGGGTTGGCTGGATTTGATGTTCTGGTGCGGGATCTCGATCGTGATTCACCTCTGGCTTTTGTCTTGTGTTCTCTGTGTAGCGAAGGCCATTCCTCCTCTTCGTCCTCCGAGTCATCCGAGCTGAGCCATCTTGGTCCTGGTGGTGGCTGCTTGGGTGTGTCTTTCCAAGGGTTCTTACTACGTGTTTTGATGGAGGCACGGGGGCGTGCTTGGGGCTTTAGTCTTCTCTTAGATTCCTTGTCTCCTGTTAAATGTTCGCCACCACAAGAGTCACAGATGGGGAGGCATTCGTGGTCCGCCTGGGGTTCTTTCGTGCCACACGTGCGACAGACTGGCAGATCAGGCTCTGGGCATACGTCTGTGCGGTGCCCGGTCTGTCGGCACGCGTTACAAAATTGAATAGTGTTCTTATATGGGTAGCACGCCAACTCACCACCCATGTAATATACGTATCGTGGTATGATTGATCCGTAAAAGGTAATGACTGCGGTTTTGGTATCGCCGAGCATTCGTGCTCTGAGTATCTCGACTCCTTGCGTGCGGATTCGTAGATTCGCCATCAGCGTTTCGGCAGGGGTGTGAGACGCTAGGCCGTGTATTACACCTTTGCGGGTGCCTTCCCCAGTGGCCACGTATGCATTAACGGCATGCATTCTTTCATTAACGTTTAGGCTCGTTATGCGACGGATGTGGTCTGCCGTAGTTTCGTCCGGCGTCGACACAATGAATATGTTGGACCCTGGTTTTAGTCTCAGGAGGAACTTGTCACCACTTACTTGACCTCGGCAGGCTGTAATCACGGCTTCAGCGAGTTGTGGGCTTGTTAGGTTTTTCATTGGCAGTCCTTGATGCGGACGAAACACCACTTTAAAGTCCTCTCTCGGCAGCGGTGGTAGCTTCCGGAAAAAGGGTTTCCGTCTCGCGGTGGGTGTCGGCTTTGATTGATGCGGCTGGCTGGTCGTGCCTTTGCTTTCTTCGACGTTTTTCTTCAGTTTCTTGCCCTGTGCCAAGGCTTTCTTCTGGCGTAGCGTTAGCACTGTTTGCCAGCCGTCCTCGTCACCGGCTGGGTTTCTGGCTCGTTTTTGCATGGACGCTCAGGGGCCGCGTTGGCTACCTTGCTCCGGTGCATCGGCGTCTTGGTATTCCATGCTGTCGCGCTCAGGATCGGAGGCGTCAGCTAGCCGCATCGATGTCTTGCTATTTGTCGGGTTCCCCTGCGCCGCCGCAGCCGCCGCCGCAGCTGTCGAGGCGGTCGCCGTTGTCACCGTCTGTTGCAAGCACGCCATCAGCGTTCCCGCGTTGGAGCTGCCGCTTCCCTACTCGTTGGCAGGCTTAGCGGTGCTGCTATGGGGTGGAAGTCTTCTTAGAGTCGTAGCGGCGTGAAAAACGGCCCCAGGTCCAAAACTGTGATGTCCTCTGGTGCCGCTTGACTTCGTCAATGCAATGATACCAATCTTTCCCGGGTGCTGAGGAGGTAACCCAGAAAAGCGCATCAAAACTGTGGAGCTCCATGCGGTGACGTCCGCACTAGTCGGCGTCCCGTGTTACTGATAAATGGCCACAGGTCAAAAAAAGTTCCAGGTCAGAGAAGACCACCAGGTAGCGTCGAGGTGTGTAGACGTGTTCGTATCGGCTCCGAGAATTATCGCGCCTAGCAGCTGTGAACAACATGTGACCACCAGCAAATTTGCAGGAGCTGTGTAGGAAGACACCAGGATCACGCTGATACCACATTTTTGGACAAGTGGACCCGGTTTCCTCTAACAACTTTAAGACCACCACCGCATCATGCGGGCCGCCACGCTAAGCCTAACGGCGGAGTGGAGTGCGGAACGCCGGCAGCCAGCTCCCGGCCCAAGCGTAGCGCCGCGACGGCCCAAATCCCAACGAACAACGACTCCGAACTAGCCCAGGACGCCATGGACATGGATGACCAAACCATCGAAACCCAAGTGGGATCTGGGGCGGATGCTTAAGAAGAGTTCCTCTCACCTGACGAGGTGGTACAGGGGGAATCGACCAGCGACGACGACGCGGAGGAAATCTCACCAAGGGAAGACGACGAAGCCAAGAACGGTCAGTGGCAACTTGCAATATCGTTGCGAGAGAGATAACGTTTACGAAAACAAGTGCGAGCAGCCCCTGATGACAGCGGAGCTCGAGACGGCGGCAAGGGCAACAGTTGCGACGTCAGAACGCCTGCAGGAGAGCGAGATAAACGCGGGGGAGCGTCTGCAAGAAACCGACGGTGAACGCGCGCCGCGCCGCTACCCAGAAACGACATAAAAATTACCATGGGGCCCAAGCCAGGGCTAGTTGTGAAATAACTTAAAGCCTACGAAGTTGCACGAGCCACAGAACGTGCAAGCGGCGACCCGGAGACCTGCAAGGGTGATAAATTTCTGCTTCGCCTCCGCAACGGGTCAAACATAATCATTGCAAGTACCCCCCACCAACAAGTGGCGGAGAAGATCCTGAAGATCAAAACGCTGGATCTCAATGGCACTAAACATCTGATCAACGCATACATAACCACCATTGAATGATACCTTAAAGGAGTGATACATGGACTGGAACGCGAAACCCCAGAAGATTAAATCCTGAATAATCTGCGAGTGCGCAGGCAAGGAGTTACAATCATCCAAGCCCGGATGCTCGGCAAGTCTGAAACAGCAGTGATCACGTTCGATGGACCGATAGTGCCACGCTTCATTTACTATTACGGTGGCGAAATGCCATGTGTGCCTTATCGCACCACCCGACAATACTGCAAACTGTGCAAAAGCCAGGGACATAGAACGAACGTTTGCCCAACGCCAACGGCCAAGGCGTACAGCAACTGTCGACTAAGGGACCCTCCTGAGGACCACACATGTGAACCAGTGTGCCCTGTGCGGCGAGGCTCATCCCACGGCGGCATCGGAATGCACCAAGAATCTCAAATGGGTCCCCCAAAGGGGCAGGCCACAACTGTTACAACGTCGAAGCTGACCACAAACCAACGGGATCCTCAAGAGACGCTAGTTCAGCAAGAACTGCGAGGACTCTACATCGCCAGACGGGACCCGTTCCAGGTCCACCTCCCGAGACCGCTCCAACTCCAGGAACAGTAACCAAGAGAGGGTCCAAACAACAAAACAACAGCAGCAAAAAGCAAGAAAAAGCATAACAAGGAAGCCGAAAACAAGGCGAGCTGGGCAGCAATCGCCTCCCAACCTCAACACCAAGCAACAACACAACTCACGCGCCTAGAACGCGAACTAGATCTAATGCGAGTGCGAATAGGAGACCTAGCAAGAGAAAATATGCAATTTAAAAAGCAACAAACGCAGCAACCACAACAAGGACCTAAACCAGCCCAGAGAGGACAGAAAGGGCACAAACTACCGAACTTACAAGGTGACACCGTAATTACCCTGTCGATTCTGAAATATACAATAAAGGAAGTTATACCGACAATCATAGAGCAGGTGATGACACGGGTAGATCGAAAACTAGATGTTCTGGACAAGAAAATCCAGGCACAACAAATAGAATTCACGAAAGCGTTGCGAAAGCATGCCACGGGCAGTAACATAAGAGAAAAAACAGAGAAAGTTTGCAATAGGCCAAGCCTGTCGGCCATGACCCAGGCGAAAAACAATGCCTAAACATCAAAAGCACGCTTCAGAAGAGTGCGAAATATGGCAGTGGAACTGCGGCGGGTTCTGGCGTAAAATTGGACAACTGTCGCAGCTGGTGATGACACAACAAAGGTTGCCAGCTTTCATAGCATTACAAGAAGCCGGAACAAACCCTAAATTACAGGGATACGAGACCTTCTGTACCGAACATGAAAGCTGGAAGGTCGCAACATTGGTGGACAAAAAAGTTACAGCAATATGTCACAAACCCATAGAAGGAACGGAGATTCTGCATATAATAACAGAAATCGCATATAAAGGCACCAGAGGAAAGAGTGCCTTCATAATTAATATCTACAGCTCCCCTAGTCATAAAAGAGCAACGTTCGACAAATTATTTCAAGAGGCAGCAAAAATGGCCAAGGGGAGCCCTCTAGTGATAGTTGGGAATTTTAGCGCCAGACACTCAAGCGGGGGGTATCCAATCCAGGACAATAAAGGCAAGAATATCACAGGACAAATACAAGCACTCGGCATGACACTTCTAACAGACCCTGCTATCCCCAAAAGAACAGGAAATAGTATCTCCTCGGAGACAAGTCCGGACCTAACCATAACCAAAAATTGTCCAAATGCGGAGTGGTGCAACACCCTCGAAAATCTAGGAAGTGACCATTATATTATAAGCACCACCATCCGCACGGGTGTAATCCGCAAACAAATTGGTACAGCTAAAATAACAGACTGGCGGGCATATAGAGAATCGCTTAAAGAGCTAGCCACTGACATAAATGATTTAGATAGGTGGTGCGAAGCCATATGGAATCTCAAGCAGCAACATACCAAAGCCGTCACCAGGACAGCAAAAACACCTGAAGTGGACCCGCACCTACTGCACCTGTGGGATGCAAGAATCCTGACCAAAAGATGGAAGCGACAGAAACGCAACAGGAAGCTCAAAATGAAAATCAAAGAAATAACACAGCAGGCCTAGGAATACGCTAACCAACTTGCAACAGCCAACTGGGAACGCTTCTGCGGATCACTAAATGGAACCCTAGGGATAGCAAAAACATGGAACATCCTCAGAGGAATGATTGACCCACTCAAAACCAGATGCGAAGGACAAAAGAACTTGGAGAGGTTGCTACACTCGTACCAAGGCATAAAAAACAACTCCTTCAGGCAGTCCATAACAAATGCTTCGGTGACAATGCCCCGATACCCCCCTACCAGGCTGACTACAGCGGACACCCGCACCCAGGAATAGATGAGCTCTTCACGGAAGCTGAAGTTAGAGCAGCAATCGCCAGTGCAAAACGGAACACAGTTGCAGGGGCAGGATCAAATATCAAACGCCATGATTATAATTAGAAATATGAATGATGAAGCCATAATAGCCCTCACGAACTATAATTTATAAATGACCATTGGGTCAAAGGAACGATACCACAGCAATGGAAACACGCTGTGATAATCATGATCCCAAAACCAGGGAAGAAATTGACTTTGGAAAACCTTAGGCCCATCTCTCTTACATCATGTCTAGGAAAACTGTTCGAGAGATTAGTAAACACTCGACTCCAACGTCATCTTGAAGAAAACAACTTAATGCCGGACACCATGTTTGGTTTCAGATCACATATTTCAACACAGGACGTTCTCCTGCTTTTAAAAGAGGAAGTGTTAACCAACGTCCCCAAGGCAGGGAAAAACATTGTCATGGCTGTCGACATAAGAGGGGCCTTTGACAACGTAAGTCACAAAGGCATATTCGATGGACTATCAGAAACCAACTGCGGTGAAAGAACGTACCAGTACATCCGAAGCTTCCTCAACCAAAGAACAGCAGTCATCAAAGTAGGGGATGATGAATCCAAAGTCCTCCATCCTCCTAACAAAGGAACGCCGTACGGTGCACTAATCTCACCTACACTCTTCAACATAGCCGTGATTGGACTAGCCAAACAACTCCAAGAAATTCCCGACATCCGTCATTCCTTATACGCGGATGATTAACAATATAGATAACCAAGACCAGCTTGGGAGAAAAGGAGAAGCTCCAACGGGCAGCCAATATAATAGAAAAATATATCAAACAAAGAGCACTCCAGTGCTCGGCTGAGAAATCACAACTCATTCGCCTCACAAAAAAACAAAAAACAAAGAACTGACCAGAGTCTCAAACTCGCGATCAGGCTGGAAGGGAAAATTATTCCGGAGAGGTCAATAGTTAGAGTGTTGGGGATGTGGCTACAATCGAATGACAGATGTCTCCGCACTTTAAACAGAATCACAAAAACGACGCAACAGATTAATCGGATGATAGCCCGTGTGGCGCATAATCGTACAGGGATGGGGGAACAAGACACCCTGAGACTGGTGAAAAGCCTGGTCATTAGTAGACTAATATATTCCTGCTTTACCATGCCATGAATAGGGAGGAAAAAGAAAAGGCTGACCAAATAATAAGGATGGTATATAAGACAGCCCTGCGGCTGCCACGCAACACTTCAAATGAGAAGCTTCTAGCCCTCGGCCTCCACAATACATTTGATGAGCTGGCTGAGGCCCAACTGATAATGCAGACGAGTCGATTGGCGCAAACGCCAGCCAGAAGAGCTCTTCTTCGTAGAGTCGGCTTTGGAGAATGCATACAAGCATACCAAAGCACTAAAGAGCTACCCTGCCAGATCAGGAATTTGTGTAGGGTTTCACCAATACCGTAAAATGTGGATCCTACATTACACGCAGGAAGGAGCAAGGCTAGAGCTGAATACATAGACAAAACAACTAAGTACATGGACACTGCAAGATTCACGGATGCTTCACCATATCGGGTGAACGCAAATAATATGGTGGCAGTTGCCGTGAACCGAAAGATGAAATCACGGCCTGTGCTTCGGTTTCCCGAGCAACCGTTATAGAAGCAGAAGAGATAGCCATTGCCTTAGCTATGAGGGAAGGCATGGAGCGCAACGCTCGACTGACAATAGTTAGATTCTCAGGCCGCATGTAGGAATTATCTAGGGGAAAGGTCGGCGCGAAGGCACACCGGATACTCACCGAAATGAGCAGAGAATTCAACGTCACGTATACCCAAACAATAACCTGGGCCCCGGGAAATGATGGTGTTGCTGGGAACCGCTATGCAGATGAGGTGGCTCGAGGTTTCACTAATTACTGAGCTGCCTCTGGCAACATCGTAGAGGACCCAACACCCATCGATCCCAGTTTTAAATCAATCTTGCAATACTACAGGGAATTAAGAAGACTCTACCTGGCACCGCACAAGAACCTTTCAGCTGTGGACTCTGCGACATTACGTAGGCTACAAACAAATACATATACAAACCTCCATAGACTGCATATACACTACCCAACAGCCTACAAAGACATATGCCCGTGGTGTGGGAGCACACCGACGCTCTATCACATCACATGGGAATGCACGGCTCACACAGAAGAGCAGGATGAGAATAACACGAGAGAGAGGTGGGAGGCATTGCTGTCCATCTCTGCCCTCGGGGACCAGCTCAGGCTGGTCAGGAGGGCAGAAAGGATCGTGTGGGCCAGCGGTGTCTTGGAATGGAGCCCGACCACGCGAATTGCCCCGTTTTAGGGGCAACGAAGTCTTTTGTGCAAATAAAGTTTTGTTCTTCTTCCAGGTCAGAGAGTGATTGCCTTGCACTGCCGTCTAGTTTTCTACCACAAGTATGCAGATGGGGTATGCAGTGGCATGGTTCAAGCACTTACGGGATGTACTGCGTACAGCGAGATAAGAATGGTGACAAAGATAGAAGCGATGAAAGCGCTGCTCCGATTCCTCCGAACTGCTCCAAATGAGAAAAGCTGCTACATGCTGCTCCAAACTGCCATTTTTAGTAACTGCTCCGAAGCTACTCCGAAACAGCGCAGGGAAATTTGATCTCATACTGATTACCAACAGCTGTTGTGGCAACTGTAATATAAGTTACTGATTGCTTTTACAATGTGATGCTCAGCTTTATCGGCTTTAATCTCATTTTTTCCACAAGAACTGTGATTTTATATATATAGTTAATTTAATTGTATTCTTGAACTTGACATGCAGACTATTTGCTGAAATGTGAAAGTGACTTAGACTACTTCGACCTCATACCGATTATCAACTGCTGCTTTGGCAACGGTTATACGGTCGAACCCCCATATATCGACTCTGAAGGGAATCACAAGAAAGTTCTAGATGTAAGCATTTCGGTGTATTAAAAAAATCACCGCCCGAAGCTATCTTGGTTACACCGAGTGTTACTAGTGTTACATGTGCATGGGTTGCACGTGATGCAATTGCGTAAACACAAGTAAATACAGATCTTCAACAGGAACTTATATTGAAACGTTGCAAGGCGAAAAGAGGCCGCGACTTCCGACGATACTCGACGAGTCTCTAGTTCTCTGGTCGAAACCTGCCGAGCCACCACCAGAGGCATCGGCTGCAGTGACGGACACCGCGCGCGCTAGGGGCAAGCGCGGGGAAACGCGGACGGCGTCTGCAGCAGCTCTGCGCATTGCCTCATTGGTGCTGCTACACATACGTATTTGCGGTCCTCTCCAACGTTACTAGATTAGCTTCAGTTTGAAAGCTGCGCGGCGGCGCGTGTCCCCTTTCCGTCTCCCGCCGCGTGGTGGCGCTAGTCACATCCTCGGCCTAGGGTGCCTTGATGCCCGCGCGCGCCGCTGAGGGTGAGGACACGCGCGTCGTCTGCTACGGCGGCCGCCATTACGCCGCCCGCCGCAGCTGGGTAGCATGGGAAACGCGGTACCACTTGCGGTGCACGGATACGTTCGGAAACAAGTTCACGTCAGCGAGCTTTTCTTTTATTGTTTTTTTTAAGCTTGGACAGCGCTTAGTGCTGTTGTTCCCTAAATGCTTATTAAGAGAACGATGTACTTCATGTAAGCTGACGGCCTATGCATGTGTTATGCGCTAGAGGTTGACGTAGACTTCGTTATGTTAAAAACGAATCCTCTTGCTTAGGCCGGAAACAAAGGTTTCGATAAGTGTAAACCCTTACTTATTTTCCTCGTAAACTCTGCATTCGAAATAGACAAACAATCGTTTAAAGTACTCATATACATGTCAGCAGCAGCAGTATATGTATCTCAAGACACAAATTTTAGCGTTGCGAAGCTACCTGAGCGCGATTATGGTGGCTTATTTTGCTAAGTTTACAAACAATTTACTCATTTCTTATATATGGCATCATACGTATTGTACACAGGATAAAGTACCGAGGGGCAGTATGGTGCAGATAGCCTGGTAAGATGAAATGACAGCTTCTTTATCATTATTACGCTTGCTCAAAGGATTGAAATACTGAATATATACGGGTGTTTCAGCGAACACTTTCAAAAATTCCTAAAGGTTGCCTGTGGCAGATAGCACAATTCTATTTCATGAGCTGGTCTACTCGAAGAGGCGGACATTACTTGCACAAGAAATTGAAATGTATAATCGAATAATTAACATAAATTCACTAATTAAGTTGTTAACTAATTACCTGATGGCCCATATTGCAATTTACAAATTGTAGCCGGGGAGTTCGCAAGGTGGATCCACTTGAAACGAATTCTCTGGATGACACCAGTTTCGAGATATTAATTCCCGAACTTTGAGGAGAAATGCATTGGCGTTCCAGTTAGGTTCTTAACAAAACATCGCTTTAGGCATTGAAGCACAAAATTAACTGGATACGCCAATTCATTTCTCCGCAAAGTTCGGGAATTAATATATCGAAACTGGTGTCATCCCGAGAATTCGTTTCAAGTGTATCCGCCTTGCGAACTCCCCGGCTACAATTTGTAAATTGCAATATGGGCCATCAGGTTTTTAGCTAAAAACTTAATTAGTGAATTTTTGGTAATTAGTCCAATATGCATATCAATTTATTGTGGAAGTAATGTCCGCCTCTTCGAGTAGACCAGTTCATTAACTAGAATTGATCTAGCTGCCACAGGTAACCTTAAATAAATTTTGAAAGTGTTCGCTGAAACACCCTGTATATATAAACACCTGCCGTTCCCCTATTAATATCTGACTTTCGGTACCACCTCTCCCGCCTCACCATTTAAAGCATGCGCTGTGCTGGCTTACCTGACACATACATGTTAGCTCTCTACCTTTATGAAGTGACACCCAGCAATTCCAGTGTACAGGTCATTTATTTGTGTGCATAAATGCTCCGCTGACAGAAGCAATTTCTCACAAATAAAAGGCCCCATGGCAGAATTTGCTGATATCTGCCACTGGTCGCTTCACAGTGATCGTGAATGAGTAAAAAAAAACTGCGTAATGGTTTAAGACCGGACGAGAAGGAAACCTTAAAACACAGAAGTAGTGAAATAAAAAAAAATTAACAACTGCACCCGTACGTACATCGGCATCAGACCAGCACAGATGGCGTACTTAAAAACATGGAAAGGAATATACAAAACAAGAAGGATATCATGTGCAGACATGCATAATATGTTCCATGATACAGTTGTCATTACAAAAAATAGCGAAAGCAAAAATCAAATGCAGATACAGGACCAACCAAGTGCAGTAAGGAATGTTTACCAAGCAAAATGCAGGATTAAAAAGCATGCACACCTGAACCAAAATCTTTTAAGCATACAAGGGGGGATCTCAGTGTGTCCATTTCTTACGAAAGGTTGACACCGGCACAAGTTTTGCTTGCATGCCCATTCGAACTACCGGCTGGAAACTGCCGCCGGTGGATGCGCAGCCTTATTCTTGCGTACCTCTCAGTGAGCATTCTGTATATACCCTCCTTGTGCAGCGCCTCCCCTACTCTGAGATGCCTGGCACGTCGGCCGCGCTCCTATTGTTCGTCCGGGACCGCTGCGTTTCTCCGGCTTTCCGCGAGGTGGCGCTAACTTTTGACACTACGCACCGCTTGCTCCGCAATAGAAAGTCACTGCTCCAGTCCCTCTCCGAAGGTTTTCAGCGCTGAACTGTGAAAAAATTTTGTGCTTCAAGATTTGCAAAGCTCAGCAGAGTGAAATTATGTAGTTTTGAAGACGAAACGACAATGAAGTAAAATAAAAATAACTGTTTATTTACTGTAGCAGAAGTGCAGGTTAATATTCTTTGCTAAAAGGGCATGTTGCAGATAACGCATTATCACAGAATGGTAATAATTGATTCAATATGAAAAAAAGACAAAAAGCATGAATGCAAAGCAAGATCAAATATGGGTTCATGCACATAATGCTAAGGAAATTATGAACAAAGAAGAAAAAAGAATATGTAAACATTTTATGGGAGGAATAAGTATGAGACTGTTTATGCATATTAGCAGCAGTCCCAGCTATGAAGAAAAATGCAAAAAAAGATTTTTGACAGTTAATGGACGTGCAAAACAGCAAATGACTTCGCTATCACAAACAATTAAGGGTAGGGAAATGAGGGGGTTCGTTATGCCATACATATGAAGGAAGCCAACAATTATTGAAAGCAAGGAATAGGGAAGAAAGGTTCCCCAATTCATAACACTGTTATCACAGTTTTTCATGCCTGCAGTCCGATAAAATCACTTCACTAAACAAACAAACAAACCTGGGTGTCGGAACGAAATGTTTTTCGTTCCGGTTTTCGTTTCGTTCCAGAGAAAAAAGTTCCGTTCCGTTTTCGTTCCGGAACAAAAAAAAAAAGAAACCGTTCCGTAACGGTTCATAACGTTTTTTTTTCTTGCAATAAGAAAAACGAACAAAATACTTAATATTAAAAGTATCTTTTACTTTTAAGAGCAAAAATACTGAACTAATACATAAAAATGCAATAATAATTTGTTAGGGTTTTACATCCCAAAGCCACGATGTGACTATGAGGGAAGTCGCGAAAAGTTTCGAAGCAAGGACACAATAAAAACTTGGTATTTATTTTTCCTCAAGTTTGAATCCCGAATTTTCGTCAAGGGGGGGCACACGATTTCAGAAGCCGCCCGTCATCGAGTGTACTCTCTGATATGCGTACCGCTGTTCTGTTCGAGCAAACTTAAGCGACGACAAAGCCCTCTCCACGACGGCCTGTGCGAGAGGCACGCGAAAGTCCGCTTGAATTTAATACAAACAGCTATGGTTGCCACTTTTTTCGTTTCCTGCATTATTTCAACGCATCTTTCTTTTGAAATACCTGCCCGAGATGCGAGCTGACGTTGAACCCTGAGTTATGCATTATTGCTCACGTTGCATCACCTCGGTTGTTCCGGATCGCAAAGTTTTCCCGTGAACCGAAAAACGATAAAAAATATTTCGTTTTTGCTCCGGAACGAAATAATAAATAACGTTCCGGTTACGTTTTCGTTCCGGTCAAAAATATCGTTTTTTTTCGTTTTCGTTCCGTTCCGACACTGAAACAAACAAACATCACAGTCTACAGTTATTATATGCAGTTTCAATATCGATGTTATTAGATGCAGATATCGGCTTAATGAACTTTTTTCATATGAGCTGTACAAAAGCCTCCCGTGGTCATCGTTGCAGCTTTCACATTTCAATACAGTCAAGACTGCGATTACACTCACGCTACACTACAAACACTGCTCCATAGGTTTCAGGAGAGGTTTTCGGTTTGATAGCATTCCACATATTTCTTCAGACCACAAAGAACTAATGAGTTCTACTGTCGGGTAGTAGAGGCCACCCCTATCTTGGTGGGAAATCAACCCATCCATAGCAGAGTTTCTATTTGCCTTCTTAACTAAAGCCACACAGTTCTCACACGCAATTTTTTCACTCACTACGCGAGATATACAAGACAGAAAAGCCAGGGAGCTTCTTGCGCTGGCTTGACATGCAAAAGGGCACGCAGCAATACCGTGTGGCTGGGCTTCAACTGCGGTTATTAGGCTGAGAAATGAAGCGGCAAGACACACGATAAATAGTAGAGAAAAACTAACACCTAAAACTAAGACACGATAGCGCCGAGAAAAACTAAGACCTAGAACGTTAATCCTGACTCTGAATCGGCTACCACCGAGACTGCGCGGGCACTAGCGGTGCCGGTGGGGCGCACGATAGTGTCAGAACATAGCGCCGCTGCGCGGCAGCGGCGCGCGTAAACAGGAGAGGGTTGACCGGGGGCTTCGGCGCTGACGTGCCAGGCATCCTAGTAAAGGAGGCGTTGCCTTGTGCTCCATACATACATACACACATGCTGCAGCGGTGTACCTTGCTTAGGTAGGCTGTAAGTGAACGAAGCGGCGACTTCATTGTGATTATTTTATCCGTTATTTTATTGGGTCCCTTGGAAAGCTGAACAGCTTCCAGCCGTTCCTAGAATGGTTGGTGCACTGCGGCACTCAACACCCGGGCATGGTGACGGAAGCGAGCGCGTACAACTGGAGGTAAACGAGCACCGATCTAAGAACAAAACGCACGCCACGCACAAGTGACCGGTCGGGGGCGTCAAAATGGCCGCCACGCTGCCGCCAATGTCGAGGAAGCGGCACCTGCCCCTTCAAAAGCTGACACCACTCTAAGCGGGGGCGCTAGCATCGAGGCACTCTTAGGGTGCCTCGATGTCCTCCTCGCCCGCCGCTCCGTACAGGGTGGAGACAACTGCGTCGTCTGCTACGGCGTCCGCCATGTTCTTGCCCGCTGCGAGCGGCGCGTTGTAGGCGCGCGTGTGATGAGCGGTTTGACGGAAGCAATGCGCTGTTTTTGTCGACGACAGCACTTCAAACAGGCACTAACGCGTCATGACAGTAAAGTAGCAATATATTTTATGGCATCCGATTTAACGGAACAGCTAAATAATCTTCGTCACGTTATTTGATGGGACACTTACGAGAAACCGGAAGTTGAGCTGTATACTGGTGGATTGCAGTCCTGTTACGATTACAGTCGTGTCATTCTTACTGCGAACAGAGCTTTAATAAGCGAGTAAACAGCAAAAAACTGAAGGATCCTACAATACCGAATCAGGGACGACAGAAATTGAGGAAGAGATATTTGGACTTCGATTACGAATTTCTCCACTAATAAGACATCGTTTTGCACCGAACAAAAACTGTGCGCATTCCGTAAGACCCCTCTTTTATTCCAGCTGAACTTCCAGTTTCTGTTTAGTGGTGCTTTAATGCTGTCGTCTGGAAATACCCTCGTAAAACGCGTTGCAACCGCTCATCAGCGTGGCGTGTTTTGTTTACGGGCTGTAAATACAAAATTAGGTTGCGCGGCAATCACTGACTTTGTTTCAGAGTGGGAAATAATGCTTTTAACACAAGCGTTCGTAGAGGAATGCAAAAATTGCTACGTTGCCAGCATTGCTGTTATTCGGGCAGTTACGCGGTGAACCTGTGTTGCTGTGTTGTTGTGTTGCGGCCGGACAGCAATTTCACAAGTGCACTCCGCTGGCATCTACCCCACATAATAACAGGCTATGCCCTTCCATATCACCCCGTCCAACCACCGTGGGTGATGGTTCAACCTTCGGTATGCGTGCATGTCCCCGGCATACTAAAGAAATCATTAGTTCCCGTTAGCGGACTACAACAACTTGCTCTGGCATACACCTGGTCAGAATACCAGACCTATGTTCATGTTTACACAGACGGGTCCGCGTCACCAAATGCATCGACAGCACCTGTGGTGATACCAGCCCAGCAGATGACTCGAGGCTTCATTATAAATCACAATTGAACATCAACCGCTGCAGAGCTTGTGGCTATTCGGGAAGCGATTCGCCACATCTGCGGGGAAAGACCTCAAGAATGGTGCATTTCACGGACTCAAAACCCGCGCTGCAAATTTTGGGATGCTACCTGCGCCACACCGCATATCAAGTTCTGGCACTACAGATTACCGAGCTACTTTCATGCGCTCAAGAAAAACACCACCGCATAGTGTTCCAATGGATCCCGGGACACTGTGGGCTCTATGATAATGAGATGGCCGATGCTGAAGCAAAGCGCGCCCTCAGCAATGGCCTACGAACTGTAGTGCCGTTCTCTAGACCGGACATCACATGCCTCCTGTCAAAATTAATGAGTGCGACGACACAGCTAGACGATCGTCACGTCCGCCTTAAATGGCTGGATCCCGATATGCAATTTCCTGTTCTGCGTGGAATTCTACGCCCTCATACATGCCTAATACACAGACTCCGATTAGGCGTCGCTTTCACGCGCAAATACTTGCACATCATTGGACAGACAGACTCCCCGGACTGTTCAGTGTGTGGTGTTATAGAGACTATACACCATGTGCTCGTGGTGTGCCCTGAGTATGCGCGCGCAAGACTGACACTGGCAGCTACCTTGAGGCATTTATACAATGGACCACTGTCGGAAGACCTCTTGCTGGGCGCATGGCCACAGACTTGGCAGACGATAGAGACAATGCGTGCTATTTCACGTTTCTTAGGCGACACGGGCCTGGACTCACGATTGTGATAAAATTTATGCAATGTATCCTTTCACCTCGTTCCTCCCATTGTCATCCCCCAATGTGACCCTCTTTCTTTCCCTCTTCCCCTTCCTTTACGTAGAGTAGCAGGCCAGATGTTCCATTTTCCGGCCGACCTCTCTACATTTTCAAATCATTAAACTACTTCTTCTTCTTCTGTGTTGCTTGTCAGCATGTTCTTATGCAGCCCTGGAAATTCCTATTACATAAAAAAATGCCGGTGCTAAAGAAAAGAGGTCAATAAGTGACGAGTAGACACGTGATTTCTGTCATGACGTTTCAGTCGCCATGCAGGTTTTTATTATGTCAGCTGTCAGGAGGTGTCAATTGCCACAGGTCTTTCGTAGATCTTAGACCAGGCATTTTGTACCGGCGACACCCAGCGAACTCGTCGCAGCGATGTCCTACCACCTGCACCGGGCAGCGTGCGCGGCGGGCATGAACATGGCGGCGGCGGCTGGAACGAACCGGTTCTGGCGGCACCAACGCCGTCAAAGAATGTCTCCACCCTGTACGGAGCGGCGGGCGAGGAGGACATCGAGGCACCCTAGGCACTCTACCTCGGCCCGGCTTCGCGGCTCGTCGCTCGAACCGTTGTTGCTGGTGCTGAACGTTACTTTTGGTTGGTGCTGTGGTGGTGCGCTTTGTTCATGTGCTTTGTTCTTCACGTTCGAGTCGTCTGACGTTATAAGTGGCGTTGTATCGTGAACAACCGACATGCCGCGTTGTTTCGTAACCGCCTGCAAAAGCGGTTCCGATTCTCAAAGATCTGCCGAGAAGCGGCATTTCTTCCGGGCGCCTAGAGATTCTTCACGTCTTCAAGTGTGGCAGCGTGCGATTCCACGACTGGACAAGCAGCTTACAAGCTCTTGCGTTGTGTGCGATCTCCATTTCGAGGACAATGACTTAGTGAAGGAGTTCGTGCACAACATAAACGGGGACGTTGTTATCATTCCTCGCGACAATTGGGCGCTCAACGACGACGCTGTTCCCCGTTTGTTCCCGAACTACCCTTCATACCTGTGGAAACCGGCGCGGAAACGTAAGCAACCAGCTGTGCGGAGGGCACCTCCCGTTAAGGTGCGCAAAAGGCAAGGTGATGGCGATGTTACAAGCCTGTGCGATGACGGAAGTAACTCCCCTGTGTGTGGAGCTATCGCGTCGCTCTACAGCGAGCTCGTGGATTTGGCAAAAACAAACCAGAAAATTCAAGGCTGGTCTCTTGAAGTTGTTGACGCCAGTGTTGTTGTGTATAAGCTCAAAATGGAAAATGCTGTGCCTAGGGTTGATAAGGCTGTTGTAGTGTCTAGGACACTTACTGTTTCTGTGAGTGCCAATGGGCGACTTGGGCCGTCCGCAGTGTACGCCAAAAATGAAAATGCTTTTGTAATTTTACAGAGTAATAAATTACTTTGTTGAATCAAAACACAAGCTCTCTTTCATTCATTCGTCCAGACACGTTGGTCCAGACTCCCGAGCAAGCAACGAATACGCGAAATGAACGCGGAGTCTCGTAGCTTACGCAAAGATGGGAAACGACATCGTTGGCCTTAAACTATGTCGTCAAATAAACAACTTCACTAAGAAACACCGAAATAACAAACGAGATTGCCTATTTTTGTGTTGAGCAGTTTAACTGAACGTCTAACGCGCAATTATAGCTGAATAGCACGTCAGTCCCTACCCTCGCATTGCTCTTCCCATTACCGCAGATGTGCACATCTGCGGTAATGCGAAGAGCAATGCGAGGGTATGGACTAGTTAAGGTAATTTATTCACTATCCCTGAGGTCTGTACTTCAATCTTATCGCGGAGGAAATACAAATTCATGTGTTGCAAACGAAACGCACTGGAACGCGCTTGGAGCAGGCGGCCGCTGACAGCAGACAGAGGCAAGCGAACGCGGTTTTAGGGCCGAGAGAGGTGTCAGCGCAACCCCGCGAGAGGAGACAGAAAAGGGACACATTCGCGCGCGCGGCTCGGGCGGAGCTTGCAAACTGAATCTAATCTAGTAACGTTGGTCAATGCCTCCTTTACTAGATGCCTGCCGCGTCGCTCGCTTTCCCATTGGAGCGGAGGTTCCCGTAGTTCAGGGTGGTCGCGGAGAGACGGCGCTCGATGCCGACCCTACTTCCTGTTGCAGAGGAAGTGACGATTACGAGGCTGGGACGCGCTCGACCAATGGCTTGACGAGAGACCGCGGGTCCTGCCTCCGGGATTTCAACAGACGCCGCTGTAATCTCGGAGGCAGGGTGTCGTGGTTCAGGTTTGGAGCGGCCGCCGCAGCTAGCGCTCGCAGCCGACCCCGGTGGAGGAGAGGAAAGAGGAGAGGGGTAGGAACCAGCTTCTCGGCTCACGCGGCAGGCATCTTCTAAAGGAGGCATTGCGTTGGTCCTCTCAGTGTGTTTTTTTTTTTCGTGTGAGGTTTCTCTCTGTTTTGGCGTGCTTCTTTTCGCGTGCAAGTTGTTCCGCCTCTTTTTGCACGCGAGTAATGAGAGCAAGCGACGAGCCCATTCACGAGGACACCTCTCGCTGACGCTCACGTTAGGCAGCCTCTTCCTCAGGAGTACGCTACTCGTGGTCTTCCCATGGTCGCAGGCGTTCGTTATCCAAAAGGGCCCGCCGCACAGAAACGCCTCGCGCCCAGCGCGGCCTCTCATTGCTCGCTTCCTCCCCCCAGCGCGCGCCCTCTCATTGGTCGCCTCCTCCTCCAGCGCGCCTCTTCTCTGCTGGTCACGCGACCTGCCCTCCCCCGGCGCGGCTCTCATCCTCTCCTTGTCACGTGACTTGCCTGACACCGGGCAGGCGGCGAAACATGGAGGAAGCAAAAAACTGAGCAGGGGCGCTGACGTAACTCTTTGTGAAGCCAAGTGACGCCGGAAGTTGGTGTTACTCCGCCATCTTGTCGTGGCAGATTCTCCTCTCTTGTTTACATTTCTCGCGAAACCACGCCGCGCAACCGGGCTGCTCGGGCGAACGTGCTCCGCAGCAATCCTAAACCGAAAGATGTAATGAAAGATGTTTGAGTGCTACTGTAAACGTCAACGTGCACATCTAGGTCATAAAACACTACAGGTGGGCAGCAAAAAGATGCACATATTCGGCCTAAAACTCCACCTGCACACCTGTGCAGGTGTGTATGACCCTCGAAAGCGCTCTCCTCAAAAGAACCCGTGCTGTCGTGAGCACTGCGAGAAACAAGTAACAGTTGAGCAACTTGTGTTTTAATACGTACAATAAAAAGTTGTTACTGAAAACGTTCTAAAGCCAGGATAATTCATTCTTGCGTAACGTCATGCGTTATCATCGTTACTTATTATCACCCGCTGTCAAAAGTATGAATACTGCACGACTGTCCCTGACATGCCAGGCGTTCATCGCACCGATTCTGAAACACAGTGGTTTCGGTCTACAATGACACGTAAGTACGATTCCGCCGAAGAGGGCGAAATTTCCCGGAAACATTCTTTAGTCCGTGGCCATTTCCGTGACGCGGTAAATTGCGTACAGCGTTGCATGCGCATTCATCTCACGCATTTGAGTTCCTTCAGTCCCACCTGGCCACAGCAACAACCGGGAGAGCACGGTCCAGATAAAACAGCGGAACAAAACAGAGACAAACGCAAACCTGCCCACACGATGCCTATGCCACGGTACGAAACCTACGGCGCAACACGTGTGAGCGCAAACACCATAACAAAGTCGCCATTGGGCTACGACAACATGGCCGCTACAGCGCAAAAATCGTGACACAAAAGAAAAGATACCATGACTACGTCACTTCCTCCACACTTTTCTCCTAGGGCGCGGAGGGGTTAGGGACTCTCCTCAGTTTTTTCCTTCCTCCATGCGGCGAAGGCTCCACTAAGAACAGCTCTGCTATTAAAATTGAATGCAAAAAATTTCAAGGGGATTTTACTGCTTTTCGTTATAAGCAATAATTCGCTGTATGTGCGTTCGATATATCCGGGTTCGACTGTATGTGATTGTGGTTACATTTATAATGTGGTGCTCAGCGTTCCCGGTTTGATCTCATTTTATTGCGATAGCAATTATATGGACACTCCAAAGCGGATTTCTGCCATCGGCGTCGCCGTTGCCGTGAGGTTCCGTATGACGTCAACGGCGATGAAATCGTCGCCGCGCTCTGGACGCTGTATGTGCGAGTGAAAGGGCGCGAGGAATGCGCGCTGTCACGGGCCACGAACGCACGTCGGAGAGCAAACGCGCGTTCTGCGACGTGCTCCCTGAAGGGCTGCAGAATTAAGCGTCTCTTTCCTCCTTTACAATCACCATATAAAGACAGCAAACGCGACTTCTTCCGTCACGCGAAAGACCGTAGGGGGGGGGGGGGACGGGAGGAAGGGAGGGGAGGCGACGTTTATCTGCGGCACCGAATGTGCATTTAAATAAAAACGTTGCCAGGTGTGCAAGGCAGGTAAGATTTCCGAGGCTGCTAGACGAGTGTCCCATTCTGATCGCGTCGAAAACATCCGAGCCGCCCCCAGAGGCACCGGCAGCAGCCACCAACGCCGCGCGCGTTCGGTGCGAACGTGGGCAAAACGCCGACGGCGTCGACAACAGTTCTGCGCGTTGCTGGTTCTGCTTCATGTCCAAGTTTATACAGCCGATAAAACTACTATCCTTACTCCGTATAGATCTCTACTAATTTGCTATCGCAATTGATGCTTCACCTTTCGGCTGAAACTGCGACACATTTTTACCACACCTACTGGTATTTTCAATAAATATAGCTCATTTTTCTGCGCGTTCAATAACGATCCTTTTTTTAAATGTTTTGTTCTTGCAATTTGCGTTGATTATTTTATGTGCGATATGTTTCATAATGAATGTTAATATTTATGAGACACTTCGGTGACGCTTTTAACACCAGGAGTCGTGTGGCATATTTTGGCATCTGCTCCAAACTAGCATTTTTCAGCTCCAAAATTTCGGCCGGTATAACATAAAGCTATTTCAAGCTGTTTAAATCGAGCATTAGCCATAACGTGCGAACAGAAATTGTGGGCCGATCCAGGCGGTTGTGCAGTAAGGGTCCAAGCGCAATGGCAGATACCCCACTAGCAAAGCTGAGCCTGGCTAAGTCTACATAAGCATGGTTGGGACTACTTAAGCTTAATCAGTCATCGACAGCCAATCGATAGCTAGTCAATAAATAATCAATATTCGATGTGATATGGGGTTTATTGGCGTTTAATCTGGTTAGGTCCAGCGCAAAGAGCACCCGTGCACTTCCAGCCAAACAGCGACACCGATCCTTTTGTCTTTCTCTTCCTCACTTCAGGAGCCATGCGAACACAGCGACGCTTGTGCTAACTTCCTCATTACAATGGCGCCACGAGAGAATAGCCATCCTGGCGACTCACGGTGACGACACCATAGAGGGATCATAATACGGTTTAAGCCGGCTGACGTGCACGGTCTCGCGACCACGACGCCGCAGATCGTCAGACAGCGTGAGAGGTTCGACCGCATAGTTTACAGCAGATGTCCAGGTGACGATCCGGTAGGGTCCGTGGTATTGAGCCAGCAGCTTAGACGAAAGACGGGGACCGTGAAGCGGAATCCACAACCATACGAGGGAGCCGACACGGAAAGTGGTAGGGCTCAGGTCGGTGTCATGTCGATTCCGCTGGTGGGCTTGACCTTCAGTCGTGAAGGTACGGGCAAGTTGGCGGAATTCTTCAGCGTACCTGGCTACTTCTGATATGGGTCGGTATTCAGAGGCGTCAGGTTGGTATGGCAATACTGTATGGAGCGTGCACGAGGGTTCTCGTCCATACAATAAAAAGAATGGAGAAAAACCTGTGGTCGCTTGAGTCGCGGTATTGTAAGCGTAGGTGACAAAGGGGAGAACCATGTCCCAGTTGGAGTGGCCCGACGCGACGTATGCAGTGAGCATGTCGCCAAGAGTGCGATTGAAGCGCTCAGTTAATCCATTGGTTTGCGGATGGTACGCGGTTGATGTACGGTGGATGACGTGGCACTCGGCAAGCAGAGCTTCGACCACTTGGGAAAGAAAGACACGTCCTCTGTCACTGAGGAGTTCTCGAGGAGCGCCATGTCGAAGCACGAAATTGCGCAGGATGAAGAAAACAACCTCCCGTGCTGTAGCGGCAGGAAGGGCGGCAGTCTCAGCATATCGGGTGAGATGGTCAACACCAACGAGTACCCACCGACTTCCAGACGTAGTGCATGGGAGTGGGCCGTAAAGGTCGATGCCGACCCGATCGAAAGGCCACGCAGGGCAAGGTAAAGGCTGAAGAGTGCCGGTCGAGCATTGCGGAGGAATCTTGCGTTGTTGACATGCTTCGCAAGCACGGATATACTTTAGGACAAAGCTGTACATACCGCGCCCGTAGAAGCGTTGGCGAAACCTTGCGTAAGTTTTCAGCACGCCTGCGTGAGCACTCTGTGGGTCGGCATGAAAAGCAGCGCAGATGTCGGAGCGCATGTGACGAAGTATTACGAGAAGCCACTTGCGACCACCCGGTATATACTTGTGGCGGTAGAGCAGGTTGTCTCGCACGGTAAAATGAGAGGCTTGACGGCGGAGCGAGCGGGAGGGCGGATTGGCGGTGGAATTCGACAGAAGGTCGAGAAGGGCAACAATCCACGGATCCTTCCGTTGCTCCGAATGAATGGACTCAACGTTCAGCACTGGGATAGCGGTGTACTGTGCCGAGAGAGACGCTGTATTGTGGGGTAGAGGAGAGCGAGAGAGGGCGTCCGCGTCGGGATGCTTGCGGCCAAACCTACACATCACTTGCAGCCGGAGGGCCCACCGACCGAGGCGGCCCGAGGGATTTTTCAACGTCGACAACCAGCAAAGCGCGTGGTGGTCCGTGACGACATAAAATGGGTGGCCATAAAGGTAGGGTCGGAACTTGGCAAGAGCCCAGACTATAGCCAGGAACCGTTTCTCAGTGATTGAATAGTTGGTCTCGGCCTTTGTGAGGGTTCGGCTCGCGTAAGCGACAACATACTCGTTATAGTCAGGCTTCCGTTGCGCGAGCACCACCCCAAGGCCCACGCCGCTTGCATCAGTGTGCACCTCCGTAGGCGCCCGGGGATCGTAGTGCCGGAGAAGCGGAGGAGATGTGAGCAGCTAGCGTAGCGTCTGGAATGCGTCATCACATTCACGAGACCAGTTAGACATGTCGGTGCCAACGGTGAGAAGTCGTGTCAAAGGTGCGATAACGGTCGCGAAATTGTGCACAAAGCGACGAAAATAAGAACAAAGGCCGATGAAGCCCGGAGGGTCTTCAGTGACGTCGGCTTAGGGAAGTAGGCGACAGCTCGAAGTTTTACAGGATCAGGAAGGACTCCGCCTTTGGACACAACGTGGACCAAGATAGTCAAGGGGCGAGCTGCAAAGCGACACTTTTTGATATTCAGCTGAAGACCAGCGTTCTTAAGATATGTCAAAAGTTGGTGGAGAATTGAGAGGTGCGTCGAGAAGTCTGAAGAAAACACGACGATGTCATCAAGGTAGCATAGGCAAATGTTCCATTTGAGACCCCGAAGTACGTTATCCATCATGAGCTCGAAAGTTGCGGGCGCATTACAGAGCCCGAGTGGCATGACGGTAAATTGACGATCGACGTTGAGTCGATCGCATTCGGCCATGGGAACCTGCCAGTAGCCAGATCGCAGGTCCAATAACGAGAAGTACTCAGCGCCTTGTAAACAATCGAGTGCATCGTCAATTCGGAGTAAAGGGTAGACGTCCTTCCGTGTGACTTTGTTTAGGCGGCGGTAATCAACACAGAAACGAATAGAACCATCTTTTTTTTGCACTAGCACAACTGGAGAAGACCACAGACTCTGGGATGTTTGAACGACGCCACGCTCGAGCATGTGAGGGCACTTGGTCGTCGATTACACGACGCTCCGCCGCTGAAACGCGATAGGAGCGTTGTCTGAGGGGAGACTGGGACCCGGTGTCGATGTGGTGGGAAACACTGTTCGTACGATCCAAGGCGTGTTCCGTACAGTCGAACTAAGAACGGAAAGTATCTAGGAGAGACAGGAGTTGCTCGCGGTGCTCGAGGGAAAGGTTGGCGTCAACGCACGAATCAAAGACTTCGGTAGCCAATCGGGAGCTTTTCGGAAATGGTGTCATGGCGTCGAGCGAAAGTCCGGAAGAGGAACCAGGCACGTCCAAACACTCAGACATGTCAATAGGCTCGACACAGTCGAGGCACTCGTCGCGAAGCAGAGTCAGCGGGTATGCGAACGGGTTGTCCACTTGCATAATTGTTGTACCAGTGGGTACGTCAAGAACGGCGAATGGAAGTGGTAGAGATTTGCGGTGAAGAAAAACAGATGAAGGTGTGAACAGTACCGAGGCGTCGGGCACCGATGGACACAACAAAGCGACTGGTGTTGAAGTGCTTGGCGGCAGATCAGTATCGGCGGCGACAATAATCTTTAAGGGGGCGGGAGAGGCGGCAGGCAGAGTGGTGTTAACGATAGACAGAGCAACTTCGGCACGGGCGCAGTCAATGACGGCACTGTGGCGTGACAGAAAGTCCCATCCCAGGATGACATCATGGGAGCAGGAAGGCAGAACAAGGAACTCAATTGTGTAAAGTACGTCCTGAATAACGATCCTAGCGGTGCATGCAGCTGAAGGTTCGATGGGCTCCGTGGTGGCAGTACGAAGTACAAGGCCAGAAAGTGATGTGGTGACCTTTCTAATGTTACGGCAAAGAGTCTCACGTATGACGGAAACTGCAACGCCCGTGTCGACGAGTGCAAATGTAGCGGATCCTTCAACCTGTATTTCTATAATGTTTTGCGGAGCTCTTGGGCAGTTCGACAAGCGTGCTGCTCTTGCCTCTGAAGCTGCAGCATTTAGTTTCCCTAGTTGGAAGGCCGGCGACGACGCATCGGTGATATCGAACGGCGAAGCGGTGAGGGTGAACGACGCGTGCTGAAGTTCTGACGACCCGTCCAGAACTTCGGCGATGTGTTCGAATCAGCATTCTGGTGGGCTGCAGATACATGTGGCTCAACGACGACGTTCTGACGCGGCAGGCGACGGCGACAAAAGCGCGCCACATGTCCCGCGATACCGCACGAGAAGCATATCGGCCGATTGTCCCGCGTGCGCCATGGGTCTTGCGGCCAGAAGTACTGAGGGAGCATTTGAGGGACAGGGAGAAGCGCTGGGCGCGGTGGCGGCGTCGAGTAGGGGATTGTCGTTGGACTAGGACGCGAAACGACTTCAGCGTACGTCAAAGCAATCTGTTGGACGGGTGGAACGGCCTCTGCAACCTGCTCGCGGATGGCCTGCTGCACGGCCGAGGACAAAGGTTGGATAGGCTCTTGGGTGAGAGGGAGTATCGAGAGCTGGCGGGCCACCTCTTCACGAATGAAGGCTTTGATCTGAGGCAGCAGAGACCCGTCGTCAGCCTGTCTGTGAGCAGTCACCAAACTGGAAAGGGAGGCCACTTGATTAACAGTTTGGTGGGCGAGTGCTCGTTGCCGGCGTAATTCATCGAAGCTTTGGCAATATGTGACTACGGCTGCAACGGTGGCAGGATTCTTGGCCATGAGCATTTGAAAAGCGTCGTCGTCAATGCCCTTGAGGATTTATTTAATCTTAGCTTCCTCAGTCATCGTTCGGCTCACGCGGTTGCAGAGATCTATGACGTCCTCGATGTAACTAGTGAAAGTCTCGCCCGGCTGTTGCGCTCGGTGGCGCTGTTCGGCGCGAAGCTTTCGCACCGCAGGATGGCCAAATACCTCCGCGAATGCAGTCCTAAAGTCATTCCATCTCGCAATGGTTGCTTCATGGTTGCAGAACCAGAGGTGGGCTACACCCGCAAGATAAAAAATAACGTTGGTGAGCTTTGTCCGATCGTCCCATTTGTTGTGGTTGCTCACCCGTTCGTACGACGAAAGCCAGTCGTCGATGTCGGTATCAGCGGTGCCAGTGCACACAGCTGGGTCTCGTTGACGAACGGCACCACAGGTGACTGGCCCAGTTGACGAAGTGGGTCGCTCACCGGCGTCGTCTGGCATGGTCGTGGGGGTAGCGGAGGGCAGAGTGCGGCTCCGGAGTTCCAGGACGAGTCGTTAGGATACACCGCACCTCCACCAAACGTTAAAGGATTTATTGGCGTTTAATCCCGTTAGGTCCAGCGCAAAGAGCACCCGAGCAGTTCCCGCCAAACGCCAGCGCGAGACAAAACAAGCGACACCGATCCTTTTGTCTTTCTCTGTAACATTCGCGGTGCTGGTCCCACTCTACGTTGGGGCCTGCAGATAAGATTGCCCCGCTTGCCGCGATATCTTTTCTTTTTATTTTGCCACACCCTGATTGGCTGCGTAGCGCACAAAAAGCGCGTCGCTGAAAGAATAAAGGGGATTGTCTTCCTGGCACTGCGTGGGTTGTCTGTTCCTTGGGCCGTTCGTCCTGCCGCTGTCGGCGTCGAGCCGCCGAATACGTAAAATCTCTTCCTCACTTCAGGAGCCATGCGACCACAACGACGCTTGTGCTAACTTCGTCATTACAGATGAATAATCAGTAAATTCCGGAAAATTCTGAAGATGACTTGGTAGTGCTTAGCCTAGCCCAAACACGTGGCCAATACATTGCAACAGCTAATCAAAAGCTAATCGATAATCTATAAGTAATTAATGAATTGCGGAAAATGCTGGGAATGAGTTGGTAGTGCTTAGCGTAGCCCAAATACGTGGCCAATACCTTGCGATAGCCAATAGATAGCTAATCAATAGCTAATCGATCTTGGATGAATAATATATTCCTGGAAATGCTGGGGATGCCTTGTTAGTGCTCCACCATCATCATTATCCTATTATTATATCCACTGCAGGACGAAGGTCACTCCCTGCGATCTCCAATTACCCCTGTCTTGCGCTAGCTGATTCCAACCTGTGTTCTAACTGTATCACCACACCTAGTTAGCTGCCATCGTCGACTGCGCTTCCCTTCTCAAGGTATCCATTCTGTAAATCTAATGGTCCACCGGTTATCCATCATACGCATTACATGACCTGCCCAGCTTCATTTTTTCCTGTTAATGTCAACGAGAATATCGGCAATCCCCGTTTGCTCTCTGATTCACATTGCTTTCTTCCTGTATCTTAACGTTAGGCCCAACATTTTTCGTTCCATGGCTGTTTATGCGGTCCTTAAATTGTCCTCGACATGCTTTGTTAAACTACAAGTTGCTGCCCCATATGTTGGCACCGGTAGAATGCAATGATTGTACACTTCTTTTCAACGACAGTAGTAAGCTCCCAGTCAGGATTTGGTAATGCCTGCTGCATGCACTCCAAGCCAATTTTATTCTACTGTAAATTTCTCCCCTATGGGCAACTGACATAGATCAACATACTCCTATACAGACTCTGGAGGCTGACTGGTGATCCTGAATTCTTGTTGCCTTGCTAGGCTATTGAACATTACCTTCTGCATATTCATCTTCAACCCAATTCTTACACTTTCTCGATTAAGGTCCTCAATCATTTGTTGTAATTCGTCTCCATTGTTGCTGAATAGGACAATGTCATCTGCAAATAGAAGGTTGCTGAGATATGCGCCGTTGATCCTCACTCCTAAGCCTTCCCAGTCTAAGAGCTTGAATACCTCTAAGCATGCAGTACATAGTATTGGAGAGATTGTGCCTCCTTGTCTGACCCCTTTCTTGATAGGTAACTTTCTACTTTTCTTGTGGAGAACCAAGGTAGCTGTGGAATCCTCCTAGATATTTGCCAAGATATTCACGTATGCCTCCTGTATTCCTTGATTACACAATGCCTCTATGACTGCTTGTATCTCTACTGGATCAAAATGCCTTTTCATAGTATATGAAAGCCATATAGAGAGGTTGATTGTACTCCGCAGATTTCTCGATTACCGGATGGATGACATGGATATGATTCATCGTAGAATATCGCTTCCTGAAGCCAGCGTGTTCTTTTGGTTGACTGAAGTCAAGTGTTGCCCTGATTCTGTTGGAAATATTGGAAATTCGTAGTGCTAATACGTGGCGAATACCTTGCGATAGCCAATCGATAGCCAATCAAAAGCTAATCGATAATCATCAGTAATTAATTCCGGAAAATACTGGGGATGACTTGGTAGTGCTTAGCCTAGCCAAAAAGCAAGGACAAGTTGGGTGCCCACCATCTGCGCCTCCAGTGCAAGCTACGCTCATTTTTTATTCCAAATCAGCCATTAGCCTTCCATGATAGGTCAAAACGGCTCCAGCTCTGCCTATATGGGCAGGGCAGCTGCCCATAAGGGCAGAACTGGAGCCATTTTGACCTATCACGGAGGGCTAATGGCCGCTTTGGAATAAATACAGATTGGAAAAGCTTGACGTTTTACCTGGCCTGCTCCAAAATGTGAAATGTCGCTTCCATCGCCGATGACATCTTCACATGGCCGGTACAATGCTGTATGAGGTTGACATACGTCTACTTTTCTAGCGTGGCCGTGGCTGCGGGATCTCAGTGTACCACCCACGTGCCCTGTTTTTGTAGTAATCTGCCACGTGTGCAAAGACTGGGCAACCTTAGATGGCATGGCATCGTGCGTTCTCTTCCTGCACGTTTAGCGCTGGTGGTTGCGGTTATCTTGAGGTTTGGAGACTCGCCGAAGTGAGAGGCAGCCGAAGCATTCGCCCCTTGCACTGCGGGCGACACTATGAGCCACATGGCTGGAGTGGGCGGAAAGCTTGGCTATAGTTTTGCTTCGTACCGCCGATGTGAAGATATCATTGACATGGCATGAAACCGTACATTTTTCTCATTCAAATTTACTTTTGCAGAGTTCACGATAGTTCGTAAAAGTTTGCGGCCTCTTCAGTTTTCAAATATAGAATTTCAATAAAATGAAATTTTGATATACCAAAGCAAGGTTCCGATTTTACTAACTTCATTATATCCAGGTTTACCTGTGTTGTGGTTCAAATATATATATATATATATATATATATATATATATATATATATAAAGGTAAGTACATTGCTATATCGAGAATTTCAGTATATTGAAGTTTGTGATATCAAGGTGCAGTCATTAACAGGCCCAAGCCCTCCAATTCTATAGGAGGTCTTACAATAAACGCTGTAACCTTAATGGGTACTGAACTAGCGGATAGCTTTAATAAGCATTTTATTGGTCTCCCTAAAACAGTCTACAACAAAGATGCTACCTGCCTAATTTCTGTATAGAATCCCGACTTCTTTTTCTCCCCCCTACCCACCCATTCAAAGTTTTTGCTACACTAATGGCTTTGAAGAATAGCTCCAGCCTTGACGCAGAGGGTCTGTCAGTAAAATCAAATAAATTTGTAGCTAACCTTCTTGCACCTCACTTATCGTATATATTTAACCTATCGATATCCTCCTCTGACTTAACAGACAGACTAAAACTAGCCAAGTGATTGTTATCCATAAATCTGGGACGACACAAGACATGGGCAACGATCGAGCACTATCGATTCTGCCGCTTTTCTCGAAACCACTAGAAAAAATCTTGCTCAAGCATTTGGAAAATTACTTTAATGATAATCGCCTGTTTACAGATTCCCAATTTGGTTTTAGACAAGGCTTATCTACAGAATCTACAAAACGAACTAATTTTGCAAAACATTGTAAATGAACTTTTAACACTGGGCATTTTTGTTGATTTCAGCAAAGCAGTTGACTGTATTAATCATGACATTCTTTTAGAGAAACTTTATGCATACGGTATAAGAGCCAATCCGCTTAAGCTGATAAGGTCATACCTTGAAAAGCGACAGCAATCTGTATGCGTCGATGGCTGTAGCTCCAGTTTTGAATATATACGATGCGCAGTACCGCAGGCATAGGCGGACAGTTTTCATTATCCCGGGGGGGGGGGGGGGGGGGGGGCGGCTGGGGCCTGACCAGTTTTTCTAACCTGACCCATGTATGCATATATATATATATATATATATATATATAAATACACACATATATATACATCGCATACACACAGATGGAACTTCCATCGTGCGCCGGCGGCCATATCGTGTTTCTTCCGCCGAACGCCAGATCATCGATACCCAGGTTGCCGACATGCTGAAACTAAGCATCATCCGCCCTTCCTCAAGCCCTTGGTCGTCACCTGTCGTTTTGGTGCGTAAGAAAGACGGCTCAGTGCGATTTTGCGTAGACTACCGTGCCTTGAACAAAATCACCCGCAAAGATGTATATCCACTTCCCCGAATCGATGATGCGTTAGATTCATTACAAGGCGCGGAGTATTTCACCAGCCTTGATCTACGCTCCGGATACTGGCAGATCCCCATGCACGAAGAAGACAAGGAAAAAACTGCCTTTGCCACTCCCGATGGACTTTACGAATTTACCGTAATGCCTTTCGGCCTGTGTAATGCTCCCGCCACATTTGAGCGGATGATTGACACCGTACTACGGGGCCTAAAGTGGAAGACTTGCTTATGCTACCTTGACGACATCGTCATATTTTCGTCGACCTTCCATCAGCACTTGCAGCGCCTCGACGAAGTCTTGACATGCCTCTCTGCTGCTGGCCTTCAGCTGAATACAAAAAAGTGCCACTTCGCCAGCAAAACCATTAAAGTACTCGGACACCTTGTCAGCAAGGAGGGCATTCGACCTGACCCCGATAAGATTACCGCTGTCCTGCGCTTCCCCAGGCCTCAACGCGCCAAAGACTTGCGTAGCTTCCTTGGCCTAGCCTCGTATTTCCGGTGCTTCATACGTAACTTTGCCACCATTGCGGCGCCGCTCCATCAACTACTTCCTTCTGGAGCTCCCTATGTATGGTCGGACGAGTGCCAAGCTGCTTTTGACGACCTCAAGCGTGCCCTCACGTCCGAACCTGTGCTTTGTCATTTCGACAACACCGCACCCACTCTTCTACATACTGACGCCAGCGGCCATGGTATCGGCGCTGTTCTTCTGCAACGTCAGCAAACTTCCGAAGAACGTGTGGTCGCATATGCAAGTCGCACTCTAACACCTGCAGAGAAAAATTATACGATTACCGAGCAAGAGTGTCTTGCCGTTGTTTGGTCCGTCCAAAAATTCCGGCCTTATCTGCACGGCCGCCACTTTACGGTCGTTACTGATCACCACGCCTTGTGCTGGTTGGCGACGGTAAAAAATTTAACGGGCCGTCTCGGCCGTTGGATACTTCGTTTACAAGAATACGACTTCGACGTCACCTACAAGTCTGGAAAGAAACACCAGGATGCCGATGCTCTCTCTCGTTGTCCCCTACCACCGTCTTCAAACACTGCCTGCTTACCACCTTCCGTGAGCAACCCGCCGGACGTCTCTCCTGCATTTCCTTCACTCGCAGCTCTCGACCGGCTCCCACCTAGCCATTCTCATACGTTTGCAACTTGCCAACGCAGTGACCCCTACTGCCACTCCGTTATGGAACGTATTCGGGGATCCTCTCGCACACCTAACGCTCGACTCCGTCGGCAGTTGAAGAACCACAAGATTCAAAATTCGGTGCTATACCGGTACGTGTTTCATCCCGAAGGACACCGTTGGGTCCCTGTAGTTCCCTGATCACTTCGGACCCAGATACTGGAGACCTTTCATGACGATCCCACTGCCGGTCACTTTGGTTTTCATAAAACCTATGAGCGAATTCGCAGCCGCTTCTCTTGGCCTGGACTTTGCAACAAGCGTAGCGAAATACGTGGCTTCCTGTTCGATCTGCCAACACCGCAAACGACTGACCTCACCTCCGGCTGGACTGCTACAACCTGTCCCGTGTCCTGAAGCTCCTTTCGCAGTAGTTGGTATCGACTTGTATGGTCCATTCCCCTTATCGGCTGGCGGTAAACGATGGATTGTCACAGCTGTAGACCACTTGACACGGTACGCTGAAACAGCCGCACTACCTTCCGGTTCCGCAGCGGAGGTTGCATCCTTTTTCTTGGAAACCATCTTTTTACGACACGGAGCCCCACGTATTCTTTTGAGTGACCGCGGCAGGACCTTTCTGTCTAAACTTCTCGACGATGTTCTCCGTGCGTCCAATACCATCCATAAAACGACTTCCAGCTACCACCCTCAAACTAATGGCCTCACAGAGCGCTTTCATCGTACGCTGTCCGACATGATTTCAATGTACATCAACCCTGATCACACCAATTGGGATGTTATTCTCCCATTCGTCACCTTCGCTTACAACACGGCCGTCCAACGCACAACGGGGTACTCGCCCTTTTTCCTTGTGTATGGTCGTCAACCAATCACTGTCCTCGACGTCTCTTTCTTTGACGTCCCCGTGCCATCGTCCACATCAACGTGTGAGCAATTTGTTTCGCGAATTACCCAGTGTCGCCAACACGCCCGCCTCAACACCGACGCCAGTCAACAAGACCGCAAAACTCGCTATGATGCATCCCACCGTGTCGTTTCCTTCCAGCCTGGAGACGAAGTGTTGCTGTGGACTCCAGTTCGCGTTCCTGGTTTATGCGAGAAATTTCAGTCCCGTTTTGTCGGGCCTTACTCAGTTCAGGAACAGACTTCGCCAGTTAACTATCGTGTCGCGCCCGTTGTTACGCCTTTGGACGGCCGCTGCCGTACCACAGAGATTGTGCATGTTTCACGTTTAAAGCCTTTCATGCGGCGTTCGCCGCCATAGCCAGCGGCCAGGTTGGCCGCTTCCATGCGCGGGGGTAATTGTGTGAGCATTATATTACCCCTTCATCTTCTTCATCTGTATATACTCATCATCATGGCCAGCGCCATTCGCTTCAGCGCGCGGCCTGCATAATAAACCTGTCGAGGTTGAACAGCTGTCTCGCAATTTATATATATATATATATATATATATATATATATATATATACAAGCTTTTTCACAGAAGTGACGAGCTTATATGACTTTGTGCAAGACCTCAAAGTAGGGGACAATTCAGTATTACAGCCTAGCCTGAGTCCCCTCGCACCGGCAAGAGACTGGCGTCTCTTGGTTAAGCCATGCGACAAGCGGCTTCAGTTACACACGTTAGGGAGATAGGTGTGTTTTGTGCGTATTAAGTAGCACAAGTACACATCTATGAAAAAGCAATGTAACGCCTTGTAAACGATTTAATACAATAGATAAAATCAAGAAATATTTTCCTGACGAAAGGTAAGTTATTGAGAAGATAATACATAACATATATAAACATTAAACGATATATAACAATTTCTGAACGCAACGTATGACTAGAATTATTAGCATAAGTATAATGTGATTCCTTAACGCCATGGTTTCATTACATGTGAAAGCATTCCTTATGCCACTGGTTTCGTTTATTTTCCGGAGGCAGAACAAAGGATTCTAGAGTAAAAATTATCAGGTGCCCAAATAAATAAACATATTAACAAATAAATAAATAAGACAGCGATATCTCAAAAGTGCGAAAGGACTCAATAGCAAATATAGGAACACCGTGGATTGTGTTATTGAGCGGCAAATGCAGCATACGACGTACAAAAATTTATAAGGAAAATGCACAGACTAGGAAGTTTTACAAATAGTGCAACCACGCGTCTTTTCTTACCCAAATGCCCTCACTCTGCTAGCGCTGTTATGAACCCCATTTTCGTTCCTTTGTATAACTTTTTGCGTTGTTTTCTATGCCAGGTAGTTTGCTTTGACTTGTAGGTTGGTGCCCTTCTCTCTCCTATTAAAAACATCAGTTCGTTGTCTGAAGCGATGATTTCACCATCATTGAAAAAGTGTTCGTTCGAGGCACTTGATCTGGAAATGAAGTGGTCGGCAATTTTAATCAAATAGATTTTGCGGGAGAGCTCTTGTGGGTGGGAAAAAATTGCCAGATGGTTCAAACGGGCTTGTCCAGTCGTCGACCACAAGTACATTTTCAGTCACCGAAGGCAAGAAAAGGACCTCTTGGATGTGGTCGACGAGACCGCGGTATGGCCAACGCAATTTTTTTAGCTGGGCCATTTCTGGCAAAATCTTTCGCAGGTGTTCGCCCTTGCACCCCGTAAACATGTGGACGACGTCCCCAAATGTGTGCAATGATGCCCACCTTTGCTGGCTTAAAATGTCAATCAGCATATCTCCGTGCAAAATCAGGTGTCCTGGTTCAAGATCGTCACCGTAGAACTATGTTATAATGCTGCGTCTTCCTTCTCTATGGCAAGCTGCTCAATGTGTGACTGATGCTGCCACATATCAGGTGGGTACTTATTGTTTAACGAAGACAACACTGTGTCAAGTACTTCATAGAACCTCCGGCGGTGCATGTCACTCACTGATGGAAACACGTGAGCTGAGGAACCTTCATAATAGAGGCGTGGGGTCTACTTTCGCCTAGCGGCTAGAACACACGGGTCCTAAACTTCTACTTTTCCTGCCCCTGCCATACATATGTGGGTCACGCGCTTCATTTTGGAGTTAATCTGCGTCGAGTTCAAGCTTGGGCCTTCCGAGATGGCTGATTCCTTCGCGTGCGCTGTCTCCCCGCTCGCCTACTATTATGTTTCCGTTGGTGCCTATACGGTGGAAAATACGCGTCCTTTTCAGCGTCAGACGGGTTCTGGCGAAGTAACGATAAGCGAGGTGCCCACCATTGGTTTTGTCGTTGGTGCTCAAGCTGTGTTTGTAGCCGGTGCACATTGCAACGTCCGCAGCCATGGTAGAAGCGAGCTCGACGCCTGCTTTTTTTTTCTCCTTTTATTGCGACAGCAATTGTATCGACACCCCAGGCAAATTTTCGCTGTCGTCGTCACCGTGATATTCCGTATAAAGTCCGAAAGTCATATGAGTAAGCGACCCATACACTGTGGGTGCGAGAAAAAGCCCGTAACACTGAGCCGAAAAGGATGGCGGCTTAATAGACATTATCTTCCAACGCGCTCAATATTCGGTTTACCTGGAGGTCACGTGATCAAATTCACGCGTCTTCTCATCGAGCCCTGCCGCAGCTGCAAATTACTGTGTGCGGTTGACACTTACGCGGCCCGCGTGCCGTATCCAATTGTTGGTAATCATTGCGGGATGCAATGATCAAGGGCGAGCGGGGATGGCTGCTAACTTCAGGCGTGCTTTCTTCCTTCTTAGGCTGTTTTTGCGCGCCCCAAGTGCTGCAGATCGCATAGCCTAAGTTAAGAGACAGGGGTAATTGGAGATTGCTGACAGAAGCCGTCCTGGAGTGGACATAAAAATATGCACGTGATGATGATGAATCTAATTTTTCGAGTCGCGGTGAATCGCATGGCTGTGCGAACCGTTCGCCCCTGCTGTCGGCGTTCATCATAATGACATCGTTGTGATAGCGACTGCTCGTAATCATCCAGCGGGATATTTACAGGTTTACATGGCCCGTCCATCGCATGATGTTTGTTATTTTAATTAGTGGGTAAATGTTACTACAATTCATAAAGGCGATATAACCAACGTACAGACTCGTGTGAGGGCCGCACTTTTTTGCCGCAATTTTGACGAGCCTTACAAGCGACCGGGCCATTTTATCTAATTTTTACAACTACGAGTATGAAATCCACTGTAAGCCTCCGCGATCGCCTCCTCTCCCCATCTATAGTCGTGTACAACTTTAGAAGGCAGCGGCATTTGCCCCTCAAAGGCGGATGCACACGAGCATCCACCAATGGGCGTGCACTCTAGACTGACGTCATGAGCCGGGCGGCCGGTGACCCCACCGACAGAGGACTTGGTAGCCCGCGCTTCGAGCTGAGCCGAGTCGCGTCAGCGGGCCTATTTCTTTAGTTGCGGTGGAAATCCGCTGCTGCGCTTCAGTGGTTACGGCGGGGCGCCTCTCCTGTCTTCTTAAGTTATAACCAGCGTTATTTATATAGATGCGACGCACGAAAGTACGCTGCGCGGGAAAATTCGCAGTGGAGCGCGATCGGAATCGCGCTGAACGCGATTGCTTCTCGGTTGGATTGAAAAAAAAATATTTGCTTTCAAGTTGGTGGTGCGGCTCTTACATGGATTTATACAGGAAGAATCTTTTTCGTGTAATTGTCTTATGCTTCGCTATCATTAATACTGCTTCACCTTTCCGGCAAAACTGCAGCCTCTTTTTTTTCTGAGTCCTAATAGAAGCCCTGCTACGTATGACTGCTATTGATTCTGATTTCGAGTGAATCCGGCTTGGCCTTACTTTGGTTACTAAGTTAACTATATATAGTTATAGCCTCTGCATGCACGTTGCGGTTTCCATCCTCAATATATGTTGTGAATTATTATAAGTTTTTTTCTTCATGAGTCGCTAGCATTACCTACTGGAAAGAGAAGCAATGCTGAGACACGTATCATTCACGTGTATTTCACACACCGTGGATAAAGGGCTCTGCCGAAGGGGCCAGTGAAGTCTGCAGGTCTTTTTCAGTGTCAAAAAAGTGCAAAGCAGTCTGTAGCGACTTGAATTTACAGCAACATATTGATTCTCTAGACATAGGCTAAACATATGATTAGAAATAATTGTTAGTTGGCTACCTCTTTCTCTTTCAAAATATCATTAATTTTGTCCTGCGTGCACATTGAAATACAATGCATCTGTGCATGGTGTTCACACTGGAAATTATAATAACATGTTGAAGTGAAAAAATACGGATGAGGGAGCCGTCCTTGGTGCTTCTAATGCGCTTGTTTTCCTATTGCCTGGATATTCAGAAATAAAGCGAAAGTATAAATGAAAGCCGTGCACGTCCGCGTCAACAATGATGCAGTTAGTTTTCAGCCACAATACAATTTTAAGATAAAATGTAGAGGCAACTCAAAAGAAATCAAAAACGGTTTGGGTAACAGGTCTCTGGTACTGACATTGTAGGAGCGGGGGGGGGGGGGGGCAGCGCACCCTCCGCGGAAAACTCCGGAGGGGGTTCGAGCCCAGGAGCCCCTCCCCCCCCCCCCCCCTCCGTAGTCGGCGCCTATGACCGCAGGGCAGCATCTTAGGTCCGTTCCTTTTTAACGCTGCTCTAAACGATCTCGTCCATATCTCCAAGAAAGCTACATTTATAATATATGCCAACGACACTAGTTTATCTTTATCTGGTAACTCATCGAATGAGCTCCTCCTTGACGCTAACGTCATATTAGAAAGCCTCCACAACTGGTCACATGTACACAGCTTAAAGATTAACTATAATATAACAAAGGCGGTTATTTTTCGTTCAATAAATTGGAATGTTACGATATCAATAGCACTGCTTATTGGAGACTACGTCATCGAAATCGTAAGTAAATATAAATCTCTGGGCGTAATATTTGACGAACATCTTAAATGGTCTGATCACTTCCGTTATCTTTCTTTAAACTTGTCAAAATCTGTAGGAGCTCTTTCACGAGGTCGCGACTTGTTTCCCGTGGAAGTTAAAAATTAATATATCATTCACTATTTGATTCTCAAAGACGCTACTATCATCTTGTGTGGGGAACTGCTGCTCGCGTGCTTCTAAACCGACTACTACTTCTGCAAAAAACGCTACCCGCATAGATTATGGCTCAGACTACCTAGCTCATACCAGACCATTGTTTATTAAACAGTATATCTCCCATCCATCATCTAGTGTCATTTACCATACTCCGCTCCTTGAATAATTTGATCTTATCTCGGGCTAAGTTCATAAGCGAACTGTCAACGGTGACGCAATCGCACACTCATACAAGCACCAGACGCAAAGAGAATTGGCATCTACCCCGACTTCGCACAACGTATGGCTCCCAAATGTTGCATTTCGTGGCTTCGAACACCTAAACAAAAAAGCATTTGTTCAGCAATTTTTTGAGCATGTGGTGGGCTCAAACCCAAATTAGGGTATTCTTTTTGTATTTTTTGCCCCGCTATAAAAGGAAAATACTGCTATGTATTTTGTTTGAACATGATGTATTATATCGTAGTGTGGAATTACAATCATGTTTTAAACATTCTGTTTATGCTATACCACTGTAAGCCTGCTGCTAGAAGCCCTAGCTAGGTTAATTGCTGCTCGGAGGGCTTGAGATGGTTGTTTTTCTTCAACCTGGTCTCGCGGAACGAAAAGGCTAGCATTTTGTCAATGATCGTCGCTTGACCAGCGAAATACAATGGGTGGATTAAGTGCCAGTGGTGGGCGCCCGTCGCGGCGACGGCGCCGAGATTAGGTCGAGGCACAGCTCACGACATGCCGATTATACCTGACACGCGGAGGGGCGCGTTGAGCCGGCGGGAACTGAGCAAACGTAGAGGGTGCGTGACGACGCCGGTGGCACCCAAGAGTACACAAAGCTGACCTAAAGAAGAGGGAACATCGGTGCTTCGTCTCGTACATTCCGTGCAGTCGCCCTGACAACAAAAGCTTAGATGTCCGTGACTGACGCTGGCTCCTGATGGGCGCGTGCCGGGCGTGTAGTCGGCACCGAAAGGGTGAACGCAGTACTCCGGCACCTTTCCCATTGTAACCGTTCTTGCATGGCGTTTCGGAAACTGTTGCCAATCCGCCTTTTTCATTTTCCTGTGCTGCCCTCTGCCGCACGCCACCCGAAACGTTTTGGTAGGGTGCCGGGGCTTTCGCCGGTTGACTTGTGAAACTTAAGGGCAACAGTGCAAACAGACGACCACAAGAAGGGAGACACGTACACACACTTGTGTGCACACGTACACACAGCGCTTGTGTGTACGTGTCTCCCTTCTTGTGGTCGTCTGTTTGCGCTGTTGCCCAAAGTTTCAAGATGTACCAACTCGCCCAAAAAGAAGTATTGATGATTTGTGAACCTGCGCCCTTGTTGAGTGCGCATCGGTTGTGCATTTCGTGGAACGCGAATAATTATTAATGGCTTCTGCGGGGCAGCATGTCGTTCCTGGAAGCCATGTAGCACTCACCAACTATATATATAGGGTGAGCAGGCGTGATAGTGTGGCCTATAAAGGTAAGCTGAGTACCCTCTGCCGGCGCGGCTGCTTTGGAGTTTGTTGTTGCTGACTCCTGCACTTGCACCTCGCTTTTCTTTCAATTCTTCTTGCACATTATTTAGACATTTTGCATAAATGAGAAGTTTCCGACCGCGCAGCCTTCCGCGTCGGATTTAGCAAAGCGGTGCGCTTGTTTACATCAACATCTACAGCCACAGATCGTTGTTAGCGTCAAACATTGGGAAAAGGTGCATCGCTGATATGAAAAAAAAGTCGGAACGTCGAATAAAACACACATACCTGCTCATATGAGCCGCGTTATTCCACCGTGAGACGAGTCAGTATGAGCGCCTGAGCTACTCAACGGCGACTGTGATCCAGTTACAAATATCGGGCTGTTAATTTATTACTGATTCTCGCTTTTCTTTAACTTCATCATACTTAGTTTGCGCGTGTCATAAAGCATTATTAGAGAAAAACGTGCTCACATAAGCGCTCATTTAAAGGCCGTGTTGTTCTCCCGCAAAAACGCGGATGCCATCGCTGACACCGTTGGTATATAACTGAGCAAGGCGGCTGTTTATACTGCGGTACCGAATGTACCGTACGTCTCTTGTTTCGCGTTTGACGCATAGATAAACAGTATATATCAGGAATTAAGAAATGCGTGAGCATACCAACACGTACAAACCGACCCATCTACGTTGCGAATACGAGTGGCAGCCTACGGGAATGGTGACCTACAGATGTTGGCACAGCCGTTGGCACAGCCGTTGGGCACAGCGCTGTGTCGCCACTTGCAGATTATTGTGTACGCGCCGTGCGAAGCGAAGAGTAGTTTATTCCAAATCGCTAAGGCCAGAACTGAACTATAAAAGCAGTTTCCTTCGTCCTAACTTGCTTACTTTTCAGTACAGGTCCGCCGGTAGCGGGTGCACGAACTCGACGGAGCCAGGCCGCTGAAATCAACATTGGCTCAAACTTCATGTGCACGGCTTGAGAGGGTCGAAGCCTTGCGCATTTCAACCTTTCAACTTCGTAGGCATGTTTTGACTCACTTTGAGCGCGATTATTTATATATACCAACGAAGGCGTTGCGGCTATCGCGTTATGGCTTCGACGGCTTATCGCGCGGATTTCGGTCGAACGATGGTATAGGCACGGTGATTTTTTTCGGTGCCGTCGACAAGAAAGCCCGTCGCAGTATCAAAGCCAGTCTTACGCTGCGCACACTTTCAGTACTGCACTGACGTCGAGCTACCAGTGGAGTTTCAACGCGGTACACGGCACGAGTTGTCAGTAGCGCGCGTCCCAGCGCTTTTTTTTTTTTTCGGGGGACGTTTCCCCCAGATGGGGCCGCACGGCCGCGCGCGCGACCCTTCCAAAACGTTTCGCGACTAATCCGCCAGGGCAGGGCGCATGCGCCGTCGGGCCGTGAAAAAGGCGGATTGACCATCGTGAAGGGCCTCTCTGAGCAAGCATTTACTGAACAGAGCTTTCATTGACAAAGGACCCGTAGCTACTAGGGTATCGGTTTTTCATATAGGTACGAGCGGAGAAGGGGTCACAGCAAAGGTCAATCGCTGCAACTTCCAGGTGCCGCCTGTTCTTTAGATTTCATTTTACCCATTGTGCTGGGTGCTGTGGCTTTGCACGGGAGCACGCATGCTATGCAGCTGTCACCCCCCCCCCCCCTCTTGGAGCGTTGTTTTTATTTGTATATTGTTTTGAGGGAGAGGGAGAAGCGCAATAGTGCGGGCGAACAAGACAATCCTAGTACAGGATTCCTGATTGGTGCGTTGGCGGACCACTCATAGCCACTCGGTGGCGATTGGGTGGTAAATGCTTGGGGCGGGGCACCGAAGGGTTGAAAACGTGGCCCCGTTGCCCCGACCAAGCGGTTCTGGAAAAAACTTCGGTGCTATGCACCATCGACTATGTCGATATAGGGTCGCCCTATGTGTACCAGTTCCACCTTGTATGTGTTTCTGTACTTGTAAGCTCTTGTAAGTAATTGTAAATAGAAAGTTTTTCTTTTCTCTCGTCATCTGTGTCTACTTGGATCGAGCAGAAGCATCCAGCGAACCAGTCGCCGCTATCGTTAGCGGCAGTACATCCTCTACTTGCGTAAACCGGCTCTGGCGGTGCGTCTCGGATGCCCAAGTAGAAGAGTGGTACAGAAGAACCTTTGAACTTTACTACCACTGTTTGTTTTTACTATCAGTGCATTCTATACTTGAATTTTACTTTTGTCTTGCGTTTAGTTTAATTGTAATTTTGCATTGTGTACGGTTCCTTGATTCATGATGTATGTGAAATTGTACTTTTGCCCTTCGCTGCTGCCATTTTGTAAATGGGTCCCGGACCCCGTTAAGCTGCTTCAAGGCAGCTTTTTGTCCCGGGCCTTTTTCTCTTGGAGAAATAAATAAAATCTTGAATCTGGACTGTATTTTATTGTCAGAGCCATCGCAACTCCCTGTGATGTTATATATTCAATGCCGCGTTATGTTCATGCATACGCAATACGCTAACTAGTTTTAAACGTTGCATTCGTGCTTTCAAGCGCTTTAGATATCATCGAGAATTGCAAATACCCTGCAAAGCTCCTGGCCTCCATTGCGCACTGAAGCATGAGCTAGCAAATGAAGCCTTGCTTTATCAGTTGCATTTATTTCACAGCATTTTTTGTCCACTTGTTTGTTCTACACAGGCAACAAAAAGTGATTATGAGCGTGAGGCAGCTGCTCTCAGGAAAGAACGTGATGACCTCACTGCCATCCTCTCAAGCCAGCGAAACAATAAAAGGTTAGAAGCGGCACGTGTGCGTCAGCAATTAGTGCTTGTGGAATTGATATGCTCTGTCTTATTCTTTCAGCTCTAAAGCAAATATATTCAGCATTGTAGTAGCGCAAGCACACTACTCTAAAATGCCATTGACATTTCAACCCATTAAAGCAATCTTTTGTTACCTAACATCTTTCTATCAAATGTACTGAAGAAGAACGAGCAGTATGCACTGCTTCAAGAAAGACGACGACGACGAGTGAATGCTTGGCTATCATTTGGGCCATAACTAAATTCCGCCCTTACCTCTACGGCCGCCCATTCGACGTAATAACTGACCATCATGCCCTCTGCTGGCTGTCGTCCTTAAAAGACCCTTCAGGTCGACTCGCTCGATGGGCGCTCCGCCTCCAAGAGTACGACATTCGAGTGCTGTACCGCTCTGGCCGTAAACATACGGACGCGGATGCCCTGTCCCGCTCCCCTATGCCAGGCCAGCCCAATTATTCGAAGGTACCGATATGCGAGTCCTCCCTCACCGCCACGGACATGCTTTCGGAGCAGCAGAAGGATCGATGGATTGTCTCTATGCTGGCTTTTCTGTCCAACCCATCAGCGCCTTCTTCTGACCATACACTGCGTCGCCAAGCACACCACTTCGCTGTTCGTGACGGACTCCTTTACCGCCGTAACTACCTCTCGGACGGCCGCAAATGGTTACTCGTGGTCCCACGGCATCTACGTTCGGACATATGTGCAGCGTTTCACGATGACCCGCAATGCGCGCATGCAGGAGTACTGAAAACGTACGCGCGCCTGCGACTCCGTTATTACTGGCGCGGAATGTACCGATTCGTCCGCCGATATGTGCGCTCCTGCCTCGCTTGCCAACGCCGCAAGAATACCCCTTGTTCCTCAGCTGCCCCATTGCAACCCTTGCCTTGCCCAGGACGCGCCTTTGACCGCGTCGGAGTTGATCTTTACGGGCCCCTGCCGAGTACTTCAGACGGCAACCGCTGGGTGATTGTGGCAATAGACCATCTAACGCGTTACGCGGAAACTTCACCTCTGCCCAGCGCCTCTGCGCGTGATGTTGCATGGTTCCTTCTGCGTAACATCATACTTCGCCATGGAGCCCCCAGAGAATTGCTCAGCGACAGAGGCCGTGTGTTTCTCTCTGAGGTTATAGAAGCCCTACTCAAGGAATGCCACGTAATTCACCGCACCACTACTGCATACCACCCGCAGACTAATGGGATGACTGAGCGCTTTAACCGCACTCTTGGCGACATGTTATCCATGTACGTCGCATCTGACCAGACCAATTGGGACCGCGTTCTACCCTTCGTGACCTATGCTTACAACACCGCCACACAGACCACTACGGGATTTTCCCCGTTCTTTCTTCTTTACGGACGCGAGCCTTCCTGCACAATGGATACCATCCTCCCGTATCGCCCTGACACAACGGAGTCTACTGCCCTGTCCGAAGCTGCTGCACACGCGGAAGAGTGCCGACAGCTCGCCCGCACATTTACTACGGAAGACCAGCAGCGACAGAAGCACCGTTGGGATACTTCCGCCTCTCCTGCACCCTATGCTCCTGACTCACTAGTCTGGCTTTGGGTTCCCGCCACCAGCCCTGGACTTTCAGCGAAACTCGTTTCCAAGTACCAGGGTCCCTACCGTGTGGTCAGTCAAACGTCTCCTGTGAACTACATGATAGAACCCCTTGAGCCACCTTCGGATAAGCGCCGCCGAGGGCGCGAAATTGTGCACGTTCAGCGGCTAAAGCCTTATTTCGACCCCCCTGTGCTCTCCTGCCCGTAGGTCGCCGGGACGGCTCCTTTTCTCCGGGGAGATAATTGTACTGAAGAAGAACGAGCAGTATGCACTGCTTCAAGAAAGACGACGACGACGAGTTGGTCGAAGCCGTGTGCCTGTGTTGCCTGCGCTGTGTAACCTCTCGTTGCAGTGCTCTACGCTCTAATTAATTACACTAGAGTGCCTCTCTACACAAAGAACATTATTTCAATGAAGGCTTGACAGTACATGTAACATCTCACAATATTCAATTCATAATATGGCATAAACTTCTGGGATATCAGTATAGCTCGGCAGCCACGCCAGGCGAATTATCTTGCCATGCTCCTCTGCTCCTAGTAGCATCCGCAAAATGTCTCCTGGAAAAGGTTCACATTCAGATTTTAGACGTAGGGCCTTTAGTGCACTTAGAGAATCTGTGTATATTTATCTACCTTTTTGTAATCCTATGAAAAAGATTTCTCATTGGTATTAATAAGGCCCCTTCAGCAAAATCCTCCCTTCCGTATACCTACCACCGGATACCCTGCAGACAGGCTTATCTGCACGAGTGCCTACGAATAAATGTGCCGTGGCAATGGAATATGCCACAGTGCCTCCTCTAATTTGACTTACTGACATCTTCGAGCTGATGTGGCATGACTCCTGCACAGATATCTGTAACGCTTGCCCATAAAACCACCACCTCATATGTGGACGGTGTGGCCCCCACGAGTTTTTTTTTTCTAGCCATAGTCCTACACCACTAGCTAGGGCTACAACACTTAGACTACAATAGATTGGCAGCTGTCAGGGTTATGCATGCTTTAGTTCCTTTATACGTATACCGTATATCACAATGTCAGCCTGACTTACAAGATGTGTTTTTGTACACCGAAAATGAGGATGCTGGTATGAAAAGTGAATTGTAGAGACTTGATTAGCGTGTTTACCTTGATTATAATGCGCCCTTAAGTCTAATGAGCTCCCATTTCTCACAGGTATTGAGAAAAACGAGGTTCACCTTAGTGCAACGTGCCCCCGATTTATAAAAGATAAATATAGCATGCCCACGCGTTAGCAATCAGAAAGAACGAGACGTGCAGAATTTACCTTCACGGAAGCGAATAAAAAAAATGAGCTTTCATGATGAAAGTGGCCGTTGTCGTCGCCATTTGTGCTTCATTGGCCACAGATACTAAGCACACAGGGGTAGTATTCTCGAACAGTTACTTTAAGAGATACTACTGTCACATTCGCTAGATTTTGCGTGACTCTGCACCGGAGCTGTTGAAGCATGCGGCTGACAGCATTCCGGGCTCTCTGTGCAGATAGCGACCTTGGCGTAGTGCCAGAAACGCTTGCAGCCGTATACGCCAATGCATCTGATGCCTAGTGGTGCGAAATTTCGCTGATTCCCCAAGAATGCGGATACAGGTCATAGTTGAGTACAAAATGAACCCACAGCAACGTTCACGAAAACGTGTTCTATCGCCATCTTGTGACGGCTGTGACAGTACCGCTGTTGCCAGCGCCGCAAACGCGGTTTTGGTTTCCTATCCTATTGTTATGCGCAGGTGACTTACAGACTTAATTTCCCGAAAAAAATGTGCGCGTTAGATTTGGATAAATACGATATAAAGGTTAACATCAACCTTGTTTCTTGTTTTTCTAAACTAAGTTGATACAACCACACCACCTCACTTGCGCAAAAGTAGCTGTGCCTGCGTGAGCTCGTTGGACTCCTCAGTCTACCATAAGTGTTCCCATTCTCGTAATGGACAAGATTTACCAGCAGTGTGCTCCCGCCAAACATTAGCTGATAGTGATTACGGCATTTTGTGACTGGTTCTTGGTCTTTGTCACCCATTTATAGTGCGGCCGTGAACAAGGTGGCGGAGCCGCGGCGTAAGTGCATTCAAGTGCCGGAAGATAGCGGTAACCAACTGCACAAGACCGTCAACGAGCAGCCCCGCATGATCAGGCTCAAGGAGGATGCGGAACGCAGTGCCAAGAAGCTCCAGCAGGAGATCTCGGTGGGTCCCACGTCGCAGTTGCAGCGCTGCCCTAGTTTTGAAGTGATGCTTTCTTTGTGAATCCGCGAGAATTTTAATACGGGCTACGATGGCTGAACTAGGTTATCGCTGCGATTACTTCACTGCATTTTCTGGGGGTTACTACGGAGGCTACTTTTAAATGGATACTAAAGAAAAACACTCTCTCAGTTTATGTTGATCAAGTATTCTTTCAGAGCTCTTAAATTTTGTGGTTAGGGGGTTGCTTATTACAAAAGGAAATGAAGGGTAAACTTGAGTTCACTTGTAGCTTTGCCTGGACAGCGTGACATAACTGAAAAAAAAGAAAGGCAAAATAAATGGACAGCGTATGCCTCGTCCTCATCATTTTCGTTTTTTTCAGTGCTGCGTCACACTGGTCAGGCAAATCTGTGAATACTCATCAATTTGCCCTCCTTTCAGTCATTTTGCTAAACTTCAGGTATTTGTATTCTGCGTCAAACGTCCGCACTGGAGCATCAGTGTGATGTCATCGATTTAAAAGTATTTTCTCGTATTCCGGGTTGTTGTAGCGTAGAAATTCTCTCAACTTGCCAAGTTCAGTCTTTGGTTGCCTTAGAATACAACGTAGTCCTTCTCTACCAATGAAAAAATGACTAGGCTCGAGCAGACGTTGTCAAAATTTGTCGCAGCAACGTCACAAGGTCGTAGCAAACTAGGGCGGAATTTTCAATGGGGCTCTTTTGATGAATACACTGTGCTCACTGGCGAAGAGCATAGCAATGATCTCTTGTTTTGCTCCTCCTCAGAACATGACGCAGGCGCGGGTTCAACTCAAGAAGCTTACGAAGGAGGAGTCTGAACGCCACCGTAGGCAACGGACTGAGCGCATCCGCGAGGTTCGAGCCCTGCGAATTCGCGAGCAGCAGAAGTTGACACAGATGGCACGCATGGAGCGCCAAAACACGCTGGGCACCAATGTGTCGCAACGGCGAGTGGAGGATGCCCTGGAGGCCAAGAATCGCCTCGAGGCCGCTCACCTTCGCCGCCTGGAGAATCGTGCCTATGACAGCCAGTTTGACAGCGTGACTTCACGTGTCAAGGTAAGGACTATTCCTGGCTAGTTTTCTCTCTTTAACTTTAAAATGCGTATTCTAGAGAATTTTCGTGCTAGCAGAGGAAATGGCTGACGAGCTTGTTGATGAGCTCATTACAATGGAATTGACAACAGAGCACCTTAGCTATGGAAAGAGGCCAACCGCAGATGTTAGGGGTTGCCTTGTTCGTCAACTTTACTTTCCTGGTCCAATATATTATATTTATTTCCTGGTCCAATTTTGCTATGATACAGCGCAACTTTACTGTGTAGACAACTAGCAATCTCTTTTCGTACTGATATACGATTGTTAGCCCGCATAGTGGGTATGCAACATTCCCAGGGGAAAATCAAATGCCACAGCTGAGCATCGAAGCATCAAAGCAATAATAGTGCTTCTTACAGTGCTGAATTACTCGTCAAAAGGTACACCATACTTGCGTTTAAAACTGGCAATTTTCCAGTTGTGTGCGCCGATATAGAAGTTTTCTGAGTGATTCTTTAGTACGAGAGCTATTATATAGCAAATAACAGCGAGTGAGATACCGATTTCCATTTTAGCAAGAATTGGTGTTCATACTAGAATAGTGTTTTTATATTGGCACAGTGCACGCAGTAATTGCAAGGAGATAACACACAAGATGACGTTCAAACACATGCATGTGCTGCTCCTGCCTGAGTCTTGCATTCTCGCACTACTTTGGCATGTGACATAGTGTCAACTATATGTACAACTTTGATGCGGGCAGGATATTTGCGTCACTGCACACCAATGAACAGAAGAAGATTTGGTGACCGCCGCGTTTTGTAGGCGAATCTGTATGCAGTGCCCGAGTGATGACGAGACAAAGCAATTTGGCACTGGGAAAACAACTGTGGGTGAAAACACTCTGAGCAAGCACATGCGTATAGCTGCAAGGCAACTTAATTGCAAATTTTGACTGCATCAAGACAACTTCCAAGACTGAAAACTGAGATACGTTCTAACAACTGCATGAAGTAACCTGTTTTAGTGGACACAAAAATCGAAACACTCTCGGTGCCTCATCGTCGCTAACAATGCCATATTGCATGTAGCTCTCCGGCCCCGTGACGTCATGAAAATGAGCAAAAATAATTGGCTGCCGCATCTGTACAAGTTGGACAGCGGTGGATATGCTCTGTAATTCCAAGGTTCTCACCAACAATAGCCACTTTTACGCTCTGTTTAGCCTTGGTTCTGGCTGTGTCTGTTCAGCTCCTAGGCTCTCTTCTCTTTCGCTGCAGAGCTGACTGCGGAGAAAGCTTCTTGTTGTCTCCAAGATCAAGAAGCTGTAGCAGCACCTGACCTCACTCATTGAGGAGCGCAATAACATTATAATAAGTTATGGAGTTTTACGCGCCAAAACCACGATCTGATTATGAGGCACGCCATAATGGGGGACTCCGGAGTAATTTGGACAACCTGGGGTTCTTTAACGTGCACCTAAGTGTAAGTACACGGGTGTTTTTGCAATTTACCCCCACCGAAATGTGGCCGCTGGGGCCGGGGTTCGATGAGGCGACGTCGTGCTTAGCAGCCCAACACCATAATCACTAAGCAACCACGGCGGATCGAGGGGCGGATGGCCATTGCCATCGAAACCCACACGGTCGAGAAGCAGCTGAAGGACCCTGACATGGTAGGGCGTTGTCGATTGGTCGCATCTTTGCGCATTTCACCAGCCAACATGCAAGCCATTCTGGGCAGCAGTGGAAGCTGCATCTTTAGTGCGCAATCTGATGTTTAAATAGCAAAATAAGTTGAGCTGTACAGTAAAATCTCATCAATTCTAACCCCAAGGAGACGGGAAATTTATTAGAATAAACGGAGTTCGAACTAAGGAGAGGTTTAAATATATGGCCCAATCTTGTGCCGTACAGTGCGCAAAAACAAAGCCGTCACTGGGCTGGCATCGAAAAAGTTTTATCTTTCCCCAATCAGCACGCAACTTGTGCCAAAGGAAGCCTAGGTTCCGCATAAAGTCGAAGTGTGATAAGATCGCGCTTCGTGCGCTGGGTTCTGTGGGTTCGAAATATTTATTTTAAGTAAAATTACGTACAATTCCTGTACTGACTAGTGCGAGGAAAGAGCTATCAATGGCAAATGATCAGTTTTAAACACAAGGTCATTAATTCACAGGGCAATTGTATGAATAGACTCTCAACAACATTAGACCTAGGATGCAAACAATCTCCAAGAAAGATAGCTGCTGTATGACTGGCTTTCCAAAGTGCTGGCAAAAATGGTTCCCATTAAAAAAAAGTTGTGCAAAAAATAAAAAACAATTACTGACGGACTTCTGCGCCGTAGATACATATAAAGAAACCCCTTGAATTGATGATATCACTGGTTGTAGCGTAAAAGATGTAACTGCTACATAGCTAGATTGGCAAAAACACTAAATTGTAGACTACAAGCAAAATTCACGCGTTGTGATGTAGAATTCCACCGCAAAACCGAAAACAAAACTGTATTACGGATTTTTTTTTGTATTGCTTCGCAAACTTTTGCCGTCACACGTATAATCAGTGACACAGTTGAATTACGTGCCCTCTGGGTAAATATATATATTTTTATTAATTCGACCCTGACCGAAGGTTACAGCTGGCGCGCATGCATTTCTATGGTCCCAAACTTTCGTTGTTTTGTTCCTAAAATTGACCTTCGCCGGATAATTCGAACTTAACCCGTCAGCACGCATGCGCCTGACCAGTATATTGACCAAATATCGACCTCTTAGCGGCAGAGTTTGTCTTGGCGGAGTTAAGGGGCAATGAATGCGTTGAACACACATCTTCCGTCGAAAACGCCTATTTTCGACGCAAGCAATAACCGTAGATCAGAATGTCTGATTGCGGCATTTACCCGATTCTAACGCGCGCTTTCTCCTTTTTTTCAAGAAAATTTGGCTGAAAACTTGCTGTGCGTTTCAATCGGTTAAGAAAGAAAAACCGCCTTCGCGGCGTTTGTATGCTTTACCGCATAGCACAAATGTTTTGCGGAAAAGCTTTTTATAGGAAACAGGTTGCCATTGTGCAACACCAATTTTTATTGCTGAAAACTCCGGTTATATTTCTGCTGTGTTTGGAGCTTTAATGTCATTTGTGTTAGTTTGCTACTTTGGACACAGAAAGTGGGCGCCCGTTTAGTTCAGGGACGTGTTAGAATCGGGCGAATACTGGCAAATGAATCAGCGGCGTGTTTTGAAGTTTTTTCTGTGTCTCACATAATTTGACCAATCGGAGAATTCAGTCAATTTTGTCGGTTCCGTCGAGGTCAAATACACGGAAGTCGGCTATCTTGCTTAGCCGATGTAGAAAAGAAACCAGGTTTAACAGTGAACCATGCTGTATGTTGCGCTGCTAAGCACGAGGTCGCTGGACCAAATCTTGGCCGTGGCGGCCGCAATTCGATGGGGGCAAAATGCAAAACCGCCTGTGCCTCGCGCATGGGGGGCACGTTAAAGAACCCTAGGCGGTCAAAGTTAATCCGGAGTCCCCCACTATGGCATGCCTTATAATCAAATCGTGGTTTTTGCCCGTAAAACTCCAGAGTTCGGTTAGATTTGTTAAAATAGAAAATGAGAAAAAAGAGAAATTGAAAGTGGACGAAGAGATAACTTGTCACTGGTGGGAGTGCTACGGTGACTACGTCACCATAGCATAAACGGTAGGGCAACGCATGTGTCATGCTGAGGCTGTGAGTTATTCTCCCACTGGCGACAGATCATGGTTGCGCCAGATCAGACCGTGGTTTGACACGTAAAACGTATAATTTAATTATTTTAACCATACTATACTGTAGACCCTGATTGATTTGATCTCCTTTCATACCATCTCCCGGCTCCAACGTTTGCGATCAAAAACACAAAAAAGTTCCAGTGCAGTTAAGATTCTTTTTTACCGGATCGAGATCAGTAGGTGCCTGCCACTGTGGCTTTCCCGCATTACCCGCCCGTGTCACATGAAAATGCCAGCACGCGCTCAGTTCCCTCTTCCGCCACCAGCAAATATCCTCAAGGGTTATCACACGTTGAATTCACAGCTATCATCGCCAAACCCATTGCGATAAGCGTCTTCGATTATCTGTTTTACAGCACTTGTGGTGCAGTGCTGCTGGAAGCACACCGCACTGCCATGCAAGCTTTTATTAGGCGCTAACCCAAACACGCCGTTCGCTGCCGCAGGTGGCGCGAAGTGAGTGTCATGTTTCGCTCTGGCAGCATTGTATTTCAGCGTCGTCCGCGAGCTCCGTTTCCTGTCACTGTCTTAAAGCGCTACGCAGAGGGAAACAACAAAGCGCGCCTCGAGCCGTTCGAGCCTCACCACCTAAACGCGTGTCGGTGTATCGAGCCACAATGATTCTTGCGGAGTAGGCAGGTTAAATCTTTTTGCCAAAATGGCCCCGTGTGAAGAAGCTGTTGACTCAGGCTGAATTCGAGGAGCGTAAGCTTGCTGAAGCCGCAAGAATGACAATGCGTGTCTCGGGCAGATCAGATCCCACCTTCTGGGCGTGCATTGACATCTCACGCTGCAACAATTTGTGCAACACTTTGCATTACGTAGGTGTTAACTACATTTTAGTCTTCCTAATTCTTTAGTGACCGTAGGTCGTACACTTTCCTGGTTAGTCAGATTTCTTTTTTTCCAATACGTATGAATGAGGCTCTATTGTACACAGTCAGGCACACCTCAAAGACCACATGCGCTTCTTCAAAGCCAGAACGTTTCTTAATCTAGCTTTAAATATCATTTTCAATTGCTCAGGTTTCGTTGGAGAATCCTTTGGCAGTTGCCTTCACAAACATCGAGAGCGTGTGCACTTTGTTTTTTGGGGAACGTTTCTAAATCTAGCTTTAAATATCATGTTCAATTGCTCAGGTTTCGTTGGAGAATCCTTTGGCAGTTGCCTTCACAAACATCGAGAGCGTGTGCACTCTGTTTTTTTGGGGAACGTTTCTAAATCTAGCTTTAAATATCATGTTCAATTGCTCAGGTTTCGTTGGAGAATCCTTTGGCAGTTGCCTTCACAAACATCGACAGCGTGCGCACTTTGTTTTTTGGGAAGTGTATAACAGCACGTGTAATTTTTAATTGTCTGTTCCTGGAACATTGGTCACCTAACATACAAGCGACTGCTGCCATTGACAGTTCCGTTATTTATTTTCTTCTAGGACATCAGCCCAAAACCAGCTCCTGCAGGAACAAATCCATTCCGTTTAAAACGGATCAGAGAAGACTATGACACGGTCATCTGGAAGAATATCTGGCTGCAGGCTGATGCAAGTCAGGTAGTGTTTCTAAGCATATTTCTGTATTACCTTGTTCCACATGAGGTTTGTTTTTGAAAAGATGTTGGGGCTGTATGTGAATTTCGCCTTGAGGTGCAGCTTTAAAGCAGCTAAAATTTTACCCAGAAGTGTGTCTTTATAACAGCAAGTTTCACACTGCAGTGAAGCCATACTTTTAAACGGCGCCGCTTAACGCAGCGCTGCTCAAAAGTCCTTCATTCGAAGCGCTTCCTTTAATTCAAACCCAATTTTAAAACGAATTTTCGAAGCGCTCTAAAGTTCTAATTATCAAGATTCGACTGTATAACTACAACCTGTAAATGTGAGGTTACATGAAATGGTTAATATTTTGTTCACTTTTGTGCTTCCATGTTACACACTGTTTTGGTTATGAACGCAAGTGATGCGCTGTGGCCACTAGTCACAGATACGTGTTGCACCACTCACTTGGTCCTAAGTAGGTTCACATCTGCTATGCCTTCCATGAAACAATTGTCATATTTTGCGCCGTAAATGTATGGGACCTAACAAGGGAATTACATGACGCAGCTTTCTTTCACCTGTGACACACTTTGTTGCTCCGAAATGGGATCTGTAAGAGATGTTTTCGTAGTGCTGCCTGCCATTTATGAAATGGAGTATTGTTTCCTGATCTATTTGCTCAGACTGAGAAAGCAAGTTTTTCCTTACTAATAAGGTCTCGCTTTGTGACTGGTGGCGCAGTCTGAGGTGTAGAAGCTTCAAGAGGAGTGCAAAAACCTCAAGGAAGACCTCTCCAAAGCCCTGGCCGAGAAAACTGACTTCCGCGCCAGGCTTGACTCTGTGGAATGCGAGGTCGGGGAACTACGCTTCGAGCTTGGCATGAAGACGCATGAGCTGGACGCTTTGATTAGCTTCTACTCGAACAGAGAGAAGCTACTCCTGAGGATCCCGCAGGCCTTGCCGCTTTGTGTTAGCTGCTACATGGAGCTGCGCATGGTTGAGCTGCAGGAGGCCAACGCCAAGTTGCAGCAAGAATCTTGTCGGCTGCAGGCGAGTTCCCTTTGATTCTGTCTTGACCTTCTCCTACCTGGCTCATTCAGCCGATTGTGCTGCTCCTTGCTGAGAATGAACTGAGCTTATCCACAGCTACTCGTGAACTGACGCTCTGTTGTCCTTTCTAAGTACACGCAATCACAGAACAGCACTGTTCACCTTATTTACATAGGGGATATTTTTGCCACTGAAAATATTGTATTTCACTAAAGCCGACTTCTGGTTTTTGCATGAAGTTATTGTGGTGCAGTGTTTTGAAATTGACTTTATTTACATGTTATTTATTGTTGGATACTAGTTTACTTATCAAACCAAATCTATATATCATCTTTTGGAGAAGCATTCAGTAAGGAACAAAAGGCTGGCAAAGCACTGTGTGAGCCACGAGTGCATCACTGCTCTGGTGTGCTTTCAGAAGGAGCAACTACTGTTGCTTGAGCGCATACTTTTGCGTGCTGGGTCATGGTGTCTGGTAGTCTAGTGCCACGGCACGTGCACGGGTGGTGTCAACTCTTGCTTCACACGAGTGGCTGATGTTTGGGCTCGGAAAATCGCAATAAAGCATTGGCAAACCGCCAGAGAAATTGGTTGTCACTGAGGATGTGCTGAAGCCATGGGGATTTTGGTGACCATTGCTGATGAAAGTGGGTGACAAACAGATCTGATAAGTGCAATGGCCAATGGGGAGCAGTGGGCCATTGAATTGCAGAGATAAAGTAGACATCGCTGCAGAAATTTCACTAGTGAACTCTAGAACTTCAGTGGCAAAGGCACCTATTGCATGAAGTGCTAGCTTATAAGGACAATAGTTCGTAACTGATAGTGTGAGGTTCAACCAACTCCACATAGATACGATAGAGTGAACAAGAAGCGGACAGTTCCTGTGGCAGTCTAGTTTGCTGAAAACTGCCTAGTTTAACTGTTGCGCAGTGTAGCCTTACATGTGCAATGTTTCTTGCCTTCCTCAGACCCATTATGTATACCTGATATACTATATCCAGAACATTCGAAAACTGCCCTGAAATTTGGCACTATTTCGTTACGTAACACACAGCTATGATTATTTCTATGCGTCTTATGCAGGCAAGATTTGTTCAATCAGGGATAGCAACAATGACTGGTGGGCAGTGGTTGCCGAAGGGATGCGTGCCTCATACTATCAGTGCAAAAGCGCCAAGAAATGCTGCTTAGTATGCGAAGACAAGTACACAACTATTATCTTTATGCATGCTGTGTTGCTTGCTTATGATAAATTACTAGCTCAGCTCTTCACCCTTTTGAAGTGGGGCTGCTGATTTTTATAATCCTCAGTTCCACGTGACCTCCATTTCATTTATGCACAATTGTTTTTGTTTACAGAGTGAATTGGAAGAGACCACAGCCAGGTCAGCCAGCGATCGGGACAAGATGGCATCACTGGTGAAGGAGCTCGAAGATGGGCATGCCCGTCTCAAGCATGACATCCAAGCTCTGGAAGATCGCATAAGTAAAGTTGATAGGTTTCAGTTTGTATTTTAAATGCGCGACACTTTTCAGAAAGGCATGAAACCTGTGAAATATTAAAGAAACGCTAAATCAGTTTAGACTCGTAGTGTTCTTTCAAGACACTATTCCCGGTAGCTATGTGATAAGAGACTTGTTACTTGAAGAAACCTAACGCCAAACTTCCATTTCGGGAACTCCAATGCTGGATCGTCAGTAACTAGCTGACTAGCATATTTGAAAGTAGGTATTTCCCATATGTGGCCCATTTTGAAGCTGTAAACGTTCACAAGAATATCTAAATTCAGGTATTGGTTCGTGTAAAGTGCAACGTAGTTCATCTTTACCGATAGAACTAGGCCCCAGAAGACACCAATAAAATTTATGTCATGGCGAACTGATGCGTGAACTTCAAGGTGGCATTACCACCCGTCTTTCGATCTTGCATCTTTTCAGACTTATGGAGTCTCCTCTCATGGTATGAGTGGTTTTCTCGGTATTGTAGAAGGGTGATTTAGTAACACAGCTCAACTTATTTTAATTTTAGTGTGCCTTTACAGACAATTATTCCACAAGGCCTTTGAAGCAAAAGGTTTGTTTTCAAACAAAAAGTGGCCACCAAAAAGGAAAGACAACAACCAAAACGTTATCGCCTTTCTGTCCTTGTTACCACGGAGCTTAAAACGTGCCACTGCAGAGCAATATTGACAACCAACTTTCCATCTTGCTTGTCTCATGCCGTTCTGAATAAAGCGCACAATTAATGCTAAAAGCTGTGGTCAACACACTACACTCCCATCGTTTGCGTGCACATCGCAGGCAAAAAGGAACGCAAGAGATGCAGGCCGGTGAAGTACCTGTAAACATCATTACGATAACGAGGAACACCCAGCATTGTGAACGACGACACTTTGGGCTGTACAAAGGCGAAATCATAATGCTTGCATCAAATTCATATGAAAAAGGCACTGAAATATACACAGATACAAGATGTAGAAAAAGGGCACATTTTAAAGATTCTTCTTTACTCTGGAGGAGGCAACAAAATACGATCACCCACGACCAGCAATACCAAACTAAAATCCTTGATTACAGAAAATTCGTTTGTATAGTTGGATTGAGTGAGAACACTGCTGTAAAATGTTTCTCTTGGTCACATGCACTGGTCAGTTGCAAACGGTCCATAGTCAGTGCTCATAGGTCCATCTTAATAAATCTTAAGTCTTCTGAGCAAAATCATAGACTCCCTGATGTATGCAAAATATTCGGTTTAGGTGAGACATTGTCTACCGACAGTTGATTTACCATGTTTAAAAAGTGGCGACGTCTGTTTTGTTGCCCAGGAACATGAATTCATACTTGTGAAACCTATCGGTTCTTATTTAGACGACCGTTCACACAATATTACATTTTATTTTGTATTAATCTTGGTACTTCTGGCATGCTCGTTGTGATCCTGATTAACCCCTGTGGTGGCGTAGTGGCGTTCCTCTGCTAAGCCAGAGGCCGCGGATACAAATCCCGGCAGCGGCATGGCCACATTTAGAAGAGGTCCAAATGAAAAAATGACCATGTAACATGCGTTGGGTGCACATTAAAGGACCCTAGGTGACCAAACTATTCTTGTGTCCCCCACTGTGGCGTGTCGCATCATCATATTGCCACCTGGTGTTTTGAGCCAGCAAACGATCAGCATTGCGTGCCCAGCAAGAACGGCGAAGAAGACGACGAAGTCGAAGATCCCGCGCCAGCTGGAGAACCGTCTTTTCGTGTCTGGCATTCTTCAGGTCTGGCTGCTAGTACTGTTGATTGATCTTGCCTTAGCGCGTGACAAACTGGTGGAGGTGCTGGGTAATCTAATCTATGCACCAAACCCCTCCGAGCAGCAGGAGCTCCAGTCCTGTACCGGTGGTTACGCCTGTACACCGCGCCAGCAGAAGGATCCGTGGACAAGCCCCTGAGTTTGGACTCCTCCCAGAGACAATGGCAGCTCCGACCACCCCAACCGGTATGGAAGGCACTACGCCGATTCATTGCACGCTACTTAGTCCGCGAACGCCGAATCCTTTCCACGGTGCCATGCATGAGGATGTTGAAGATTGGCTGGTGCACTATGAACGTGTTGCCTCGTACAACAAGTGGAACGATGCAGACAAACTGAAAAACGTATATTTCAGCCTTAACGATGGCGCACGTGTTTGGTATGAGAACCGTGCAGATGCCCTAACTTCTTGGGAAGAATTCAAACGCCGTCTTTTTGAGACGTATGCGAGCCCTGATCGCCGAGAACGAGCTGAGCGTGATCTCCAGTCCCGTATACAAATGCCGAATGAAGGTGTCGCAATGTACGTCGAGGACATGACACGTCTCTTTCGACGAGCCGACCCCAGCATGTCGGAAGAAAAGAAGGTGCGGTACCTGATGCGCGGAGTGAAAGAGCAGCTGTTCGGCGGTCTCGTGCGCAGTCCTCCAAAGACTGTGTCAGAATTTCTTTCCGAGGCCGTCACCATGGAACAGACTCTTCGGCAGCGGGCACCATCATACGAACGCCAAGTGAACGCTGCCTCACCTACGGACTTCTTCGGAGCTCTCGGGGGCCACGTCGATTTCTTTCGAGAGCTCATCCGGTCCGTTATCCGCGAAGAACTGCAGAAACTGTCGGTACCCTCACAGCCGACGCTCAGCTCTTTGTCCAGCGTTGTCCGTGACGAAGTGCATCATGCGTTAAGAGAACCACCCTTCAGCACAGACGCTCAACCGCTAAGAACTGACAGCACCCGTATGTCATATTCGCAAGCTTTGCGGCAACCTGCCCCACCTTCCTTCCCGCTTCGGACCGCGTCTCCGGCCATACTACAGTCCGACTAAGCGACCTCTTATTACCACGACCACCGACAGGCCCCAAGGAAATCAGACGTGTGGCGGGCACCTGATCGCCGTCCGCTTTGCTTTCACTGTGGTGAAGCTGGGCATGTCTACCGACAGCGCTCTTATCGAGAGCTCGGATTACGCGGATTCTCGGCAAACTCGCCGCGACCTAGGTTCGGCCAGCGTCCTCCTGCGATTGAAGAATACGTTGCCCAGCAGCGCGGATCCTCATCAGCTCGACACCAGTCACGCTCCCCTTCGCCGCGGCGATTTTCTCCGACTCGCCGTACGTATTCGAGCGTGGTGCAGGGTCGGTCGCCCAGTCCGCGCCGGGAAAACTAACCACAGCGGCCTTCGGGGGCGAGGCCGCTCTGTCTGGACGTACTCAAGGACCCCTGCTGACCCGTACGCGACCCGACGATACATCGACGACGACAGTACCTGCTGATTACAGACGACGAATTTCCTTGGACATTCCTGTATTGCTCGACGGTCGTGACGTGACTGCTTTAGTGGACACTGGAGCAGATTATTCGATAATCAGCGAAAAACTGGCCACCCTTCTGAAGAAAGTGACGACGCCTTGGAATCAAACGCCAGTTCGTACAGCTGGCGGGCACATCGTCACACCACTCGGCATGTGCACGGCACGAATACAGATTCGCGGCTCTACGTTTGTTGCCAGCTTGAGCATTCTCCCTCAGTGTTCTCGTGACCTAATCATCGGCATGGACTTTCTCAGGGAGCACGGAGCTATCATCGACATTCGACAACGCCTCGTCACTTTCTCGACAAAGAGCGCCGCTGCGACGACGAACACCATCCACGCTCGAGCACCTCTTCGTGTCATCGACGACGCTGTCACGTTACCTCCGCGTGCAAGTATCGTGGTTCAAGTGGCATGTGACAGACTCTTACACGGTGAAGCGGTCGCAGAAAGCAATCACTCTCTCCTGCTTTCTCAAGGTGTTTGCGTAGCAAGAAGCCTTATTGATCTCCATGATGGTCACTGTGACGTTCTTGTCACGAACTTCAGCTACGAACACCGCCACCTTTTCCCTGGTACTGTCATCGCCTACGCCGACCCGATCGCCGACGTCACTGAATGTTTTGCTTCCCAGGCAATCGGCACTACTAAAGCACCTCTAAGCAACGTCGACATTAGTGCAACGCTTTCTGAAGACAACAAACAACTCCTGCGTGACCTGTTGCTCGAATTCCACTCTTGCTTTGCACGGTCGTCGAAGATACGTCAAACGTCGATTACTAAACACCGTATCATCACCTATGACGACGCGCACCCCATACGGCAGCAGCCTTATCGTGTTTCCCCGACCGAACGACATGCCATTCAAACGCAGGTGAAGGAAATGCTTCAAGACGGCGTAATACAGCCTTCATGCAGTCCCTGGTCGTCGCCTGTCGTGCTTGTTAAAAAGAAAGATGGCACGCTTCGGTTTTGTGTTGACTACCGGAAGCTAAACAACGTCACAAAGAAAGACGTATACCCGTTGCCTCGTGTCGACGATTCTCTGGACAGGCTGAGGCGCGCGAAGTATTTCTCCTCTATTGATCTGAAAAGTGGCTACTGGCAAATTGAAGTAGATGAGCGGGACCGCGAGAAAACTGCCTTTGTGACTCCGGACGGCCTTTACGAATTTAGAGTACTTCCTTTCGGCCTCTGTTCCGCTCCAGCCACATTCCAGCGAATGATGGATACCGTTCTCGCTGACCTCAAATGGAAAAGCTGCCTCGTCTATCTTGATGATGTCGTTGTCTTTTCGGAAACTTTTGACGAGCACCTTCGACGCCTTCGGAACGTACTCGAAGCCATTCGATCGGCTGACCTTACCCTCAAGCCAGAGAAATGCCATTTCGGTTACGAGGAACTGAAGTTTCTCGGTCACGTCGTGAGCGCGGCAGGTGTTCGGCCCGATCCCGAGAAGACTGCTGCCGTAGCTGCTTTTCCAGCTCCAACCGACAAGAAAAGTGTCAGACGATTTTTGGGCTTGTGCGCATATTATCGACGCTTCATTGAAAATTTTTCGAAGATTGCAGAGCCGCTATTTCGCCTTACGCGTGACGACTCGCCATTCCTCTGGACTGATGAACAACAGACCGCCTTTGCCGAGCTACAAAGTCGATTGTCTTCTCCTCCCGTGCTCGGTCATTTCGATGAGGACGCTGACACAGAGGTACGCACTGACGCCAGCAATATTGGTCTCGGAGCTATCCTGGTGCAAAGGCAAGACGGGACTGAACGAGTTATAGCTTACGCGAGCCGCACTCTGTCACGCGCCGAGTCCAATTATTCCACCACAGAGAAGGAGTGCCTCGCGGTCATTTGGGCTACTACAAAGTTTAGGCCGTATCTCTACGGGCGGCCATTTAAAGTTGTGACCGATCATCACGCTTTGTGCTGGTTGGCCAACCTACGAGACCCTTCTGGACGATTGGCACGTTGGAGTCTGCGACTCCAGGAATTTAACATCACCATCGTATACAAGTCTGGCAGAAAACATGAAGATGCTGACACGCTATCACGAGCACCTGTTGAATCCCAGAATCCTGACGAGGAAGATGACAGCGCCTTCCTGGGAGCCCTCAGCCGTCCGGATCTGCTCGCTAAACAGCGATCGGACGCTGAGTTAAGGCCCATCATCGATCACTTAGAAGGCGACATCGCGTCCATTCCTCGCCCTGTTTCGCGACGGTTGTCGTCATTTTGCCTACGAGAGGGCATCTTATACAAAAGAAACACAGGTGCCGGCGACAAACCACATCTTCTAGTAGTGCCTCAAGACCTTCGCGACGACATCCTATTAGCCTGCCACGACGAGCCGACATCTGGTCACTTGGGCTACTCAAGGACTCTGGACAGGGTACGACAACTGTACTACTGGCCTAGACTGACTGCTTGCGTCAAACGCTACGTGAAAGGATGTCGTGAATGCCAGCGCCGCAAGTCACCACCCTTCAAGCCTGCAGGCCTTCTACAACCCATCGACCCCCCGCGTACGCCGTTTGATCAAGTTGGAATGGACCTTCTTGGCCCATTTCCCTTGTCTTCCTCCGGCAATAAGTGGATCATTGTCGCAACCGATTACTTGACGCGTTACGCTGAGACGAAGGCACTACCACGCGGGACAGCATCTGAGGTTGCCCAGTTTTTTATGCATCACATTGTGCTTCGGCATGGCGCACCGTCATTCATCATCACTGACCGAGGGACAGCGTTTACGGCGAAGCTTCTGGACGACATCTTTAAGTTGAGTTACACGAGTCATCGAAAGGCCACTGCATACCACCCTCAGACTAACGGCTTGACAGAAAGACTAAACAGAACACTGGCAGACATGATCTCTATGTACGTGGATGTGCAGCACAAAACGTGGGACGAAATCCTGCCGTACGTAACGTTTGCGTACAACACTGCCACGCAGGAAACTACACGATTCACGCCGTTTCGCCTCGTTTATGGTCGAGATGTTCAAACTATGCTCGACGCCATGATTCCGTATGACGACATCGATCAGCCCGACCAGTTAGCCCCTGACGTCGAGGAGTACATTCAGCGCGCCGAGGAAGCACGTCAACTGGCCCGTGTGCACATAAGACAGCAGCAGTGTACAGATGCAATAAGGTACAATCTCCACCATCGACAAGTTACCTATGAGCCCGGTGACCAAGTTTGGGTTTGGACCCCCATTAGACGGCGAGGCCTCAGCGAGAAACTCCTGAGCAAGTACTTCGGACCGTACAGAGTATTAAGGCGTGTCAGTGACGTGAACTATGAAGTGATTCCAGACGGAGACCTGTCATCACCCAAGCGCCGATTACCACGCCCAGAGATTGTACATGTCGTCCGCCTCAAGCCGTATTTCACACGGTGATGTTCATACAGTGTAGTGGTGAACAAACTTTTTTTTTTCTTTTTTTGCTGTAGTCGCGACGTCCTCCGAAGAACTGCGAAGCGATTGTTTTTTTGTTCCCGACCACAGAACGCATTTTTCGCCTCGTGTTCATGTCCGTATGTGGGCTAGCGCGTTTCCATTTTTTTTTTGTGTGTGTCTTACCTAATTTATGTACTTTCCGTGTACGTCTTGTGGTTGAACATCGAGTCGATGCTTCATTGGGAGGGGGAATAATGCCACCTGGTGTTTTGAGCCAGCAAACGATCAGCATTGCGTGCCCAGCAAGAACGGCGAAGAAGACGACGAAGTCGAAGATCCCGCGCCAGCTGGAGAACCGTCTTTTCGTGTCTGGCATTCTTCGGGTCTGGCTGCTAGTACTGTTGATTGATCTTGCCTTAGCGCGTGACAATATCATGGCTATGGCATGTAAAACCCCAGAATTTATTTGGCCCTGATTGATATTTGGCAGTGTTGGGTAGAAACAGTGTGAGAACAGTAGCGTGGAGGCAACGACTTATAGCTGTGCACACACAGGCATCGCACTGCACTGATCATGGAAGTCAACATATTCGAGAGTCTGGTGATAAACTCTGCATAGATAGCAAAGGCTTTACTAGAGGAAAAGGCTGTTTTTATTCTGATTAAGATCATTTTGTTGGGAACATCAGCATATGTATTTTCAATTTATCCAATAATGCACATTCACACATAAAATTACAATACTGTGCTTTCTTTCCGTGAAATTCATAACTATACAAAGTCCTGAGCACAATTCCCTGCACGTTCTTCTGTGCGATCTTGTCTTTTTAACTTTAGGAAATCGGCCGTCTGTTCTCCTTGGTTTGGGGTGCTAATTATAAATGCAAAGCGATAATAGCAATCTGCGCTACTTTCCCAGAACCACAAAAAGAGACAATAGATTTGTTTTGAGAATACAAAAACGCCTGTGTCCCGTGCATTGGGGGCACGGTAAATATCTCCTTGGGGTCAAAATTAATCCAGAGTCCCCCACTACGGCGTTCCTCGTAATCAAATTGTGGTTCTGGTACGTCAAACCCCAGAATTCTATTAGTGCAAGACCGCAAGAGGGGTACCTGCTTGAAGGAAGCTTGAGACAAGTTCCTGAAACAGGCGAAACCTGGAAAAGCCAAGTCCCTGGAAAAGCGGTCTCAAAGAAATGTGTTGCTTGTCAGTCTCTGCTGTTCCAAGTCTGCTGCTGCTTTTGCTTATGAATAGAAAACGTATGCATCCCTCGAAAAAAAAGTGTGATCGAAGCAAGTTTTAAACCATTTGTACTGTCTGCGTGCTTTCTTTTATATCTTCAAAAGAAACTGCGCTAGCCTCGTCCTGTCTGCCGGATTTGGCGAATTTTAAATGTTCCCAGGCGGACAGGTGTAGGTGGTGCGATAACGTGTAGTTCAGACATAGGAACCATTGTTAAAAGCGCAACACCACACAACACAAGATAAGACCAGACGAGCACAGGCGCAAACTGACAACTGATTTATTGAAGGCCGATCTCCAGCTATATATACCAACAGGCTGCGCAGGCGCATCGTCACAACAACCCCCCGGAAACATCAAACATATCGCGAAAGAAAATCAATTTCAGCTTTATACAGCGCAATAGAAGTGTCGCGCTTTTAACAATGGTTCGCTTTGTTGTTGCGCTTTTAACAATGGTTCCTATGTCTAAACAGCAACTAGCCCAACAGTCAACTCTTTTAGTGTAGTTCAGAGTACAGTGATTTAAGCGCTATCACACCGCCGGTAGTGTGCAGTAGTTTCGCACAACATCAATAGAGCAGGAACATACAATCCAATCTTTTCTCACAAAATTCCAAAAAATGAAGTGGGTGGTCTATAATAATTTTTTTATTTGCCATACTATGTTTCAAGAGATTGCGTTTGTTTTAAACATGTATTTGAAGCATTTCTGATGCTGAAAAATTAACTCATTTTTCCCCAAAAACGGTAAAAATGGCTTAAGGAGCTAAAGGGCCCCAGGAGGCCAAAGTTTATCCGGGGCCCTCTACTATACCCTGTCTCATTGCCTCTGCGTTGCTTTCCGGCTTTAAACTCAATCAATCAACCTTCAAGTGAAAAAACTCGAACACAATGCACAGGTGACCTGGAGGTGAAGCTGAACAACCAGCTGGAACTTCAGAGGAAATCCGAGGAAGAGTGCGTCTATGAGTGCGTCTAAGGAGGCACTGAAGCAGCAGATAGACGAGCTCACCGCGGAGGCTGCGGAGGAGAGGTTGCAGGCAGAGTTGGAAGAGCTTCAGAACCAGTGTGAAGGCGGCAAGGCCTCGGCCTCCGATATGGGCCAGCTCACGGCGGAGAAATAGAGCTCAGAGCCTGGCTCTGACTGGCGCAAGTTATTGCAGCAGCTGCAAGTTATAGTACCTGCTTTTCTTTTTATTGAGTCTGCATAACGTGGACTGCGCAAAGAAGCTCATAGCCGCTTTTGCCTCCATTAATTCTCAAAATAATATGATGTCTGCCGAAATGAAGAAATCAAATCTAGCTCTGAGCTGCCATGTGGAAAGAGAAATGCCTCAACCAGCAATCTCTTCGTGAGCGAAGAGAGGCAACGTAAGTATGGCTTCACCAAGTAGCGTGTGTAGTTCACTGTAACGGTTGTCTATAGACAGTTTAAACTTTGTGTGCGGGAAGCAGCATCATAGACTGTTGGTTTCTCAATTTTGCGCTGTGACTTCGAATTAACATAGTCGTGAGACACCGAACCCTTCTATACACTCATTTTCATGGACACGAGCCAACCGCCGCCCTAGGCTTTGATGGCGAGAAGAAAAAAACTCTAGCGTTGCGCATAATGGTAGCATTCCAGTGCTTCTGTAATATATTCCATTTGCCGCGAGATCGAACTATAGGTGACAGCACCGTCGCCACATTAGTGTGGATAGGCGGTGGATGGTGCGTATTGAAATGAACGCGTCAGCGTTCCGCTGTGAACAATTTGGCCTCATTTTCTTGTAATAAAGCGCGCTGACTACACTGAGCTGTACTTCAAATCGCTTGGAAGAGCTAGACAAACTGATTTTTTTTGCCTTCATCCTGAATTACATCGGAGAACTGATTTATATCGTATTTCACCGTTCAATTTGTTTATTTCCAAACATGTGGCGCGAGTGCATGCGTTAATTTCAATGCTGCTGTAGTGAACGTATTGTGAGTGTAATGCGACATTACCGGCGAACATTGAAGCGCAAACTTCACGCTCTTGCGGTGACGGGAGAATTCAGGAGGAGGGCAAGCCGATGTCGGGTGGCGTGTACATGAAAGAACATCGGCGCAAATCAGCGACGATCGGCTTCAAGGTGGATGCTGGCAAGCTTTGTATCTCGGAAGGCGCTTTGGCCTTCCGAGATCCAGGGTGCTTTGGCCGTGGCCCTCACGTCGATGACACGGTGCCCGCAACAACGACGTCTCTCCCTATCCACTCGCTGTTCCCGTTTGCCAGTGTTTCGCTGCTAAGACCAACCATAGGCACAGGGTAGCCTGGGAAGGCCTCAAGAGCCTCTGAACAAGATCGTGTTGCCTGGCTGTAGCAGCAGTGGTGGTCACACACCGCATGCGAGCTGCCTCCTGAAGGCGACTCTTGACGCATGCTACCGACAGCTTGGCTCGGCTCGCCCTCGCCTCACGCTTCAACTGTACAGTCGCTTCAGTTCTGACCTGTATTTGTGCCGCTGTCAACCTCTCAACATTTTTCACATGTTTTTAAATTGCTAGAGCATGAACCAGTCGATAAAGGATCGAGTGCACAGACTATATGAGTGAGCCATAGGACTCATTGATGTGAATTGCCTGCTCTGCTGTAAACTAGTGCCACTTTCATAGTCACACTATCGCTGTCTTGTGCCATTTCCCCATTGTGCTATTGCCCCATCTGAAAAAAACTGTGCGTGTGATCTTGCGCTTGTCCTGAACCTTTTCACCCAAGTGAATCCAAACAAAATGTGAGGAACGTCCTAACCATCACAACTGCTAATAAATCCGAGATCACCCTGTGATCTTAAAACCTAATAACCTCATTGTTTTACACCGTGAACTCTTATGGGCTCATTCGAATAGCCGTTTCGTGTCGCGATGATGCTGCCACCGGCGGCCGCGTAAACGCTATCGCCGGAAATTCGAAAAAAGCACCTGATTCTCGCCGGGATCGGACCCGCGCCCTCTGCGTGGGTGCCGGATACTCTACTACTGAGTCACGCAAGCACTTGCTATTCGGTCGCGGAAAATACCCTAAGGCCAATGCAGGGTGAGACGATTCGAGCCTCCGTCAGTATGGTGGTGCCATCTAGCTAAGATGCCTGCAAACGCAGCGTCCGCAGGCACAGACGACGATATGCGATTCAGACGAGGCGCGCAATCAACGCGCTCCCGAGCTGCCGAGCCTCCGCCAGTATGGTGGCGCCATCTAGTAAAGGTGCCAGCAAACGCGGCGCGCACGACATGTAAGTTGTAATTGTAGAGCTTAATAACCCGCAGCTCGCCGTCGACGCCGGGCGGACAGTTCAGATCGTTCTCGTCAAAACGAGGCGAACAGACTGTCGCGAAGACTCTGTTGTGCGTGGTGCCCAAATTGGGGCTACTCTTGAGCCGCTCCACCAGCTTACGCCATGACTGTGCTGCGTGTGCCGCGCAGGCCTGTGAGTTTTTTGTCTGCTTATTTTTAAAATTTGTTGTGTGCTGCTTCATTTACTGCTTATTGTGGTACTTGTCGCGTAGCAACAGGAAGTGGACCTGGAAAATACTTAATGAAGAAACAAGCAAGGAGTAAGATTTCATGCTCTCTGCTGATCCCAGCATAGTGCAGAATTTAGAAGTGCTAGTAGGGGTAAAGTACAGTCGCCATAGGTTAGTGAGGTCTAGGATTTCTCTAAATTTGAAGAGTAAAATTAGTCGAGAAGAAACAGGCCCACCTAGACGCAGTGGGGGTAAAAGCGTACGAATTTAGGCTGGTGCTCGCAAACAAATATGCTGCTTTAGAACAGAAAGATTAAGATAACAGAGGTAATGAATGAAACCGTAACTAGGTGGATCTCAGAAGCAGCAATTGAAGTGGGAGGTAAGGCGCCAAGGCAACTAGTAGGTAAGCTCTCCCAAGGAACAAAGGACCTAATAAAGAAACGGCAATACATGAAAGTGTCAAACTCGAGTGGTCAGATAAAATTCGCTGAACTGTCGAAACTGATCAACAAGAAGAAAGCAAGGGATATCCGAAATTACAACATGGAAAAGATTGCGGAAACAGTAAAATACGGACACAGCATGAAATCAGTGAGAAGAAAACTAGGCATAGGACAAGGCAAAATGTATGCACTGAATGATAAGAAGGGTAATATCATCAGCAATTTCGATGAAATAGTAAAAGCAGCGGACGAATTCTATACTGACCTGTACCCGGAGCCGCCAAGCTACTTTCATGCGAAGTAGTGATGAACAGGATACAGAGGCCCCTTCTATAAATAGCGATGAAGTTATAAAGGCCTTGAAAGACATGACCAGGGTAAAAGCTGCTGGAGAAGATGAAATAACAGTCGATTTAATCAAGGATGGAGGACTTAGCATACTTTAAAAGCTTGCGGCCGATTATACGCAATGCCTCACCACTTCAAGTGTACCAGGAAGCTGGAAGAACGCCAACATTATATTCATCCATAAGAAGGAAGACGTTAATTAATTGAAGAATTATAGACCCATTAGCTTGCTCTCAGTATTGTATAAAATATTCACTAAGGTAATTTATTCACGAAGGTAACTTCAGCCAACCAAGAGAACAAGCTGGCTTCAAGAAGGGATATTCTACGATGAATCATATCCATGTCATCAACCACGTAATAGAGAAATCTGTGTAGTATAATCAACTTCTCTATATGGCTTTCATAGATTATGAAAAGGCATTTGATTCAGTAGAGATACCAGCAGTCATAGAGGCATTGCGTAATCAAGGAGTACAGGAGGCATACCTGAATATTGTAGCAAACATCTACAAGGATTCCACAGCTACCTTGGTTCTCCACAAGAAAAGTAGAAAGTTACCTAGCAAGAAAGGGGTCAGGCAAGGAGACACGATCTCCCCAATGCTATTCACTGCATGCTTAGAAGTATTCAATCTCTTAGACTGGGAAGGCTTAGGAGTGAGAATCAACGACAAATATCTCAGCAACCTCCGGTTTGCATATAACATTGCCCTATTCAGTAACAATTGGGACGAATTACAACAAATGATTGAGGACCTTAACCGAGAACGTGTAAGAGTGGCGTTGAAGATTAATATGCACAAGACAAAGATAATGTTCAATAACCTGGCAAGGGAACAAGAATTCAGGATCGCCTCTAGAGTCTGCAAAGGAGTACGTTTATCTAAGTCAATTACTCACAGGGGACCCTGATCATGACAAAGACATTTATAGAAGAATAAAATTGGGCTGGAGTGCATACGGCAGGCATTAACAAATCCTGACTCGGAGGTTACCACTGCCATTGAAAAGAAAAGTGCACAATCATTGCATTCTACCGGTGCTAACATATGGGGCAGAAACTTGTAGATTAACAAAGAAGTTTGAGAACAAGTTAGGGACCGCACAAAGAGCGATAGAACGAAAAATGTTATGCCTAACGTTAAGAGAGAGGAAGAGAGCGGCATGGATCAAAGAACAAACAGGGATAGCCGATATTCTAGTCGACATTAAGCGGAAAAAGTGGAGCCGGGCAGGCAATGCAATGCATAGGATGGATAACCGGTGGACCATTAGAGCTACAGAATGGATACCAAACGAAGGGAAGCGCAGTCGTGGACGGCAGAAAACTAGGTGGAGTGATGTGTTAGGAAATTCGCAGGCGCATGTTGGAATCAGCTAGCACAAGACAGGGCTAATTGGAGATCGCAGGGAGAGACCTTCGCCCGGCAGTGGACATAAATATAGCCTGATGATGATGATTATGACGCCTTCGTAATGTAATGATGGTGTTGATACGTACATAGAAAGCAAAAAAAAAACAGGCAGACAAGTTTTGTGTCAGTAATCTATAAATATCCTGAAACCATATGCAAGCAGATCTACACAGAGCCACTGAAATCTCAGTGCACCAGGTTGTATGCAAATATTGTTACGGTGAAGAGAAAAAGAGAACGTTGACTGATCTGAAGAGGACGGAAAATCCACTCAGTCTAGCTGGGCTCTCTTCATTCTTCGTCAGCGCTATATTTCTGTAGATACACCCTGCAACTACTTATCATAGGTGCAAGAATATTGTCTGGTATAATTACATGAACATTTAATTTTCCTCCGCCAACTGAGAAAGCTCAATTTTTATAGTTTCTTTGCCGGCTTACATTTAATGCTTTTGTTTCTGTATGTTTATTTGTCATTTAGACTACACATATTTAGTTTTTGGCGATTTTGGAACAGTGACACGGAATGCATCCTCGCCTTTTTTTTCCTAAAAATCAGATATCATTCGAAATATTTCCCGTTCAATTTCGCCAATATCCAAACGTAGCGTGGCAGGAGGGCCAGAAAAGGCATGCCCACTATTACGTCGCATGGTGAGACGGAAACTCACGCGAGGAAATACGTGATGATGTTGGAATGGTCGCCTGTCGCGGCAGATGCTGGCCAGGGCAAAACTTCCCGCGTCAGTTCACTGCCGCAACGTGCAGGGTACTGATGCGGCTAATGAGTTATTGCTTACTCGCCAAAGAAACACAGGTGAATGAGGAAAAACTGTATTTTCACAGCATACAAATATGCGAATTGAAATAAACATCACCGTAAAAAGTAAAACCCAGTGGAAGCGAACGGCGCCCGTCGACGATCGAGCCGTAACTGTTCCGATCAAGGCTGACCCATCGTTTCACTGGTTTGCCGTCAGATCCAGGGCTAGAAGTCGAGAGACTAGATAGCTGCGCTTGTAGGAACCGTACACGGTCAGGCTCGGGGTGGCGCATGAGAAGTTTGACGACGCAGTGCCAGCGCCTTGCCTGCAGTCGTCTAGTCATGCCGCGACACCAGCGATGGTAGTGCAGTGTAAAGCCGCTGGTCATATTGAAAGGGACGACCGCGCGACCAGCCGCTCAGCTTAATTCACAGAGTAAGCGTGGCAGCCAGAGCCCCCTGGAGGATCCACTCATCTTCTGCCGTGACAGCCGGTACCGGGTGCAGCCGCAGACGCCCGACGCTGTTGCGATGCTGCGCGAGGCTGCCCGTGCATCCTGTCGCCATTGGGCGGCGTTCGGTGACATCGCCCCCGTCCTGCTGGCTACTATGAGCGGTAGTGACCTGTACAGACAGGACAGGGATCGTTGTGCGATTGTGGGACTGATTAAAATCTATTAGGCGGCAGCGGTACTTGCTGGGTCTGGCTCGCTTGGATAACTGCGGTGATCAAAACAACAATGACGTCAAACAAACAGTTTGAAACTGCGTGCACTGTGGTGTATTTAGAGTTAGGGCGTCAAATCCTGCAGTCAAACTTTTATTATTTTTTTTTTTCGTTCGAGTACTGAATGAAAGAAATGCAAGTCCGGTTATAGTTAGTGCTGATTCATTGTTCATTGCAGCGCGCCAGGAAGACAACGGACAGGAATGACGTGAACACGCAGCACGTTGATTCTTGACTGAATTTTACTCGAAGAAACTCAGTGGGCAAAATAATGTGCATGCGTAGACTTCCACGGTTTAAAGAACCATTTTTGCGCTCAGGCTACCCACGATATTCGAAAATCGTTGCACTCATCTCCTTTCCCTCTTAGTTTCTTTCCCCACAGGAGCTTTTCAGTGCCGTGAATAAAAGCGACAAATATCAAAAACAATGTGAACCTTCCTTCAAGCTCTCGTTATCGCCGCATTTTCTTTTATAATTTTCTTGGAAGGATTCAACCACCTTTTCACTGCAAGTGCGATACGACAGGCTAAAACAACAACTTATTGTTCCTAATAATGCAAGATGCGGCAAAAATTATTCTTTTTTTCGTTATGACTGTCAATGGCCGTCGTCTCTTGGAACTCAGGAACGCACCCGGATGAATTGCTATGCTGCGCCAAATACGCTTACTGATCTTGCTTTTCTACGTTCCTTCGACGCGCCCTCAAGCTGGTGTTTGCAGACAGTCCAGTCTCCCCAACATGAACTCTGTGCAACGAAGTAGACGACGTCGTCACTGCTGTGTGGCTGAAACTCGTGAGGATACACGTTTTCTCTTTCCACCCTTTCTGTCCGCGATAAAGCGGTCGATTACACTTTAAGGCTCGCGCTTGCCCTGAAACTGAGCCAAGAACGATTTCTATTATCATCCAGATCGAACTAAACGTGGCACCATGCCATTGACGCATAACTTAGCATGGCTGGTGCGCGGCACGGAACGAAATGCAGATCGCCGCCACTAAAATTGAACGATTTCTGTCCACTTTCATGTAATAAAACACGCATTGGAGTGCTAGCATGCTGTCTTGTAAACTGACAGACTTTTTTTTTCGAGATGGGTAGAACATTTCTGACTTGAAACATGTCGCGGAAGTCTTTGGTCGTCCTGCTTTCCGTAAACTTCCGGCCGAACAACGCCTGCGCGGGCGCGCCCAGCAGCCAGGTGAGAATTTCTCCAGCTACATCGAAGAGGTCGTTAATCTGTGCAACAGAGTCGACGCAACGATGCCAGAAGCTGACAAGATCAGGCATATCCTCAAGGGAATTGACGACGACGCCTTCCAGATGCTGGTCGCCCGGAACCCGACGACAGTCTCTGTCGTCATTGCGCTGTGTCAGAGTTACGATGAACCTCAAAGGCAGCGAGTAGTCACACGACATCCGCCATCAGAATTCGCCACTGTCTCAGCCTCTGAACGCCGTGTCATCGACGAACAAGTGAGCGATATGCTTCGGCGTTGCGTGATTCAGCCGTCCCTTAGCCCGCGGGCGTCGCCAATCGTCCTCGTGAAAAAGAAAGATGGTTCTCTTCGCTTCTGCGTAGATTACAGACGCCTTAAAATTACGCTCAAAGACGTATATCCATCCCCTACTGCACGTAGGCGATGCTCTTGACTGTTTGCAAGGTGCCGAGTTCTTTTCCTCTTTGGATTTGCGGTCTGGATATTGGCAAGTCCCCATGGCAGAGGCTGACTGCTCGAAAACCGCCTTCGTCACAACGGACGGTTTATACGAATTTATTATCATGCCAGTCGGCCTATGTAATGCGCCCGCTACTTTCGAGCGTATGATGAACAGCATCTTGTGCGGTCTCAAGTGGCACACGTATTTGTGCTACCTAGATGATGTCTTCTCACCTGATTTCCCGACTCACCTCCAACGACTAAGAGAGGTATTAAGCTGCCTTACTAAGTCTGGCCAGCAGCTTAATTTAAAAAAAATGCTTCTTTGCTGCCCGTCAGCTGAACATCTTAGAGTACGTCGTATCCAAAGAAGGCGTGCTTGCGGATCCTGCAAAAATCCCTGCAGTTGCGGAGTTCCCCAAACCCACTAACCTGAAGACACTACGCAATTTCTAAGGCCTCTGTTCCTATTTTCACCGCGTTGTGAAGAACTGAGCTACGTTCATCGCCCCTTTGACTCAACTGCTGGCTGCATAACGCCCTATCCGCCCGGTCAAAAGCCGGCGATGACGCCTTCACGACCCTTCACCATCTGCTCACCTCTCGTCCTATTCTGCGATATTTTGACCCCGCTGCCCCAACTGAGGTACATACAGGTGCTAGTGGAGTCGGCCTTGTGGCGGTTCTTGCCCAACGCAAACGTTGTCTTGAGGAATACATCGTTGCTTATGCTAGCCGCACGCTGACAAAGTTGGAGCTAAACTACTCTGTTACAGACAAGGAGTGTTTAGCCATACTCTGGGCCCTTACTAAATTACGACCTTATTTATACGGCTGCCAATTTGATGTAGTAACAGACCACCATGTGCTGTGCTGGCTGTCCTCATTGAAAGACCCATCTAGCCGCCTCACACGCTATGCAGAAACCGCTGCACTTACATCTACCACTGCCCAAGACGTCGGATCATTCATACTGCGGCATTTTGTTCTTTGTCACGGAGACCCTCGGGAACTTCTTAGTGATCGAGCCCGCGCTTTTCGATCTGAAATCGTGACGTCGCTTATGAAAGAGTGTCACATTATCCACAGGACCATTAGCGTATACCATCCGCAGACTAATGGGTTGACGGAGCGTTTCAAGCAAACTCTTGGCGACATACTCGCCTTGTACGTCGCGTCCGACCATTCCAACTGGGACGCTGTGCTTCCGTTCGTCACGTTTGCCTATACTACTGCCACTCAAGCCACCACCTGTTTTGTCCGTTTTTCTTACTGTGCGGCCGCGAACCTTCATGCACCATCCATACCACTCTGCCCTACCAGCCTGATTCATCAGAATGTGTTCGTCTCAAGCTGCGCAGCATGCTGAAGAATGCAGACAACTCGCCCGCTGTCTTACCACCGCAGATCAGACACACCAGTAGCTTCGTCGTGGTGGCTCTGACCCCCCAAGCTTACCTATATACCCATTGATTGGTTTGACTGTGGATTCCACCTTTAGCTCCCGGTCTTTCTTCTAAGCTGCTCCCACGATATCATGGACCTTACCGTGTAATTTCACGAACCTTCCCCGTGAACTATGTCGTAGAGCCTGTGTCGCAGTCCTCTGATCAGCGCTGTCGTGGTCGCGAAACTGTTCGGCTCAAGCCCTTCTACGATCCCTCTATGTTACCTTATGCTCAAATCGCCAGGATGGCGCCTTTTTCTCCGGAGGATAAATGTAACGAAGGAGCAGCGCCGGTTAGCCCGGCGCATCTCCAGCGTATGAAATGTAACGAAGAACAAGTGCGGGTCAGTCAGGTGCATCACCAGCACTTTACGCACGGGGCCACTTCTGACTGCTCGCAGGGTTCTGACTACCGCACCGAGTTACACATCTCACTCCTTGCGTATCCTGTCAATAAACGGGTGCGACTCTTTTCACAGCAAATCCGTGCAGGGTGGGGCCTCGCCTCGATGACGTATCACCATTTTCTTTTTTTCCTCTCTGTTTGGCGGCATTGGAACGAAGAACACGCTGGGCTGGTGGTGACTAGGCACATCTGTGGCTGCTGTTAAGGGCTCGATGCTATTCCTAAATAAACGCATCACTGTTTTGATGATCCAAATATAACCTCACTATCAGGGAGGGAGAAGTCTACCTGACTTAAACACTATTTTTATTGGGGGTGTTGCTACTCTGCGCTCCGCAACAACCCCTCAACGACCGCCGCTTCGTGTCGGCGCCCGGCACCGCGGCTTCCGCCGCAGAACCCGGGCACAACCGACCGCGCCGCAAAACAGAGAGGAAAGAAAGAAGAAAATGGTGATACCAAGAAAGAAAAGAAACTTATTGCCGAGGTGGGATTCGAACCAGCGTACCACCGGCCCCAAGGCGAGCGTAGTAACCACTAGGCCATATACAGCCACGCTTCCGGAGCATGCATTCATGCGAACCACATGATTGCGTTGGAGCATTGTCGTCTTCGTCGAAAAAAAAGAAAATGGTGAAACGTCATCGAGGTGAGGATCCTCCCCTGCACGGATTTGTTGTGAAAATAATCGCACCCTCAATGAACAACTTGACACATGTTTCAATTACATTAGAGGGAGTCGCCTGTTTAAACCTCATGTGATAAAAACACGTTATAGCATTATACCTAATAGGCCTATATCCTGGCAACCGTACTGCTCACTCGCTTACGTTATTATTTTTGTGTATGGAAAAGTAGTCTATTACTGGATCATGCATGTGGCGCATGCACAAATGGCAGCGTGGTCGCGCCACGGATAACGCACTCGGAGCTAAATTTAGCCTCGCGCGAGGTGTTCAGACTAGTGTATATGCAGCTCGGTATTAAGTTTCTCCATCCGAGCAGGAGTGACCGCGTCTCACAGAGCTCACTAGGCTCTAGTAGGCATAATTTTAGTTTCTGAAACCGGTTCTCATCAGGAGCTACAAGGCTAACAAGTGTGCCATTTCTTGCAGAAATCTCACTTGTTCGGCTATGGCGTCTCTGCGGCTGAGAAGTAGGGACTAGAAATTGTGCGAGCATAATTGGTAAGCAAGACAGGCACGTATTCAATCCTTTTGACCATGACGGAACATGTCCGTCTTCACCGTGAGCGTAAGCTCAGGACATTGAAGTCAAGTGCAGGAGGCTCAACCATCTACGAGTACGGCGGGTTCGAGCGGTGAACCCCGGCGCCTCCAGTGGGGATGCCGTTTCGCTATTCTAAAGTGCCCAAGCAACTGCAAAATGAACGGGCCTCAGACGAATAGGGAGCGATCAACAATAACAAAATCAGGACATAAGGCCATTGGTAGCTGTAAGATAAGTTAGGCACGTTAGCTCTCTAACGTGTCAAAAAATTGTAACTCGTGTATTTGGTTGCGTGAGTTCTTTACCTATAATGCCCATACACCCTCTACAGCACGCACAAGATGTTTGACGTACCCCACTGCGGCTGCGTACCTGATACAGCCCACCCCACAGTTTTTCTTTTGTATTTTTTGTTCTTGATGCTAGAGCATCAAATAGGCCATTGACCGAAAAAGCCGGCGTCTGTGGCAGCAAAACGGCACCAAAATTCCCATTGGCTGCGACGCCACGTCACCAGCGCGCCTCGACGGAGCAGATACAGCGACGCGACACCGCGGGGCGAGACGGGTGGTCGTCGGCGAGGCAGCCACGTGACGCGCACGTGCGGGTGCCGCAGTCTAGCTCTCGGAAGCAGACACGATGTCCGTACCTCTCTCTCTCTCACCCCTACTGGGCTCAGCTGCTGCGCGCATCTGCAGGCCTTGGCGGCCGCTGCTGCTTCCGTGGTATCTCGGGGCGCAGGACGTCGGTGGCATGCGGCGTCCTTGATTTCCTAACAATGTCGCCCAAATGCTTCTGGTCAAGCATGCTAATGTAGAATTTGTACAAAAAAATAAGCCACACCAATTTACTCGCAAAGCTCGATAACATTACTCGCAGCGCAATACTCGAAGGACCGCTCAGCGGCGTTAAGTTGGACAATAAAGCTAGGTATGTAAGGTTTTGTGGCGCAAAAGCAACTAAGGCTATGATGCGCCATGCACAGGATGAAAAAATATAATTTGGTGAAAGTGCTTCAAGCAACAAAAAATTACTTTATAGTTTGTTTAAGAACCCTGTTTCATCTAAAAACTTAAAAACATCGTCTAAAGATACAAGAGCGTTTTCAGCTAGGATCATGGAAGGATGAAGTGGTGTTAGTGTTTTGTAAAGTTCATAAAAATATGTCTCTTTTTTCCTCGAACGCTGGACATGTTATTAAAATGTGATTCACAGTTAGAAATTCTTGGCATTGATCACAAACCGCTTGTTGTTCATTTTCCAATAAAAAGTTGTGTGTGAGATGTGTGTGTCCGATGTGAACGCGACATAAAATAACTTCCATGAAATGTTCCTGGTGATATGATCCACTCCTGCAGCATGGGTTTTACTATTTGCAGCTTGTTGTTTACTTGGCAGTCCCACTTCTGTTGCCACATTGAGGTGACCGCAGTACGGACCACCCGGACACAGTCCTTGAAGGCAAGATTTATTTGTGTAACGTTTTTACGCGCTGTGATTGCTGCGCATTTGTCCGCCTTTTAATTTCCTGGGATTCCCACGTGGCTTGGAACCCAACAGAGACGAATTATTTTACCATGCTTTTCATTTTTGCCGAGCATTCTCAAGATGCAGCCGAGAAAAGGTTCGCGCTCTGATGTTCTATGGATGGAATTAAGTGAACTAAGGGAAACTGTGTACACAACTGCTTTCTTAAAATTTCCTGTTTCTATTTTTTCCAAGGCCATAAGCAGGGCATATACTTCAGCTGTAAAAACTGAAGCAAACTGTGGCAACCTAAGACAATTTTCCCAGTGTTCCGATACAACTGCGCTTCCAACATGTTCATTTGTCTTGGAACCATCAGTGTAAAACTCGGTGTAGTCACTGTATTTATTTTGTAATTCTAAGAAATCTTGCAATATGTGTTCAAGCGGTGTTTCTTTTTCCTTGTGGCATGTTAGAGTAAAATCGCAAAAATGTGCGAAATCATGCCATGGGGGAGTCTGTTCAGTCTTTCGGCGACATTGAGAGTCTCGCTCGGAACATTGTAGCTTTGGCACATATCTTCGAATCGAAGGATAAGTGGTTTCACGCTATGTGTTTTGTTAGCATAGTGTGTTCTATGTGTGGTGTAAGTAACAAGAGTATGGCATATATGATTAGGTAGAGCTGTGATTCTAAGCCCGTATGAAATGAGGCTCTTCGGTGCTCTAAACAGTGTTCGTTACTGTCGGCACATAAGCTTTCTACTGGTGAGGTCCTGTACGCACCAGTTGCTAAGCGTAGTCCGTGGTTGTGCGTTGTATCAAGACGTTTGATGTAAAACTGCCTTGCTGACCCGTAAACTATGCAACCGTAGTCAAGAATGCTGCGCACGACAGAGCGGTAAATACGTAACAGGCATGTTCGGTCGGCGCCCCAATGCTTACGTGATAGGACCTTCAGGATGTTAAGCGCTTTGTTTGCTTTAGTTTTTACGCTGTTAATGTGGGCGATGAAGTTTAGTTTACTATCCAAAATGATTCCTAAGAACTTTTGTTCGTGTTTAACTGGTAACGCGTTTTGATTTAATTTGAGAGCAGGGTCAGGGTGTAACCCCCTTTTTTGTGAAAATACTACTGCCACAGTTTTTTGTGTAGAAAAACGAAATCCATTTTTATCGACCCATTGCGTCAAATTGGTAATTGTTATCTGGATTTGCCTTTCGCATGTAGACAAACCCGAGGCACGGTATGCAAAGTGAAGGTCGTCGACGTATAAAGAGTACATAATGTTGGGCGGTATAACTGAATTTATAGAGTTCATCTTCACCACGAAAAGAGTAGTGCTTAATACGCAACCCTGTGGGACGCCATTTTCTTGGACAGAGACTGGGGACAGTGTTGCTTCCAGACGGACTTGAAATGTTCGGTTTGAAAGAAAATCGGCCAGACAGTTGAGCATTCTGCCGCGTATTCGTAGTGTTGCTAGATCTTGTAAAATGCCATACCTCGATGTGGTGTCGTATGCTTTTTCCAGGTCGAAAAAGACCGCGAGGCAGTGCTGTTTGTAAAGGAATGCCTCACGTATGGTATGTTCAAGACGAACAAGATGGTCAGTTGTTGAGCAGCCTTTCTTATAACCGCACTGGTGAGTATCTAGTAAGTTATTTGCTTCGAGAACGTATGTTAGTCCCATATTTATTATGCTTTCGTAGGATTCAGCGAGGCAACTTGTTAGTGCTATAGGTCTGTAGCTGTTAGGTGTATTTGCTGATTTTCCCGCCTTCAGTAAGGGAACAATCACAGCCTTTTTCTACTCTGCAGGCGTTTTACCAGCTTCCCAGATCGTGTTTAAAAACGCAAAAAGGCCTCCACCGCTCGAGACAAATGGGCCAGCATAGCGTAATCTATTTTGTCAGGACCCGGTGCTGTTTTCTTACCCGAAGAGATTACTCTGTTTATTTCATGGAGTGTTATAGGGACATTAAACGGTCTATCTGAACTTCCTGTTGTCGGAAGCTTTTGCTTTTCGGCGGACTGTTTGGGTTTAGGAATGTTGTGGAATAGTTTGTCGAACTAGATATGGTGTAGAAGTGCTGGCCTAATATGTCTGCTTGTTCCTGTAGACTTGTTTGCGTGCCTGGAGTTGAGAGTATGGGGATTGTGTAGGGAGCATAGTCGCCCCTAAACTTGCGATCCTGATCCCACATTCTCTTTGATGTTACTGAACTGTTAATTGATGAGATGTAATTTTTCCATGAATTTTGTTCTGTTTGCCTACGGATATACCTCGCCTTCGCTTTCGCTTTTTTGAAAGATAAAAGATTATCTTGTGTTGGGTACCTTTGGAATATACCCCACGCTTTGTTTTGAAGTTTTTTAGCTTGTGTGCATTCATTCGTCCACCAAGGTTTTAGTTTTTCTTTAAGAATCCAGAAGATTAGGGAATGGCTTCTTCCGCCGCAGCAACTATGCAAGCAGTAATCCTCTCATTCGCTTCGTCTATGCTTAGGTCATCTAAGATAACTTTTTCTAAACTGGATTTTTCAGTGAAGACACGCCAGTTTGCTAGGTGCAGTTTCCAACGGCGTGGCCTAGAAAGTGTTATAGGCAGTATGGATGTTAGTTTTATGGCTGCAGGCATATGATCACTACCGTAGGAATTAGCTATTACAGTCCAATTAAGATCGGTGAACAGAGATGGAGAACACATTGCCAAATAAAGGCAACTCATAGCTCCTGTGCTAGGGGAGCAGCACGTGGCCGCACCAGTATGTAAAAGGCATAGTTCATTACTTAGGATAAATTCTTCGATTGTTTTTCCCCTATGGTCAGTTTTTTTTTTTGCTCCCCCATAGTGTATTATGCCCATTAAAATCTCCCGCTATCAGAAATGATTCCGGTAGCTGGTCTAAAATCAGGTCTAAATCTCTTACAGTGAAATGCGTGTGTGGAGGATTGTAGAGGGAACAGATGGTGATGGTTTTATGTGCTAAAATGGTGACAGCAGCGGCTTCTATGTGGCTATTAATGGTCACTGCTCTAGCTGGAATTCCGTGTTTCACAACAGCCACACCGCCCGAAAGCCGGTTAGCTTGAGTACGGTCGCGCCGCACGACAGTGAAGCCTTTTAAGATATTCATGTTTTTGTCGCATAAGTTTGTTTCCAGTAGGCACAAAGCCACAGGGGAGAAGTTATTCAGTGTATCTCTTATGTCACCTAAGTTGTGTAAAAGTCATCTGCAGTTCCAGTGGATAATAAAAGCCATTTTAAAACTTAAAGGTGACAAATGGTTATTGGAACTGGTTATTGGAACTTTGTCCCTGTTTGCGTGCTCGAGAGAGCGCTTGTCCTTAGGCGTCGACGACACCGGGGTTTTTGCGTCGACCTCCATCGCTCTCTCAGATGCGCTGGAGGATCGAGAGTTGGGCGCCGGGACACGTGTCGCGGGCCGTGGAGTTCGATTGAGTGAAGGGCCTTGCGAGAATGGCGTCTGCGGGCCCTTCAAAGACGATGGAGCAGCACTGGCTGCTCCCACCACGGGGGCGGGAGGGGTCACTGCGGGACCACTGTGCGTGAGCTCGGAGGACTCCCGAGACCTCTGTGACGCTGCTCCCTCCTGCGTCACATCGGCATAACTTCTTCTCGAAAGGTACGAAAGTCACTTTCTTGCTTCAAAGAACGAGATTTTTTCTTCAACAGTTTACTTCCTTTTCTTTTTTCCAGCAAGGACAAGACCGCGAGTAAGCTGGATGGTCCCCTTTGCAGTTAACAAAGTGTGGAGAAGCGGTGCTGCATCATTGGAGCTGCATTTAGCACAGGATCTGTCCTCGGCATGCGTGTGAAGCATGTCCAAACCGTTGACATTTGAAACATCGTCTGGGGTTGGGGATATATGGTCTGACATTTACTTTTACGTATCCTGCATTCAGAGAGGTAGGCATTTCGCTTGTCCCAAAGGTAAGTATAACATGTTTTGTCGGAATTTCTTGATCACTTCTGCGGATGACAATTCCTTGTACTTTAGTCACATTTTGTTCTTGGAAACCCTCCAGCAGTTCCTCATCACTCAAGCCAAGGAAGTCCTCCTCGGATATCACGCCCCTGCTTGTATTTAGTGTCCTCTGGGCTGAAATTGTGACAATGCTGGTAAGTTCTGAGAGCTTTTGCACTTGATCTTTGTCATTTAGTTCTAGGAGGAGGTCCCCGCTAGACATTTTTGAGGCTTTGCATGTTGATCCAATTTTGTTTTTCAGGCATTTGGCCACCATAAATGGTGAAAGCTTTCTTACGGGTATGTTATTTTCACTATGCACTACATGGTACTTGGGCAATGCTGGGGCATTGTTCCGAAAGAAGAACTGAAACGTTGATTCGGTGCGGCCTCTTTTCAGAGGCCGATCATAGACAACAGAGGTTTGCGCTGCCATAATAAAATGTTCGAGTTCGGCAACAGCGCCGACCGCCCACCACGGAGCCCAACGAGGGGACGCGGCACTGCTTGTACACAAGTCTGCGTGACGCCAGTCGTACGCTGCTACTATAACCAAATATGCTGTACCCAAGGTAGGATAGCCACACACGGTTAACCCTTGCCGCCAGGGAGAATGGAAGTAAATGGAAAAGAGTAGAAGACAGGAAAGGCCAAAAAGTGTGAGAGAGAGACGAAGATTGGGGAGAGAGAGACAGGAAAAGGCGACTACCGATTTCCCCCGGGTGGGTCAGTCCGGGGGTGCCGTCTACGCGAAGTGGAGGCCAAAGAGGTGTGTTGCCTCCACCGAGGGGCCGTAAAGCTCCAAACACCCGGCATCGGCTCAACCTCCAGGATCCTCTTTTCCCCGGACACGGCTAAGCCGCGCAAAGCTACACGCGGGAGGGGCCAACATTCATGTCCTCGGGTCCGCGGTGTCGCAACACACCAAACGCTTGCTTACGCAGACGCCCCTGCGGGGGACAATAAAGCTTTCGCATTCACAAGTCATAAGACGTCCTTGAGTGTCCTGGAATTTTCTTACGTGAAAGAAGCAAAACGGCTCAGGCCACCCGCCGTGGTGGCGTCGAGCTGCAAAGTCCGAACCCGCAGGATCAAATCCGGTCCGCGACGGCCGCATTTCGGTGAGGGCGAAATGCAAAAACGCCCGCGTATACCACGCCCGTTTAGGGTGCTCGGTAACGAAGCCCCTGCGGCCAAAGGTAATCCGGAGCCTCCCGCTAAGGCAAACCCCATGGTCATGTCGAGGCTCTGGCGCGTAAAGCCCCAGAATTCAATTAAATTTCAGGCAATAGGGCATTTGCACTAAGCCACGCGATCTCGGCCGCTCGCACGCGGCGGCCGCGCACGAGCGAGCGCGGCCGCCGCAGCCGCAGCGAGCGAAGGTTCGTGCGGTCTACCGCTTCAACGGAAACTGAGCGGCGAGAGCACAGCGCATACAAAAGGTCAGAGCCGTCTGGAGATCGCTTTTGTTAGTACGCAGTTGTTAGAAGAGTAGAAGTCGCCCCCCCCCCTCCCTCCCTCCCTCCCTCCCTCCCATCCCATACCCCCACGGTACGGTGTCTAGCAGGGGCCACTGTACCCACGGCCTTTCGCACGAGAGAGGAAGTCGCGTTTACGCTCCGCCGTGCGTTCGCTCTCCATGAAAGCGCGCGTCCCCCGCGAGCTGTCACTCGCACATACGGCGGGCGCGCGGCGATGATTTTATCGCCCTTGGACTTTGTATGGATCCTCAGGGCGGCGACGCCGACAGCGAAAATCCGCTTGAAGTGTCCATATAATTGCTGTCGCAATAAAAAACATCCCAGAATAAATGGTTACAACGATAGTGCTGAGCGCATATACTAAGAAAAAAGAAAAAGTGCAGTACTCCGGAGCGTTTTGTCAGCCAAGGAAGAGCGGGCATGGCCTCCGAGACTGGAGAATTGCGCGAGCTCTCTATTGATAGCGCGCGTTGCAATCTTGGAGGCTATACAGCGAGCCACTGGAATTCAAGCCAGTGCAAAATCCAACATGGCGGCCTCCAAGATTGGGTTGCGCGGCTCGAAAAGAGTGATTTAGTCGGCAAAATCGAACTTTGGGGTTTCAATTCGTCCGAAAAATTGGGTGCGAAAATGCATGAACTCAATGGGGACCCTGATGGTGCATTTTTGAAGTGCGGAATATCCAGCAAGTCGAAATTTTTGGAGTCAAGCACCACCACGCCCGCTTTCGCGGCAGTTATCGATTCCGTGAACATCGTCTGCAACATTGTTGAGTGCAGTGCGGGTGATATTTGTATGGTACGTGTTTTGAGCCAGCTGGAGAGCATGGCACTAGGGGCGGCGAACCAACGCGCCAAGTAATCCCGCATCGGTGATTAATTTGAGTAATTTTTCTCGGACATGGAAAATAAAGGTGATTTCTTTTTGCGGCAAGTTCTTGCTTGTTTTCTTTTTTTTATTATTCATTTCGGTTAATTCGAAAATCCGCTTAATTCGAAGAATTTTCGCGGTCCGGCGACCTTCGAATTATCGAGGTTTTACTGTATATAGTACATGTACGCGATGCTCCGGCTTCCGGCGTTTTGCCGCAGTTTCCCGCGCCCTCACCGCCTCTGGGTCCGCTTGCCGGTGTCGCCGTGCTGCTGCACTGATTAAAGGCAGTCTTAATGAAGGGAAAACGAAGTCCGCACCTCAATACCATATACGACCAAGAAATCAACATTCTATATACTTTACACATGTGTTGTCACTCATTTGCATGTTCGAGTGGGCAATGTACGGGGGATTCACGGTTACCTGAATGATCCCCCGGTGCTTCGCCCACTCATTATCATTCACTTCTTGGATATGCGGTGATTATTTTCTTGCAGAATTGTTTGGTTTTGTTCAACGTACTTATGTAAATGTAGTATTGTTGTGTTGGCTTGAGTTACAGTTTATCGTAATTTATCTGTGTTGCTGCATGAGCACGCTTCCATGATGAGCACGAACTCTTTTCCATGAGCCGGTTATAGCGCGCGACATTGACGGGAAAATTTAATCCATATATGCCAGAACTTGGGGAAATTAAGAAAAGTGATTTATTTTTCCGTAATAATTGCTTCTGGGACCTCAGAAAGCAGAATCAACCTTTTATTCACAAAAATGTTTTTTTTTTTCGAATTGTGTTTTTGTAGCCGTCTGTTAGCCTGCTGCTATAGAAGCGCTAGTTAGTTCTTTAATTGCTGCTCGGAGGGCTTAAGATGGTTGTTTTTCATCAACCTGGTCTCGCGGAACGCAAAGGCTAGCATTTGGTCAATGATCCGTGCTTGACAAGCGAAATACAAGGGGGGGATTAAGGGCCAGTGGTGGGCGCCCATCGCGGCGACGGTGCCGAGATTAGACAGAGGTACAGCTCATGACATGCCAATTATACCTGACACGTGGTGGGGCGAGTAGAGCCGGCTGGCACTGACCAAACGTAGAGGGTGCGTGACGAAGCCAGTAGTACCCAAGAGTACACAAAGCGACTTAAAGAAGAGGGAATATCGGTGCTTCGTCAGGTACATCGCGTGCAGTCGCCCTGACAGCAAAAGCTTTTATGTCCGTGACTGTCGCTAGCTCCTGATGTGCGCGTGCCGGGCGTGTAATGGGCACAGAAACCGTGAACGCAGTACTCAGGCACCTTTCCCATTGTAACCGTTCTTGCATTTCGTTTCGGAGACCGTTGCCCATTGACCAACGTGAAAAGCTTCTCAGAGCAAGCATTTACTGAATAGGGGTACGCGAGCCCAAAGTGTCGTTTGACCCGCCGCCACTACGCTATCGGTTTTTCTAATAAGTGCGAGCGGGGAAGGGGTCACACCAAAGATCAATCACTTTGGCTTGCAGGTACTGCCTGCTTGTTAGGATTTTATTGAACCCATTGTGCTGGGCACTGTGGCTTTGCGCGGCAGCAGGCATGCTATGCATCTGTCACCCCTCCCCCCCCCTTTTTCTTGGAGCCTTGTTTTTATTTGTATGTTGTGTTGAGGGAGAGGGAGTAAGACACCGTAAAAGGTGATAGAGAAAAGGGCGCTGGGGAGAAGCGCAATACTGGAAGTGCTGGCGAACAAGACGATCCTAGTACAGGATTCGTGATTGGTGCGTCGGTGGACCACTCATAACCACGCGGTGGCGATTGGGTGGTAAATGCTTGGGGCGGGGCATCGATGGGTAGAAAACGTGGCCCCGTTGCCCGTCCAAGCATTCTGGACAAACTTCGGTGCTATGCACCATCGACTATGTCGATATAGGGTCGCCCTATGTGTACCAGTTCCGTCTTGTATGTGTACTTGCATTTGTAAATTCTTGTAAATGGTTGTAAATACAAAGTGTGTTTTTTTTTTCTCGTCATCTCTGTCTACTTCAACCCAGCGAACCCATCGCCCCTATTCGTTGCGGCAGCACTCCTCACTTGCATAGACCGTCTCTGGCGGTGCGTCTCGGGCGCCCAAGTGGAGGAGTGGTACTAGAAGAACCTCTGGACTTTACTCCGTCCTACATATAGGAGAGAAGGCACATATACTGCTTATTTTAATGATACAATTTCAAGCACATTTGACATGGACTCCGATGTCGCTTTTTTTCACAACGTATGTTGGTCTTCCCATGGCAATGAGCAAACCTTGTTTGCTTTTCTTGAAGGATCACTGTGTGGCCAATGCGGTCAAATCGGCTTTGGCCTTCCAGTAAAGACTGCATGCTATTTCCACGCAATGGAGCCATAACTCTTCATGTATGACATCGCTATTCTCCTTCGAAATGTGAGGAGCTCTGTTTTGTCCGTTCCCATTCCGTATAACTGGAATGCATTATTCACACTTGCATCAACAAGATATGTCAGGAGTGACGAGTACCACTTCTTTCCTCTAATGGCTGTGCGATACTGGCAATATTTTGGTCCAGTCTATCAACTCCTCCCATGTTGCCATTGTACCTAGAAATCAAGAATGGCTGCTCCACCGTGACTTTCACCTGTTCTCTCTTGAATATCTTTTTACCATTTGCGTTGGTTCGACCCCGTGAGCATTTGAGACGACGGTAACTATGCTATTGTCCTTCCAGCGACATACGATAATTTCAGATTCAGCGTCGGCTCTGTAATAGTAGAGCCTCGAGTCTTACTTTTCATTTCTCTCTATGTGAGGATGGGACAGTTTTCTATTCGGTTATCCCGCACGGTGCCTGTGCACTTGACACCCATTGACGAAAACATTCTAACAATTTTGAGACTTGAAAATAAGTTGTAAAAGAACACATGAAAAGGGCAATCAAGCTTTCCTTTCATTCTGGACACCATTTCTGTAACAACTGAACCTCCTACACCAAGCTTGTTTTTATCATTCACATACCCTCCCTTGGTAGGGCTCAACAGAAAGCAAATAGCCCAATAAAGTGCAAACGCGCCACAATTTAGAGCCAAACCGGATTGGTTTCTCTTTCATAAACTGTTTGCATCCATGCTTTCCGAAGTACTCGCACATGCTTTCATCAATGCTGTAGCAGTCTAGTGATGGAGCATACAAGGGTGCCTTTATCACCGCTTTCTTTCTCTGTCACTGCCACCGCGTGATTTTCAGGCGGAACAATGACCACAGTCGACGGTACATCTTCCCCAGCGTCAATGCGGTTTACAATGTCGTTGAGCGTTTGCGGATCTCTTCTGCGGTAAAATGAACTGTAGGTAATCTCCTGACTGCAAGTGAAAGAAAAAAGTTTCTACTATACATCCATGTTTTTTATTACGTTACTTCAACGCTAAGCGCGCGAAGGATCGCGCGTTCCACAGTGACACAACAACGACCCCCGATCTGCCCAGCGTCCTACATATAGGACACCGCTGTTTGACCACCGCTGTTTGACTGCAAAGAAAAAACTTCTGTATATATCACAATGATATTGTTTTGAGAGCATATTCAATTACTCAGGAATAACTGACAAAGATTTCGACAACATCAATTATCATTTGAATTTATATTACTTGCATTTTCTTCCACGCCGTGGCGTTCATCGAGGCTCACGCGGAAATACAATTTTGCGACTGAAAGCACGTGGGGAGTAGTGCTCCCAAGCTAAACAAGACAGGCACGCGAGAAGGGTAGGGCCTCAGAAACACCCGCGAGGGGGCACTAGCTTTTGTACAAAAAAAAATGTTCGAGTTATTCGGAAAATCTTTAGCGTCCTACATATAGGACACTGGGCATATATGGGTTAAAAATGAGCACTGTACTCTGATTTATATCTCACTTTCATACTCTTTTGTTTCTCTTAAATGACATTTCACCACAGCTACGAAAACCTAACCACTTCAAAGACAAACGCGTGTTCTTGACACTACTAGACGATCACATGCATGCCACGCCAGACAAGCACTTTTGTTTGGGTGCCTGGCTATTATATACTGAAATGGAATTCCCGCTGGCATAAAGCCCTCTGAAATTCCACTAAGGCGTTCCTCGGAAAGAAGTCATCCTGAACTTACGAAGATTCAACCTTTCACTTTAAGGACTCTTTGTGGCATGTGCAGCAAAACACAAACACATTCTCGGATACATACATATGTGTTCGCCTTTCATAACTATAACCAAGTCCTCAGGACAGCTCTTTAAGAGCGCCCAAACATAATGACAGCTGAGGTACACAGTTCTGGGAATAGTGGCGGTATTGTGTCGACGAAAATTATTATGCAGGTATTCACTAAACTCTTTCCAGCTCGAAGGATTTTTTCTATGAGCCGCGACGATATCACGCATCGGAGCAAACGAGGAGCACCGAAGGGATTTTTATGCAGCGGAATCTGCATAACTGATAATGACGACTTACAATTATCCATGACGATGCTGCTCTTAGTAATTTCGCCGTGATGATTATCTTGTCACAGTAACTTTGCACACTGCAATAAATAATATATGTATGAAAAGTAGCTTCACATGGCCTCGCACCTGCAGACCGTTACTCTGGAAACTTGGAGAACAATCAATTGCGAAATGCTAAGAGCAGCTCTATCTCGTCATGCCGCCGTTGATCCTGGGAATCAAATGAACGAGAGAGAGACAAACCATCGCTGAGGACAAAGAAATTAGGGCGGATGCCGCAATTGCAAAAAAAAAACATGTAGTTTATTGTGATATTGAGTTGTCCCGATTTATTGTGTTGTCCCGATTGGGACCAAGATAAGAATGGCAACACTGCACTGAAACCAATGACTTATTCATTTTCCCAAGGCCTTTGGTGATGGTATACACGGTAGGTTACTTACTAAACAGATTCATTGGTATTGACGAGAAAATACTTTCATGATTAGTGAGCTAGCTCTGAAATCGAAGTCAAATTAAAAGGGTAAATAAAGCAAAATCAGATCGCCTTCAAGTATTTTCGGGAGCTTCGCAAAGGTTTACCTTAGGACCTATCTTTGTTTTATATATGTTAACTACACCCTCTGGCGTTGAATCTGCCATAACAGTTCGATTGTTCATGACGACTGCGTTACTTTTGCGGCTGTGCGTGGAACAGATGACCAAATTAAGGTGGATACATCCTTAAAACATATTGCGGCCTGGTGTGACACATGGGGTATGGCAATGAATAAATATAAAACTGCACGTATCACTCTAACCCCCCCCCCCCCCCAAAAAAAAAACAGCATTTCGTTTTCCAGTACAGCCTAAATGGCATTTGTAAAAAAACTATTGCGGCTTCTGAGCGTCGGTGATTGATTCGGAAGCACGGTCCACTTAGGCTTTGACGTGAACCGGAGAAGCCCTAGCGACGATATCGGCGCCGTCGAGCGAACAGCGGCGGTGAGGCTGCCACACAAATGGGTCCCGGTCTCATCCTCTCTACGGCAAGGAAATCTCGCCGTTCGCAAGCACAACCGCCGTCCAACGGCGGCCCGCGAATGGCAAACGGCGTGCGGCGAGTTACCGTGCCGGTAACGTGCACGGGCCTTAGCCGCGACCGTATCGCGCTTCTCGGCTACCCGCTATTGCTGCAGTGCCGGCCCGTGCTCACGCGAAGCCTGCCGCTGTGGACCCTGTGTTGCGCGCACGTCTAAAAAGGCCAACACTGTCGGACTCTGTTCGCTCAACTAGTCAGACCGCTAAGCACGGCTGTGTTGGAATGTGAGCGATTTGACACTTGTGTTACGGGCTGTAATCTTTTTTTATTTACTGGCGCGAAGCGCTGCAGCGTTTGGCATCGTTGAGACGGCATTCTGAACTCTACGCGGGTGTTTACTTGAAATGTTTAAAAATATCGGAGGTGGTTGAGGGGCCCTTTAAGCGTCCAAACTTTTTTTTATGCACGTCCGCCAGAAAACAAAACGCAGCCGAACTCTATTATGAGGCTAACATACATGCAATATATCATAACGAGGGCATGCCGACGCAATCCTTACTGGTAATTATACGCAGCATTCCTACTGCGCGTGCTCCTTTTGAGGTAACATGCTCTATAAGCGGACTCCAATTAAGCTTTTCGGTGCATATTACACCCAAATATTTAAGTGAAATCGCCTGTGAGATACTCTCTTGTCGATAAAAAATTGAAATTTGCAGAGGAACCCTTTTGAGGGAAAATTATGATGGCGCTTTTTCTGATATTAAGAGAGAGGTTAATGCCATCAAGCCACAATTCTAGACTGCTCATATAGTACTGTAGAGTTTGGTACAGAGCAAGTGAATGTACCGATGCATCAAAATATGCGATGTCGATATATGCACGGTGAACTATTTTTACGCCTATGCATGCTTACCGTCGTCATCGTGCTCTTTATTTTGTCAACGTATCGACGTGATCATGTCGTGTCATGTGGGACTGATTGACCCGATGATCTAAATGTTTAAGTTGACCGCCTATGCCAGAAGCACTAGAAGCAGTCAATATACAGGGCGTCCCACGTAACATTAGCCAAACTTTAAATATATGCAAATGCCACGTAGTTGGACGTAACCAACGTAATGTTGTTTGCCGTCCCTTGGAGATACTTGGATTGTTTTGTTTGCATTTCGCCTAATTACATAATTAGTCTTCATTAATTAATCACCTTCTCAAATATTACAATAAGATGAAAGGTGTCAATGAGAAAATTGTAGAGCAACTTGAAAAACTCCCGATACAGCTTTCTGTTGCTCAATAGGTGCTGCGTAAGTGTTTTTCCGAGGGTGAACGCAGCCCACGAATACACGCAAAATTGCCGCGCGACTGGCCGCTCGAGGCACTTATCTTGTATTGGCGGGCATATGTCACGCTCGGAAGAACACTTTTATATAGCACGTATTGAGCAACAGGAAGCTGTATCGGGAGTTTTAGCAGCGGAGTTGTTTAGACCGAGCGTTAGTTCGTAATATGCGAACAGAAAATGTGGGCCGATCCTGGCGGTAGTCCCGAAAGCGTCCAAGCGCTATGGCACATAACCCTGTGAACGAGCGAAGCTGAGCCTGGCTATTTGAAGCTAAGCATGGTTGGGACTACTTAAGCTTAGTCAGTCATCGATAGCCGATCAATAGCTAATCGATAATTGATCAATAATAAATAAATCCGGAAAATACTGGGGATGACTTCGTAGGGCTTGGCCTAGCCCAAAAACCAGGAATAGCTAGGTGCCCAACAGTTGCGCTGTCCCTTTAGCATTGCTCCTCCAGTGCAAGCTACGCAATTTTTTTCATGTTGCTCTACAATTGTATTCTTGACACTTTTTAAGCGAAGCTTTATATGGTTAGGCGAAACGATGAAGCGTCTTTCCGTCACCTGTGTACAGAAATCTGTCATCATCAGCATGGGCTCGAGCGTCGTCGTCTTCTTCCGAAGCTGGCGCTCATCGGCGCCCCTCGGTTGCGCTCGCGCTCGTGCCACTGCCCCCCGCGTTCGTCGTCGTCATCTTCTTCTACAGCTGGATGCGTTGCCGCTTATCATTCCAGCGCATAATTTCATTTCTCTTCTGTCGTCGTAATGGGGAAGCTACGTTTACGGGGGTATGAGCCATTGCTTAAGGGGGTATGAGACATTCATTGTCCTACGTGACGGACAGATTTGACTTTGAAGCAATTTAATTCTGAAGAATCGCAAGCGGCAATGGGCGGGCGAATGCTGCCAACCACGCCACCGAGCAAACTTGAGACATCGAACGCAAGCGACAACGGCGGACTGCGGGCATACCGTCAGTGACGTCGTTCTCTGCGTCGCAGCCGAACGTGTGTGCAACCTCATTAATAAACGTAAAGGCTTAACCAATAATTGATAAATATTTTAATGAACCGTCGGGATTAACCCAGTCATAAACAACGGGGCCACACGTTTAAGCTTCGCTGGTTAACCATCTGTAATAGAGTGCTTGGGTGGTGCTTTTTCATGTAATTGTAATATTTGGGAAGATGATTATTTCATTACGACTAAATATGCAATTAGGCGGAATCCTAAAAATAATGTGAGTATCTCTAAGTGACAGTTAACAACATTACCTTGGTGCTGTCCAGCTACGTGGATATATTTGCATATTTTTAAAGTTTGGGTGAAGTTACGTGATCGCCCCAAAATGGTCTATAGAAATTCATCTTTCACCATAGGAGCTACGTTTACCGCTTCGAATGGGCATCGCTTGAAGTGCGTACACATCCCTTAATTCGCATTTGGAGAAGTGGCGAGTGACAAGCTATTGCATACCTGCCATGGTGGTGGGTATGGCATTGTGCAGCTAAGCCCGAGAGCACGAGATTAAATCCCTTCTGTGGCCGCCGCATTTCAATGAGGGTGAGATGCAAGAACACCCATCTACCAGGCATTTTGTGCATGTTACAGAACCCCAGGTAGTCAAAATAAATCCGGAGCCACTCACTACGGCGTGATGATAAGTGGTTCTTGAGGGAAAGGGAAAGGTTGGCGCTATCTTCTGCAGCCCTTGAGGGAGCACGGCTCAGCGCCAAGTGCCTCATTATCAAACCATGCTTGTGGCACGTAACCCCCCCCCCCCTCCCACAATTTCATTTTAATTTTTAAGCCATGACATCACAGCTAAGGATTTGCATTCTTTTTTTGTGAGGTTGAGGCCGAGAGTAGTCAATCAGAGCCTCTACATGACGACGACATCATTTTGGAAAACTGGGGTGCTATGCAGGATGCGCCGAGTTTGGCGAAACTCGGGATATTCACGAGCTCTGGCGGTGCCCCAAGATGAAAGAACTAATGGTAACAAGACAAAGTTTGTCCGTCGGCACGCCTCCAGTTTCATTGGTTTATCTAGATTCACTCTGGGTGGCTATCAACCCTTGGGCATTGCCATATGGGCGGTCGACAAACTGGGGCTCACGTGATCATACAGTCGGTGCATGGTTGTGCCTTCTTTCACTTGTTTGTCGTTCCACTGAGTGCATTACAGGCACAAGCAAGTTATAAAATAAATGCATTGAGTACAATAATATCAGTGACATTAATGTGGGTTAAAAGCATTTTAAAGTTTACAAGATGTACACTGAATGTGTATTAGACTAATTTGTAGTATAATACGTTTCGCGTCATACCACAAGGGGACGCTTATCCTCCTGTTTTTTTTCTTTGGATTGGATTGGCACGGCTCGCTACGTACTTGCGCTAGCATTTCCGAGCACCGATTGGTGTGCGCTTGGTTTTCTCACTGGGGTTCCCACAGATCGCTCGTTGCTCTTCTCTTTCCTGTGGATTGCTTTGGTGCGGCTCGCTACGTGCTTGCGCTCCCATTTCCGAGCACAAATTGGTGTGCGCCTGGTTTTCACACTGGGCTTTTAACAAATTGCTCGTTGCTCGCGCTAAAGTAAGGCTGCGAGACGAAGTGAGCGTCGGCTAGCGCAGAAGTGGTTTGCCGCGCGCTTACCGTGTAAGCACTCAGGTACGCTGGAAAGCACTCATACAAGGGTCGGAAAGCTACGCTTTATTTTCTTTTACTTTGCGATGCACCTTCATACTGGCGAGCGTCGAGCGATGGCTTCTATCAACCGTAGGAAAGAGTCTTTATACTAGGTAGCCCGAGCTGTCCATGGCTTCTAAAAAACGCAAAAGAGGGTCTTTGCAGCGCACGTGGCCGTTTAGTGCCACCACATCCATCCCAAGTTGGACTCCAGCATCGGTGCAGTTACCCTGTACCCATCGCTGACGAGGTGGTGCTTCACTTTTTCACAAGAACTTTCAATTTTTTTTGTGCGTGTGAACGCCCCTGATGGGGTCCGAAAAATTCACGCTGTGGTTGACTATTTCCCAATGCAGATTGAGGCATAGCCCCGTCAGCATCCACTAAATTTGTGATATATTTGTATGCGGCCAATTCGTCACTATGAATAATGGTCCCCGGTTGAACATTGGCAGCAATATGGCGCCTAGCATCGCCGCCTTTCGTCGGTCGACCTTGAAACTCGCAGCACCCCTCTGGTCGCGCAGAACATGCCGAAGACCCATGGGCCACCATCTTTAACACTGCCGTAATTTTGGCGGCTCAGCGGAAAGTTGTCGCCCGACATTAGGCGGCCTCGATTGTACTTTTGATCGCCACGAAAAAGGCACTCGTAAATATGCGCTATCTCCCCGGGGACACCGAGTGGAGGTTGCGCCAGCAGCTTGGCCCTCGCGAACTTACGGGGGTACTTCCTCTAGTCGGCGATGGCGTGCTCCGATAGAGGAAACAAGTCACCGGTCATCTCCTTCAACAGCCATAGGTCTACGCTTTGGCTCAGGCAGCCAAATCATTTGCCGCCTCGAGAGGTGGTCGTTCGCACGGCCGAGGCGGTTCGTGTTGGCGAAGTAACTTCCTTCGCCTCTCTGCCCGTGCAGTGCAGCGGTACCGTGTAACTGTGAAAACTGATTTCGGCAGCTGTGGCACCGGAAGGCAGCCCGGCGTCCATTCTGAGCCTTCCAATATGATGTGACCGCTTCGCCTGCGCAGGTTGGTTGGTCCGGGTTGAATCCCAGGTGCTCGCAGGTGCCCCAGTACTCCGATGACGACGCCGGACTTGGCTTGGGGCTGGGGCGCGGTGGACGAGCAGTGCTTGAAACTGGAGAGAGCTGAAGCGATCGGACGAACTTTTTCTCCGCAGCCTAGTCGCACCACTCTGCGCTCGGAAAGCACAATTTGCCCGCCATGCTGCCTCCGCAGACGACGGCCTTCGCCTAACACGTCACACAGCCAGCGCACTGACGTTTTGGAAAGGCAAAAATGACGTGAAACTCTACGTCGGCCATGTAGGTGAACGGGTCCAGACGGTCATATTGACGCTTACTACCGCTGGATGCGATGACACAGGCTGCTGCTGCCGCCGCTATGTTCACGAGTTCAACTCGAGGGAGGTTTCGAGATGTACGAGTTTGGCACGAGTTCGCCTGTCAATCAAAACCATAGGTCACGCCCCGCGCGAGGCATGTAACTCTTGTGCGCGCCCACCACGGTTGGGCCACGCCCAACTTATTTTTCAGCAACAGCGACGTCGTGCGGAATTGAGAGGCGTTAACAATCTTGAACGGCGAAATAAAACACGCATAACGCACTGTCGTCGGTGATGTACTGAGCACCGCTATCAAAAAAAAAGCGTCGACTTTCGTGGGCTTATGCATATATCTTCTTGGGCTGTGATGGCCCCACAACACGGTTCATTACCTGCATTGTGGCGATGTAGCGCACAGCAAATAATTATAGGCAGGTCACTGTAGCTGCTTGCAAGGCGTCGATGCGCCGCGGTGGACGACGATCCTGAGCAGTGCGTAGTGTTTTCCAACGACAACGTATCGCAGCTGTCATTTGAGATGGCTGCTCTGTCATTAGTGATGTATCGGACCCGCAGTGTCGCAAACACGGTCAGCGATCAGCGCAAACGCACCCAGTGCGATGGCATTTTTTCATCGCAGGCACAACACACTAAACAATTGCAACACCTTCCTGCGATCGAAGTCTAATTTTCTAACTGCACACAAGAGCCCTCACCCGCCAAAATGCGATAACTGCGCTGTCGTTACGATATCCATCTGCGATCGCTGTTAGCTCAGCAGCAGAGGCAATCGGCAAGCACATTGGAGTGAACAACACTCAAATTCTGCGTACATGCGCACGGAGGCACCTTCACTGGGGAAGTGGTGACAAGCGATGCATCGCGTTGCAATGTTTCGCGGAGACTTCACGCACGCAGATAAACTGGTGCATTTTCACTGTGCTGCGTCACTACGGACCCTACAATACCGCACAGCAATTTTGCTACGACAGCCGTTGCCCCCGTCTCTATGGCTAGAGTGTCGTTTCAGTTGGTAAAGCGGCGGCCTTAATAGCCGCCCCAGTGAAAGCACCTGTGGTGAACAGCCATGCCGCAGCGCTGCGTTGCCATTCGCCTATAATAGACAGGGAATGGACAGATCATTGTCATGACTGACTTTATGCGTCATTATCGCACCAATTTTATCGAGAATAGCACTGCAGCGCCCCTGGCGACTGCTCCCCGTATATCAACTCCCTCGTGCGTGCGAGTGCGACCCTCTAGAATGTATCCGCTTGTAAGCTTTCGCCTCACTGTCGCCACTCACGGCAAAAATGTGCAAAATTTAATAATTCACTCGATGTCTGTTTGTCATCACAAATTTATAGCATTCAAAACAAAAAACCGATACTTTAAGAAATAAAATGTTTGTTATTTTATTTGCTGTATTTCAATGTATTCGATTGAGGGAAAGTGTAGGTGCAAGAATGCATCGCATGTGTCCTGTTCGCATTCGACGGAGGATAGAAAGATAATGCCCGAAAGAGGAGGCACGCCCTTGACGCGCCCGAGAAAGGCGTGGCAAGCGGCTCACGGCAAGTGTGCAGATAGACAGCGGGACAGTGACGGTATTGCTAAATTGCGATAATACGTTGATAACAAAGCGCGGCACTGGCGCGTTTTGTTGCGCAGTCCTCTGTGCTTGAAGCGCGGAAGCACTGTGCAGCGCAGGGTGCGTACATGTTGTCATACGCGGCTTTATCTCGACATTTCTTTTTGCCTGCTGTTATTGCACCTTCCTTACTATCTCCGTTCACTGACTGCCATCGAACAAACTCGGGTAAAACTCGGGCGAACGAGAAACTTGGCGCATCCTGCATAGCACCCCTGGCTGCCAGTACAAAAGCATGCTGCCCTGTGATGTTATCTATCGTGCACCAAAAAAAAAGAAGCATGCAGTGAAGCCAAACATATGAGCGGTGAAGCCGAACTTGTGTTTGCAGGTTTTACTTCCGACAGGCCCAGCTCATATTCAGGAGGGAAAGGGTTAAGTGCATTTGACTTACTAGCTGCAAGCCCTGCAACTACAATATACAATCTGTTCACTTTTTCGGGGGCCAAAAGCTGAACACAAATTTAACTGATCACTGAGATCTATCATGCAAGTAATGTCTGCCTTTCTTAGTAGCCTACCTGAAAATATAGAACCAGGTTCAGGTGATCTTTCCTCTAAACGAAAAGACAAGCTTTAATATGTTAACCTAGCAACTTGAAGCCCATAGTAGTAGCTCAGCACCTATGCCATCCAGCTGTTGAGCACAAATCCAACATGGATAAATGCAAAATAATTCAAGTTCAATGCTTTAAATGCATGTTAAAGGTACGCTAAAGAAAAATATTGAGATAAGCTAGATTGAAAGTTCGGCTACTGTAACCACGAATTCGCCATTTGTAGCGAGAACTGAGCTTTTGTAAGCAAGAAAATTAGAAAATTGGAAAACCGAAGGGAACCAACTGTTAAATTAAACTAAGTTCTGGGGTTTTACATGCCAAAACCACGATATGATTATGAGGCATGCTGTACGAGGGACTCCGCAATAGTTTTGCCTCCTCGGGTTCCTTACTTGGTACATGGGTGTTTTTTTGCATTTCACCCACGTTGAAATGCGACTACCACAGCCAGGATTACATCCCGTGCCCTCGGGCTTAGCAGTACAACGTCAAACAGCACAACTGGGACCCCATACTTGTCAGCAACCTTCTGCAGTGAGCGTGACAATTGGTACACATCAAGCAGCACCTCCAGCTGCTTAAACTGTGCACTGTTGGCTTTGGCTGCTTTAAAGTGCCTAAAGTCCAACTAAAATAAAATTTGGGGCTGCGGAAAAAATATTGGAATGGTGTGAATACAGAACAGCCTTCGTGCAACATTTTAACATTTGAAAAATGAGGGGATGAGTGACAAAAGGCTAGGAAAAGTAAGCATTCTTGATACTGCAATACCAGGAATCTGGATGATGATGATGATGATGATGATGATGATTTATTGGCATCCCCTTTGAAACGGGGCGGCGACAAATAGTCACCTAGCCTGCTTGATTTAATCAGGTATACTATACATGTTCTTTATCTAGCATTTTTGTATACCTATCATTATTTTTCTTTTTCAAAAATTTTCCTTGTACCGCTGCCTATGATTTTAAGAGATCAGGTCGCATCCATCTTTTCCCTACTTTTTTTCCACCAGTACTCTAATCGTCTCTTGCTGATCTCTACGGCTGATCTGTTTATGTTTCCTTCCACTTTAAACCCAAGCGCTTCTGGGAGTTGCACGTTACCTACGGTTCTCGCTGGGTGGATCCCGTCGCATTCCATCAGGATGTGCTGAGTGGTTTCTGGATCTTTACTGCAGCATACACATGTCTCATCTAGTTCCGAATATTTGTTCCGATATGTTTTCGTCCTTAGGCAACCGGCTCGAGCCTCAAATAGCAAGGCACTGCCCTTTGTGTTATCGTACAGATTTTCCCTTCTAATTTCTTTCTTCTCATTCTTGTAAATCTCCATTGTCCTTTTCGTTTCCATTCTTTGCATCCAATTCACGGTCTCTATTTCTCTCACTTTCTTTCTGATGACCCCTGGTTGTCTATTTACAGTTTCGATTATCCTGTATTTGGTTGCCAACTTCCTTGACCTCTTCCTCCATTCTGTGTCCACGCTTTTCATGTAGAGATACTTGTGCACTTTAGCCGCCCATTTATTTTCATCCATGTTCCTGAGCCTTTCTTCAAAACTAATTTTGCTTTGTGCTTCTCTGACTTCAAAAGAGGCCCAACCCATGTCTCCATGCACTGCCTCATTTGTCGTATTACCGTGTGCTCCCAAAGCCAACCGGCCTACTGATCTTTGGTTAACTTCCAAACCCGCCAATATATCCGATTTTAAGCATATAATGGCATTTGCGAATGTTAGCGCTGGCACCATTACTCCTTTCCAGATTCCACGCACCACCTCATACTTATTGTGGCCCCACAGTGCTCTGTGTTTCATTAATGCTGCATTCCGCTTCCCCTTTATTTTCAGATTATCTTGGTGGTTGCTTGAGTAATTCTTTCCTTCGTTTATGTGTACGCCGAGGTACTTATATTGCTTCACTATGGGTATTACTTGCTGTTGAATTGACACCACGAAGTTACTCGTGTGCTCATTAAAGATCATAATCCCTGATTTCTCTGTGCTAAACTTAAGGCCTAGATTTGTCGCTGCGTTCCCACAGATATTCGCAAGTATCTGTAAATCTTTTTTATTGTCCGCTAGTAGCACAATGTCGTCTGCGTACATCAGTCCAGGGATCTTCTGTTGCACCATTTGTCCATTACGCATGTAGGATAAATCAAAACCTAATTCGCTGTTTTCCAGTCGTCTTTCTATGCCCTTGACGTAAAGCGTGAACAACAATGGTGACAGAGGGCATCCTTGCTTCAATCCTTGGTGAATTCCCACCATTTCATTTCCTTTTCGGCCTTCCCATGCCACTTGTACTTGGTTGTCTCGATATATCTCCCTCAGCAGCTCCACGAAATCGTCATCTATGCCTTCGTATTGAAGAATATCCCACAACAATTCCCTGTCTACGTTGTCATAAGCTCCTTTAATATCTAGAAATGCTATCCATAAAGGTCTTTTCTGAGCTACTGAAATCTCTATGCACTGAGTTAGTACAAACATATTGTCTTCTAAGCGTCTGCCTGGCCTGAACCCATTCTGTAGTTCCCCCAATACACCGTTTTCCTCCACCCACTTCGACAGTTCTAATTTTATGGCTTGCATTGCCATTCTATATATCACCGACGTTACTGTAACTGGCCTGTACGAGCTCGTCTTATCCTTATCTCCTTTGCCTTTGTAGATAAGATTCATCTTGCTTTCACGCCATCCAACGGGAATATTCTTTGTTCTAATCACTTGCTCTATGGCATTAGTCAGCAGTGCCTTGCTTTTTGGACCGAGGTTTTTGATTAGCTGTATTGGGATTTCATCGGGTCCTGCTGCCGTGTTGTTAGGGACATTTTCTGCTGCCTTTTTCCAATAAAAGCTTTCTATGCTGAATTTTGATCTCTCAGGCCTCTCTGTTGTTGCTGGATCTGTTGTCTGAACTACGCTTTTTCTCGTACCGAAGTTATGCCTGATAGCGTCTGTGATGTACCGCAGCGCACCATCGCCTTCATAGACGTTACCGTCTTCATCCCTTATAGCCGTTTGCGAGTTTCTAGTTGGAGCTCCGAGTGCTTTTATATGGTTCCAGAATCTTTTTGGGGCGCCTTTGTCTCTTTTGTGAATGTTATGCACCCAACGTTCACTTGCGCATTTAATTTCTCTTGCACGAGCTCACTCGCAACCCTTTCTTTTCTCGGTATGTATTCCATCTAAGGAGCACCTCTTCTTCTTGTAATCCCAACTTTTTGGCTTCTCGATGAACCCTAGATGCCTCTTTACGCTCTTCTATAGCTTGTTTAATTTCCTTGTTCCACCACTTACGTGGTTTCCTCTTTCCAATCCAACAATGGTACTGCCGTGTCCGCCTTATTTCATGCTGCATAACCTCCACCAGTTCCTTATATTCCCAGACTGCTGTAGGAAAAAGCCTCAATTTTCTTCTCTATGTTGTTTGCGATCTCTGTTATTTGCTCGTCATTCATTTTTAAAAACTCTGAGGCTATTGGTTCATGTTCTGCGCTGGTATCTCTCCCAAACTTTAATGCTAAACGTCTATGATCGCTTCCCAGGCTATTTTTTCCATTTTCGTCTATTATCATTTGGTCCAGTTGTTCGTAGACCATTTCTGAGACTAAGGCGTAGTCGATACATGACTGCCTGTTTCCGCATTGCCACGTTACCTGTCCATGACACTTATTCTCCCTGTTAACTACTATAAGGTTCTGTTCATCACACAAATCCAGCACTAGAGAGCCGTTGTAATCAGTATATCCGTCTAAATCGTCCATGTGCGCGTTCATATCTCCCACTAATATCACCTGGCCCGAGTTACTGAACTCATTAATATCGCTTCTAATGCAATCGACCAATTCCTTATTTTTTTCTCTGCTATCACTACCTGTCCATAGGTAAGCTACTCCCAGCCACGTCCTTTTACCTTGCCATGTACCACTAATCCATAAATGCTCTTTACATGTCTCGTTTACCCTTCGCCACTTCAGACCTCGCCTAATTAGTACGCCTACGCCTCCGCCTTTCCTTGACCCGGCCATTCTGTTGCACCCTTCCCATACAAAGTTGTCAATAACAGGCGGCTGCTCCAAATCTCGTAGATGCGTTTCGGTCAAGGCGTACACACTAATCGCTTCATCATTCAGCTGCGTTTGAATTTCCAGCCATTTTTCCTGCTTACGACCACCCTGCATGTTAATGTAGCAAATTTTACCTTCTCTATTCTTATCCTTTCTGCGTCTTTTCCTGACTCCTGGTCGCCTAATTCTGCCCTTTACAGGTGTTTCGCTATGTTCAATACTTAATCCTGCTTCCTGATTGCCTGGGGCCCGCCTAAAAAAGCTACAGCTCGTGCCGCGAATCGACTTCCGACCGGTGTTGCTACACTTTCACTAAAATGTATCCCGTCACGCACAAAAGCGCCTTCGCGGCCTGCTCGGTGCACTTCTCTGTTGATGTCAATGACCGTAAAATTCATTGCTTTAGCTAGAGTCCAAATTTCCCTGTTTACTGCAAGAACTGCCCTTTCAATTTTATAACCCTGCCTTTCAACCTCTGGCACCGTGCACACCGCGATTTGTACTTCTTTTGAAACATTCCGCAGGTCGGTGACCCCTTTGGCTATTTGCTTTGTGACTCCTGCTCCTCGTCCGTTCAGTACGTCAATCACTCCGCCCATTATCACCACTAGGTGTCTCTCCTCCATTGTGTCCCACATGCGTTCCTTGGCCTTCGCTATCACCTCTCTAATCGGCTTTCCGGGAAGCGCGCTAACCTGGACTCGTTCGTCTGCCCCTACCCTCTCTGCTATCGCCGGTTCTACTTTACGCATGTTGGAATCCCCAACAAAGACAACTCGACGCTTTCCTTCCCCCTCACCGCCGAAAGCTGCCCCCGAAGTCACAATGCCCTCCCCTCCTTTCTTATCCTTGCCCTTGGCTTTGTTTTCTTCCCCGGCCGCGTCAGTGGTATCCCCTTCGTGACTATCACTGACGTTTGCGCCACTGCTTACCGGCGTGGCGGGTTCGGCTGTCTCTGCACTCGCATCGGAGCCAGCTCCGTTCGCGGTGCTCGCCTCGATGCGTTCATCATTGCTTTGCAGAATGGTGGCGCTCAGCTGGATTTCTGCGTTAGCTAGCTTTTCTTCTGCCTCCTTCCTCTGCTTCTGCTCGATTTGAAGTTCCTTTTCTAGCTTTGCAACCCGCTTCGCTAACTTATCCTTGTCTTGCTCTAGGCGGTCTAGCCGCGACCCTAGCACACACATCCTACAGATAAAATCTGCACCATTCGCTTCGCGTGCTGATTCAAACCGCGTTTCTTCCAGCGCGTAGGAACGCTCGCACTCAGAACAACGCACGCGTGGGTTCCCCCTAGTACCAACCATCATCTCGTACTAACAAGGCGTAGATGTGGAAAAGAAAGAAAGAAAAAATTCTTTACCTACTTTTATCTAAGCGAGAAGACCAACAAAGTGAGAAAGCATTAAAATAATTTATAAAGATTGTTTGGCTAAGCTAACCCTCCTAAAAAAACCAAAAAGTGAAATATAAAAGAACAAAACTTATCTCTTTGGCACGCTGCTCCTGCTGCGCTGAAATGGCACCTCGACTCGACACGTCCGCTCCCGTCGGCTTCACTCGTGAGAGTGCTGGGACATCGCCGAACAGCGCCGAACTGGGACATCGCCGAACAGCGCCTCTAGCGGCCGCCTCTGACAACATGCGTGTTTTCTATTGGAGTGCGTCGTTTTTCCCAAATAACTAATCATAAAAGCCATCTTTCTAAATATTACCTTGGAAATAGGCTCTAGGGGCTTAGCCCGACATCTCATGCAAGCGGTACCATTACTTACGACAGAAAACCCGTTCCAAATTGCGGGCGAAGTTCGAAGTATGGGAGTCTATGGAAAAGCCCAAATTTGGAGGCTTTTTTGGCCAGTAAAAAGCAATTTGCGATGAGCCTATTGCATCGATCGACGTATTATCGGGGATTTATCAACTTCAATGACTCAGCTTTCAGCTAGTTGCAGCAGCAGCTCTTGAAATGGCAAAAAGCCGTTCCAAAATCGCAGTTTTCATAACAAGGTCGCAGAATTTATTGTGGTATGTATATAAACCTAGTTTTTGCCTCCATCAGCCTGTCGAACCGATAGCCGAGCGTTCTACGCGACCACACATTAGGCTCACTGATACCACGATTGTGAGCTCGCAGGTTCGAAGCCAGCGGCGCCGCTATTCTTTTTATCACTTTGTCGCTGCTTAGTTTCGCGGTTTCCCGCCAGATGGCACATTCCGAAATGCGGGTCATTTAGTTACGGTTCTTGTTTCGTTTCTTTCTACTGTGCCAACGTCTTCCTAAAAAATAGCTGGCTGGTTTCGTGAACATGCGAACGTGCTTCCAAACTTCTTTTGCACTTTAGGTGTAATGTATTTTAGACAATAAACTGAGGTTACGTGTTTTGAAAGTTCATTTCTTTCTTAAGGCAAACATTTATTAAGACATAACTAAGAAATATTTTTGCCTCTTCAGCTATGTCATGGAAAGGCGTGTTTGTGCGACTTTTGTTCAGCTTGAAACGTACCACAAAAATAAACAGCGTCCAGTGTGTGCAATTAAAAGACACAGAAGTAGAAAACTTGGCTGCAGCCCCAGACGTAGTATTCTTACAAAGGAATACAGGAGCTTTTGACTGAGTATATTTGCATTATATCAAAGCAGAATTTTTGCGTACCGGATCTTCGGTGCAAATGATGGCTGTCCGAATTGTTTCACAAGCTTTTTTACTTAGTACAAACCGATACCTCGAAACATACACATTCTATCCTCATATGCAGCGCACGTGTCTTATCATTTCAACCATTCCCATATCCTTCACGAAATTCCAGAAATACTAAAGATCTTCATACCCTTTTACCACGACGCACGCAGATGAGTACTGGAAATTATGCGAAAAGACACCGGGACGTGTTAATGTAGTTTGTCGTGTAAAAATAGAGAACGATTCCAATCACAGACCACACCCTTTTTGAGTTATGCCCACAAATTGTTGCAAGAAGACATTGTTTTCGGCTACAATCACGCAAGTTGCTATGGCATTCTGCTGTTCTGTTCTTAACTAACTCCATTGCTGAATCAGATCCCAGCACCATGATATAATTACTGGTACAATTCTTCAGTAATTCTCTGAGAATATTCTCCTACCCTAAATTTAACGGTGTTGAACAAATGAGAAACATGAGAAAGGACCATGAGGTTTGCAGAAATGTTCCCTTATTAGAATCGTTTATGACCCATATCGGTACGGTGGTATTGTCATGATCACGCCAGCGTCGTGACACCATTATCACTTTACTGCCTGTAAATAAAATACAAAAGTGTCGTTCCTTGTGCGTGAGTAGCACAATCGCAGCTGATCCTTTCATATGGGCCCACTAAGCCACACCTTCCCTTTTCTGCCATGGTGTCACAAGAGATATCAATTTCACCCTTGAATTTTCTCCCTTTCAGTTTCCTAGAAAGCATAGGGACGTACACAAGACGAACAGGCGAAGTTTTGAAGTAGTCCTGAGATTTGAGTAAAATTTCCTGGGCAATGTTATTATCCTTTATTTGTTTACATATTTATTACACCTCATTGGTGATAATAATGACGTACTACATAATAGTTCAGTTCTTCTACTTAATAAGTCATGCTGAGATGGCTGTCCTGAAAATTACCCAGGTGTAAGCACCGCATGACGTTGGCTGGAAGGCCATTCATTAAAAAAATTATGTGCAGGATAAAGAAAATACAGGTGTTCAATCGCACAGTCACCGTCAAAAGTTTACGCGGCCCGAGATTATGCGAATAAGTTCATTTTCAACGCAGCTACGCCCGCAGCCAGTAAAACTGTGCAAAACTTTTGTTTTGTTTACTCTAGACCAGTGTACGCGGTAAATCCGAATACCACGATGCGTGCCTAAGGCGTAGAAGTATAAATATTTTTCACCTTCCGAGATACGAAAGCCTTGACGCTGGTTATATGTTCTGAAGGCAAGGTTGCTCTTTAGCTTATTCGTGATGACAAGCGCCGAGCCCTTGAGGATGGAATATTGGAGCGTAGAATTGTAGAACTTGTGCAAGCTCAGGCGACTTCACGACGCAAACCTAGCGATAGAAGCTCAGGAGGAGGAATAAACATTTATTGTAGAACCAGCACTTTATGATGGCCGGGCCTAAGCCTCCCATGAGGGGACGTCGAGGGCTTGCCTCACCGCCGCCTCACGGGCGTGCTGGGTCGCCCAGGTTTGGTCGTCGAGGGCGGAGCTCCGCAGAGCCTCACGCAGCTCGACGAGGGGGTCGTGGTGTCAATGTGTGTGTACAGTGCTGGGCACTCCCACAGCACATGCGGAAGCGTAGCCGGGTGAATGCCACAGCCCCGGCAGTTGGGAGTACTGTAAACTTCAGGAAATATAAGGTGGAGGCGGGCGGTGAAGGGTACGTATTTGTTTGTAGCAGACGCAGGGTGGTAGCCTGCACCCAGCTGAATTTGGGGTGAGGTGGGGAAAGATTGGCAGAGCATGCGTTTTGTTTATAATACTGATGATAAATGAATAGTCAGAGTAAATGAGTGTTA